>NC_056752.1:44352500-45072500 GCF_018687715.1 Carya illinoinensis
CTCGGAGGGTTATTTAAAGTCTTATGGCGCAATAACATTTTTTCATATTTTCGGACAAAACGTCTGTTCAAAACTGTAGATATTATTGGATAAAAAGAAATATCTTGAGGTAATTTTCATTAATATTATTGGGTAAAAATATTTTGAATTGATTTCTATAGATATTATTAGATAAAAATATCTTAAGTTGATTTTTTGTAGATACTATTGGATAGAATATTATGAGATAATCTTTTATAGATATTTTGGGTAGGAGAAAACTACACTCAACTCTCAACTCCAGCCTCATCTCTTCCATATCTCATCCATAAGTATCTCCAGCCACCTCTCCCCACGAAATTATCTTCATTTACACTTTCCATTAAAAGAATATCAAACACTCTCCCTCGGACAGCTTTTAGGAGGTCTTTTGCACACCCATTTCGAAGCTTTTGTAAGTATTTTATCATAAATTCTCCTTCATATAAGTTGTTCCTTTTTTAGTCTAGTTTATATGGATATCTTATTTTCCCCATTTGAAGATCATTTGGTCAGTTAAATATTGTGTAAACTATAGAAAGGTCATTCTGGGAGATAAACTGGAGAATATGTTATAGTTTGGAGTTTTTGACCAAGCTAATGGATAGATATTGGTCCGAAATTTTTATCGAGTATTTTTAACATGTATATGTGACTATTGGTTGAGGATTTTTGCATGATTAAATGTTTTGATGAAATATTTTCTTAGATTTAGAAACTTAGAAACTAGAAGAAGAAAAACAGTTTCTGTTTTGAAAACGTTTAACTCTTTGGTGGTCTAAACCTATTCCAATGACTTTGATAATTTTATTGGAGGATCCTAAGCATCTTATATGCATGTTATATTATTATTTTGAAGATATTTGGTGTTAGTTTCAAAGATATGAAATTTTATGCAAAGAGATATTCAAATAAGCCAAAGTGTGGATATTCTTGGCTAAATTTATGTTTTGGTTAATTTCTAACCATGTGATCTTGAATTAGAAGCTTATATATGTTTTAGGACATCTTTTTAAACCATGTGATGGTTTGGTTTGAAGATCATATATTTATAAGTTATAGATCAAGAGATTTATCAAAACTAGTTGAGGAAAAAGTTTCTGTTTTTGGACTAAGTGTAAAACCAAAAACTCCAAATGTTATTTTGTGATTTTGGTGACTTTAGTTTGATGATTTAAAGCATGGTTGATGTTAGGATGATATTATGAATATGTTAGAAGTAAGATTTGATTTTTGAAATTCTTGGAGATGTTTTGATTTAAGGTCAAAACTTGTGATTCAAGTGCTTGGATCTTTTTACAAAAAAAGTTTGGTATTAATTATTTGCTTTTTCTAAATAGATATTTTAAGTATGGTTTTGAACTTAGGATTGGAAGATTTTGTTGCAAAATTTTGATTTAAGCATGAGTTTTGAAGTTAGAAGGAATTGCAACAAAAATCAAGGGAAATGACCTATGGATGTTTCGGCCATAGTGTGTTCTTCATAGTTGTATTTTATTTTAAATTTTTCTGAGTTGATATTTAAGTTTAGGACAAAATTTACATGAGGAATGTAAATTTTGGAAACTTTTGGAGTTAGTATGCAAAATCCTTAAGTTATGGGTAAAACGGTCATTTTCCCACATGTAGAGAGTAAAATGAAAATTTTACTCTTTAAGTTAGTATTTTCCATATTTCAAATTATTAGTGATTTAGTTCTAACTTTTAGAATCACTAATTACAGTTCCTCGTGGTCGCACTTGAAGTTTTATAAGAAATGCGGAGATCGAGGTAAATTAGTTTTTAACTTACTAGCAGTCTATTGTGTATGTGTGCTAAGTAAAGGAACTACAGTGTATGTATGTGTATTATCATATATGTCATGCCATGCCAAGTTATCACGTAATTTTCTATTATACAGAATTTATTCTGTCATCAATTTTTATCTGTTACATAATATATTCTGTTATGTACTACTGTACATTACAAGTACGTCATGCTAAGTATGCCATATATTACATGTATGTCAAGTCATGTAATATTAACTGTTGCAATTATGTCATGTTAAATTTGTTGTCTATTATATGTTATGCCATGTTACGAAATGTTTATATCTCAAGTTGGTCATGTATTTCAAGTTATGTTCAAGTCACGTTATGTTACGTCAGGGCTTCAGTCCTTTCGTATTCCAGTCACGTTTCATCTTGATTACTTATGTATGGGGTCACAGCAATTGTGACGCATACACTACGTGAGACACAGCAATTGTGGCACGTAGAATACATGGGGCCACAACAACTATGGAGTATGTATTTAAGCAGTTAAAGAATAAGTTTCCGTACAATACATGGGGCCACAACAACTGTGGAGTATGTATTTACACGTAGAATACATGGGGTCACAACAACTGTGGAATATGTATTTTTCATGTTAAGTTAAGTTTGTGTAGAATACATGGGGCCACAACAACTGTGGAGTATGTATTTACACGTAGAATACATGAGGCCACAACAACTGTGGAGTATGTATTTTTCATGTTAAGTCAAGTTTCAGATCAAGTTCATGTCAAGTTAAGTTCAGTTCATGTTTCAATTTAAGTTATGTCAATTATGCTATGTTGTACGCCAAGTTATGATTTAATTAGTTATGAATTTGATTATGTATTTATGCTTTTACTGTCATGCATGCATCATTAGCTTGTGCGGAAGTTTTTTGTTAACTTACTGAGATTTGTATCAAATCTCACTTTGATAGTCCCAACTACCATTCCCCCCGAATGGTAGATCTTGTTACAGGACCTGAAGGAGAATCAGGAGCTGATCAACTAGACACAGTTGACTAAGCGACGGTGCGACGTCAATGTTAATATAGTAGTTAAAGTAAATTACTACTTGTACAATGGAGTTGCATTTTTAGTACTTTTTGGATCATAACCATTTTAGACTAGTGTTGTGATATATTCAATGGGTCTTTATGTATGAAGTATGTTTTAAGTATTTGGGATATTTTCAATTTGGTGCATAGTATTGCTAAAGAAAAAAATTATCCGCTGCGAATATTGCATAATGTTAGATGCATGTTAGGAACATTGCATCTTATATGTCATGAACGGGGGCAGGTAATCTTGTGTTGCATGTCTCGACGCTTCAAATGTCCGTCCAATCCCAAACGGAATTTGGGGGCGTCACACATGTACATCTCCTCTTCTGCTTTATATTACTCAATATGATTGTTTTATTCTGTCTGGGATTTTTTTTGTTTCCTTTCATTCATAGTTGAAAAATTCTTCAAATACTGAAATAAATGACTACTTATTTTTCCTGTCAACATAACAAGAACCGTTTACAATATCTTTGCCAAAGCAAATACAAAATGGAAGATAAAGGAGCCAAAAACAGCACTATAATTAGAAATGGAAAACCTGATTAGATTCAGTCGTCTCTTTCTCAACTGAATTTAGTTTTCTACATCCAAATATTCATGTAACTTTTTGCTGTTGTTCTTTCATTTGGGACTTTTTCATCCGTTAATCCCAAAACAATTTATAGTAAGACATTTTTTTTCTAACAATTAACTATTGCATATAAATAAATAACTGAATAAATAGTCAAAAATGTTTAATCCAAAAGAATCAACATTAAAAATACATACATGTGAAAGTCGAGAGTCGAGACGCAAATTTAGAACCCAGAAGCGAAGAAACAGATTTAGGAAAGTTTAAACAATGAGAGGACTTGATTTTACTAAATAGGAAATAGTAGAAATGAAAGAAGTTGGAAATCGCCCCTATACCAAGCGGCAAGCGATGGAAGTGATGAAAAAAAAAATGGGAATCTCATAAGAGCAAAACATAAAAATTTGAGAAAGACGGTAACAAAAGCAAGGACAAAAGCATAAATTCACGATTAAATCAGAATAAGCATGGCAACAGGGGCAAAAAGGAAAAATAAATATAAAGCAAGTCAAATAATCTAGGTTCATGATAAAAGTTTTTTGCTCCACAATATTTACATGATGGTACTGATACTAAATAATCTGGCTAAAAAATTTTAATGTGTAATATTCATTTAAAATGATCAGATTTGATTTGTCATTTTCCTAAAAAAAATAATAATAAAATAATCAAGAATGTAGTATTAAATATAGATAATTAACCCACGGAAGATTATATATATATATTTACTAATATAAATGGGGAAAAAATGAAGAAAATATTTTTTTAATAAGAGATGGTTATAAATAAACCTGATTGCTCAACACTAAAGTAGATGCAATTATGTTGTGAGAACATAATTCTCTTTGTCGATTTCAAAATGTAATCTAAAAAATATTTGAAAACATATCAAAGATGTAAGTAGATATGTATATATAGGGAGACACGATACATTACAAATATTACAAGCATTCATAGCTAAAGCAGAAGAAGAAAACAATTATTTTCAAATAATTTCTAATAGATTATATTAAACGAACCAAATGAGATAGTACATCTTAGAATTGAACGAATCTATTAAAAGAAATTAACATCATGAAGAAAGGAAATATTCATAAAACAAACACAATGTAACAATTTATTTTGGCTACAGGTGTATTTATATAAATATAAAAAAAAAAATTGAATAACAATTTCTCAGATGAGATAAAAGAGAACGTACAAGAAAGTAGAGGAAAAGTTAAAGAACAGTGGAGATAGAGGAAATTGACAATAGTCGGATTGAAGAGCAATAAAGTAAGAACAAAACCAGTAAATCTATACAAAAAAATACATTAGAAAAAATAAACGAAAAAGGTGTATAATTATATAATTTGTTAAATAGAACTATAGTAATATATTAATAATAATAACAAATGAAATAAAGAAATTCGATATTTATAGGAAAAAAATTTGGAAGGAAAGAAGTAACGCAATAAATGAAATTTGTTATTAATATTGTTTTTAATAAAACATATAAGGAAAAGAAAATAAAAGCAAATAAGATGATGTGCAACATTATTATCTTCTTTTAAGATTTTGTTAGTGATGTCTTTAATAACTCTATTAATAATATTATAAATCTTACATTTTTTTATGAATCTAAAAAAATATATATTTAACAATTATTATTACATTTTAGAAATATGAAATTTCTTGTCACCATCAGGATTCAAGAATTTTTGTTTTTACCATTTATCTCTATCAAATACTGATGCACTCTATGCAACATCGTTTATAGTAAAAACCCTATCTATTTATCCCCTTTCTCTCCTTTCTCTCTGAGTGTTTCTCTCTTTCCCCTTCTCACAAAGCGCCATCCCTGAGACCAATTTCAAGAAAGCCCTAGGTTGCTTTTCTCTACCTCTTCTCTGCATCTCTCTCTCTCTCTCTCTCTCTCTCTCTCTCTCTCTCTCTCTCTCTCTCTCTCTCTCTCTCTCTCTCTCTCTCTCTCTCCCCTACTTCTTCTTCAACGCCGACAGCCTCACCCATTTCTCACAACCCCGATAGGTCCTTTGTGAAGGGCATTAAGCTTGACTTTCTAAAGTTTGTTTGGAAGAATCCTCAAGCTTGGATCTATAGAGTCAACCAGTACTTTATGTACCATCAGATACCTTCAAGTCAAAGAATTTTTTTTACTTCTTCTCATATGGAGGAGGAAGCTCTTGTGTGGTTTCAAGGAGCAAGTGAGGCAGGATACTTCCATTCTTGGGATGATTTTATAAAGGCAATACAAGTAAGGTTTGATATCTCAGCATATGATGATCCAATAGAGGCATTAACACATTTGAAGCAAACTAATTCTGTTACTGCTTATAAGGCAGAGTTTGAGTTGCTTTCAAATAGGATTAAAGGTGTTATTGAAGAAAACAAGCTCAATTGTTTTTTAGGTGGGTTGAAGGATGAGGTGAGAATACCAGTGCGTATGTTGAAACCAACCAATCTGAATGATGCATTTGGGTTGACCAGAATGCAAGAAGAGCATGTTTGGTTGACAAAAAGATCAAGGAAAACTGCTTATAGTGAGTTTGTGCCTCGACCTGAAGGAGGTTCAATTTTGGGGGTACCTAAGGCGTCTCTCACTACAAGACTGCCTTATCAAAAAGTTTCCCCCTCACAAATGCAAAAAAGGAGAAAGAAGGATCTCTGTTATTTTTGTAAGGAGAAATGGCACCAAGGCCATAAGTGTACTCAACCAAGAATTTAGCTTTTAGAAGGCATGGATATTCTTGATGCTGAGATTGTTGAAGATCAAGAAACAATACCTGAGCAAGAACCTGTGCAGGCTGCAGATGTGGCTTCAATTTCTTTACAAGCTATTGTTAGGACATCTAATCCTAAGACAACAAGGATTGTGGGTCACATTGATAAAAAGAAAGTGGTGATTTTAATAGATACTGCTAGTACCCACAACTTTGTGGATACTACAATTGGAGATAAGTGTGCTTTAACAGTTGAGAAAGACCAGTCAATACAAGTTTGAGTGGCCAATGGGGAGGTTGTCCAGAGTTTGGGCAGAATTCATGATGTACATATTTAGATGCAAGGTAATAGTTTTTTGGCTGATTTGTTTACCCTCGATTTGAGAGACCGGGGGGGGGGGGGGTGGGACATTATTATAGGTGTACAATGGCTTCAATCTTTGGGCCTATAATGTTGAATTTTGCTAAGTTGCAAATAGAGTTTTCTTATGATGATAAAAGTACGGTTCTTAAAGGACTTACCTCACCAACTTCTGAGTTGGTGGATAATAAAGAAATGACTGTTATTTCTAACGTGGGATCAAAAGGATTTTGGCTCCAGTTGATGGTTGTGGAGCCAGTTTAGAAGCAAAGTATGTCTTGTCCTCAGATTGATGAGTTATTGAAGGACTATGAAGGCATTTTTTAGGAACCTAAAGGTCTTCCTCCACATAGATCTCAAGACCATAAGATTGTGTTAAAGAATGAAGATGTTCCTGTTTGTTTGAGGCCATACAGATACCACATTGTCAAAAGGAAGAAATTGAAAAGATTGTAGCTGAGCTGCTATAGACTGGTGTAATTAGACCCAGCCAATCACCATTTTCATCACATGTGCTCTTGGTCAGGAAGGCAAAAGGATCTTCGAGGATGTGTATGGATTACAGGATGCTTAATGAAGCCACCATTAAAGATAAGTACCCAATTCCAGTAGTCGATGAGTTGTTAGATGAGTTATTTGGCTCTACTATCTTCTCAAAACATGATTTAAGATCAGGGTATCATCAAATTCGAATGAGGCCTCAAGATATTCATAAAACTGCATTTAGAACACATGAGGGTCATTATGAGTTCCTTGTTATGCCCTTTGGACTCACTAATGCCCTTCTCAACTTTTCAAGCTCTCATGAATGATGTCTTTAAACCATTCTTAAGAAAAATTGTTTTTGTGTTTTTTGATGACATTCTTGTATATAGCAAGAATTTGGACTCTCATTTGACTCATTTAGCATATGTTTTGGCAATTATGAAGAAACACCAGTTATATGCTAAGAAGTCCAAATTTCATTTTGCATGCAAAGAAATCAAGTACTTAGGCCATTTAATTTCCAATGAGGGTGTGAGAGCTTATGCGAGGAAATTAGAGGCAATGGTTTCATGTCCAATTCCAAAAACTCTTAAAACATTAAGGGGTTTCTTAGGATTAACTGGCTATTATAAAAAGTTTATCAAAAACTATGACCAGATTGCAACACCATTTACTGTTTTGCTGAAAAATGATGCATTTGTATGGAATGAGTCAGCTTCACAAGTCTTTACAGCTTTAAAGGAGGCTGTTGTGAGTCCACCTATCTTGGCCTTACCAGATTTCACTCAACAATTTGTCGTTGAATGTGATGCATGTGGAGTGAGAATAGGTTCTGTTTTGATGCAAAATCAGAAACCCTTAGCATTTTTGAGTCAAGCTTTAAAAGGGAAGAATTTATCCCTTTCCACTTATGAGAAGGAGTTGCTTGCCTTGGTATTAGCCATAAAAAAATGGAGACCTTATTTGTTGGGATCAGTTTTTACCATAAGAACTGATCATTTGAGCTTAAAGTATCTGTTGGAGCAGAAAATAGGTACAACAGCTCAACAAAAATGGATCTCAAAGCTGTTGGGCTATGAGTTTTCAATTGAGTATAAAAAGGGGGCTGAGAACAAGGTTGCCGATGCCTTATATCGAAGAGATGGTTTAGAAGATGAAACTGCAGTAGTCTTTGCCATTTCATATCCTACTCTAGTTTGGTTGGATGAATTGAAACAGGCCTATCTGTCTTATCCAGTGGTTCAAGACCAGTTGTCTTTGTTGAAGGTTGGTGCTACTACAAACTCTAAGTTTGTTATAAAACATGGAGTGCTAATGAGGAAAATAAAGATATATGTTCCTAACTCTCAAGAATTGAAGCTTAAACTACTGCATTTTATACATGCCAATCCTTCTACTTGTCATTCAGGCTTTCATAAATCCTTGCAAAAAGCTAGGCATGACTTTTATTGGCCTGGTTTGAAAATTTAGGTGAAGACTTATATTCGGGAATGTGAGGTGTGTCAGAAGAATACGGTGGAAAATATAAACCCTCCTGGGTTATTGCAGCCATTGCCTATGCCTCAATTAATTTAGACAGATTTGTCCACGGACTTTGTAGAAGGTCTTCCACTTTCTAAAGGTTTTTCAGTAGTTATGGTGGTGGTGGATAGATTATCAAAATACACACACTTTATGCCTTTTAAACACCCCTTTACAGCAACAAAAGTAGCTTTGGTTTTCTTTGACCATGTTTTTAAGTTGTATGGTATGCCTCACAACATTGTATCTGATGGAGATGCCACTTTTACTAGTTCTTTTTGGAAAGAACTGTTTCGATTACAAGAAGTGACTCTTTCTTATTCATCTGCTTATCACCCTTAAAGTGGTGGACAGACTGAGATGGTAAATAAATGCTTAGAGCATTTTCTGAGGTGTTTTACAACTGACAAGCCAAGGCTATGGTCTGATTGGTTGACCTTAGCTGAGTGGTGGTATAACACCAAATTTCACACTTTAACAAAGCTAACTCCTTATGAGGTAGTTTATGGCAAGCCTCCAACCAAGCTTCAGTCATTTGTCCCTAGCCTTACTGCTAACCAGGCAGTCGAAGAAGTTTTAAGGACCAGAGAGGAAATTATGGCTACATTGAAGTCAGAATTAAATGCTGCTCAAGAGAGGATGAAATACCAAGCTGATAAAAGGAGAACTGAAAGAGAATTCTAAGTGGGAGATTGGGTTTTCTTAAGACTACAGCCATACAGACAACAATCTTTAGCAGCTAGGAGAAATTTCAAATTATCTCCTAAGTTCTATGGCCCATTTCAAGTCATTGAGGGGATTGGGCAGGTGGCTTATAAGTTGTTGTTGCCTCAAGGGTCTGCTATACACCTAGTTTTTCATGTCTCATGCCTTAAGAGGAAGTTGAGCCAATTTGTTTCACCTTTGTCAACATTACCACCAGTTGATTTTCATGGTGAATTGATTTCGGAGCCTAAATTTATTCTACAGAAGAGGTTCAAAAAGATGGACAATAGGTCATTGACTAAGGTTTTGGTCCAATGGAAAGGAGGGGAAATTGAGGACGCTACTTGGAAACCTTACTGGCAATTGAAGAATAAATATCCTCACCTTGTGTGCAAGGTTTCTAAAGGGGGAGGGTATGTTATAGCTCGAATGAAGATGAAGAGAGTTGTGATTGAAGGGAGTGATAGTTAACTTGAGGAAAGTGTGAATGGAAAGTGACAGTTAAAGGAATTGTAATAAATCATCGTTCTATTAAATGAAATGTAAGAGAAGTGTAAACGGTAGGTCATAATTCTTGAACAGTAATACTGTTTGTAAATTTTAAACTACAGGATGATTAAACACAGTCGTTTAATCATCCTGATTCAAGACTTAATGTGAATTGCATTTATAAAAAGTAGCCATCAGTTGGGACGAAGGCCAACTATGGTATCCAGTGTTCATCAACTCTCTCTCTCTAACTCTTGCTAGTTTCTCTCTCTAATTCTTGGAGATTGACCATCTCGAATTGGTTATAGTTCAATAATGGGTCCATTACACATTACATTGCCATCTCCCTTTCTTCTCCTCTTTCTCAACATGAATTTAGATTTTTTTTTTCATTTGTTTTCTCCTAAAGTGACTTGGAAACCAAAGCCACCCATTTCGCAATAGGTCTATAATTGAAGTGTATTCCTCTTCAGCGCCATACCCTCACCGTCAGTGAAGCAAGGCGGAGCCACGAATCTCTCCATTAGTGAAGTGCAGACTCTTTTGTCAAATCTATGCTCTGTCACTTCTACAATAATAGAAACCCTCATCCTCCATCCTCCTTTCTAATCTCACCCCTGCTTGCTTCTGGTCTTAGCCAGACGAATACCAAGAAGATGAACACCAATAAACGCCCATACTCCACCTGAACGACAAACAGAGGTACTTCCAGAACAAGGAAAGCAACGAATCTTCCCAAAGGTGATAGTTTTTTCAGCTTTTTTCGTATATTTTGAGGTTTTATAGAATATTTGGATCTATCAATGTAGATCTAACACCAAAAATTTCTAATCTCTTCTCTGTTCTCTGTCTATTGAAGCGCTTGGTCTAAAACTTTCTCACACATTGTACCAAAAGCAAAGCCATAGTGATCCTCTAAAAAAGTTGAGATAAATCGTTTGAGACAAATTTTCTTTACAGATGTACACATGATTTATGTATATGAGCATGATTTCCTTACTGAAGTTATGAAAAGCGAAATATTTTGTTCACTTTGTTTGGATTTTTTTTTTTTTTGGTGTCATGTATATCCTATGGTTTCATTTGATTATGTTGGGGTTCTTTTCTGTGAAAAAATGATCTATATGATCATATGCGTATATGGTTTTTATTCTGTTTGGGTTTTTTGTCCTGTCATGTATATGCGTATGGTCTATGTGATTATAGTGTAAGAAAGCATCTTGTTCACTATGTTTGGTTTCTTTTTTTCTTTTTCTTTTTTTGTTGTCATGTACATCCGTATGGTTTGGTTTGATTCTGTTGGGGTTATATTGTGTGAAGAAGTGATCTACCTAATCATATGCATATATGCATATGGTCTATGTGATCATAGTGTAAAGATTCAAACATTGAAAAAGCAGTGGTTCTACCCAACACTACACCTAGAGGGGGGGTTGAATAGATGTAATCTAATTTTTATGACCTTTTGAAAATTAGACAAACAAGCAGTTAATAAATGAATCAAATAACACAAATAATCAACACATGATTTTGATCACGGAGTGGAAACTCATTTGAAGAACATCTTCAAAATCTAAAACCAATCCGGGTGTAAGACACCACCTCAAATCCACTATAGAAATTTTAGTTTGTTACAAACAATTTAGAGACACTAGCAAAACCTTTGTAGTAGCTAAACTTGGCTTGCAACACCACGAGTGACCCACTCGATCTCTACACGCATGTAGTGTCAGAACTCCAACCTTCCTATAGCTTCCCACGAAAACCTCTCGATCTCTGCATCAACGGCAGCTCCGGACTTTTCCGGCCAACAAAAATGTCCACTTCAATGGACTCAAGTAAGAGTTGATTTTGAATGTGTTGTGGTGGAGAAATGTTTATCCAAGAGAGAATCAACCAAATGGGGGAGAGTTTGCTCTAAGAAGTTCTTGGAGGCCCTTAGGATTTTTGCTTTGATTCTCCACACTAGAACAGAAGTTAAGCTGTTCTATTTATAGTTCCCATCAAATGAGGCGTTCAAAACCCTATCAAAGTTCACTCGAGCGACATGTCGAGCGAGTATCAAGCGGTTGACTCTGCCTGAGTTCGCTCGAGCTCAGTGTCGAGCGAGGGTCGAGCAGTTGAATCTGTCTGAGTTCGCTCGAGCTGTATGTCAAGCGAGGGTCGAGCGGTGCAATCTGCCCAAGTTAGCTTGAGCGCTCTGTCGAGCGAGGGTCGAGCGAAGTCACTTCGTTTTGACCAATAATGAGCACTTCAAGCCTTTCCGCAACAACACTTGTTACAACACCATTTTACACAGGTTTTCACAAGAATATGCTAATATGCTCATTTTTCCCTCAACAAACATGTTGCACTGAGAGAAGAAAGAATAAAAAGCATACCCAGGGAATGTCGAGGTTCAGAAGGAGGAGGAGCAATTCAAAACACATGAAGATTTTTCTATGAAAAAAGTAAGAATGGAGAAGAGTAGAAGTGGAAGAAAATATTAAGTTTCCAGATTTCAGTCGGTTTCAATCAGTGAGAGAGTGGTGATTTTCAAATTACTTGATTCAGAGAGATGGAACTTAGTAAGCAGATCTTCCATAATTTACATGATTCAGAGAGAATAAATCCACCAAGCGGTGGATTGATGTTTCAAAAGAAGACACTGTTGTATTTGGGATCGAGGCTTTTGAAGGACTAAACTGTGAGTTTGAAATGTATGTAGGGGCATAATGGGTAGATTAATATCAGAACTGAGAACATATTGCGGCTTTAATAGGACTAAACCGTGATTTTGAAATGCATGTAGGGGCAAAACGGGAAGAAAATAAGGGCAAAAGCATAAATATGCGAATAAATTAAAGGGACAAAAATTGGTCAAAATTTACTATTCATTCAACCGAGGGACCAAAACATAAAACATGAATAAAAAAACAAATGAGGGATAAAAAAGGTCAACAAACAAAAAAGAATGGCAAAACTGTAAAAATGAGGACAGAAGATAACAAAACTAAGAGACAGAAAGGGAAAACAAATAGAAAAGCAAGGGTAAAATTGGCAGAAAAGACTTATACGACTCCTGCCTATTTATTTCCGCTTAGCATATATAAGATATAGCTAGTGATATCAAAGTCGACTTTCTAGAAGCTTGATGATAATGGAGTTCATTTACAAGGGTGGCACCAATAATTTCTATAAGCCAGTTGCCAAGTTGGGAAGGTTTTGTGGGTTGTCATTTTATGAATTGAGAATCATATAGTCACATTCCAATTTTTTTAAATATTGGCGGTGATTCACAATGTTAAGTTAAACAATAATAAATAAAAAATGACATAAAAACATTCATGTATATATAAATTGAGTTCTAAACATTTATACACCAGCTCAAATTGTTCATTCACATATAAAAACTTTGAATAAAAATTTTAATCATTCCCTTGCTCTCGTTCTAACCCTCCACATGTCCTCTAAGCTAGCCTCTCTTTTGGCATGCTCTTCTTTAACATTCCTAAATATAAAATTTTATAAGTGAAAAGTAAGTTCACAGTCCAATAAATAGGATTGATATTTAAGTTGGATGTAATATATGAGCCTCATTTATTAAAAAAATAAAAAATAAACTGATAAGTAAAAATAAATGATAACTGAATTATGATACTTATAATATATAAAATAAAATTCATGTACCATTTAAAGACACTTCTAAAAATTCTTTCTCATAAACTCCTCTTCATTGAGATCTACACATTTTCAATGTCTTTCGGTGTAATTATCATTTATTTTTGCTTTTTTGTTTAAGATCTACATTTTCTCAATATCCTTTAGTACTAGAGTTGCGATCCCCATACATTTCTCATGGAATGGGTCTGCATCTTCTCAAAGTCCTTCGGAATAGTTAGCCTCCCAGACATAATTTAGTAAATATTAACGTAAATTCCATATACATTTCATGAAACCATACTATAATTCACATGAAGTTTCAAAAATAATCGTTTATATATAAATATGTCATGGCTACTTATGTGAAAATTTAGGCTCAAATCACACATTTCATGACATAATATATAATTTACTTTGATGCGATAACACTTTATACATACTTAATAAAGATAAATAGCTCAGAAACTTTTAATAAAAATGCTAGACTAATCAAACTTATTTATCTTATAATTATACGAATTATCGTTTGATAATGACGGCAGTATCACTCAAAACCTAAATAAGTGATGTAATTCCAACATAAACACAAAATCACTGCAAAAATCAAACCAACGTAACATCAACCGTAAGTAAAAACAAACCCAAAATAATGCTAACTAAACTTAAAACCAAATTCAAAACACACTCGGCCATGACTTATTATAAACTAAGGTATAAATTTAATAATTAAAACAAGATATATAATCATCACAGAACTGAAAATTATAAAACAAGATAAACTAAAGAAAATATTTTTTTATATGCTACATACAGTCGTGGAGTGTGCAAATGTCACACAATCGCTTTGAAAAAGAGTGGAGTCCACGATTAAAAAGTTAGTTTTTTTCACATGGATCCCGTATTAATTCATTTTTTTTAAAGAAACTACACAGTATTTGCACAACCACGACTACAAGTATCATTTTCCTTATATTATAAAAAACATTCTGGTGGTAGAAAAATAGGAGCTGGAAGATCTTGAAGATAGATGATAACACTCGAAACTGAATTGGGTGCATTGGAAAGCTTCGGGGTTGGGATATTTATAGGCCCGAAAAATGCCATTTATTAGGAGAGGAAACCGATGGCCGGAAATTAATAAGAAGCTAAGTTACGAACGGCGACAATGTACAAAATTTGAAGGGTTGGTGGCGCCTGAATCTTCTAGAGCTTCTCGACACTGTGAGAGGTATCATCTTTATAGAAATTTGAGAGAGAGAGAGAGAGAGAGAGACGTGGGCGGCACTGCAGGAATGAGAGAGGGTGGCTGTAATGTGCAATGAAGAAATGAGGAGGAAGAAGAAAGGCTTCTTGTTATTTCGTTTAAAGAAAAGAAACTAAACCTTCACCCATTTGAATTCGATCTCAACTTATTTCTTCTAATCGTTACAAGTTTTTCAAATCGCTGCTGCCATATTTATTTATAATTATGGAGGAAGTTTTGTCGAGGTTGTTAAACAAGAGGTTGTCGGAGGGGAGGATTCTGCCTTTTTCACATCCTGTAAATGCCCTCAGAATTACACACTTTTTGTATGCTGATGATGTGGTGGTCTTTGTGAATGGGAGTACGAGTTCGATTAGGTGCTTAATGAGAGTATTGAAGGATATGAGCGCTGGACAGGGCAGAGGGCCGGTGAATTTTGACAAATCGGTTATTTTTTTCTCTAAGCATTTGACATATAGACGAACTCGGGAGTTGTTGATGGATACTGGTTTTTCTGAGGGCCAGTTCTCATTTACGTACTTGGGTGCTCCGATTGTGGATGGCCGGCTGAAAATTAGACATTTTATGCTATTGCTGGAACGCGTTGAGAAAAAGTTGACTGGTTGGAAAAGCCGTCTACTTTCACAAGGGTGTAGATTAATTTTGTTGAGGCGTGTTTTTTCAAGCTTACCAATTCATTTACTTTGTGACTCAGATGCCTAAAGCTGTGATTAGAAAATTAAATGGGTTGCTTGCAAATTTTTTCTGGGGAGAGCAAGGTGGTATATATAAACAAGAGGAAATGGAGATCATGGAAGAAACTTTGTGCGCCAGTGGAGGAAGAGGGTATTGGCGTAATAAATCTGGAAGAGGTGCAGCGCTCCTTATTTTTGAAGTTTGGGTGGAGCTTGTTGTCTCAGGACTCATTGAGGTCAAGTTTTTTCAGGGCGAAATATGTTAGAAAGGGTCACATTTCTTATTTTCTTTGTGTGTTGAGGAGAACACGGGTCGGCCTTTTGGAAGAGGATGGTGGAGGAGTTGCCAGACCTTTTGCAAGATTCTCGTTGGAAGGTTAGAGGCGGTCAAATATCACTGTGGTTTGATAGGTTCATGGGCCAGGGTCCGGTTTGTGAAGAGGTGGGAGAAGTTGAAGACCCGACTTTTAAAATTCGAGATTTAGTTGTGAATGATCGGTAGGATGTGGTCAGACTTAAGCTGCTGTTTTTTTTTTTCTTTTTTGTCAAACTTTTTTTTTTTTTTTTTGAAACAAAGAACCTCAATTTCATTTATGAATTCAAATTCTTACATCTCCTTTCAACATCCAGACTATGAATAATGCAGTCTGGTACCTCCTCTATCCAAATTTTTTCCTCTTCTAAACTTAAAGCAAATTTTGCCAAATTATGTGCAACTTTGTTCCTTTCTCTATAATCAAAATGTAAACTCCACTCTTTCCTATTACTCAAAACATCCCTAATATCATCAACTAAGGGACCTATGACAGACAAAATTTCTTCTTCACTCTGCACTGCTGTTATGACTCCTTTAGCATCTCCTTCAAAAATCACTTTCTGCACATTCAACTCGTTGCACACCTTCAGGGCCTTCCAAAGAGCATAGCATTCTGCCACTTCTGCTGATTGTACATTGAACTTTCTGTCACATGCTGCAAGCAAAGCCTCTCCATTAACATCTCTCATTATAACCCCCATTCCCATTTTCCCCCTCTTGATATCAAAGGAGGCATCTCAATTCACCTTTACATAGTCTTCTATAGGCCTAACTCAAACTGCATTATGAACTGGCCTAGTCTTTAGTTGAGAACCTGCATTTTTCCTTCTGTTAGCCAGCTTAAACTCCTCCAGTACCTCTGCAACTGATATGAGCAGTTTGTTTGGGCATGAGAGTCTATTCTCAAACACGAAAGTATTTCTTCTTAGCCAAACCTTCCTCATCTGTATGGCTACAACTTCTAGCTTTTCTCTATCAAGCCCTTCCATCAATTTTTCCCATAAAGCCATAAAATTCCCTTCAGCCCTTTGCCATTTCTGCAGTACACTCAATCTGTTTGCCCAGACATCATTTGCTGTTTTGCATTCCCATAGTACATGCATCACTGACTCCACTCCACTATGGCATATAGGACAGCTGGGATCCTTCACTATCTTTCTTTGGTACAGGTTTTTCTTTGTAGCTAGTAAGTCATTAGCTGCCTTCCACAAGAATACCTTCACCATATTTGGCACTTTGAGCTCCCATATCTTCTTCCATTTATGATCAACCTGTTTTTCCATAGAAGACTCCCCTCTGCTCCTTCTTATTTTGTCCCTCTGCAAGTAATAGGCACTTCTCACAGAAAAAAGCCCTTTCTTAGATGGCCCCCAAACTACCTTATCTTCAATTCTACCTTTGCATAGTGGAATACTTAGAATCTGTTTTGCCTCTTCTGCATGAAAGATAGCTTGAATCCTTTCTTCATTCCATTCTCCTTTGTTCTCTCCCATTAATTCATCAACTGTTGAATCTACTCTTAGCATTGATACTGGTGTCTGAACTGAAAATGAAGTAGGTGTATTCAACCATTTATGTCCCCATATTCGAATCTTCTTGCCATCACCAACCCTCCACCTCATTCCCTCCTTAATCAAATCTCGAGCATTCCAAATGCTTCTTCATATCAGAGAAGGTTTAGAGCCCAATTTTCCTTCCATGAAGTTGGAATGTTTGAAGTACTTCTCTCTATAGATAGCCGAGACCAGAGAGTTGGAGGACTGAATAAATCTCCACCCTTGTTTTGCTAACAAGGCTAGATTGAAGCAATTCAGGTCCCTAAAACCCATTCCACCCTTCCCTTTCTGCCCTGCCATCGTTTCCCACTTCCTCCATTGAATTCCCCCTTCCTACTGGTACTTACCCCACCAAAATTTTGAGAACATGTTGTTTATCTCATTACAAAGCTTCAGAGGTATTTTGAAAACACTCATTGTATATGTGGGCAAGGCCTGCAAAACAGCTTTTATTAGAACTTCCTTACCAGCTTGAGATAGAAAGTTATTTTTCCAGCTAGTGATTTTATGCCAAATCTTCTCTTTTAGTACTCTAAATGTGTTGAACTTTGACCTTCCTACAACTGTAGGAAGGCCAAGGTACCTTTCATAGCTTCCACATGCTACTGACCCACTTGCTTGCAAAATTCTGTTCTTAGTAACTAAAGAAGTATTAGTACTGAAGAAAATAGAAGTCTTGTCCTTGTTAAGGAACTGACCCGAGGCCTTTTCATATGTCTTCAATAACTCTTGCAGTTTATACCACTCCTCAATAGAAGCTCTTCCAAACAAAATGTAATCATCTGCAAACAACATGTGATTTATAGAGAGACCTCCTCTTGTCACTTGAAAACTTTTGATTATCCCCCTCCTTTCTGACTGGTTTAGCAGACAACTTAGCCCCTCTACACATAATATAAAAAAGTAGGGTGATAAAGGGTTACCCTGCCTTAAACCTCTTGAAGGTTTAATAATTTGCCCCAGCTTCCCATTGACCAGTACAGAATAGGTTACTGAAGTTACACACCTCATTATCAAAGCAATCTATTTCTCACTAAAACCAAGTTTCTTCGTAACAGCCTCCAAGAAAAGCTCTTTTTAGTCAAACTTAAGCTGCTGTTGGGGGTGCAGAAGGCTAGTGTTGTTATGGTGCTAGCGGGGTCTTTGAAAAATGCTAAAGATATCTTAATTTGGTTACCGGAGAAAAATGGGGTGTTTTCAACAAAGTCGGCGTGGAATTTTGTTAGAATTAAAATGCCGAGATTTGATTGGGCAAAGTGGATAATGAAGAATCTGTTGCCGAAAGAGATGTCTATTTGTACGTGGTAAGCGACTATTAATTGCGCGATTGGGTTAGAGCGTTAGAAGTATTGAAATATATTGTAAATAGTAGAAAAAAATAAATAAAAAGTAATAATAAAATATTAAATAATAGTAAATAAATAAATAAAAATTAATAATAAAATATTAAATAATAATAAAAAATAATTAATAATAATAAAAGATATTTAAAAAATAATAATAAATTAATAATTAATAATAAAATATGTCGAAAAGTATTGAGTACTCTCATTACCCAAATATTAGTGTGGATGAACAGGTGCTTAGGTTGGAGATACCGTTAGTTTCTCGCTGTAATTATTGTGACATGAGGAGGACTTGGATCATGCCATTTGTAAAGGGGAGTTTGCGTTGGTTGTTTGGAAAGGATAATGATACACCACCTGTTCATTTACAACTTATAAATAATTTTAAATATAATAATATTTTTATATTATATTTTAACATGTCAAATCTTCAATAAAATTAAAATAAAATTTAAAACAATATTATTTTTTTACATAATAGTATGCAAATTGTAAATAAAAAATAAGTTTATCATTTTTCGTCTGAAAAAAGCTGTCAGGTGAGGTGGGGATTCCGTTCTTAGCGCAACAATCTTGGCATGATAGGGTGCAGATCTGGTTTAATAGAGCTACACAACTGACGCAGCTGGGTACTCTGATGGGATTAATTCCTAATATTGTAGTATGGAGGTTATGGCAAAGGAAGTATGCTGCAAGGATGGAAGGTAGGCTCGAAACCGTTACGGAGGTTTGGGGTTCGATTAAGCATTGGGTGAGTGTGATTGCTGGTGAGATATCAAACGTCAAAAGGCTGTCTATTGTTGACTTACGGGTTCTAAAGAGTATGGACATTTCAGTTGTGAAGCAGAGGCCGTTGAAGGTGAAGATCGTTCGCTAGTTAAAGCAGTGTATAGTTAGATTAAAACTGATTTTAGACGGTAGTTACCTTGGGAATCCTAGGTCTGGGGGAATTCTTTGGAATAGGAAAGAGAACTTATTGTTTGCCTTTTCAAAATATTTTGGTACATGCACGAGCTGAGCTTCAGGCAGTCGTAGAGGGAATAAAAATCTGTCGACAGATGGGTTATTTTTCAATTGATATAAAATGTGATTCTTTAATTGTAGTTTCTTGGTAGATCGAGCCTGTACAGTGGTATTTTTGGGATTTTTGAGACCAGTGGATGGGTTTGTTGGTTGATTTTAATTTCACCATCGAGCATTTATTTAGAGAGGGAATAAAGTCGCCTATGAATTGACTAGGCTTGGTGCGCTGGGTGAGGGATTTTTTTTCTTAATTGCTGCTAAGCTTCCACATTGTTTGAGAGGCTTGTATAGGTTAGATAAATTGGGCACGGCCACATTGTTAGGCTTAGAGCGTGATGTTTCTTTGGTTTGGTTTTTATGTTTTGTTTGGTGGGAAGTTTAGGTTTGTAAAGGGATTTGTTTAGTTGTTTTCAAGGTTTTTTTCGGCCATAATTGAGAGTTTAATAAGTTATGGAGGTGTCATTCTCCTTTAAAAAAAAATTAAATTAAATTTTCACACAAAATATAATAAATATATCAATCTTTTCAAATCTCAAAACAATTATAATATTAAAAAAATAATATTCTAATAATATTTTATTCAATCTTTAACTTTTACGTTAATCCATCTCATCTCACAATGTGCGACATGACATTTCGGTCTGGCTGATATTTTTTTTTGTTCAGATCGCAAACTTTATATTATTTTCTTGAAAAAGCAAAGTCAACTATATAAGATGTCCAGGACGGAATGAATCTGAAGGTTTTGTCGTTGAGATCAAAATCAAGATTCTGAAGGCAATGTTTGATATGGATTGCTAAACGCAGCAGCATTGCCAGGCCTGGAGAATACAATCTGCATCACATGAGGCAAAACATGAATATAATATAATTGGCATTTTAGATGAGTTAATGATCAGAACCGCTTCAAAATGGGATTTGGCCAAATATAAATCTTTCAGCAAGTACCTGATAATTTCCAAGCGTATGTGTCTTAAAACCAGCTGCACAGTAGTCGAAGTAATATTCCCATGTCCGAATGAACTTTTCATTGAACCCGAGAGTCAGGATTTTGCTGAAAGAACAAGAATTAATGCCGCAGAAACAAAATACAGAACTTCACCGCAGTCTTCACGTGATAACAATGCAAATTATAATAAACATTGAATCATTCCTATTTCATATCAGGAAAGTGAATCGAGGGAATGATTACTTGGAAATTATCAGAACATTTGATCATTAACCAGTTATGTTGATACTCTTAAAACAAATTAAAGTCCTAGCATGTATTAAACATGTGAATCCTTCTGCAAGAGTTGGAGACCTTTTTATCATTTGATGTATTATTTTCTTCTCTTAAGGGTCTTTTGGCCCTTCAAAGACCCTAATATTATATCTGATATCGGCGTTGCATGGGAAGCTTGAGATAAATAACTTGCTTTTTCTAGCCGTGATTTTTCTTACCTCTGCTTCTCCAGGAAGTTTTTTCTCCAATATCTGAGTGTTTGGTAGTAATGAATTCCTATGTTCTCCACATCCTCCACACTGCATTACCAAAAATCTATTAATATTTTGGAGGATAAATATCAGAAATAAATGACAATACAGAGTAGATTTTGTACCAGAATCTAGATGCAGCAGCCATAGCTGATGTTACCCTACTTAATGAAGGTACGCATCCACCGGGAAATATATACTCCTTTATGAAATCTGAACTTTGCCTGTACTCCTCGTAACGTTCATCTGGTATTGATATGAACTAAGAAAAGATCAACCGCCTTTAATGGTTAGCATAATTAATTTAAGTCCATGAGAGAGCTAAAGAGAACAAGGAAAAATACACTTAGCAACCATGGCAGTAAAATCAAATTGGGAATATGGGACAGTAGTTCTCGTCTCCACCATTACCTGCAGAACAAGAAGCCCATCTTCTCGTAATACTGATTCACAGCAACGAAAAAACTCTTCCATGAATTCATGGCCAACAGCCTCTAGCATCTCACTGGAAAAATACCATCATGTTATTTGTGGGGGATGTTATGGTCAGATATAAATTGACTGCCAAAGGAACTTACCATGATATTATTCTGTCATATTTGTTGGTATCAGGTAACTGGCGGTAGTCACAAAGAATAAATTTAATGTGGTCCTGGTAACAGGGTTGATCAGAATTAATTTCAATTAGGTGTTCTCATGATGATAGAAGAACCAGATAATGGAATTTCAACTCGCAACTAGACAGTAACAGAAGCAGGCATCTTCTTTTATGAAGCACAGGTAATAAATTTATATAGTTCTTTATGCTGCTTTTTTCACTAACTATTCCTTGCAGGTTCCAACTTCCAATTCTTTCATATTTCTTGAAAAAGTGCAGGCAAGTAGGTCAAACAAAAACTATGAAAAACATATCTTATAAGGTTATTACAGTGAAGTTAAATATATACAATAGTATAAAATAAAGATCACAAACAACTTTTTGTTTTACTCAGCCACAAACAGCACATTTCACCTTCCAACATTTTCTACTTGTATTCAATACTCATGATATAGGCTTTTATAAGCAAAGTTGCATTCATCAAATTAGTACCTGAAGCCCAACTTCTCTCACTTTCTTCTCTGCAAATTTCAGCTGCTCCTTCGAGAGGGTGATGCCAGTGTACTTGCATCCAGTTCGTTTGACAACTTCTATTGCTAAACTTCCCCAACCACACCCAATCTCCAGAACTTCATGATTCTGATCTATTCTTGCCTAAACATATTGAAGTTTAGGATAAACTGAAGTAGCTTGCAACAAGGAAAAAAAAAAAAAAAAATCATATTTGATGAATCCCATTGAAGAGACTTACTTTTTCAATCAGAAGAGAGATCTTCCTCAGCTGTGCAACCTTTAAATCTTCATCTTCCTTCTATGAAAGTTTTAACACATACATTTAATATAAGTTAAAGAAACATAAAATTATGCAATTTTTAAACCATACGTCATAAAATAAGTTTTCATCCTGACCTTGAAGACAGCACTGGAGTAAGTCATTGTTTCATCTAAGAACAGAGCAAAAAGGTCGTTACTCTGAAAAACAACAAAATAGGAATTGTAAGCTCCTTCCTGCCATGTACAAAATAGCTAACTGGGTTTGAATGCTAAAACCATAAACAAAAAGAAACTAGATTACTGTTAATAAAAATCCTAATTACGTTAAAAGACACTGAATTTTGCTAATCTTGCACATTTTCCAACAATTCCTAATTGATAAAGAGAAAACCCCACTTAACATCTTTTTAGCCTATTCCCAACAACCATATGCACTTGGTACAATGCAGGAAAGTTTGAGGTAATAAATTCAAAAGCCACCATTGTTTACATGCTTTCACCATGCCTCTGTGAAAGCATAGGTGTCGCATATGTTCTTCCACACCAAATATTTACCTGTTCTGAAACTATTCCTGCCAAAGCTTAAGTTCAGAAATCATTATATGTTCCTAGACTTATTCAAAGACACCAATAAAAATATGAAGTTTTACAGGTCATATAATCTGATACCAGGTCATAATGACGAGAGATGTTCCTGCGGGCCTGTGTAAGAGTATTTTGCCTTGATACATGCCAAAAAAAGTACTTTGCTGATGCTATACTAGCTGTAAATAACAATGGAGTCCACCAGCCCCTGAAGTCAACAAAGGTGACAGTTCAATGTGATGCGATTGTGAACATTACTAGTAACACCACAGTTCAGGATTCCAGCTGGTTTGCCAGTCACAATATATCCCTTTTTGTTCATTTACCTTTTCTTATTCAACTTTGAGATGGAGGAATTTGCATCTCTGCTTGCAATAAGAATCTGAAAAACCAATATTATAAGAATAAATTTTTTTTGGAGTTCTACATTATTGCTTTTTGGAGGATTGGGTCAGATTCAGGTCAATTTATCTCACCATAAAAAGATTTAGAAGACCCTCTCTTTTATCAACAAAAGAAAAATCTCCGTTTATATATGCATCTGCAAGGCCTAAATCAGCCCGTGTCATTACCTGGGCAAAGAAATATAGTGCTTGTCAGTGGTGGTGGTATATTCTGCAATATAAATAAAGTAATTCTAAATCTTGAATGCCAGAATAATGTACTGTATATTCTTTGAACTTTAAAAAATTATCTTGATCCTTTCCACTCTACCTGGCATGTGACCCTTCAGGAAAATACCGGGTATAAATTTATAGTACGCACCTTCCAGTAGAATTGGGGACTATGAACTCTCAAAACGGTTCTCAGCGAACATTTTTTCATGGTTCCTTCAAAGTTGAATACCGTGCCACCTTCCTCCAATAGACTGATACCACAAGGCAAAATATATCAAATTTCCATTGAAAACAAACTTAATCACCATAAAAATGTGAACGGAAATATAATGCAGAGTGAGATGAGTGTTAAGACCAAGACACTGATAGTCAAAGATGCAGTCTGCATTATAGAAGATATAAATAGTAAAATAAGACAGTCTTATCAAATGTAATGTCGAATAATAGCTTAGCTAAGCACTTCTATGATGCGATTTGAAGTTTTAAAAAGTGGAAAAAGGTGTGAGGACCTGCAGTTCGGGGAAAAAGGTGTAGCATCGTAAGCAGTATTTCAATAAGAGATACAATGGTACACTTCACTAATCCGTTATTGCTGCCAGTTTGCCTGAATAACGTCCATTATATTTTGATAGTACTAGTGAACAAAAACCCCCTTATCATTAAGAAAAAAATTCCCAAGATGCATAATCTAGTGCCGCCTACTTTAACCAAAAAGCAAAAAATCCAAACTGTCAAAGTAAGCGGATGGAGTGTCAGTGATTAAGTCCCATGTCTTGTGACAGTAACAAAAGTGAGTAGTTGATATAACCGAGCCAAATCCATATGCTTAAGATATTTGTTAAGGCATCCCCAAATGTGATATAAGGACTTCCCTTGAGGACTTCCTTAGGTAGGTATCTTCCAGTAACACCTCCTCCGTGATATTGAACCCTTTGCCTTAGAAGTTTCACTAGGGTGAAAAAAGAAAAAAAAAAAAAAAAAAAAAACACTTCAGATGAAATATATTTCTCCAAACTCAATCTTTTCCAGCTTTTATAACAAGCAGAACATTTTTAGCACTTTGATAGGCTTCAGCATCTCACTATAAACCCAGGTGATGGATACATACTAGTTAATACTGAATTGATTTTCAGTACATAGAGAAGGGTCTTACAATCCTTGATGAACGTCTATATAATACTGCAATGAGGCAAACCACTGGTATAAATATGTTAAGATGATCTATAATTGCCACTAAGAGTAAACTCACATTACACATCCAGCTGAGATATAATGTCCAAGGAACCTGGTGACAGAAAGGCGCGCCCCCATTTCTATCAGAGAAGGTACCATGTGTTTTGCGTTGCTCAAAAGAGCACAACTTTTTCCAAGCATACCATGGGCAGCAGCCATGCCAGCCTGCCAAGAAGATACGTAGTAAGATGCATTCAACCAACTATATAGTTCTGGGAAAGAAAAATACTGCATAGAAAGCTACAGGTTTGGCCACCATTATTCCCTAAGGCTTGGGTGTTCTATGTAAGAAGTACATCCTAGACGAGGAACAATCTTTGGTCACCTTGTTACATCATATATTGTTATAACTCAGAAATTATTGACCACTAGTCGCTACCTTTAATCCATCCTCATGGAAACCATAACCTGACAAAATCCAAAACAAATACTCAGAAGACAGTAAATGTGAAGCGACTCCAAATTTGTTAAAGACAGTAAAAATCAGCTCTCATTTCTGAAACTTCATATTACAGTATGGCATCTATTTGTAAGTCGGTCTCAGTATATGCATGAAAGTTCACCTTGGTATGCCCCACAAAACCAAATTCCTCTCTTCCCTTGGATATGATCAAGCTCAAGTGAAGCTTTTGATGCAGCAACAGATGGGACTGGATGAGCAGTTGACCACTTAAGCATGGTACTTTTTGGTGTATGGTCTGGGTTGAGAGTCACAAGAAAAGGTAGATCTGTTTCACCAAGATTCTGCAAGCTCAAAATTTCCAGGATTTAATCATAGCATTAAACATTTCCTGATAGACTTATTTGCATGGAGACATCCCAATTTGACAATATAGTACAAGTTTAGTAAGCGAAATGTTATTCCTATGCAACAAGAATGATGCCATTTCTTTGTCTTATTATTTCACTAATAATTGTCTTTCCTTTCACACTTACAAGAAAATATGTCTTCTTATTTGCACACATACCGTTGGATTTGGATATCCAGTTGGACTGAGGAGTTCAGTTTCTGGTGTGGCTATTGAAGCACCCTTCATTTAGCAGGTAAAATTATGATCTTTTGACAGTGGATCCTTAAATCAATTTCTATGTCAAATATAATGGAGCTATTGTTCTAAAGGATTCGCAGTGACTGAGTTCAACAATCAGAAGCTCTAGGTTTAGGATGTGTTTTTGAAAAAGTTACCCTATTCTGTATTCCATTCTTGAATTTGCCAGGGGGTGGGACTTTCCATTATCACTTTGTTGTCGTCAACAATCTCAAACTTCTTTAACCCATTAGTACGACTAAAAAGGAAATTAGTAGCCGTGCAATATCATTTTAATGTACTCAACTATATGTGAGGTGGAAATACAACTCCAGTAGGATTAACATGCACAAAGTCTACTGTTTGAAGGATCCTATAAACTAATAATAAATTTAGATTTTCAACAAATGGAACATGTAACCAACCTGAAGCACGTTGAGCCAGTATGTCAAACATACTTTATTGTCTCTACTTCCAAGAAAATTCCATGCACTCCATGCTGCTTGGTTTGTGGGCATTAAACTTTTGTCTCGATGAAGGAAAATATCACTGCAAATAGAGAATTAAAGGATGATTTGGCATTTTAACCTGCTTCACCATGGCCGAGGACAGTGCCATCCATCTTAGCAGCTCATTTTTTTGAAAACTTGTCATGTAAGAGTACAATCACGATTGTAGTTCTTATATAGGCCTGGAGTAACTTCTAAATATTAAGCTCGGGAAGTATACAGTCACTATCTTTCAAAGGCGGAAAACAAAATGGAACCATTTTTTTCTTAAAAAAGGGACAGAATTAACAAATTAATAGATGGATTCAGATTAATTCAAATAAGATCCTTTAACACCGCATCTCATGTTCAAAATACCAGCATCTCATCCATTCCCAATAGTCAATTGAAATTCTACATACGGAATAACAATTAGTATTCTTCTCTCATTTTTCTGAAATAGAAGGTAAAGTTATGAATTATGTTTAGTTTTTTCTATTTACAGTGAGAGGATGGGCCCATCTAGTGCAGATTATTAGGGAGAGGAGAGAATGTACCTGTAGACATATTGAAAAGCACCAAGTATTCTCATTTCATCAAAAGTTGTTTGCCGTCCTAATATTTTCAAAGCATCAGGGGCATGGACAGCCAGTATGCAGCCATTGTATGTTTCTTCGGAACCATCTCCACAGATTATAGTGCAACCTGCAAAACCTCTAATAAAGTTAATTAAAATTGATCAAGAAAGATTATATTGATTCCTTTGTGTACCCCTCTATTGAAGTCAATTCAATTAACTTATATCCTATCACTCTAGATACTCTAGTTCAGACATTTTTCTATGTGCTCTTATTCTGTTTCATTCCACATCGATATGACTAGCAGAACTGAAAACTGGTAACAATACCTTAAAATAACATTTGAATGAGTACATCAATTTCTCATTACATATCAGAAAAATATATACTTCCTGATCATTTGAAAACAAATAAAACAAAAGAGAAAAAGAGGGGAGTGAAAATATGTAACTAATTACTCACCCTCATCATTTGATACAACTGACTGTACCTCAGAACTAGTTCTAATTTGACAACATTTATTCTCTAGCACTTCTCTGACCTGATTTTATTTAGAGAAAAAAAAAAATCAGTTTAAAACAAAATGTAATTCACATGGCACATAAGCAATTTCATTTTTTTCCCAAGATCATGTTAGCACCTTCTTTACATAACAATGTGAACGCCATCTGACAGTTAGCCATTGTGGACGGCCAAAGATCTGCAGAGAGCATTCAACTAGGAAACAATTAAAATCAACGTGGATGACTCCAGCTCCAGAAACATTGAAGAAATTGTAGAAAATGATCACGCCATTTTATGCAATAAACACCCACACATAAACAAGCCATATATACTACTAGTTTATAACTTTATACCATACACACGTCTATACTCAAACCTACAAAATATCCTCAAAAAGAAGATTTCTACCTGAAGGAGATGATGATTTCGACAAAATGAAAGAATAGAGAAAGCTGAAAAGCTCATAACTCCTTCTGAAGGGCAGGACCAAATTGAACCACAAATTGGAATCTATAAAAGTACAACTTTTCACTGTCATTAAGTAACAAAATGATGATCTATAAATGAGAGGAGGTTAAGGTTGTAACAGAATACAGTGCATTAGGAATCTCACAAGATAAGCTTCCCGAAACAATTTAGAGTAACCCCGTGAATAGATAAACTGTCCCAAAGTTTCATTGCGATCAATGTCTGGATTGTTTTCAAGCAACTCAAGATAACTGCAATAAATATTTATGTACAAATATTCAGCTCTATCCCTATCTTCATCTCTTTCAAAACATTCTCAACAGTGATATCCTATATATTCTTCTTCCCACGAAAAGAAAAATTATTGTCTAAACTTTGAAAAGTGGATGACTTACCTTAGAACATCATGCTTAAACTTTACGATTTCTCTGAGCATTTGCCAAAAGTATGGATTTATAGCATTCTTCTTTTGTGCAAACAAACTCGACAAACCATTTAGGCTTCCCCATTCACAGCCCTGGCCTTTGTCTAAGCTCACTGAGAACGACATATCTGATGCCTCCATATCAACTCCAAGACTCTCAAAGAACTCCATCATATTTGGATATGTCACCTGTCCAATTTCCAAATTCTTAATCAAAAGGAAAATGGCCTTTGGAAGATACGGTATGTCTTCCTCCCATAAACACAGAACGGAGGATAAGGCCATGCTTATGCTATTCATGGATTGAGATGAGGCTGGAATGCCATAGGAATGGTGGCAGCAAATGCAACCTTCTATCCACATGAGAAACCAGAAACATCTCAATGCTGCCTGGTTAGGCACTCGTTCAATCAGAAAGTATTTTAGTTATGAATACGGGTTCCAATTGAGTTCATCAAATAGACATCTCTTGTCAAATTATTATTTAATTGTTCATGCTTTAGGGTACCTTAACTTCACAAAAAAGGAAACCTTCTCTAGTGCTCATCCGCATAGACTTAAACACAAATATCACTTGCTTTCCCTGCAATTTATTGTTTCGATAATGCTCTTTCACAAGAATTCCCATTGTAATTGTTTTCCTCCTTGACACACTGTCAAGTATTTATGACCAAACATCAAGTGTAATATACCAAGCAGCTTACATTATAATAGCTGACAGCTCTGGATAATCATTTCAAATTAATTTAATTACAAACTATATGCAAGGAAGTCAATGATATTCCTCATCAGCCATAAACCACCCCATCAATAATTGGAGCAACTATGTTTTAAAGAAGTTCTAAGCATGATACAGGGACATGATCAAGTCTTTTCAACTCAATTTTCCTTTTAATCCAATCAACTACGTTTGATTTCCAGTCACGGGAAACATGACTTTTCTTTCTCTTTCTCCGACATTATTAAATTTTTCTAGATTTATTATTTACGTGTACCAAATTGTAACACGTCACATTTGTTTTGGGGTCATGTGCACGTTATGGTATACTACCTTTAGAGAAACAAAAAGATAGCATGGGGTTTCGAAAGAAACATCCACAGAAAGAAATACTTTTAGGCTCCTAGCAACTTCTCGTTGCAGATTTCCAAGAGGAAAATGACAATACTCGGCATTGTCCTTATTCCTTCACGTTGGTCACCTCAAGTTGCAAGCCTCTCTTGTCGCACTGTCACACACTTTCTGGAAATTAAAACATTCATTATTTTAAGTTATTCCGCGATTACGTAATCAAGGTGGCTTGGAATGGTTCCCCATATTTTATAATTAGAAAAATTCTACTATGCCGTCTTATCGTTCCAGTTGACCACTTAATTAATTAAAAAAATTATTTAATAATTAAAAACATAATTTTTAGTGCATTAATATTTTTTTTATTTTTTAAAAATATTTAAATATATTAAAAAAATCAAAAAATACAAATTTCAAAAAGTCTTGACGGTCAAATGAAGCGTGCAATTATATGTTTCGGATTTATAATAATATCTTCATATTTTAATTGAAAGGTTTTTCCCCTTTGGAATTCTTGTTTTCTCCCGTGCGATGTGTGGTTGTAAATGTAACAAAAGCGTAGAGATATCGTTACCTCCGATTAGTGTCACTGAGGTCTGAGTAATAGAAATGTCTAAAGAAGGAAAAAGGAACCATTACTTACACGATTGAAGACCATGAAGCCAAGGTCTAAATCAACGCCGTCGAAGTTCACGGTCTTGGCATGGCCGCCCAAGTACTCCTCCTTCTCGTACAGCACCACATCCACCCCGGCTTTGGCCAGAACATACGCCGAAACCAACCCACTAATACCAGCACCAATTACTGCCACTCTCATCTTCGACATTATCCTTTCTCTGCACTGACTCAAATTCCACATAAACATCGATCCTAAGATACTTACGTACAGAATAGAGAGAAAATGAGGGAGACAAAAGTTTGGAAGAGTGTTCGATAGTACTAGTGCTGGTGAAAAGGTCAATTCTTTATGGAAAACAACAAATTTACTAAGAGCATTAACTGAGTTAAAATAATTTGTTCATGAACCAGGTTGGAGATTAACCAACAATAAGGGAAAAAGGTAGAACTTGGGTGCTTGTTAATTCCGAAGATTGTTTCTCAACATAGAATTTATTTATTTACCTTTCAAATGGAAATAGGCATCGGTCTCATAATCTTTCAGGCTACAAGGATTTTTGTTTTCATCATTTTCTTCAGCATATTTGGTTATAAGAGTGAGAGTATAAACCAGACAGAGATAAAGGAAGTATTAATGGTGGTATCCTTGAAATCTATTGACACTAAAAACATACCTCAATGCTTCAAATCCCAACCCGGGGAACCAAACGCCAAGAGCTCCTCAGACAAATGGCATTCACTCTAAAACCCGTCCAGTCCCACCAATCAGAACTCTAGCTATCTCTTTCTGCACAGTGATTGAAGGAGCATATAATAGTGCAGAACTGTGTCGAACCCAAAGAGACGGAAAATTAAATAGAAAGAAAAAGAGAAGAAGCAGTACTTTCTTGGTGTCTCTGAAACTTCTCCTGCTCAGTAGGTAAGCTAGAGAACTAATTATATATATATATATATATATAAAAATGATATTTGTAGTTGTGGTTGTGCAAGCAACGTGCAATCGTTTTGAAAAAAATAAATTAATATAGGACCTAAATGAAAAAAAACTAACTTTTTAATTGTGGACTCCACTCTTTTTCAAAGCGATTGTACGGCGTTTGCAATTCCACAACTGTATGTAGCATTACTCATATATATATATTACATAATATTCTACACTACACATTTTATATATTAAAATATTATTTTTTATTTTTTTTATTTTTTATTTCATTTTATTCTTATTAAACTAATTAAATTATTTTATTTATCATCCACACACTACATATTTATTATAGAAAAAATAAAAAAAAATAAATAAATAAATATGATGTGTGAAGTGTAAGGATGACAAAAAGAATTTTCCTATATATATACGCAGATACAGTCCATGATCACGTGCTTGCATACGGGTAGAATACTACGGCCACCACGTCGTATCGCAGAACTCGTTTGCTAAAAATTTCCTGCGGATGCATTGTTGGATCCACAATAACGCAATACGTTGATTGAGCTTTAACCACAAAGTACTTGTTTTCTCGAGATTTTACGCATTAATCCTTTATATTATCCCCACTGACAGCTTGTTTTTCTTTGGCTATTTAAGAAATTTGTGTGCTAAATCATCATTTTTTTTACACAGTTGTCGACAAATCTTGATGTTATGCGGAGTTGATATTAATACACGTAGCAGATAGTTTTATTTATAAAATTTACTTTTATATTTTGTTGGAAATAGTTTTTTTCTAAATTCAGTTGAAGAAAATTTCTTCAAACCCATTTATAAAAATTATAAGTGTTTTTCTTCTTTATTTCTCAAATATTTAACATATATTGTGAGAATTTATTTTTTAAAAAAAAGTTAATTACAAAATTTTTTATAAAAATAAATTTATAAATTTACTATCTTAATATAATATATTAATTTATAAAATTATTTTATTATAAAATAGATCTAAAATATTATATAAAAATATGTTTATTTATATATTTATTTTTATAATAAAAATTTGACTAAAGAATTAGTTTTTTTAATTTTGTAGAGAATCACTACCAAATATTCAATTTGAACAGAGGTTGATCAACTTGATTGGGGCCCACCTGTCGGTGAAAGTGCTTGCCGTGTGACCAGGTGATGAGCTACGAGCCGGTCTCGTAAAACTACGCCAAGGGGGCATCCCTGACTTTCATAAATGAGGGTGCCGTGCCTCCTATTTCAACACTCATGGAGTGTAAACCCCCATGGATGGGTCCGAAATTAATTTCTGTTATTTAAAATTATTTTCAATAACATAATATATACACTTTAAATATTTCATAAATTTAAGTTTATTTAATCAAAATTAAATATATATATATATATATATATATAATTCCTTCCCAGAGACCCCAACATAATAAACTAAAATCTCTATAAAAATTCAAAAATATCCACGTGTCAAAATACTCAAATCAACATAAAATAATAAATCTATTGAATATGACTCTATAGTAATTAAAGTACTATCTTTATATTTAATCCACTATGCTCACATAGTCTGTCTCATGCTTGTTAGTCCGAATCTTCAATTTAAACATCCAAAATATCTAAAAATATTGTGGAGATAAAGGTTAAATTATCAACAATTCAGTAAGCATTGAACATATACTAATATGTAAATATGAATCATTTACAAATTTCAGAATGCAGAACAAAATATTTAGTTTCAAAATTATAGAACAGAACATGTTATTAAATTATTAGAATGAAAGTTCAGAATATACTCATATTCTAAAGTCATTTGGCATAACATAACTGAACATTATCATCATATCATCTCATATCATATCATATCATATCAAAATAGATACCATGTTTAACCCCCGTTGTAGGTTGTGCTATACTCGGTGGCCAAATCGGGCAGAGACAGAAATGAATCTTCCACTTATTATTCTCGAAAATCCCAAGTATGCACACAGAAAAGATCACATAAAACATCACTTTGTTTTCAAAATCAATGCACTTAGAGACAGAGAAGTTGGTACCAACTCAAATAGAGGCCACAGTTTTATACCCATGGTAAGGTCAGAGAAGAGTTAAAACAGAGCTAGATATAGAATCAAAATGTCATGTCAAAAATTTTCATATGTCACATCATATCAAATAGAGTATTGAACAAAATCATATCATTTTGACATTTTCACATAATCAAAACAGATTCAGAGCATATTTTCGTAATCAAAATAGATTTAGAGCATTGTTTTGTAGTTATGCCAAAAAAATTCAAATTTTATATTCGCTCTTTTTGCACAAGTTAGAAACAGAATACCAAAACTTTGTTAATATCTACACCAGTTATGACAAAAATATATTTCTCTTTTCTTATTCAGATACAATGAGTGATGCATAACAAAATGATCGAGGTTGTTTTCCAATTTTCTTTTCTCAACAAAAAGTACATATATTTCATAAATCAACATTTGCTTATCTCTTTTTATGCAAAATCTAGTACAGAAACCTCACTTACCTTAACTTTTTAATTTTTCTGAATTTTCCCACAACTATGCCTAATGAATATCAATCCTTACCTATAAAATAGAGACGTAACTTACTTAAATCCCTAATTTTCGTAACCCTAACATATTATCACTTTCCAAATTAATCAATATCCACTTAATTTCTCTGACTCATATATTAAACTCTAAATTATTTATGTAAAATAAAGTGTATGGCTAACATATTTACCTAATTGAAACTAAGCCCGCGTAAAATACATCTACACTTAATATTCATGTAAATAATTCAAACTCAATTACAAGTCTATTTAACTATCAAGCCCACATCAAGGTAGACTCAATATAAGTCCAGCCCAACATAAAGCAATCCAAGAAAGGCTTAACCGATTCAACTACAAGCTCTATGTAACAATAACCCAGCCCAATTTAAAACCACAAGTTGAATCTGTTTTTAGGCTTTACAAAGGCTACACGATAGAGTAAGTGGAATTTTTGTAAAAACACTAACCTTGTAATACAGACTTATATTATAGAAATGTCACAAAAAGGCAAGCCATGTTTTCTAAGAATAACAAAGTCACAAGAGGAGAGCACCTTGCGGAGGAGGTCTTAGACTTACCAAGAGAAAAAATCACGACGACGAATCTGGGTGAAGATCAACAGCGTTGCAGCTAGAGGTAGCTTCTGATCATGGTGTAGTACAGGGAGAGAAGGGAGTTAGTTTTGGTAGTATCAAACCATGATGCAACGGAAAAGGAGGAGAGACAACTATTGTGGGCTTACTAAAGCAGTGCGAGGTGATAGAGGGTGGCTGTTAGCGGTTTCTATGGCAGCATAGGGTTGGGTATGGTTGTTCAGGGTGGTGCAAAGGTACCATGGCTGTGATGGACATCTGATTTACGGTGTAGATGAAACGTTGCGTTGATCAACATTATCAGTGGTACTCCAAGCTTTTTTGACATGCAACAATGGCCAGGTGTCTGATTTGAGTGGTGTAGGTGTCATTCAGCTTGCTGGCTTTTTTGTGGTGGCATTGGAGGGGTGCTTTTGTTTATGGGTGTAGGAAACAAGGTACGAGGAAGAGCCTTGCATGGTGGCTCTCGGGCGTGAGACAACTCATTTTGGGTGGCAAATATGGGTTAGATCTGCATGGTAGGGGTGGGCAGCGGGGCCCCTCACCCTGCTACCTGGCCCTCGTTCGCCCCACCCCCGCATGGCAGAGCGGGCAACACCGCCCCGCCCTGCATTTAGTCCACCTAGCGGGGGCAGGGTGCGGGGAGGGCCCAACCCCGCCCCGCCCCCCTATATATTATATATATAAACATAAATATTTATATATATATATATATATATACAAAAACATAAATATATGTTTATAGATATAAATACAAATACATCTATATATTTTATAAATTATGTATATATAAATATATATATATATATATTACAATTTGTTAGACTTGTTTACAGAATATGTATTAGCAAATTTAAAAATTATATAGTTTAAAACTATTACACTACAACTTACGTAAAATATACATTAGCAAATTTAAAAACTACATAATTTTTAAATTATAGTTATATTTACAAAATTTAAATTTATAATTTGGATAAAAATATATATTTTTATCACTTTTAGATCTTTTTAGATCTATAAATAATTTTTAAATATAATAAAATGTAATTCATATTTAAAGTAAAAATGAAGCGGGACGGGATACGATGCGGGGGCGGAGGACGGATGGGAAAACCCCACCCCCACACCATGCAGAGAGGGGTGCGGGGTGGGGTCTACCCAGCACCATATGGTGCAGGTAGTACCCTTACTGCATGGTGTGATGTTGGTTATTCTCAGTGTTGGAGCTGCTCAGGTTGTTCCCGTCAATTTCATGGTGATCTCTTGATTGATTTGGTTGTTTTTATTATAAAACAATGACTTGGAAAGGCTGGTGGCTTCCTCAATTCATGGTGGTGGTAAAGCTCACAGTGGCGTTATTGAGATTAAGGCTTGCAGAGGGTTAAATTGATTGAGTTGTTGTGTGGGGTGGATTGTAGGGGTCTTTGGTTGTTGGCTCAGAATTGAGTGGAGGTACGGCTGACTATGGTTTGGGATATATACTGAGATGGCGTGAGGAGATGTGGCATTGAAAGATAGGAGGAGCGTAGAATTGTGATATGAATGGGAGAGAAAGTATTGGGAAGGAGAGAAAAATGAGGGAGAAAAATATGGGGAAAAAAAGGAAACCGTCTGCGGTGGGGGAGAAAAGAGAAGGTAAAAAAATAAACTCACTTATCAGAAACGGCGTTGTTTTTCTCAGCTACTAAGCTTCTCTATGAGTCGGGGTCAAGATTGGGCCCGAGTGTTACATGGGGGTGCCCGAGTGTTACATCTCACAACCCAGCCTTCATGCTTGCATTAAATTCTCTATAATTTGGATAGTAAATCGGAGATGGTATTGATTCAAATAAATACAACATTATATATTATTATTTTTAATTCCCTTTTAATTTATTGGTTTAAACTTTGAACCCCTACGCCTTACAATCAGTAATCGAGCTTACTTTTTTTTATTATTCTATTTAAAATATTGCCAACGGGGTATATCTTCTATAGAAAACAATGTTAAAATATCACTGTATTTTTAGGAATATTCTTTATGTATATTTTGTATTACTTTACAAGTCATAAGTTTGTTAGGATTCTTCTTTTATTTTTTGTTCTCTGTCATGCCGAGGTAAGGCCTCAATTGTATAAAGTAGCCATTAAGGCATCATTGCATTTAGTACAACAAAAAAGAAATTCAGTGAAGAAATATTCTTCCATACAACCGCCTTTTCATTTTTGTCATGGTACCATAGCACTCTTGTAAAAAGAGTTTTCCTTTCCTCCCTTTTTCCTTTTTTTTTTTTTTCTCAATTTCCAAACACATTCATGGCTAACCCTAACAATCCTAACCTTGATCATCCTTCAAACCCATATTATCTTCATTATTCAAAAAGTCCAGGCGCCATGCTTGTTTCTTAACCCCTCTCTGTTTTAGGGGATAATTATCACAGTTGCCGTAAATCTATGCTCATTTCCTTAAGAGGCAAAAAACAAACATGTCTTACTTGATGGCTTCATTTCTTGTCCCTTTGATAATGATCCTCTTTTTGGTTCGTGGTGCTGCTGCAACAAGATGATTTTTTATTGGATTCTCAATGTTGTCTGCAAAGAGATAGCTAATAGCGTGCTTTACATAGCCAATGCTTGGGAGGTTTGGGATGATTTGCATGATCGTTTTTCTCATGCAAATGGTCCACGCATTTTTCAACTGCAAAGGTAAATTTCTAGCCTCTCTCAAGGTTCCCTTTCAGTTTCTGCTTATTTCACTCTTCTCAGAGGCCTATGGGATAAGGTTAGCAACTATAAACCCCTACCTATTTGCACTTGTGGTGCTCTCAAATAAGTCATTGCTCCTCAGCAATCTAAGTATTGCAATTCCTTGTTAGGCTCAATGAATCTTTTGTTGTTGTCCACCAAGAAGAAAAACAGCGTGTAATACTCCCTACTAACCCTATAGAACCCAAGGCCCTTCTGACTAGCCAAGACCCTGTTCGATCCACAAGACAAGCTCTTTCTAGTGACAAGGACAGACCACTCTACAGTCACTATGCCTTCTTGGACCATACTATTGAACACTGCTACAAGCTACATGGATACCCACCTGGTTTCAAGTCCAAAAATAAAGCATCTGCAGCTAATGAGTCTGCTGCTTCGGGTTCTGAGTCTGCTACTTCTGATTTTTTGTTTAACCCTCATGTTTCTTCACCTATGGCAGCACCTGCTATGTCCTTCACCACAAAGCAATACCAGCAGCTTATCTCCATGCTCAATTCCACCTCTGTGAAGCAAACAGGTTCTGCTGCTCTGTCTGCTAACTTAGCCTTCTCTCACAGCCTCTCAAGGACAACATGTTTATCCTCTTCCCATTATGTGTCTTGCCCCTCCACCACTTGGATAATTGATACTGGTGCCTCGAATCATATGATCAATGATCCTTCTCTATTTACCTTTGTTGTTCCTTTTGTTCCCTTGTTAAACTCCCAAATAACACCTCTATTTATATTTCTCCCCAAGGCAAAGTTCAGCTTTCCCCTAATTTGATTTTACTCAATGTCCTTTGTGTTCCTGATTTTCATTTTAACTTAATTTTTGCTAGCAGGCTAAGCATTGATTCTCACTGTTGCCTTGTTTTTCTACCTAGTTCTCACCTGATACAAGACCTTACCAGCAAGAGGATGATTGGAGTGTGTGAAGAAAAGGATGGCTTATAATTTTACAAGCAGACTGCCTTGAATAAATCTATCTCTAGAATTCCTGTTGCTCCTTCTTGTTTTGATTTATGGCATTTTTGACTTGGGCATGTTTCTACCTCTAGGATGAGTTTATTATAGAAACTAGATTCTAGCTTTTCATGTTCAGACTCTTTCATTGTACTACTTGTCCTCTAGCAAAATAGAAACGTTTATCTTTCAATATTAGCAATTCCATTGCATCTCATCCTTTTGATTTAATCCATAGTGATATTTGGAGAACATTTTATGTATCCACTCACTCTGGTTTTAAATACGTCCTTAAAATGGTTGATGACTGCACTAGATGCACTTGGACTTACTTGACGAAACACAAGTTTGCTACTAGATCCATTTTAGAATCTTTTTTTACTCTTGTATCTAATCAATTTGGTTGTGCTATTAAAAATAGATGCGCTGACAATGGCCTAGAGTTCCTAATGACTAACTTTTACAAATCAAAAAGATGCATCTATCAAAGATCTTGCATTGAAACCTCTCAACAGAATGCTAGGGTAGAAAGAAAGGGCCAACACCTCTTAAACATCACTAGAGCTTTAAAATTTCAATATGGGGTTCCACTCTCTTTTTAGGGTGACTATGTTATGACTGCAACTTACTTAATCAATAGGATTCCCTCTCCTTTCATAGGTAACATCTCACCATATGTTGCTCTCTATAAACACAATCCATCCCTTAGTCATCTTAGAGTTTTTGGATCCCTCTGCTATGCCACAACACCTTTCACTCATAGACATAAATTCTCACACCATGCTAATCAATGCATTTTCATTGGATACCCTTATGCTACGAAGGGTTATGAGTTGTTTGATCTTGCCACTAAAACTGTCTTTGTCTCTAGGGATGTAATTTTTCATGAGAATATTTTTCCCGTCCTCACTTCTATTTTACCACCCCCCATGCACCGAGAATTCCTCACTTGTTCTTTCTATTTCATTGCTTGATATTAACCTTGATAATACTTCATTTTCTCATACTGATGTTCCTTCACAGTCTTTTACTGGTATTTCTCACCATGAACCTCCTCGTTCCCCTTCTATACCTCCAATACCCACTCGTACCTCTACTAGAACCAGAAGGATTCTTGGCTGCTTGTCTGACTTCCATCACCAGCTCCTTCCTTCTCAGACCTCACTCCAGCCTTCCTCTACTGCAACTAGTCCTCTATAGGCAGGTAATTCTCATCATTTAGCTTCCACTCTCTCTTATCATAAACTCTCACCTCCACATAGAGCTTTCATTTTAAATTTATCTACCATTCATGAACCCAAATCTTTTCTTGAGGCCATGAGCTACCCTCACTGGAGAGAGGTTATGTTAGCTGAAATAACAGTCCTGGAAGCTAATCAGACGTGGCAATTGACCACCCTATCTACTGGTAAGACCCCTATTGGATGCAAATGGGTTTACAAAGTAAAACTCAGGTCAGCTGGGTCAATTGAAGGGTATAAGACCAGATTAGTGGCCAAAGGTTATACCCAACTAAAAGGATTCGATTACTCTGAAACATTTTCACATATTGCTAAAATGGTAACTGTTAGGACTATTTTAGTACTAGCTTCAATTTTTAATTGGCATCTCATTCGACTAGATGTCAATAATGTATTTCTGCATGGTGAACTTCATAAGGAAGTCTATATGAGTCTGCCTCCAGGGTTTGATAAATAGCGGGAGAAAAAGACAATATGCAAACTACTTAAGTCTCTTTATGGCTTAAAACAAGTCTCGAAACAATAGTTTAGCAAATTCTCAGAAACATTAGTCACTCATGGTTTTATTCAATCTGTTGCAGACCATTCACTTTTTACAAAAGTCACGGGTCCCTCATTCATAGCCTTACTTATGTATGTAGATGATATCCTGATAGCCTCTAATGACATGAATGAAGTTGAGAAACTTAAACTGTTTTTGAATGGTAAATTTAAATTAAAGGACTTAGGATCCTTAAAGTATTTTTTGGGCATTGAGATAGCTAGATCAATAGAGGGAATCTCACCCAACCAAAGAAAATATACCTTGGAAATACTTGAAGATAATGGAATGTAGGGAAGTAAGGTGCATAAATTTTCCATGGAGCAAAATTTAAAACTTAGTAAAACAGAAGGAAATTTAATAGAAGATGCAACTTCATACAGGAGGCTAATTGGTCGATTAATATACCTTAACATCACAAGACCAGACATCTCATATGCAGTGCAAGTCCTTTCTCAATTCATGGACAGACCTAGACACACGCATCTTGCAGTAGCACATAGAGTACTACAATACATCAAAGGGACACCTGGACAAAGTCTCTTTTTGTCCTCAAAATCAAAACTACATTTAAAGGGGTTTGTAGATGCGAATTAGGCAGGCTGTGTAGACACAAGGAGAAGTGTCATTGATTTTAGGGGTGTAACCGGTCCGGTTCAGTCTAATTTTGGACAAAATTTAGGATCGAACCGGTATATACCGGTTTTGCATTTTTCAAAACCAAGTAAGCACCAGTTACCCTTCTAAACCGGTACTCCAGTTTTACCGGTTTTAATATACTATATTATATATTATATAATGTATATAATACTATAGTAATAATATATTGTAGTATATTATAATATATATTATAATTATATTATAAACTATAATGATATATCATAATATATAATATAATGATATATTATGGTATATTAAAATATATAGTGATATAGTATTAGTATAACTATTAATATGCACAATGTAATATTAGTATAACTATTAATACAATAAACAAAATGATATAAGATTTTAAAATTTAATATTATATTAATTAGTAATTTATCATATAATGCAAAATTATTTTATATATAGTTATATATTATATATAAATATTATATACAATATAAAAATTAAAATATATATAAACCAGTCTGGTCCAATTTTAGAAAAAGAAAAATCGAAACCGGACCGATTTTGATCGGTTTTAAGAAAAATAAAACCAATCCCAGACCAGACCGATCCCATAGGTTTGATCTAGTTCGATCCAGTTTACCGGTTTATCGATTTTTTTTAATACCCCTAACTGATTTTTACAGCTTTCTTGAGGAGTCATTGATTTCTTGGAGGCCCAAGAAATAGTCAACATTCTCAAAGTTCTTCAGAAACAAAATATAGGTCTATGGCATCAACCGTATGTAAATTGATGTGGTTGGTACAATTGATTAAAGACCTAGATATTCTCCATCCTTATCCAACATTGCTATTTTGTGACAACCAAGCAGCCTTGCATATAGTTGTCAATTCTGTCTTTCACTAGAGGACAAAGCACATTGATATCAATTGTCACATAGTGAGAAAAAAGTATCAAGCTGGGTTAATTAAAACACTACATGTCAAGGGCAACATGCAGCTAGCAAATATCGTCACAAAGGCTCTAGGACAACAACAATTTGAAGCTTTGATTTCCAAGATGAAACTATTAAACATACATAGCCCATCTTAAGGGAGAGTGTTAAAAATAAAAATACAAAATATTCTTTTTGTATATTTTGCATTACTTTACATGTCAGAAGTTTGTTGGGATTCTTATGTTATTTTTTGTTCTCTATCATGCCGAGGTAAGGCCTCCATTGTATAAAGCAGCCAATACAATAAAAAAGAAATTCAGTGAAGAAATATTCTTCCTTTCATACAGCTGCCTTTCCATTTTTGTCAAAGTGAAAAAAAAAAATAAAAAAATAGAACGAGAATAACAGTTATAAGAACTTAAAAGAGGACGTTCAAGTAATGGGAAAAAAGATTTCAAAAAAAAAGTAATGGGAAAAAAAAAATGGTCCATTTGATTTTTAAAGACAATTTGGTAGTGCTAATTGTAATCACAAAAATTTATATATCTATGTGACTTTTTTTTTTATCTATACACCATTTTCATTAAAAAAATAAAATATTAAAAAAAATTGTGAAAAAAGGCAAAAAAGTAGGCAGAATGTGATCAACACCGGGTTCAAAACTTTTGCTAACGTGTGGATAGCGTCAAGCAACGTGGTCCTACTAGACACCTTTAATATATATTCTTGCTGTGGCTGTGTTTCATTATCTATTCTCGTAATTATAGACAAAAAACGAAAAAAAGATAAAAAAAAATTATCTCGACAGCAACTGACTTCCAACTTCCAAACTCCAAAGAGATTGAATATGGTCTACTTTGTTTACTCAAATTTGAATTATTTTATTTTATTATTATAATTTTTTTTAATTTTTATATAAAATATAATAAATAATTTAATTTTTTCAAATTTAAAATAAAATAAATATTAAAAAATTATATTATAACAATATTTTATTCAATTTTTAACAAAATATCTCATCTCACCTCATCTAAACTATGTAACCAAATAAAGACTTAAGTTTTTATTTAAATTTTAAATTATAAATAGAAGAGATAGATTTATAAAATGAATCGTGTATTATTTATAATTATTCGAATAAATTTTTTAATCACCAATTTTTACCTATATCTGATCTTTTATTACTAAGGATCCGAGTTATTAACAAATAAATTTTATTTATGACTTATTCATAATATTCAATTGAAGCTCACAAATCTAATGGAAACGGACAAAATAATATGAATAATGTTAACTACAAGTTTAAAATGTATGCATAGTAGTACTCATTTTATATAAAAGTGAATAAACATAATATTTATATAAAAAATTAATTTTTTGATAATAAATCCTATTTTTTAATTTCAAAATGACTGTACACCACTTGCATCACTACTGATCATTCATGACTGTATTATTACTCTTAATTCTTAAGCACTTTTGGGTTTAAGATTCCTGATATGCCGGAGGTAGCGAATAGCTTGGTTATTGGAGAGAGGCTTGATGAAATGATGCTGAAAAATATTTTAGCACGTGTTAATTTCACTACAACAAATAAGGCTATTTCCGGCGACGAATTCTCTCCGCAAATAGTCTATTTTTGCCACAAATACACATTTTCGGCAATTTACAATCAGCCCCATACCCGCCACAAATTTTGAGCCAAGATTGAATTTTCCCGGCTATGGGAAATAGTGACAGAAACATTTGACTATTTCCGGAGACTAAGAGCACTCCCAATGAATTTTTTATCCCATCCTTTAAAATACATCACCAAATTTCACTTTTTCTATTTTACATACTAATTTTTACAATACATCATACATCAGCTTATCTAGGGGTGTAACCGGTCCGGTTCGGTCCGGTTTTGTACAAAATTTAGGACCAAACTGGTAGGCACCGGTTTTGCATTTTTCAAAATCGATTACGCACCGATTTTTTTCCTAAACCGGTATTCCGGTTTTACCGGTTTCCGGTCCGGTTTTAATAAAATACAAATTTTTTATAAAAATTTTGTTTAAAAGAAAAAATTGATTTAAAAAATTTTGTTTACCATTTACAAAAATCTGCTTTGCAAAAAAAATCTGCTATGTAAAAAAATTCTGCTATAAAAAATCTGGTTTATAAAAAAAAAATCTGCTATATAAAAAATTCTGATATGAAAAATCTGCTTTATAAAAAAAATCTGTTATATAAACAAAATTCGCTATATCAAAAACTGCTATAAAACAAAAACTAAAATAAGAAATCTAATGTAAAAAAAAAAATCTGCTATAATCCTATATTAGACGATTAGTATTAGTATATATATATCAGTATTAGTTATAGCTATATAATATATTAGACAATATAATAGTATTAATATTAGACTATTAGTATAGCTATATGTTAGTGTTAGTTTTGATGATTTAGTATAACTATATTAGTATGAGTATAACTATAATCTATATTAGAATATTAGTATTAATATATATGTGATTATTTTTTATGTGATTAAAAATTATATATAATATTAAATATATTATATATAATATTAATATATAAATAGTACCGGTCCGGTCCGATCTAAAACTAACCGAAACCGAAACTGGACCGGTTCCAGCCGGTTTTTCATTTATGAAAACTGGTTCCGGACCGAACCGGTCCAAAACCGGCACAACCGGTCCAGTCCGGTTTGGTCCGGGCCGGTTTTCCGGTTTGCCGGTTTATTTTTACACCCCTAAGCTTATCTATTTTTTCTTCATATCATTTTAATATTCTACTTTTTAATATTTTATAAGAGAAAAAGTACAATAAAAGAAATCAATTTTAATGAAAAAGTACAAGAAAAGATAGAAAACAATTAAAATATATTTACATTTGTGTACAGTTGCTTCTACATCTAGAGGCAACACTGTACACAAATGTAAAATAGAAAATAAATAAAGCATCCGTTGGATGCATGTTTTAGACCATTTTTCTTTATATTTTACATAAAAATGGGTTTTACAAAACCCATTGTGAGTGCTCTAATAGTCGTCGCAAAAAGTTCAAAATTTCACCAAAAGCTCTGCTGCCGCTACTCACAATTTTTTTTTATTGTTGTTGTTTGTTTGTTTGTTTTTTTTTTTTAATTTTTATTTTATTTTATAAATTATATCAATTTTTATCCACTCAAATCAAATGAGATTCTTTTCCTTCTTCATAGCATTACTTAGAAAAAGAGAAAAAAAATGTAAAGTGTTTTAAATCTCAATGAAATTTGGGAACAACTAAAAATAAGGAGCAGTAGTAGCTTATGTTTGAAAAAGTACTGTATTCCGCATACATGGGCAAAAGATAACATGATGACTATTGAACATTAATGAAAAAATCTCTCAAATTTTAGAAAATTATAGGTTGAAAATGCGAGTGTCTGGGACACATAATAACTAGATCCATCCAATGACTTTTGCTTTCAAACAGCCATGCTTTCGGATAAAGAATTATAAACTAATACCCATTATTCATTTTGTTGGAATTCAGACGTTACTAGTAATACAGGCTCAATAATAGGTAGTCCCAACCATCTGGAAATGCCATGATTCTGTCTAAGACAACACTCTTGTCTCATAATAATATGAAACCAAGACTGAACAAAAGAGAAACTGACTCCCCAATTCTCACTTAACATTCTTAGCAAACCACTCCAACAGGTTCTAATGGGCCTCCTCGGCAGGCTTCACAGCTGGCTTGTCTTTTACGTCATATCTAACCATCCAACCATGTGCAACTTTCGGGAATATCTTAAAATAGCCATCCACCTGATAATAATCAGAATGATTAAATTAAAACAAAGTATTTGACAAGTGGAAGAAAGTTGTTACCCTAAAGCTTAAAAGAAACTTTAGAATGCAAACAATTCAAAAAGTATATCCCAATGCAGAAGAAATCAACTGATATGTCATGAACATGCTATAGCAAGCGCCTAAAAGAAAGCAGGGTACAGAACAATCTAAACACATGAAATTGAGGCTACAGCCTACAGCAACCGTGACTATATTCCAAAATGATAAAAAATTAGATACAAAACTTACTCATTTTCTTTTGTTTACTCAAGAATATTGTTGTTGTCCAAGGAAAAGAAAAGCCTCAAACTTGGGAAAAAAGCACATAAATTATAGTAACAGTTAAGCACTGTAAATCTGTATAGAGAATGAACAACCACAAAGAGAAAATACCAAATGATGTGATCTTCCTATCTCAGATCTGGCTAATAATCCTCTATCATTTTCAACAAGACAAATGTGAAAAAGCAAAAGAAACTTACTGGTAAGGTCTGTTGTGTAATATAGTAGCATTTTAATCAATTTTGATTTTGATATAGGAAATCCTTGCTTTGTGTAAAAATCGGCTTGTGCTATTTGATAACAAGACCAAGGATGAATGTAAGAGGATTGAACAGGTTCAGCAACTTCTCTCCCTTGTAAACATCGTCATTGCACAAAACAACGGTCAACCATATACCAGTGAGTTATTTTCTGAACTGAAAAAAGAAATTTCTAAACTCATCTACAGAGTGCTCCCAATCTTCAAAGCTCTAGTCATTTCTATTTCGTTTGCTTTGAAAAAATGGTTGACCACCTCCACATTGTTTATGCATTGACTCTCGTTTTCATTTTAATGTTCTAGATAAATATTAAGAATTGGTAAAAGTATGAATTACATTTCTATTTTTGTATGAAAAATTAGGGCCTGTGGAATGGTTTTTACTAAATAATATGCCTTCACTCCAGTCTTTCAGAATTTTAAATTTTAAATTAGAGTGAAACTGAATTGACATATACACACGTCCCTTATGTGTTCCTATATTTTTAGAATTTGCCCTGTCACCATGTCTCATTTCTGTCTACGCTCCGTACAAATATTTCCAAGCTTAAGCAGCACCCCACTCCTCACTATTTACAGTTACCTAGATACAAAATGCAGTACATACAACCTATGTTACCAGTTGATGGCATCCAACAGAAGATTATTAATACCTGTGAAGAGTGTAAAGGTTGCGAACACTCCTGTCTGCATCAGGCGATATGTATTTGCCATTCTCTCTATCGAGATCAAGTTGCAATAGGAACTCATATCGGTCATTTATCTGTTGGCAATCAGTGGAACAGATGATACTTGTCAAAAAAATTAGTGTAACAGATGATTATAAAAACAGGCCCTTAAAGGAAAATACCAGATGAAAGAAAAACCATATATGGAATCCAAAATTATAAGGTGTCAATTATCCTAGGCATATTTCAAATAAAGTCAAAAGCTCTGCCGATCTACCAAAATTGAAGATGCAAAGCAAGCATACATAGAAATTCTTCAAATATGCAATGATGGTAAAAAAAAATAATGGATCCACTTTGCAACTCACCTTTACCATGGTATCTCGCATAAAGTCATACTCAAATCTTTTTAGCGGTAGTTGGAGGACAGGTGGAAAATCAATGAACAAAACACCTTTCCTAACATCCTGAAAGGTCAAATGTAGAAAAGTTTCTTTAAAACCATACTAAAGAAGTGGACATTCAAGCAAAAACACATATGGATTAGGCATCCAATAAAGAAAAAAAAAAAAAAAATTTTTATAAGTAAAACCTTTGGCAAGAAAAAAAAAAACAAATACTGGGTACATTTAGAGAAATCCAAGGGGACATAAAGAAGAAAGATAATATCTATAACAATCTTGGTCCACTCGTGTAAGAGGAATTTACCTGTAAACCATATTGTTCAGCATGATACTTATTGTCACCCTCAAGACGTTCCACCTCCACATATTTGTCAAAAGAAGCATATACATCACGACAGCCTTTTACATCAAGCTGAAGATCTATACATATATAAATTTCGTAAGCACATAAATCCATATCTGATGTAAAGTAAACCACAATAACCTTAAATATGTACCATAAAATGATTCTTTTCTCGTTGATTTATAGTCCACATTGATGCACTCAATATAATTCATATGGTGCCCTTCAAATAACTGCTGTATTGTACCCTCCACAAGTTATTTGTGGCTTTCTGGTTGGATTCTTCTTCGTGATTTATACGCACACACAAGGTGTATGACAAAGTAATAGATAATTTCCTCCCTAGTTTACCCATGATTTCAGATGGGCAATTAGTCATAATTATTAATTTATTAGGATGAAAAACATATACTAGTGCAGGTCACGTCAAGGTCTAGCGCTGTCTATAAAATATAAGGCCTTCTATTTGGGACCACTACTTGTTTTGTTTTACATACTGTCCTTCAAAATGCAGCAAGTATATATTAATTATGCTAGTTAGAATCTCTCAGTATAAACGACAAGAGAAATTGAACTTACCAGTTTATGGGCAGCAGATGACCAAAAATGAATTCTAATGAATTAATGGATACCTAAATGATGCTTACTTCTAAACCAAAAATCTATTTACACTCTTGTTGCAAATACTGGAGTATTGTTCCCTAAGCTTGTTAAGGAAAGCTATCTATTGACTTATGTGCTCTGTCCGTATAAATTGTCGACCCTAAAACCAAGTGGTTCAGAAACAGAGAAAAAAATGAAAAGAAGGCACCTCTGTTTTGTTTCCATTTCACCATTCCCTTCCGAGAATCAAATGGCCCCTAATTTACATTGAAGTTTACAATACTTCAAATAACAACAACAGCAGCCACAATACTTCAAATAAATAACACTAGTAGCCAGAATTTTTACTTCAATTCAAGAAACTTTTAGCTCTATATATTTAAACTAAAAGCTAATAAAATCCTTTCAAAACCAACATGAAAAAATGTTTGTTAGACTTGATCTATATTCGAACCCTAAAATCGAAAATCCCTTTAATACAATCACAATAAAACAAATCAGTCCCATATTCTGAAAATCCCTTGTCAAAATCGTCACAAAGATGGTACAATCACAAAATCTCAAATCACATACTTACCAGATGGCTTGAGTGGTACTGCGTTGACGAGTAATGACTGGAGTGGCTTGCTTTCGTGCGAAATGTTGCTCTCAGATTTTTTTGGTAGCCAACGGAAAGAAAATCAAAGAGAAAAGGGAAAGAAATGGTGGACTCTGTGACGTATAGTGACAGAGAAATGTTGCTCTTGAATCCGAGCGAGCGAGCGAGAGAGAGAGAGGGGGGGAAGTGAGGAAAGTGATGCGCGTGCGGGGAGAAGAAGGAGATTTAAAAGAAGAGAAATGATATTTGCAATGGTGGTTATGCAAGCGGCGTGCAGTCGTTTTGAAAAAAATAAATTAATATGGAATTCACATGAAAAAAAAATAACTTTTTAATCATAGACTTCACTCTTTTTCAAAGCGATTGCGCGGCGTTTGCAATTCCACAATTGTATGTAGCATTGTTCTTAAAAGAATTACTACCGTGACTTCCTATTACAGCGACTAGAAGTCGAGGTAATAAGTCAATTTTAAGGTGACGAAATTATGGTAGATTTTTTGTCGCTGTAATAAGTTATTAAGACGACTGATAAATAGGAAAGTGACGTATATTTGACCATACTATTTTCGGCGAAAAAAAGTTGCGAGAAAAAGTCTTTAATTCCGGCTAGTTTTCCGCATAACCACAAAATTCTGACTGCAATAAAAATATGTGTATTTCCTGCTATATTAGTGTCACCGGAAATAAAAATAGCCTAATCTACTACTTTTTTTTGTAGTGTTTCCCAGAGCTGCAAGTTACAATAGCTAATGAAAGTGTTTCACAACCAGATAATGAAGATAGGAAACATTTGAGTAAAAATAAACAATATCCATCGAATAGTGATGTTGTTCAGGAAAAAAATCAGGCGAAGGGTGGAAGAAAACTTAGAAGCTCAACTCGGGTTCCTCACAAACCCATCTGCATGGATCTATGATTTGTAACCCTTTGTTTTGGAATATCTGTGGCCTCATATCCTCACAGAAAAGGTTGTGTAAGTTGGTTAGGAAGTTAAAGGTGAATTTTTTTATGTTAGCAGAGCCATTTGCAGATGATACTAGGATGGAATTTTTGCGAACCAGGTTGAATTTTGATCGTAGTTTTTCGAATCACAATGCTGGTGGTAAACTTTGGGTGCTTTGGGGTAGAGGAATGCAAATTTCTGTCACTAACTTTAGTACTTAACATATCACAGTTTTATGGTTAATAACTCTCGGCAAGTATTTGTGTCTGTCGTTTATGCTAAATGCATTTATTTGGAAAGAAGAGATCTCTGGAGGCTACTACAATTGGATGCCGTGCAAGATAGTCATTGGCTGTGTCTTGAGGATTTTAATATTATTCATACTAAGGAGGAAAGAATAGTTGGTAGACCTCGGTTGAGGGTTGCCATAGATGATTTTAATGAATTCATCGATAATTGTGGCTTAGTAGATATAAAATCAGTCGGGAGTAAATTCTCTTCATATAATGGTCAGTGGGGTTTAGCTAGAAGCTGGTCGAAGATTGACAGATGTTTGCTCAATTCCTTGGCTGCTAATTCTTTACCGGATGCTTATTGTAAATATCTGGCCCTCACGACATCAGATCATGCTCTGATATCTTTTGTCCTACATTTTCTGATAACTCGTTATGGCCCTCCCTCGTTCAAGTTCCAACAAATGTGGGTTTCACATGATAACTTCCAAGATGTAGTTAAAGAGGCATGGGACGTTCTTGGTGTGTCTATGGTTTTCCGGTTTGGCTACTAAGCCTAACTAGTCTGGAATCTATTCATTCAGGAGCGGTGGATTTTCTTTTACGGCCTTCCTTCAGGCTAGGCCACAGAGAGATCTCCCAAATTTGTCAATGTATGTGCAGAATTCTATTTTAGAGGAGGAGAATGATTGTCTCCTTTAGCTCCCTTCGATCCAAAAGGTAAAAGAAGCCATGTTTTCCATTCTAGTAGATAGTAGTCTAGGCCCCAATGGGTTTGGTTCGGGTTTCTATAGATCGTGTTGGGATATTGTTGAAAATGATGTGGCGGCAGCAGTTAGGGATTTTTTCAATGGGGTTCTAATGCCTAGATTTTATTCGGCTTCTCATATTGTGCTTATCCCAAAAATGCAGCAGCCTACAGGTTTTGATAAGTTCTTACCTATAAGTTTGTGCTCTGTCGTGTATAAGGTTTTTTCTAAAATCTTGGTTTGAAGATTGTCTCCAATCTTGAGCAAAATTATCTCCCTTGAGCAAGGTGCATTTTTGCTTGGAAGAAGCATATTTGATAATGTTACTAATTGGTTGGAGAAGGGAAGATGTAACTTATGGTACCTGGAAGACGATTGGGACACGATACAAACGATTCTTTCTTCATTGGAATTTAAGATCGGGCATATCTTTAGAGAAGGAAATGCAGAGGCATATTTTCTTGCTCGTTGGGCTTCAGATCAGAAATCAGGCACATGGGAGACGTTCCAGGAGGTTCTACACAAGCTTAAAGGGATCCTCAAAGTTGATAGAATGGGCCTCCATGCCTTCAGATTTTAGAGTCTGTAGCATGAGAGATTAAGGTTTGATTTTTTTGTTGCTCGGTTTGGTTTTTTTTTTTTTTTTGTATCCCTTTGTATTTGTTAGTGTCCTTAGGTTGAGAGCATAAGGTTTTTTTGGATACTTGGGTTTTTTGGTTTTTTTTCTTATCTTATAACCCCCAAGTATTATGTTGTTACCACGGTATTTCTCCGCTATAAGTGAAAGTTTATTAATAAAATTTGGGATGGGCTACTAATAGAAATGTTACTCCAACTCTTCTTAAAAGATGATGATGATAATAATAATAATAATTCTTAAGTACTTTTGTCTTCTCTTTTTCGGTTTTCTCTTTATAAGTACTCTTGATCTTTCGTTTTTTTTTCCCTTATTTTAAAATAAACAGATTAATATTCTTCTGAATAATACATGGCTGATGATAATTAAAAACATTATTGCAAGAACATGACAACAAGTTTTTCATTAAGTGTTGATTAGCTAGCGGATCAATTTGAGAAAGAATAACCATGAGTACGTACGTCCATTAATGTCATATATCTTGCGACGTTTGTATATATGTTTAAAAATACTGTATACAAGAACCATTTACGCCAGGGAAAGAAAAATGCATGATAATTAGCCTGTAAAAAGAATTATAAAGATCAATAAGATTACAATACATCAAAAAAATAATTATAAGTTAATGTGATTTTTTTTTTTGTTTCAAAGGAAATTACTTATGACATTCATCATAAAAATCATAATAATGACAGAATATATGCATGCACATCAAGGATCGGAGGATCCTCGATCCATGTCTAGTACTACTACATCGATCAGAAATAAGATCTATCGAACTTGTAATTAATAAAAGAGTTTTATTAATTTAACTTATTATATCAAACTATATTATATATTAATTTGTAAAAGAAATTTGTATATTCTTAGAATTTTTCATAATTAAGTAACGATCAAAGAGATGCCGCCCATATTTAAGAGCTTAACACTAGACGTACGCGCGTTACCTAGCTAACTAGGTAATTATGTTCGTTATTATGGGAGAAATGGTACTACTTATAAATTAAGCGTCTGATCATCAGCCATTTACCCTATTTATTCCATTGATATCTCATCGTACGTGTTCATGATGTGGGTATCGAATGGATCATCGTCGATCGTTACATTTAAATCAATCACGATCGAAGAGTACTAGCTACTACTTATATATAATAACCCTTCTTCTAGCGTACGTAGTACTATGCTATATAATATAGCACTTGAATGTTGGAAATATCCCATATATATGCTTAATTAATTGCCTAGCTAGCTAGCTACACTCTTAATTTTTACGTTGACTAATTTTAATATATTAATTAGATAATCCCATAAATAATATTAACTAGTCTTAATGACATGATATATTGGGACGACAACTTCACAATTATTCATACACATTAATGAGTACTTGATCAATTAATTAGGTGATATCAAAGCATAAATTCTTATACATCAAGCATTAACAAATTAGAAAATATTGTATGGCACATGACATTAATATATATATATATATATATGCATAATGCATGGTACGTATAGCATCTCGAAGAAACGGCAGTACTAGGTGGTAAATTAATTTCAAACAAATATATATATATCTTATATAAGAGCTAGCTGTTTGTATTAATTTATGAAAACAAATACCAAATAACATATATATATATACTATTATTAGTACGTTATCATGTGTATTAATTTGTCAACCAAAAAAAAAAAAATTGTCAACAAAAGAATCTTGAGAAGCAGAAATATTGGGAAACACAGGAATATTTGATAATGTCCCACCATGCACCACCTCTACTTTCTCTCGCTTTCTTCGCACAACAACGTTGGCTAAGTTAACCACATGCAACTCATCTATTTCTGTCTCTTTGCGTAAAAACGCTGTCATAACCATCAAAACAATTTGGTTCCCCGCTCTTTTGGCCTCTCCGCCTCTCTCCTTGAAGAGAATGCATATTCTCTCGCCCCATTCTCTCCCGCCGGATATCTAACGAGCATCACCGCCAATCCAGTTACGCGCGCTTTCATCATCACTACCCTCTGCCATGGGCCTCCACTCGCTTTGTGAGTCTACATCCTCACCCCACGTAGCCTCCAGGCCCGACCACCACGAGGCCCTTGAGGCTGACTTTGTGTGGCCCTTCGGCGAGCTTCGTGGCATTGACCGCGACGACATCCGGGAAACTGCATACGAGATATTCTTCACTGCGTGTCGGTCATCCCCGGGATTCGGAGGTCGTAATGCGCTCACGTTCTACTCCTCGAATAACCTCCAAGAAAACAACGGGGACGGGTCCGGGGGCCAGAAGCCGTATGGGGTGGTGATGAGCCCGACGAGCCGGGTGAAGCGGGCACTCGGGTTGAAGATGCTAAAACGGTCACCGTCGAAGAGGATGTCGGGTGTGGGGGCAGGTGGCACCTCTGCTGGGACGAACCCTCCGTCCCCTATAGCACACGGGAGTAGCGGCTTGTCGTTCACGGTGCCACAGCCGTTGAGGCCGAGACGGCCAATGACATCAGCGGAGATCATGAGGCAGCAAATGCGAGTGACGGAGCAGAGTGATACCCGGCTTCGGAAGACGCTAATGAGGACCCTCGTTGGCCACGTACGTATTGAAATGAGTTGTTGGCATAGGTTAATGTTGTTTTCTTGTTCTTATAATTTAGTTACCTTGTTGGTTTTCTATACATTTATGCTTGCATAAAAAGTGATGTTCTTATAATATTTTTAAATTTTAAGATTTTTCGTTTTTTGAATCCTTGGCTTTTCCGTCAGCATCATAAATTAAGGTATAAGCTGAAAGGATCATAAAATATGAGATCATGATCGATCCCATTAAAACAGTACTCCTACCCGTTGTTTCATCTATATATATATAATAGGTCAGGAGTACTTGTAAAACACGTTTATGTAGTTGGATTAAATAGGTTTCTTACAAAAATGATATGATTGTTTAAAATAAAATAAAAAAACTTGATTAATAAATAATTAAATGCATATAGACAAAAAAACAAACTTTAGCAGATATTTTTAGATAATGATAAGTCGGTAAGTATAATAATTACATATTTGGATACATAAAATAAAAAGATCAGTTCAAAATTAAAGTCATTATACATTAGAATAACATAAATAAATAAAAATAGCATTATTGTCACCACAATAAATACTATCACCATATTCAAAGAACGCATAAGATTTGAGACTTTTTTTAGAATGTTGGTCAATAAATCTAAATCATGTGTTTTAATATAATTTTTTTTTTTAATCTCAACATATTTGACCAGATCTTGTCTAGATCTGAGTGTTTTTTTTTGTGAATTTTTTTTTTTTTGTTTTGTATTTGTTGTTCTTTATTGTCCTTCATTTCCTATGGATCTAGACATTTATATTCAGATTAAGATCTAAGTGTTTTAGAGAAATGTGTGAGAGGGTGGATTTGAGGGGGGGATAGGTAGAGAGACCGGCATTGAAAAGTGGGAGAGAGATTCGAGATGAGAAGAAAAAAAGAATCAGGAATGAGAGAGAAATGCAGAAAAAGATAATTGTATCTTTAAAATAAAAAAATAATTAACGGACTTAACGAAAAAATAAGCAATTAGATAACTACTTATTATAATAGAATATATATATATATATATATATACAAGAAGTTATACTCCCACATGCACCATTGGTTCGCTGGTTTCAATTAGCTAGTAGCTTTTTGTCACTTTACTTACAAGGATTAAAAAAAGAGAGAGAAAATAGAGAGATACTGTCAATTTTTGTCAAATCTATATATATTTAATTTGTTATCATAAGGTATGAAGTATCCGATCCATGAAGTCAATTTATAAGATTTTTATAACAAAATTGTAAGTGTCAAGTATTTTGCAAATATAAAGTCCATGATCTAATGCTATATTATTTGTAAAATAATACACACACTTGCGTATTCGTAACTGCACACAGCTACTTTTAACACTTCTCGTTTCTAACTTTTTCTTGGCGTGAAACAGATGGGTAGACGTGCAGAGACAATAATTCTCCCAATAGAGCTCCTTCGCCATCTAAAGCCACCCGAATTCAATGATTTCCATGAGTATCATCTCTGGCAACAGCGGCAGCTTAAAATCCTTGAGGCAGGGCTTCTCCTCCACCCTTCAATCCCTCTAGAAAAGCCAAACACCTCTGCCATGCGTCTAAGGGAGATTATCAGAGCTGGAGAGACAACACCAATAGACATCGGGAAGAATTCCGACACCATGAGAACACTTGGCAATGCTGTGGCTTCGTTATCGTGGCGAAGTCCAAATGGAACTCCCACGGATGTTTGCCACTGGGCAGATGGATTCCCTCTCAACATCCACATCTACAATGCTCTTCTTCAATCAATCTTTGACCTCAAGGATGAGACACTAGTCCTTGACGAGGTTGATGAGCTTCTAGAGCTAATGAAGAAGACGTGGTCAACATTGGGAATCACTCGACCTCTGCACAATGTGTGTTTTACTTGGGTGCTATTTCAACAGTATGTTTTGACTGCACAGATAGAACCAGACCTTCTTTGTGCTTCCCAGGCTATGCTGTTAGAAGTAGCAAATGATGTCAAGAGACCAAACCGAGAGTCCGCATATGTCAAGATCCTATCCTCGGTATTGACTTCGATGCAAGGGTGGGCAGAGAAGAGATTGCTTAAATACCATAACTATTTCCAGCGGGGAAATGTTGGCCAAGTTGAAAACCTTCTTCCTTTGGTGTTGTCGGCCTCAAGGATTTTAGGGGAAGATGTTACAATCACGGAAGGGGCAGGACGAGAGGAAGGAGAGATAACTTTGGTGGATTCGTCTGGGGATCGTCTTGGCCACTATATTCGGTCATCCTTGAAAAGCGCATTTGCCAAGGTTTGTTATTTAGACCCTCTCCAAATTTCTAGTTCAAGTTTTTGCATAATGCGTAGTCATTGTAGTCTTTGATTGATAACGACAGATAATCAAAACTCGGAACATAAAAAATATGAAACAAGAAGCAAGCAAGGCTCTATTTCAATTAGCCGAGGAAACTGAAGATTTGGCATTGAAGGAGAGGGAAATCTTCAGTCCAGTACTTAAGAGATGGCACCCAACTTCGGCTGCAGTTGCTGCCGTGACGTTGCATAATTGCTATGGTGCTGTGTTGAAACAATATTTAGGCGGGGTGTTCAAGCTCACAACTGAGACAGTCGGGGTATTTCAGAGGACGAGAAAACTGGAAAAGCTATTGGTCCAAATGGTTGTAGAAGACTCGGCTGACTGTGATGATGGGGGCAAAGCAATAGTACGAGAGATGGATCCATATGAAGTTGATTCAATCATATTGAACCTCTTGAAAAGATGGATTGACGAGAGGTTGCAGAAAGGGAAAGAGTGTCTCCAACGAGCAAAAGAATCCGAAGTAAGTTTCTTTACTTCAGATAAATTTTGCAAAGAATCTAGATTAGCTTTTGAAGAGTGAGCAAACCTCTAAGTGGGTCGGGTACCATAGACTGAATGGTTACAATTTGTGTTGCAGACATGGAATCCGAAGTCCAAATCAGAGCCGTATGCGCAATCAGTTGTCGAGTTAATGACGTTAGCCAAGGAAACTGTAAATGACTTCTTTGAAATCCCAATAGAAATTACGGAAGATTTAGTCTTTGATCTTGCAGATGGTTTGGAGAATCAGTTCCAGGAATATGCTACATTTGTTGCATCATGTGGTAAGATCTTTCTCTTCGTTGGTTTTTCACCTAATAGTAGTATTATGTGCTGCATTTTTTGTTTTTGTTTAATCTTTTTCCCTTTAATGGGAACTCCTGCATTGGCAGAAAATTCCTCTTCCTCTCAAAGTTATCTGGTGGTATTGGTACCAAGAGCATTAGAGAAATGCATGACATTTTTATTTGCAATAGCGCAAAGATTTAGAAATGTCATGCATTAGCACAATTTTTATTGCAATTCTCTAAAAGATTTAGAAGAATTGTGCCAACTATATTGCTTCTTCCTTACTTCTAACATATATTTTCAGGTTCAAAAAAGATCTATATCCCCACACTTCCTCCTCTGACTAGATGCAATCGAGGCTCAAAGTTCCTTCAATTGTGGAAGAAAGCTGGCCCATGCGGTGCGGGTGCAGAGGAGTGGCACCAAAATGGAGCAAATGAAGATCACAGTACTCAATCATCAACAAGCCGAGGAACACAACGCCTCTACATCCGCCTTAACACCCTGCATTATCTTCTTTCCTACCTTCACTCCCTTGACAAAACCATCTCCCTCTCCCCGCGAACGGTTCCTTCAACTCGCAAACGTTTTGCCAATGGCCGAAGGTCCAATAACAATTCCTCTTCATACTTTGATCTTGTAACCACATCCATCCAAGCATCCTGCCAACGTATCTCAGAAGTAGCTGCTTACCGCCTTGTCTTCCACGACTCAAACTCTATCTTCTATGATAGTCTCTACGTCGAAGATGTAGCCAATGCACGGATTCAACCAACATTGGGCATTCTCAAACAGAATCTCACTCTTATGACTACAATTCTCACAGACCGAGCCCAAGCCCTGGCAATAAAAGAAGTCATGAAGGCCTCGTTCGAGGCATACCTTATGGTTTTGCTTGCTGGAGGAAGCTCTCGTGTTTTCTTTCATTCTGATCACGAGATACTAGAGGAGGATTTCAAGGCGTTGAAGCAGGTTTTCTGCGCTTGCGGAGAAGGATTGATAGCAGAGGAAGTGGTGGAGCGGGAGGCCGAGATTGCAGAAGGGGTAATAGCATTGATGGGTATGTACACAGAACAACTGGTTGAAGATTTCAGCATTGTGACTTGTGAAACGAGTGGGATTGGAGTTTTGGGTTCAGGGCAAAAGTTACCGATGCCTCCAACAACTGGAAGGTGGAATAGAGCGGATCCGAACACAATACTGAGGGTGTTGTGTTATAGGAGTGATGCAGTAGCAAATAAGTTCTTGAAGAGGACATTCCAATTAGCTAAAAGGAGATGAAGACATTTGTTTTCGTGTATATTTGAAGCAGAGAGATTGGATTTGTGATCTGATTCAAATGCTGGCAGCTTCCAGCCGTTACTGTGAAAAAACACTAATCAAGCAAATGTTTGGGGTTCATAATTAGGTGTTTCCTTAACTTTGAATGCGAATATCAAGAAACTTGCTGTAGGTCGAGAGAGAGGGCTTTAATGTACTATCTTAGGCCAATTTGTCGATCGTATGCACTGTTTAGACCAAAGTATGTTTATAGTGACAATACTGCATGTGGTGGAAATGGAGGATTTGTCTCTCTCTCTCTCTCTCTCTCTCTCTCTCTCTCTCTCTCTCAATTATGTTGATCGCTGTCATAACAAAATGATTTCAAAAGCTGAACACATTTGTGTGATAAAGGATATCAATATTTGGAAGACTCCACGAAGGAAGGCATCAGTTAAGCCGAAGGCGATATGCATATGTGTGTGTGTGATATAGTTAGAAAGTGGTAATGCTAGATATATCTAGTGTGTACACGTGTATAAATTAAATATGTGAATTTTAAATTTATCTTCTTTTTTTAAATGAATGGAGTATGTTATATGAGAATTGTACAAATTATTTATTTTTAAAAAGTAATTGATGCATGAGGTAACTAAGGTTATTGTGAAAATACAGCATAAACTAATTACAAGATTCAGGCAGAAAGGATAATTACTTTTCTTGAAAAAACAAACGGCAGAAAAGATAATTAAGGGAAAGGGTAGAAATAACAAGTAGGGAAGGGAAAATCCACAATGCGCTAATAATCCTTGGGTCCATCAGGCATCAGCCGAAAGAAGATAGGATTATGACCCATTCTTCATTTAGTACCGTAAAGAAAGAAAGTACCAGTAGAACCAAAGTTGATTAATATTAATTGTTACTTAACTCAATATTTGGTGAAGTATATGGGACTTTTGGCAGTGGTCTTTTGTGTTCTTGGCATTCACGCCCCTAAATACTTTTTCTATTATCAAGATGGTGCAAACGTTACATTCTCTTGACTCAGGTAAAGCAAAATCGACCATAGAATATCTTAATCCAAAAGCTATACAAACCAATAGGAACGCTATGATCAAAGGCCTGTCCACAAAGTTGAATATCAGCCTTGACTTCCTCTTGCTTTCATTGTCGTCCCCTGCAATTCGTCTGTAAGCACTTTTATTGAATCCGAAATCTCAGCCTTATAAACGTAGAACTTAATCACAATCAAGAAGAAAATGAGGTTAAGGATGTTTAGTATCACAAAGAATGCATAATAGTAATCGAGATGAGAAGCATTGAGGTTGTCTAGAATCCATCCATGGTGACCATGCGCCTTGGTAATGTCAGAAACTGTCGAAAGAAGGAAACTACTCAGGAAGTTTCCAACTCCTAGAGTAGTCATGGAAAAGGAAGTCCCCAGACTCTTCATACTCTCTGGAGCTTGGTCATAGAAGAACTCAATCTTCGCAACCTCTAAAAATGCATCTGCTGTTCCCATGAGCACAAACTGAGGAATTAAAACAAATATGGTCAAAGGTACTTGTCCTCCATTTTCAACTAATCCATGTTCCTTGGCCACCCTAAGTCTGTATCTCTCAGTTAGAGATGCGATTATCATTATTATAATATGAAAGACAAGGCCGATAACCATTCTTTGAAGGAGAGTGATACCTCTAGGTATTTTAGTCCACCTCTGCATAATCTTCACAAAATACCTATCATAGAGGACGACACTTACAAGCATGGATATGGTAACGAACCCAGCTAAACTTGCTGGGGGAATCTTGAAGCTGCCAACGCTTCTATTAAGGGTGGTACCCTGCTTGATGAAAAGTGTACTGATCTGAGCGCCCATTGTGCTTGGCACAAACGTGGCCACTAAGATTGGGATCATTCGTAACATTTGCTTAGTCTCCTCTACTTGTGTAACTGAACACGACATCCATGGACTAGTTGAGCCAGTTCTCACAGAAGCTTTGGTAAGGCATCTGCTTCCATGCAAAATGAAGATAGTTCAAATAAAAATAGTTAAATCCCAAACTATATATATATATATATATGTATGTATATTCAATACTTGACTATATTCCAGGTTATACGCACCTTAAGGTCGGGGTAGAATCAATCCTGAACTTTCCTTTCTTTGTATACTCCTCCAAGTCAAGTTCATAGAGCTCTTTAGGATCATTAGGGACAGACACGTGCGATTTCCTTATAGCAGCCACAATGACCTTGGCCATTCTTGTGAAGGGACTCCCTGAGGGCACTTTGTGCCTATAGAAGGGTGTTCCAGCCAGGAAGATTACAATGGATATTGCAAGTCCAGCAGTAGGAAGCCCATATCCTAAGCTCCATCCTACGTTGTCCTGTATGTACACAAGAACTGTATTGGCAAAGAGCGTCCCAAAGAAGATGCTGAACATCCACCAGTTGAAGAAGGAGAGCTTATGCGCCTTCTCCTTGGGGTCAAAATCATCAAACTGGTCGGCCCCGATGGTGGAGATGTTTGGCTTGGTTCCACCTGTTCCCACGGCTAAGATATATAGAGAACCGTAAAACACTGCTAGCTGCAATGTTGAGGCCTTCTTGCAGTTCTCCACGTCGGCTTCTAAGCAACGAGGCGGTTTTAGGCTAGAGACTGAAACTGATAATGTTAGCAGTGACATACCCTGCCAATTAATACAGTCAAGTATGTCAATTTAGCCACAATAAACGATTCTCGATCCCAATTTGAGCAAAACATTTCGTGCCGCATGCATGTCTATTGTACGAGTGAGAGAGAAACGTAGTAGCTACTTAATGCAAACAACCATTATAAGAGGTCCAACTTTCTTTCACCCTTGAATTAAAGCTATATATAGATCCATATCATAATATTAAAGGCACCACCCCCTTAATTTTTAATTATTTTTATTTAAATTAATGAGATTAAAGTTCTATTTTGTTAACAAAAATCCAAGGATTGCTAGCAAGCCTTCGGTAATAATTCTATCATGTATCTTTCTAAGATTACAAGAACGTACATTTTTCTCCCTATCTACCAAAAAAACATCACACATACAAAGTACTTACATTTTGACCATATATTTTTTTTATTCACTTAGGAATCTTTGTATCTTGTAATTATCTCAGATTAAGGTCCCTGTCATTTGTCGAAAAGATGACAAGGTGATTTTAGGAGAGAAAATGAAATAGAGACGTAAAGTCGGATCATATGATCCACATAATTGGACTTCCACAGAAACTCTTCCCAAAGAGGGTGATGAGCTCTGTTGGATACCATGCACTCTTCTGTCTCTATCTTTCTTCAAGTCAGAAGATCCCTACCATTACCATCAAATGGCAAGGGAACGCGGGCCTCATCTTCTATTTTATTTCACAACTGCAAATATCATTTCTCTAAAATAATTGCAACCAACTCAGCCAACTTGCTTTCCTTTTGCTCTCCCAATCCTCATGTATCCCCATCCTTCACTAAATAATATTCCTTTATCCATTTATTGTCGTTCTTTTTTGAGGAGTTTTAAATTACACGCCGACTTTCTAAAACTAAAAATTCTCGCCTTTTCAGTTCGGTATATTATTAATTATACTGTGTCTATGACATATCATACCTTGGCAAGATTCTTATTAAAAAGGGTATATTCTTTATCATTGCATCATTTCAAACTAAAACATCCATTTCAATGCCCCCAAAAAGATAGAACATACATCTGTATCATGATAAAAGAGTAAACGTTATTAATAAGAAAAAAAAATAGAGATGAAAATATGGCATATTGTTAACATTAAGAACTGACTCGTGGCACATGCAAAAAAATCACTGTGCTTTAAATTGGACGTGCGTGCGTAGGACCAGACAGCAATCAAGTTGTGACATAGATATTGGTGGTCCACTTGCCACTAACGTTACAGACTAGCAAGTAAAACAAGCAACTACTACCTTATAAAACAGAGTTCCAAAGTAGTCAAACGTTCATATTTCAGAAGGCTAGGTTAGACAAAAATAGACGCAATATCACCCAATGCAAGTCCAAAATAGAGCATTGAACTGGGAAAAATAATTATAGAAAGCCAAAAAACAACAAAAAGGCCAAAAGCTAAAGACTCCAATTCAAAGGTTCACATGGTGCATGCGCAGACTTACCGAGATGTAAATAATAGAGGCAATGACAAATGTCCAGTATCGGCCGAGATGAGCATCAGCGACGTAAGCACCTAAAATGGGAGTTATCCAAATAGTTCCAACCCAATTGGTAACATTGTTGGAAGAGGTGACTGTGCCCTGACGCAACTTCTCTGTTAAATATATGATCAGATTGGAAGATATACCGTAATAAGCCATGCGTTCAAACACCTCGTATACTGCACAAAAACAATAATATTGGGAAAAATGATAATCACGATTAATAATATATGCGGCTCCGTCGGAAAATATGCATCACAGGTGCTAGTAGGGCTTTAATAAAAATTCTATGTCCAGGTACTTACACTCTCGTACTCCGTAATATGATTTGCTCCGTGATTTTTTTTAATATAAAATAATTATTCTGAACAATCGCATTAATAAAATATATAAAAAATGCGTGCACCCAGAAATCGGAGTTTAATTGTCCGTGGGTACCGTCTCTGACGCAGCTTTAAGTTCTAAAAACTGGAAGATGGGTTATGAGCTCCCAGAAGGATTTTTTTTTTTTTTTTTGAAGGACAGGAAAGAAAAGAAGTTGCGCATGAGCCAGTTCCAAGGAGCCATTGCAGAGACGAGTGGGAGATGGTGTATGGAAACAGGGCGAAAAGCGAGCAACTTTACGACTTAAAAAGTTCAGTGCCCTCGTAAATTGGCTTCCAAGTTAAACGATCCAGACCCGTGTGACGTGTAAAGTGGATTGTGCGTAGCGAAATCAAGGCTCGATGCTTTTTAGTTGAGAAGTGGAGAGAAATGGAAAGGGAAAGAGAGGTTACCGACAACAAACCAGCAAGCCGTCCATCCACCTCTCTTGGATCTAAGAACTGGGTTCCCTCTCAGATCCACTGTCCCATCCTGCGTGTATTCATCCAGTGCCAGCCGAGCTTCCTCTGCCATATTTTTTGCTCACAGACAGATTTACAGCGACATACGAGAGATATAACCCCACCTTTTTCTTCTTTTTCTTCAGTTTCAGAACTTTTGCTCGGCCACTTGTCGGTGTACAACGTCTCCAACCTCACCCATTTTCTTATTATTTATAGACCTCAATTTGCCTTCCATATTAATAATAGAAAAATTCTTCTTATTATTCTCACATCACACTTATTTTAATTTTTTATAATAAATATATAGTATATAAATAATAAATAAAATAATTTAATTAATTTAATAAAAATAAAATAATAAAAAATAATATTTTAATATATAAAATATATAATATAAGATGATTTATAATATTTCTCTTAATAATAATAATGTCTTTGGATTTTTCAGCGTCGGCTATTAGCCTAATTACTTGCAACTGCGAGTTATGTGGGCCCAATTCAAAACAAAAATACAATGCAATACGCATTCATCTTCTGAGTATGGATTTGAGCTCACTATTTTTAGTCTTTTATGGCTGATTTGACTAAATAAAACATAATTTAAACTATTATAATTTTATTTTATTTTATATAATTATTATAATTTTTTTAAATTTTTATATAAAATACAAAATATAATTTAATTTTTTTAAATTCTAAAATAAAATTAAAGTTAAAAATTATATCATAACAATAATTTATTCAACTTTTAATAAAATATCTAATCTCATATAATCTAAACTATATAATCAAATCAACCATTATTTTTTCTTTTTCAAATAAAATTATTCTTTATTCTTTAACGTGCCTGAAATCATTGGAAAGTTCTTTTTTTTTTTTAATTAATATGTAGATGAGTTTTACTTATAAGATTTATTGAAAAGGATGGGTCAATTGAAAATATCATATTTTGATTCACAAAGGTATAATTGAGGTATGATTTTATTTGAGTTTTTGAGAAATTATTGGGTTCATCTATATATTTTCTATATATAAAAAGTGTGTATAAAACGGAAAATCTTGTTTTAACGGTTTTTCTTGTTTTTCCGTTAAAGTTAACACCGTTTGTTTTAACGGTTTGGCACATAAAATGAAGACATAAATGTTGAGAGAGATAGCATTCAATGTTATATGATTTATTAATCTCAATAATTATAATACTTAATAGTTTATATAATAATAAGTAATTAAATATTAGTTATTATATTTTTCTCTTTCTCCTTAACATATACACGTGTATTAGGTGCATAAGATGTGAATCTCTAAGTATAATATACCTATATTATACGTTTCATTAACTTAGATTATTAAGTATTCCAAATTTAAAAATCTCATATAATATATAATATAAGTGTGTTTAATCAAAGTGTTTTTTTTCCCCATGGAAGTAGGACGTAGCTTCCGCTAAGTCATATTCCATACGTGGGCTTGCTATGATAGGCACGTGACAAAGGCTGTGATCCTTGAGCTAATCAAGAAATAGTAAATTCGGCCAACAATTTTAAAATATATTTTATGATTTATATATATGCTATATATAGAAAATATTATACCACAAATTTTATAAAAAGATTACGTTTTAACTTTATGTTGTCCCTGATCGACTCAACCAACAGCAAAATAAGAATTTCAATGTTGTCTCTATTGATTGTCTACAGGATGACATAAATTGATGAATTATAATACAAATATCAAACGACACATATTTTGAACTATCGTTTGTGTTAGACTTTTATTAAATTTTTCGTATACATTTTTGCTAAAATTATAGATGTTATAAACATGTATTGGATTATATGATACTTTGAACTAATTTTTTTATTTTCTCCAATATGCCTTAAATTATTAAGTGACATCAATAATTTTTATAAAATATATATTATTTTTTACAAATAATCATTTCATAAAATTAGATAAATGTGCTTTGCACGTTATTCCTACCTAGTATATATATATATATGAAAACATGTTTGGAATTGGGAATAATATTTAATTGGGATGCATGTAGTTTGAATTTTGTGGTTATGAAGATTGTCACGTATTGAAAACTTCAATGCTGAATGAAGTTTAATTTGGTGACACAGCAATCCAGCGCGCAGCGACGTCCTTCTCTTTTTTCATTGGATGATAATAAATGTTGGGCCCAAGGATCCTCCCCCACCATTTGTGCACTTTATGATACGCTTTGAATTCATTTAATCATTTCGGTATGACACTGTTTCTTCGTTCAATGTAATGATTTTGCTGAGATATATAATGGGCATTTTAAAAGCTTTTCAGGAAAACGTTAAGATCCCATTTTTGTTATTATTATTATTATTATGTGCATCAATGAGCTCCATGTTATCGGTATTATATATACGAGTAATGGGACATGAAATCAACGTGCATGCAAGACATGATATCATTAGGTGCAATAAAGAGTACTACAAAGTTTTATGGTTACTTTTTATTACTTTCATCTCATTGGGTCAAATGTGACATTTAATTTATTACTTTTAAATATTTTATTTCTTTTTATATCAAATAAAATCAAAATTAGATGAATAATACCACATCGTAATAATAAGATAAGAATATTTCTTCGTAGAATATGCTATTATTTTGTAGAAAAATTATATTTATAATTTTAATAATTTTAGAGTGTGCAATTGATCTCGCTCACTCTTTACAAAAATAGATTAATTTAAGATTCGTTTAAAAATTCTATTTTCTAAATAATGAATTATACTTTTTTTTATCAAAATTACTCTATTTAGTAAATTGGAACTATAGAAATGTATGCTAAGATTTCCGAATCTTACAAGAAACTAGCTAAGCTAAGCTATCTTGTTATAATTACTAGTTGATCATGAGGGTGACCTGACCTCACGGGCATCCCATCAAAATTCTATAGTCATGGCTTTCTTTATAGAAAATGTTTGGCTTTCGAGAATTGGTTGAGAGTTTTTTTTTTTTTAGTGATAAAATAAATAATTTTTAATAATATTATAATTTTTTTAAAAATATTTAAAGATATAAAAAAATAGATAAAATAAATTAAAAAAGACCAAATAACCTTCCCAGTCAATTTTCTCATACTGCATCTCCATGGATGTAGCACGATTCACGAATGTGTAGCGCAATCCTTCCTTTATATCTAGAAAAAGACATGGCCTACGTACGTACCACCTAGGGCCAACTTCTATTAAATTAATATTCTTCATGCATGTGTACGTCTATTGAATAAAGTAGTACGCTAATTATATATGACTAATCGTTATCAATCAACAGACCCTGATCTTACGTCCTTGCAATGATTTTTTCTATCAGAGCATGATCTAAAAGAGGGAACCACTTAACAAAAAAAAAAAAAAAGTTAATGGCAGCCTTTATAGGGAACAGTAGTCAGGACCCGACTCCTCGGCTTTGCATTTTGCTTTTAAATTGAGAAAATACTTTAATTATAAACTCATAAATTTTTTATCTAATACGTTAAGTTGTAAAATTATTTTTATTATAAAATAAATCTAACAAATCACATAAAATTATATTAATTTATAAATTTATTTTTATATAATTTATTTATATCTGTAACAATTTTCTTAAATTGAAATTGATTTAATTCTAATGTGTAATTATGTTAGACAAAGTGATCCCAAATCATGCATGTAGGATCTATAACACCATAACGGGATCTTACCAATCGAATAGCTAGCTAAGCTCTTATATAATATACTTGTAAAGCACCTATGTGCAAGGCACATTTACCCGATTTTATGTGCTCAATTTTTACCATTTATGGCGTTTTTCAATCTCGTCGAGAGGGATTTAAAAAACATGTTTTCATAACAACTACTGAATTTTAAATTCTTTTTTACACAAAAATAGAATCCGTTGTGAAATAGATCAGCAAAACTGGTTATAAGGTGCAAACTCATGAAATCACGATGGAAAGAAATGTGATTTGCTTTGAGGAAAAACAAGGGCTGCTGTGATGGCCGGTGAATACATAATAGAGAAAATTTGTGAGTGGGAGATTAGCTGAGATGTTGACAGGAGGTATCCAACACTTTTGAAAAAGATAAAAAATTCGGTTTATAATCTAGACAAAAATATGGAATTTATTTATGAAAACACGTCTTATTATAAAATTTTATATATTTATTTTTATATATTTATTTATATATTTATAATTATAGTAATTCTCTTACCATTGTTGCAATCCTCTTCAGAAAAAAAAAAATAATAGACCTATTATTTTATTATAATCTTTTTATTAATTTTTAATTTTTTTAAGTGATTATTAATTAAGTTGTAATGGAAAATTCATAAGGTACAAAAGGGAGAGGATAGAGCGAGTGGAGGCCTTGTGCTGATTGAAACAGTCAAAATAAATATAATAACATCTATTTACAAAAAAACCCTAACTAGGCCCTACATATTCAATTCTCCGTTAGCTGCTTGTATATTCATCTCCCAGCGGCAACCCTCTCATTTTCTTCCAACACATTTAGCCTCTCTCCCTCTCTCTCCGTGTATTACGGTTTGGCTTTTCCTCTCTGTCTCACAGCATTTTACTCAATGCTCTCTTGGAAGCTCCCTGTTTTAAATTTTTTATTTTTTCTATTGTTCAGATTTACAACTTTTTCTTTTTCTCTCGGCAAAATAAAATGAAGTAGATCTCCATGTTTCACATATTTTTTTCTTAATATTTACAAACTTTAATTTAGGTCTGGGAAGTTTTACTTTAGATCTGTCAATGTACATGAGTAAAATTTGGTTTTTCTTTTTTTTTTTTTTCCAAATTTTTGTCTTTAGATCTACATGTTTCACCATTTTTTTCATATTTGTTTTTATTTCATGTATGTCAATACGTTGTTTTAGGTACTGTTTGGCCACAAAGAATTTTCATCTCAAATATAAAATTCTCATCTTATCATTACAACTTTTTCAAATTTTCATATAAAATATAATAAACAATTTAACTTTTTTCTATTTTTTCAAATCTCAAAATAACAATAAAATATAATCTTAAAATACAAACTTTAAAATAACAATAAAATAACAATAATATTTTAATATTTAATCTTAAAATTTAAAATTGTTATTTGAGAAATCTCAATCACCAAGTAGAACCTAATGATTTTGTAGAAATTTTGAAATCTTACAAATCTTCCTCTTGATGTGAGGGTTTTTTTTTTTTTTTAAATATGGTCTACTTTCTAGAGTCTTCTGAAATGGGAACATATTAGATTCTATTTTTTTTTTTTTTTTTTCGGATCTAATCAAACCTAAACTCATGCTATGTTTTTTTCTTCTTTCACTTTGATGTTTTTCTTTTAGGGTTTATCCAACGAAATCAGAGATTGAGAGAGCAGAGAAAGGAAACTACTGTTCATATCTTATTTTTTTATCATTACTTTTTTTTTATGTTTGTTTTATGATGTGTTTTCATGTTTGTTTGGTTGTTAAAATTTACTGTATACCAATTTCTCATCAGATTTCAACCCAGATTATGTGTATGAATTTCTATTTGGTTGTTTTGTGATGTGTTTTCATGTCAATTTGGTTGTTAAAATTTATTTTGTGTGAATTTCTTCTTAGATTTGAACCCAGATTATGTGCATTATGTACAAAGTATGTAAAAATTTGAAAAAACTTCAACTGAGAAGACAAAAGAAGAGAAATCATACCCATATTGTAAGGAGTAGAATCAGGGAATAGGAGAAATCCTAACGCTAAAGAAGGCAAAAGTTTGTGTGGTAAACTAGGGAGTAAAAGACGAAGAAGAAACTTAGATTTGACTGAGGTAATTACTTAGTGAAATTATATTGCAGAAATTATATTCCAGATTTTGATAGTTGTAACTGAGTAAGCACTAAGCTGTGCAGTGGCAGGGTAGATTTGGTTTCTTGAACAAGTTCATTAAACTGTGCATCAATAAGTGGTGGATTCATTTTCGAGAATAAAATTCGGATTAAGGATTTTGAGTGATGAAAGAGATTTTAAAAATGTATATAGGGGCAAAATGAGAACATAAATATTGTAACAAAAATTACTATTCATTTGAGGATTGACGCTTATATATAAGAAGATACTAAATAGTTCCAGTACCCATTCTACATACACAAATGATATTAATCTATGATCTTGCATCGATTTCTGTTCTTCTATTATATGCATATCATAGAATTACATGGTTATATATTTTAATACATATGAGAGTGATCATTACATGAAAACTATACCAATATACTACAACAAATATTGGTTTTTCTCATGACGTAATTTGGTCGAAATAAGTGGGGACTATGTGAGAAAAAATCTTTGTCCACCAATTTTGTTTGTGGGACGTTGGTGGCATATAATTCATGAGCAATAAACTTTTTCCATGAAAAAGTTATTTCGTGGGAAAAAACTACCTTTTGTCACGACTAGAAGTTGTGGCAAAACTTATTTTCATCCGTGGCAAATGAAGACAGAAACGGTCCCTTTGTGGTGCCAGTAACATCAATTGTCACCAGAGTGGAGATCGAAAAAGTGTATTAGCCACGTATGATTTTGTCACGCATTTAGTGGTATAAAGTTTTTGGCCACTCCCTAAGTCGTAACTATTATTAGTATTGGGATGACACCGTCTGGTGATAAATATGTTTTAGTCACCTTTATATTTGTCGAAAGAACATTATTCACTTGTTATACTATTGGAAATAAGTATTCCCCGTGATACAATATCGTAACTAAAATCTTTTTTCCACCAAATTTTCTGGTGAGAGGCTCGTGGCATATAATTCATGAGTAATAATAATTTACCCACCATTTCTACACTCATTGGACAAATACTAGTGTAATTAAGGAGTAAATATTAAATCTGTCCATCACAATCTGAAATTACTCTCAAAACCCATGAACATACTAATAATAAATCCATAGTCCACTTAAACTCAAGCCAAAACATAAGGGTACATACAATCAAAACAGAACATACTATTAATAAATCCATAGTCCACTTAAACTCAAGCCAAAACGTAAGGCTACATACAATCAAAACAGAACATACTGGGGGAGATATCCCTACTCCACTTAAACTATGGATTTAAGTGGTGTTGAACAAAGAAAGGAACTGTTGCACGGCACTCACAAACTGCAGCATGTAGATGAGTATGAATGTGCAAACCTATCAAAAAAAAAAAAAGTATGAATGTGCAACAGAATTAACTTTTTTAAAGCATCAAACCGCAACATTTATAATGTAAGAAAAACAAGAAACAAAAGAAACTGAATCATAGGATGGAGGTGGCAAGGGGCTAATTATTTCCAAATCTTTTCGAGAGGCAACATTGTGCTCCTGATTTAACAATTGAGGACCAACTTTCGTCGATCTTAGGAAAATTATACATGTTTCATAACACAACAGGCCTCACTTGTTTTATTGGGAGTAAACTAATCCTCAGAATTGTGACGCGCAAGTCAAGAACACAGTGTCATCATGACATATTAATGGAAAAACACAGAAAGCAGAAAAAATTAGTAAATCACAATCAAAAACTCACAAACTTACATGCCCGAAGGACAAACAGCTAAATCACTACTGATCTGGAGAGCACGGATTGGGGTAACCTGTTCAGGATACAAAGCTAGAGAGGAGAATATGTCAGTTCCTCGCTTCATCAACAAAGTACAGGAATGAAACTAGAATGTGATCTTACATCTAGGAGGATATACCACCAGCAAATTTGATGTTTTTGCCCTCAAGGAACTGCCTGTGATGCATATTCCCCTTGCCAGTTTCCATTTAACATCTCTTGTATCTGAAACTTTAAGACTTTCAATCAGAGGTCCAACCATTTTAACATAAAACATGATGGAGTAAAAGATTAACATACACATCAAGAAGGCATAAATATATCAAGAAACCCACATCAAGTTCTACCAACTTCAAGTTCTACAAAAAAAAAAAAAATTAAGCAATAAATATAAACTAAGCAATAAACTAAATTAAGCAATAAATATAAACTAAGCAAAAATTAAGCAATAAACTAAGCATTTAGAACCGGAGGTGGCGGGTGGGGCTTCATGGGTGGCAGATCGGGGCTGGGGAAGGGTGGTTTGGGTTGCTAAAGGGCCGGTAATGAAATGGTGAGAAGATGGTGGCCAATGGTGGTGCGACGGCGGCGTGGGGAGGATTTTGGGCGGCGGCTTGCAGCCGTTCGTGGAGGAGTTTGGTGGCGCGAGAGGGGCTGAAAATAGAGGGGTGAGGTCGCCAGCTGATGGGGAAGAGAATGGGAGCAACGGCGACAGAAATGGGCGGCGCACGGCGGCGCAACAACCCACAACCCGAATGGGTTTTGTGACGCCCCCAAATTCCGTTTGAGATCGGACGGACATTTGAAGCGTCGAGACATGCAACACAAGGTTACCTGTCCCCGTTCATGACATATAAAATGCAATATTCCTAACATGCATCTAACAATATGCAATATTCGCAGCGGATAAATTTTTTCTTTAGCAATACTATGCACCAAATTGAAAATATCCCAAATGCTTAAAACATACTTCATACATAAAAATCCATTGAACAACTAAGATCACAACACTAGTCCAAAATGGTTATGATCCAAAAAGTAGTAGAGATGCAACTCAATTGTACAAGTAGTAATTTACGTTAATTACTATATCAACATTTATGTCGCACCGTCACTTAGTCAACTGTGTCTAGTTGATCAGCTCCTGATTCTCCTTCAGGTCCTGTAACAAGATCTACCATTCGGGGGGAATGGTAGTTGGGACTACCAAAGTGAGATTTGATTACAAATCTCAGCAAGTTAACAAAAAACTTCCATACAGACTAATGATACATGTATGACAGTAAAAGCATAAATGCATAATCAAATTCATAAGTAATTAAAGCATAACTTAGCGTACAACATAGCATAATTGACATAGCTTAAATTGAATCATGAACTGAACTTGACTTGACATGAACTTGATCCGAAACTTGACTTAGCATGAACTTGCTCTGAAACTTGAATTAACATAAAAAATACATACTCCACAGTTGTTGTGGCCCCATGTATTCTACACAAACTTGACTTAACATTAAAAATACATACTCCACAGTTGTTGTGGCCCCATGTATTCTACATAAACTTGACTTAACATGAAAAATACATACTCCACAGTTGTTGTGGCCCCATGTATTCTACGTGTAAATACATACTCCACAGTTGTTGTGGCCCCATGTATTCTACACAAACTTGACTTAACATGAAAAATACATACTCCACAGTTGTTGTGGCCCCATGTATTTTACGTGTAAATACATACTCCACAGTTGTTGTAGCCCCATGTATTCTACACATCACATGATGGGCCCCAAGGCAGATCAAGTCTTAAGAATCAATTACAAGATTAAGAGCCGCGAAGATTAAGGGAGCAATGCAAGAATTGGTGCAATCCAATTGAGATGAAACTAGCAAGAGCCCAACACACATGATGGGCTTGAAAGAATGAGAACCAGTTTTGATCCACTTGATCCAAGCTATGGAAGACACGACTTGAGCCGATTGTTATTAAAGACCATGGACTTATTTATTTCATTGAAATGACTTATTTTATTAGTCAAAGGAATTATTCTAGAATAATTGGGCTTGGGAGATGTCTAGCCCATATGTCTTATTTCTAATGAACTAGGATTTTTGGGAAGACCTTGTATTTGGCCAAGGGCATATTTGGAAAGTTATTAATTTATGTGAACTAGGGTTTTAGAAGTTACTGTAGCGTGGCACTGTTCACGCTACAGTATCCGCAGCACTATTCCTTTAGGGTTTTGGGAATTGTTTATTTAAGGCACTTGTAGCCTCATTTGAGAGGTAAGACATTTTTTATTGAATTTTCATTGTGAGTGAGTTTTCTCCTCTTGTTCTTAATTGAACTCTTGAACTTATCAAAGGTAAATCACAACCTTTGTGGCGTTCCTCCTTGTAATTTGGGTTCTTGAGACGAGATTTCATTGGGTCTAGATTTTAATATAATCTAGGTTCTTGAAACGAGATCTCAACGGGTCTAGATTCTCCATCCATAGACTTGAGTTTGGCGTTCTTGGGTTTGTTTTTCCAATATTGTTGTTGGGTCTCAAAGCGAGTCGATTGGGGTTCACATCATTTGGTAATCAGAGCAAGGTTTCCAATCAGGTCTGATTCTATCTTTATTTATTGTATCATTAATTCTAGAGCTTCATTGTTCTAGGGTTGCACAAAAAAAAAAAAAGTGCAGAAATTCGAATTTCCTAGGGCTGTCAAATTATTCTATCTTTTGGGTTTCATGTTCATCATCATAGGGTGGCTAAATTCCTTATTTGAGAGCTGTCAAAATTTGCATCATCTAGGGTTTGAAATTTCTAGGGTTTCATTGATTCCCTTCTATTTCCTTATCAATTTGTATGTGTTTGAATTCAATTGTTTCATTATCACAATTGAATATTTCTGTTTGTGGTTGAATTGTTGAGAAAAGAAAAGAAAAAAAAAAGGAAAGGAAAAGAAAAGAAAAGAAAGGAAAAGAAAAGAAAGAAAAAAAAAATCGAAAAAAAAAAGGCAAAAAAAAAAAATCCAAAATTCGAAAAAAAAAAAGAAGAGAAAGAAAATGATTTTGGGTATAGTTGTTTGAAATACTTTGCCATATGAAATTGAGTCGTTTGGCATTGATTGAACGTTTATCTTTAAAGGGGCTGAATACATTTTTTCTAGTTGGTGTCTTGTTTTGTAATTACTCTTTCCCTCGTATAATTTCCTTGATTCTTGTGTCATTGTTGTTCCTTCCGTGTTTCTCTTGTTCTTGTTTCTTGGAGCTAATTGCAAGTTGGGATTAAACAATGTTACTTTGTCTTGATTTTGTTCAATTAGTTCTTTTAGAACTTGAGTGTGAAAACTCTTGAGGTAAAAGGCAAGAGAGTGTGAGATCATTATCGGGAAAAAGCCAATTAAGAGTGAAATACGAGTGGAGTGTCATTATTTGAGTGTAAACACGTGAGGGAGAGCGTGTGAGGTCTTTTTCCACTAACATTGTTTTTTGTGCAGCACATACGATGTCTCATTAAAGTGACTCATAACTAAAGGGAATGTCAGACAATTCATTCTTTTTGTTGCAGTCCATGCAACAAAAATTTGAAAGGTTAAATTTGAAGTTGGGGGAAGTGAGGGATAAGATGGAACAACAAGGTGCATTGATTAGAAATTTGCAAAGTGGGAGAGATAGGAGGAGACGTGAGCCTAGTATTGAGAATAGGTACAATAAGAATGAAGAGTATGGCGAGTCTCTTGTTGTTAGGCGTGCTCCCAATACAGAATTTAAGATGGATGGTATAGAGCAGCAAAGAGAAAACATTTTTCGTACTAGATGCCACATCAACAACAAGGTATGTAGTATGATTATTGATGGAGGGAGTTGTACTAATGTTGCTAGCACTACTTTAGTTGAGAAATTGAATTTACCTACTTTGAAACACCCTAGACCATATAAGTTGCAGTGGTTGAATGATTGTGGGGAGGTTAAAATAAATAAGCAAGTGCTAGTTTCTTTTTCAATTGGGAGGTACAAGGATGAGGTACTTTGTGATGTAGTGCCTATGCATATTGGCTATATTTTGTTGGGGAGGCTGTGGCAGTGTGATAGGAGAGTGATCTATGATGGGTTTAGAAACATGTACAGCTTTGAAAAGGATGGAAAAAGAATCAAACTTGCTCCTTTAACTCCAATACAGGTCTGTGAGGACCAACTCAAGTTGAAAAGTGAGGTCGATCAAAAAAGAAAGAAAGAAAGTGAAGTTGATAAAAAAAAACAGAGAGAAAGTGAGATTGATGAAAAAAGAAAGAGTGAAAATGAGATTGAGAAAAGAAGAAATAGTGAGGCCAAAACTTCAAGAGAAGGAGAGAGTGAAGAAAAAACAGAAAGTGAAAAGAAAATAGAAAGTGAAAAGAAAAATGAGAGTGAAAAGAGTAAAGAGACTGAAGAAAAAAGAGAGAGTAAAAAGAGAAGAGATAGTGCAGAAAATGAGAGGAAAACAAAAAGAAAAGTGAGTTTTTATGCTAAGGCAAGTTTTAATACTAACGAACTTAACGTACCTTTGCCTAGTATTGTTGTTTCTTTGTTGCAGGGATATAAGATCATGATTCCTACTGGTGTGTTTAGTGGATTGCCACCTATTAGAGAGATAGAGCATTATATTGATTTTGTGCCGGGTGCGACAATTACTAACCGACCTCTCTTTCAAGAACATGAGTCCTTGATACACTTGAAGGGACAAGGTAAGTTGTTGACTAGAATGCATGCTAAGTGGGAGGAATGTATTGAGACTTTTCCTCATGAAATCAAATACACACATGGTAAGGAAAATCTTCTGTTTGATGCATTATCAAGAAGGTATGTCCTTATCTTTATTTTGGATGCAAAGTTATTGAGACTTGAATATAATAAGAACTTGTTTGTTAATGATGATGGCTTGGCTAGTGTGTATGGAGTACGTAAGAAAGCATCGTTTTCTTATTTATATAGACTATATTGGTACTTGTTTAGAGAGAAAATACTTTGTGTGCCTACTAGTCTTATGCGTGAGTTGCTTGTGCATGGATGTGGTCTGTTGGGAAATTTTGATATAAAGGGAATTTTAGACGTATTGGATGACCATTGGTGGGAGTACTACTTACCATTCATTGAGTTTGCATATAATTGGAATGGTCATTTTGGTGCAAAGAAAACTTTAGATGTGTCTCATGAACATTTGTGGGAGTATCATTTGCCTTTCATTGAATTATTGGATGAACATTTCTTTTGCCCTAAGATGAAAAGAGACGTCAATTGCATTTGTGGCATGTGCATTACATGTAGGAAGGCCAAGTCTAAGGTTTTGCCACATTGGTTGTATACAACTTTACCCGTTCCTAGTAAACCATTGGTAGACATATCTATAGACTTTGTTTTGGGGCTGCGTACAACTAAAAGGGGTAGAGATTCTATTTTTGTGATTGTGCATAGATTTAGCAAAATGCCACATTTCATTCCATGTCATAAAATTGATGATACCACAAACATAACTAACTTATTTTTCAGGGGGATAGTGCGACTTCATGGTGTACCTAGGAGTATTGTTTCTAATACTCAACTCTTATGCACTGTTCTTCATAAGAATTTAAAAACTTGGGAGGATTGTTTGCCATTTAAAGAGTTTGCATATAATAGGACCTTGCATACTATTACTTCATATTCTCCTTTTGAAGTTGTTTATGATTTTAATCCATATACTTATTTAACTCTGATACTTTTGTTTGTGGATGACAGAAGTAGCTTGGATGGACATTTCCAAATTCTTGATAAAATTAATGATATTTCATATCTCGTGGATCTTCGAGGTATGTATCATGTGTTTGCTATTTTCAATATTACTAATCTTTTTCCCTTTGATCCAGGTGGAGATTCGAGGTCGAATCCTTTTGAGGAGAGGGGGAATGATGGGCCCCAAGTCAGATAAAGTCTTAAGAATCAATTACAAGATTAAGAGCCGCGAAGATTAAGGGAGCAATGCAAGAATTGGTGCAATCCAATTGGGATGAAACTAGCAAGAGCCCAACACACATGATGGGCTTGAAAGAATGAGAACCAGTTTTGATCCACTTGATCCAAGCTATGGAAAACACGACTTGAGCCGATTGTTATTAAAGACCATGGACTTATTTATTTCATTGAAATGACTTATTTTATTAGTCAAAGGAATTATTCTAGAATAATTGGGCTTGGGAGATGTCTAGCCCATATGTCTTATTTCTAATGAACTAGGATTTTTGGGAAGGCCTTGTATTTGGCCAAGGGCATATTTGGAAAGTTATTAATTTATGTGAACTAGGGTTTTAGAAGTTACTGTAGCGCGGCACTGTTCACGCTACAGTATCCGCAGCACTATTCCTTTAGGGTTTTGAGAATTGTTTATTTAAGACACTTGTAGCCTCATTTGAGAGGTAAGATATTTTTTATTGAATTTTCATTGTGAGTGAGTTTTCTCCTCTTGTTCTTAATTGAACTCTTGAACTTATCAAAGGTAAATCACAACCTTTATGGCGTTCCTCCTTGTAATTTGGGTTCTTGAGACGAGATTTCATTGGGTCTAGATTTTAATATAATCTAGGTTCTTGAAACGAGATCTCAACGGGTCTAGATTCTCCATCCATAGACTTGAGTTTGGCGTTCTTGGGTTTGTTTTTCCAATATTGTTGTTGGGTCTCAAAGCGAGTCGATTGGGGTTCACATCATCACAATTGTAGTAAAATACATACTCCACAGTTGTTGTGGCCCCATGTATTCTACACAAACATAATGTACTCAAGATGAAACGTGACTTGAACATAACTTGAAATACATGACCAACTTGAGATAGAAACATTTCGTAACATGGCATAACATATAATAGACAACATATTTAACATGACATACTTTCAACAGTGAATATTACATGACTTGACATACATGTAATAGATGACATACTTAGCATGGCGTACTTGTAAGGTATAGTAATACATGACAGAATATATTATGTAACAGATAAAAATTTAATGACAGAATAAATTCAGTATAATAGACAATTACGTGATAACTTGGCATGGCATGACATAAATGATAACACACATACATACACTGTAGTTCCTTTACTTAGCACACATACACAGTAGACTGCTAGTAAGTTAAAAGCTAACTTACCTCGATCTCCGCGTTTCTTATAAAACCTCAAGCGCGATCACGAGGAACTGTAATTAGTGATTCTAAAAGTTAGTACTAAATCACTAATAATTTGAAATATGGAAAAATACTAACTTAAAGAGTAAAATTTCCATTTTACTTCCTACATGTAGGAAAATGACCGTTTTACCCATAACTTAAGGATTTTGCATACTAACTCCAAAAGTCACCAAAATTCATGTAAATTTTATCCTCAACTCAAATATCAATTTAGAAAAAATTTAAAACTAATCACAACTATTAAAACTCCATAGGGCCGAAATTCTCATATGTTATTTCTATTGATTTTTGTTTCTAACTTGTTTTGATCAACCTTTTGATCTATGACTTATAAATATGTGATCTTCAAACCAAACCATCACATGGTTTAAAAAGATGTCCTAAAACATATATAAGCTTCTAATTCAAGATCACATGGTTAAAAAATTAACCAAAACATAAATTTAGCCAAGAACATCCACACTTTGGCTTATCTGAATATCTCTTTGTATAAAATTTCATATCTTTGAAACTAACATCAAATATCTTCAAAATAATAATATAACATGTATATAAGATGCTTAGGATCCTCCAATAAAATTATCAAAGTCATTAGAATAGGTTTAGACCACCAAAGAGTTAAACTTTCTCAAAATAGAAACTGTTTTTCTTCTTCTAGTTTCTAAGTTTCTAAATCTAAGCAAATATTTCATCAAAACCTTCAATCATGCAAAACTCCTTAACCAATAGTCATATATACATGTTAACAATACTCCATAAAAATTTCGGACCAATATCTATCCATTAGCTTGGTCAAAAACTCCAAACTATAACATATTCTCCAGTTTATCTCCCAGAATGACCTTTCTATAGTTTATACAATATTTGACTGACCAAATGATCTTCAAATGGGGCAAATAAGATATCCATGTAAACTAGACTCAAAAAAGAACAACTTATATGAAGGAGACTTTATGATAAAACACTTACAACAGCTTCGAAATGGGCATGCAAAAGAACTCCTAAAAGCTGTCGGAGAGAGAATGTTTGATATTCTTTTAAAGAAACGTGTAAATGAAGATAAGTTCGTGAGTGATGGCTGGAGATGCTTATGGAAGAGATAAGGGAGATGATAAGGCTGGAGTTGAGAGTTGAGTGTGGTTTTCTCCTACCCAAAATATCTATAAAATATTATCTCAAAATATTCTATCCAATAATATCTATAAAAATCAGCTCAATATATTTTCCAAATGTGGAGTAGACTTGGAAGAGTAAGGTGGCTAAAATCTTTCTATGTGTATTTTAAATCTCTATTTTTATGATATTTTCCAAATGTGTATTTTGCTTAGGTGTCATGATCTCACACCTTGATTTCCTTCACAATTCCATCTAATGGTTTCTCTTTGTGCCAAGTATCTAATACTATTCATTATGTGTGGTTAAGATCTTGCCAAGTGTCCAAATAAAATATCGATATCCTAATTTGGACATTTCACACTATGATTTTGAAAACACTGCGCTCAGTACATTTACCGAGGTTACTATTCACTCCAAAAATAAACGTAATAAACTTAGTACTGAAAAATTCTAAATATTTAATTAAGCCTAGTGGTGTAGACTATAATGTATTCTGACACTTTTAACTATCTCAAATAATTAAAATCGCATTTCTAGCACCATAGTGAGTGATAACACTAACTATGTTGACAGGCTAAAATTTATGCGATTAGTCGATTCGTGTAAACTTACAGAGTTTTCACGAGGTTCCTAAAGTCAATAGAAATTCCTTAATTGAATTTCTAGCGGGCTGTTACAGGTTTCGCACGGCCATCGGGGAGGAGAGAGAGAGCGTGGGGAAGGGAGGTTGGGGTGGGGGTGGTCGCCGGCGTGTGGGGGAGCTGGTGGGCTGGGCGGTGTCGCCGGACGGAGGCCGACGGCGTGGCTGGGTGGAGGACGGCAGATCGGGGGGCTGGGTCGCGCAGTGCTGGAGGAGAAATAAGGAGAAAAAGAAGAAGAAAGAAGAAAGAAGAAAGAAGAAAGAAAAAGGAAAAAAGAAAATGAGGGAAAAAAATTGAAGGGAAAAAAATAAGGTGTAGAATTTTTAATTTGGGTCTTAAAATAGATCTAACGGGTATGATTTTATAATGATAAATTTAAATAATATAATTTAAATGCAGTGATTTAGTAAAATAAAATAATAAAATCTATCAACTAGAAAATAATAATTAATAACAAGAAAGCACATCAAAATAATTTTTACAACTAAAAAAATCAAAAAATAAATTCAATGAGAAATTCGATAAATTTAAAACAAAATAATTAATATTTTAAATATCTGAAATAAATTTCTAAAAAAATTAAAGAAAGATAATCGACGTCAAGTGTGAGTGTGGGTATACAATAGGCTAATGTATAATATTCTTCTATTTAAAAATATGTAGAGATTTTTGTGGGGAGTAATATTTGTTGGAATTACTTATTTAGTAGCGGGAAAAAACAATAAACCACGATGATGAAGGTATAAATCAAATAGTTTTTTGCGACAACTTTAATCTGTGGTAAAACGTCAATTTAACTCGTCACAATAATTATTTTTCCACTAAAGGTCTATATGTTGTCCATATTTATTATCCAGGAAATAAGTTGATCACAAAAACTACAGACGTGATAGAGAAAAATCTTTTGCCATCAAACATTATCCACTAAGACAATTTCATGAGAAAATACGTATGTTTATTCTCTCCAATCAATTTAGTGGCAAAAGGCCACTTTTTTCCACGACGAATATCTGCAAAAAAAGAATTCGTGACAAAAGCACAAAATGTTATAGTATATGCACCCTCCATTTCCTTATGGCAGCCACAATGACCCTAGCCATCCTTGTGAAGGGACTCCCCGAGGGCACCTTGTGCCTATAGAAGGGTGTGCCAGCCAAGAATATTATCATTGACACAGCAAGTCCAAGTGTCGGAAGCGCATATCCTAATGTCCATCCTACGTTGTCTTGTACGTAGACAAGAACTGTATTGGCAAAGAGTGTCCCTAAGAAGATGCTGAACATCCACCAGTTGAAGAATGACAGCTTAAAGGCCTTCTCCTTGGGATCAAAATCATCAAATTGATCTGCCCCGATGGTGGAGATATTGGGCTTGGTTCCACCTGTTCCCAAGGCTAAGGTATATAGTGCACCATAAAACACAGCTAGCTGTAATGTCGAGGCTATCTTACAATTTTCCACATTAGCTTCTACGCAGGGAGGCGGTCTTAGGCCATGGATTGAAACTGCTAGTGTGAGTAGTGACATCCCCTGCCAATTAATTAGCCATGAAATACTTTAAGAAATCAGTAGCTGCTCATAAAAACTCCTGCTTGTGTTCGATCTTTTTAGGTACTAATTACTAGTTTTGTATATATTTGGTCGATTGAGATCATAATTTCTTCCAATCGGATCCAAATTGAGATATAATATTTGTAGTCTTAGCATATACAGGTTCTGTACAATCTATTTAAAATAAATAAATAACTTTAAAATTCACAATAAAAATTAAATTTTTAATAATAAATTTTATTTTTTTCACAATAAGTGCAGGGGAATTGTAGAGTGACTGAAACTAACAACCATCCAAATTAAAAGATGAAATTCGGAGGGGAGAAAGCCGGCGTGTGAGGCCGATATCATCTGGATCCACATGTACATGATTTATGATCAAACAATATTTTACGTGTCTTTCTCCTAATTATATATTAATTTCAGCTGGCAATTTGGGCGAATTGAGATCTTAATCAGGTAATCCCATTCCAACGTGGATTGGAACTAAAATAAGGCCGAGGGGGCCAAGCCTTTTTTTGGATTGCATCTCCTTAATTATCATTTAAAATTATTTGCAAATGACGGTAAAATCCTGCTTGTTTTATTACGCTAATTAACCTTTTGTTAAGATGAGATACCTATATGATAAAGATAATAATATGTAGTATATAAGATTCAACATTATTTACGAAGGAAAAGTTTTTGCTCTTTAATTATAAAATTTCAATAGGATTTGAATTGTATTATTGACTAATCTTTTTAGATTATAGGTCGTGTGTTTTGGGTCTTCCATTAGGACATTACAAATGGTATCATAACATATCTCAACAAAATGTGGGATTTGAGCCGTGCCACCTACAACTGACAGGCTTGACGAGGATGTCAAAAATTTAAGAAGGGAATATTGTCATGATATCTCATATGATAAGGATAAAGGTAAATAGTGTATAAAATCTCACATTATTTAGAAAATGAAGTTGTTACTTTTTATAAAGTTCTATTGAGACTCCAATTGTATCATTGATTAGTCTTTTCAAATTATAAATCATGTTATTTAAGCCTTCTATTAGAGTGTTACGTAAGATTTAAAAAGAAAAAAAAAATCATTTCACCTTTGATATAGAGACACAAAATATTTTTTTTACTGAATATTATATCTATCTTTCCGGATAATGGTATGTTAATGATTTCAAACCAAGGCGTACAACAGCTTAAGACAAAAACGTCGTATATATAATGCAGTTGTTTATAAAACAAGAAATATTGACTATCAAGGCATTGCAAAATAATAATTATATTATTATAATAATTATAATAACAATATAATGAAAACCACTTTTTGTAAATTTGACCGATCAAGATAGCTAGGATAAAGACATTGACGTTTGATCCGTAAATTTGTCGACCGATCAAGATGGAGAAAGAGACAACATTCAAGTTGTGATCATATTATATATAGGTATATATCCTGTAACAATTATAAACTACAAATACCATTAATAATAAATCATGTCAGCTGTAATTTTCACCTTTCAACTGCTGCCAGCTTAGAAACGAGAATTTTTCGATGAAAAGTTATGTTATGTACAGTTAATTTTGTATATTTTTTATATATTTTATTAATACGATTGGTCAAAATAGTTATTTTATATTAAAAAAAGTGACGCAATCAATCATATTAATTAGTAGAGTCTACAAAAAATATATAAAAGTGACTGTATATAAAATTTTTGTTTATAAATTCAAAGAAAATATCATTATTTAACATTTGTACACCATGATCAATCATCTTTGATTATTTCTCATCTTTGAGTAGTACTACTCGATCAATATCAGAGTAAAACTTAGGGTATCAGTTAATTTAATCGAGCAAGTAAACCTGGTACTGTTAGATTATAAATAAAATATTTAAATGTATGATTAGGTTAAATTTTATGTGTGTGTATATATATATATTGCATGATAATTAATGAAGATGTAGTACATGATACCGAGATATAAATTATGGATGCAAGGAGGAAAGTCCAGTAACGGCCAAAATGAGCATCGGCGACATAAGCACCTAAAATGGGAGTCATCCAAATAGTCCCAGCCCAATTAATTAGTGACGTTGTTGGCAGAAGTGACCGTCCCCTGGTGGAGCTTCTTTGTTAAATATATAATGAGATTGGAGGATATTCCGTAATAGGCCATGCGCTCAAAAACCTCGTATACTGCACGCATGCACAGGATCAAGTCAAGATCATCATCAAAAAAATAATCGGAAAATTAAGTTTAATCTCCATGCATGCATGAGATACTGAACCTATATATATATATATATATATATATTTATATGTATGTATATATGTTTTATCAAAGCTATCTGCAGCTACTTCCAAGAATTAAGTACAATTTACTCCAATCCATGCAAGTGATTATATATATGTTGACGTACGTTCCTGATCATGGAAATAAGTAAAGGAAGGTGATGATCATAATTGAGCTGCTAGTTTTAGTTCTTAATTATAATCCTATTTGATTAACATGATGAAAATATACCCATACTTAACTATTACGGGCCGGCAAAGGAGGCTGGAGGCATGGCACGGACAAGGTCAAGATCAGGTAATTAATTAAGCTGCAGGAAGAGTGGGCTGTATCTGTAAATTTGTCACTTTTACCTCTAAAAAGATGAGTGACCTTGTTTGGATTTCAAGGAACCCAACACACTACGTACGTGTATATCCTAGAAGGTACATATATGAATTTATTTGTGAGTGATAGCCAAATCAAGGAGTACTATATGCCTTGTGTGTGTGCGCGCGCGCGCGAGAGAGAGAGAGAGAGAGAGAGAGATCAGGTTAATATATAATTAGTAATTTCCAAAAACAAACCAGCAAGCAGTCCATCCACCACTCTTGGATCTAAGAACTGGGTTGCCTTTCAGATCCACTGTTCCGTCCTGCGTGTATTCACCGTCAAGTTGCGCTGCTTCCTCCGCCATAGTACTTTTACTTACAGTGACAAGCTCTCTCTTTTTTCTTTCCTGATCAATTTGATCATCACACCCTTGCAGTTTGCTCTAGACTCTACTACTTCATGTTATCAACTTATCGGTGCTCAACCCGACCCTTTTTTATAGACCGCACGCAACTTATCTTCTTTGGGGAGTTGGGTCCTCATTTTGCGGACCGCATCTTAGGCCTTGCGTTGACTTGCAAGTACGAGCAATGGCCAGACATCTTCTTAACGGCGGGATTTGCCTGCCCTCAAAGCAGCACTTTCTTCTTTTAATTCTTTTTTTCATTTGTTGTAGCTTCTCTTTTACGTACGATGTATTTTCGGAGCTAGCATACAAATATAATTATAGTTGGGAATCATGTGTGCTGTCAAGCCCATAGAGAGTCAATAGCCCAATCCAAGAGTAAGCTGCAGATGGCAAGCAACCCAACCTGCCAGCCACAAAGTACGTAGATGGGGGAGTTGGCAAGTAAACACACCATCTGTAGCGACGTGCCGCCTAACCAAATACAGCTTGAAATTAGAAAAGTAGTATAGTCGTGAAAATTTTTATAAAAATAAATTATTAAACTAACGTGATTTGAATAATACATTAAATCTGTTAATAAAATACATAATAATAAAATAAAATTAACTTTCAAATGAAATAAATTTGGACTGAAATACAAAAATTTCACTTTTTTTTAAAGTGATTTAAATATTTTATGGTATATTATGTTTCAAATTAATAAGTATAGCAGAATTCCTCTTAACTTGACTCTTTCAAAATATAACAATCCAATTAATCGTTATATAATCTGAACCAACTCTATATAAGTAGTTAAACTCGAAATTCTATGCAAAAAGATACATTTCTTTTATCTTAAAATAATCTCAAAATTATTTACGTACAATCCTCTCTTTTAGTCTCTTTATCGATTTTTTTTTTAATATATTGTATAGAAAGAAAATACCTCGCTCAAAAATGGAAAATCGACACATTCAAAAATCACACTACGAAAAAGTTAAACTATTCAAATAAAAAAGTAGTCGTTTTTCATCCGGCAACTGTGCAATCAATGAAAAAATTGAATTTGACAAAAGTTGACGTTTTACAAAGGAAATGGGAAAATAGATAACAGATGGTACTAAAAGCATTGGTTATGAGTCCAACATTTAACTAAAATTCCATCTTTTGGCTATAGTATTAAATTTTAGTTAGATGAGTCTATATTAGACTAGTTATCTTAAAGAAAAAATAATAATATATATTTTTTTTGATATTTTACAAATACACTTTCTAAAGCAAAGTAGTATATATATATATATATATAGGTTGGAATAACGTGCAAAGTACGTTTGTCTAGTTGGGTGAGACAAAGTTTTTAATAAAAAAAATATATGATTTTTAACAAAAAGTAATTAATTAATGCATAACTTAATGTATAAAAAAAGTAAATTTTAAGAAATATCTTTAGATAATAATAATTTAAGATTTGTTTTATTGGACTCCAGGGGTAAATTAAATTTGGAGACAATTTGACGAAAATGTAAAATGTGAGACTCCAAAAATTAGTGCGCTTTAATTTATTTATTAGTATTTTTATTATTTATTTTATTTTATTTTTATTAATTGCTTTTTATATTCGGGACTTTTGTGTAGTGGGTTAGGATATGATTTTTTTGTGTTATGAGCTGTTGTGGGCCAAGGGGTGGAGAATAAGCCCAGCCCATGGCAAGTGCCCAATTTTCATCCTATTCTCGGAACCAGTTGCAAACCTTTGGAAAGAAATAATTTCTTTTACTGTGTCTTCAAACCCAAGTAGAGTTAGCAAAGGAGCTTCTTTCCCTTCTAAAATCGACATCGTAGAAGGATTTTCTGAACCAAAACTGCACCAAAAGTTTTCTAAACTTGAGATTTATGGTTCAGCTTGGGCCATCATAGAAGGATCGTCCACAATCTTAAAAAGAGCTGCTTTAGCAGCCACCGATTTTATATCTCTTCTCGAACACGATTTGGGCTGAGGTAACTATTCTGCCAAGTCCAAGAAGTTCAGACACACCGAGTTTCCTTTCAAGAAGAAGGCAGCCAAGTCGAGCTCGACATCCTATACTTGGAACCAGGTGTGATTGCTTCCGATCTCTGTCACATATGCTTCAACTTCAATTTTTTTCTTTTTATTTGTTTCGTTTCTTGAGTATCGGTTTTGCTTTAGTAGAATACAAACGACGTTAGAAATTAATAGAAAAACAACAAAAAACCATTAAAACAATAAATTTCTGTTAGATAGACTCTTTTTATATATAAAGATATATATATTTTAAAGACAACTTAATTTATATTTTCCACAAATTTGAAAGAGATCTATCCCAACAATTCAAAGCATCTTCAACCAACAATTTAACCAAAAAAACACAGGCAAAAAGACCAGTTCTTGTAACAGAGATAATGCCAATCCTCCTAGAACTTCACTACATGTTCTAGAAGCGTTTCACAATAATGATGCTCATATCCATAAAATGCCGCGCACAATTTGAAAGGCAACTAGACTCACTGGAACTAAACTTGCTTCCGAGTGTACCGGTGATGCATTTGTCCCAGAAGACATTTGTGAGTTTTGCCACCATCTCATTAACCATTGCTCTTTCCTTCTCTTGGGCAATAAATTGCACAAGTTCATTGGATTGGAGTTGCGAATGATGCATTGGGAGAGTGAGAGTTTTCAGCGGCTAAATCCTCTGTATAAATGAAAGACGACAAGTGTGGAAAAACTCTTGCACCAAGCAAAGCAGTATATATTTTATCAATTATATATACAAATATATTTCCTGAAGCAAAGTAGTCCAGATTTACAATTATATACATTATCACATTGCTAACACAATATTGAACAACACACATCAGCAACATAGTCCACAAATCGCCAACACAATCTGCGGAGCTTCTAAGAAAACATCACCAAAGGGGCCTGGCCAATCCTATGCTTAAGTTTCAAAGAGGAAGGATCAATCCATAGACCAATCTAAGTTGGTGTGGCTTTGACAGTTCTAAGGTGGTTGGGGTCTCCTTCAAAGAGTTCATACTCAAAAAAAGTTGCTGGCTTTGCTGCTCTAATCTGTTTAGTCATATTGCTAAATCCTGCCAGCATGATGATATGGATAAAAAAAGGAACTCATGAATGTGTGCCAAAAAGTTGCAATCAGGTTGTTTTGCTTTTCATGATGAATTTGTGAAGCCAATAGTGCAAATACACTAACGATCCATTAGAAAATCCCAACCTTCTAAATGATCTATCTATAAAGAAAATTTCTAACAATCTCATATATATATATTTATCTCTGTAAGAACCAAAAGTAATGCAATAATGAAACTTTCTTAAAAAATAATTGCAAAAAAATATAAAATGATATCATCAATATGAAGACAAGCAGGCATAAATATCAATGGAGACAAGCAGGCATAATTATCCTTTGCTTTCACAACTAAATGCCCATCACTTTTCTGCCTTGCTTCCATTAGGAAAAATACCCTCTATTTTTTAAGCTTTTATTGTGAGTTATACCCTGTTCCCTGAATTCACACCAACATTTGCTTACAAAAATTGGAAAAAATACAAATAAAGTGCCTATCACTACTATTGGAACTCTAATTAAAAATGGTACCTTTTGCCATTAAGCCCCTATTGATTGGTATCTACCAGTTTTCATATAATAATAAAAATACCATTAGAAAACAGAGAAAATGGATCAAAACAATTCTATTTTCTTTACAAAGTTTAGTCCCTAAAACTCATTGCTAAAACTCATTTTAAAACAAGAAAGGGGAAAAAAAAGTCAGTTTTCTTTTGCTAAAATTTGTTCAGCTCATCTATGGAAAACCCTCAATGATTAACCTAAAAAGCAATTGAAAAGCAAACATGTTCCAAGTGTTTAAAGTCTAGTTTTCTTCTGCTAAAGTTTTTTTCACATCTGAGCTGTATACCTATTGGGTCAAGTTGTTCTGTCGAGCTTGAATATCAAGTTGATCAATATACAATGTGTCCCTCCAATTAGTGATCAAAGATACTATTGACCTCTAAAAAACATAGTAAAAACTGATGCAATTCGACCGCAAAAAAGTTTAGAATGAAACAATACCAAGCAACTTAGAGCATTAGCATTGGCTTGGCCAAATGCATCTTCGAATTTAACTAATATCAACATTTTTTTACATTTTCCTATTCCATCTAAATTCAATCTCCACGTTAGATTAGACATTCATTTTCTATATAATAATAAATTATTATTAAATTAATATTTTTAAAAAAAATTATCACTTTTTATAATTCTACCAATTTAATATTTAGCAATATTATATTATAATTAAATTAATATTATAAAAACATATTTTTAAAGGTCATTTAATCCTAACAAAATTCTATTAAAATTTCTTTACTAAATATCTTAACCAAATATCTAGTAACATATGAGAATTCATGTAAAAAAAAAAAAAAAACTGCACTTCCATAAATTGAGACTTCCACTTGGTTGGTTGGAGTGAGAAAACAATTGTTTATTATTTGGTGAATGAAAATGGTCTTTCATATTTGGCCATGGACTTGTGCTTTTCATATTTGTCCATGGACTGTAGCACAAGTCCATAATATTTTGAATTTGTCCAATTCAATGTGATGAGTTTTTAGGCCAAATTACTCCAAATTTAGCCAAGCACCTCATTTGGCCAAGTCAATGAGGATGCTCTTATTGAGCTTTCTCAAGGGGACAAACTTTGCAACTATAGCCAAAGCAACCGGAGGACCAAAGATAAAACCTCTAGCTTTAATACCTGCATTGTATTAATAGTACAATCAGAAAATAATTTACTTTAACGTACATGCAAGAAAAACCAGTCAATCCCAGACTAAAACCCAAGTCACTAATTACCAAACTTTTAGAAGATTAGAAATAAAAACAAAACAACAAATGAAAAACAAAACCCATACATCTGAAAGTTCAAACTAAGCTACATCGGGCAGCCAATAAAGCCTGAAGTCTCGAGCTTGTTCAAATTAAAGAACAAGATGCCCAAATCAAAAAATCGCAGAATGATTGATGGTGTCCCTGAACGCCCTCGTATCAAGAAGCAAGGTGGTTATATCTTGGAACAAAATCCCTGCCAAATTGATTGCCAGTAAACCAAAAGTATCCTCAGAATTTCAATACTACCTTCATCTACGATTAAATTGAACAAAAGATTACTCACTACCCAGAAGACAACTAGGATCGCCCAACAGAAGCAAAATAGTATTGTAACAAGAAAATAGATATTTTTATAAAATTAAGAAAAGCACCTAGTTTAGGGAAGTTTGGGATGACTCGGATGGCTGCGGCGATTCTTGCTATGCAAGCATCTTGGCAATCCTCAAAAGTCGCATACAGAGAAGAGGGAGAGGGGAGTGAAGAAAAATTACCGTGCTAGAAGTTGTGCACAAGATCGTCGATGATGGAAAGAAGGAGGTGATGCGGGTTAAAGAAGAGAACGAATGTAGGGTGATTTCGGGAGAAGGAGGAAACAAAGAAAAAATTGGGTGAATCGGTGATTACGGGACAAAGGAAGAGGAAAAAACGAAAGAAATGGAGTGCGGGAGTTAGATAAAATAATAAAATAGAAATTTGGTCTCTGTACAGTAGTTCTCTATAGATGGCGAGGGTTGAAGAATTACTGTAGTTGAAGTCTCAAACTTTTTATCTATGGCTAGTTTGATGCGGAGAAAAACAATCAACAAAATCTAAAATTTAGACTTGTATGAAGTAATGGCAAGACTATTATCAATGCTCTAACGGTGACCAATTAACCAAGAGACAATTGCAATAACTTATTAGACCATTCACAAGTCGGTAAGAAGTTAATAGATAAATCGAGAGAGAGAAAACTCAAACGTAAAAGGAAACGTATGTTATTAATAAATATTATTTATTAAAACAATCAACAAAATTTAATAATAGTAAATTTAAAAGTTTGACATACCGCATACTTTTATGTGAATTTATAAATTTACTTTTTAATAAAATTAATATTCTTTGCATATCTATTGACTAAGCTCTATTTGATTGTAAAATTCAGTTGAGATCAATTCAGTTTAATTTAATTTTAAATTGAGTCTAATATTTAAATACTCAACTCTCAAATTATTAAATCCATTTAACTCAAAACCTCTCTATACGTAGAACTCATAATCTTTTTCAACTCAACACATCGTTATAGTTGAGACTCACAATTTTTTTTAATTTTTCATAAATATTACTAAACTCATTTTAATACTCAAATACATTTAAATTCGTTTTAGATGAGTTTCACATAACTCACTACACATATTCAACTCACTACTGTTCATAAAGAATTCAGCTCATCTCAATATTTAAACACAACATAAAACTATCATTCAGATTTTTAGTTTGAGAGTTAAAAAGTATTTTTGACAGCTTTCTTTCAAAAAAAGTTAAATTAAGTCAAGCTGATGCCTAGCTAATATTTATCGATCAGTTGATTCTCTACCTTGCAATGATCGGTCTAATTTTCTATAGAACAACATATATAAATTAAAAGAACAATCAGTGCTTATAATTAAAAAAAAAAAAAACAAAACAAAACAAACTAAAGATCATTGTTCAAAGAAAAGTTGGGACGATATATATATATATATATAGTGTGTGTGATTAGGACGTACCAATTAAGATATAAATATTAATGGATGCAATGATCATAAAGATCACATATCTAATATGCAGATAGGTAGCTAGTCATGATCTAATCTCCATTATGAGATTCCGGAGATACCTTTATCATTTGCAAAACTCGCAGGCCTCATGAAGAAAATTATTAAATGCATTGCATATTATATGTTGGGTCAGAGCTTTATCAGGTCCAGATTGTCTCATATAAAAATGTTTTAAAATAAATAAATTGACACACGGCTCCTCTTGATTGGACCATATATATGTCATTTAAATTATGACTAGTTTAATTACGTAAAATCAAATTACCTCATTTTATATAATTATTATAATTTTTTTAAATCTATACATAAAATATAATAAATAATTCAAAATTTTTAAATATTAAAATAAATTAATATTAAAAAAATTATATTATAATAATATTTAATTAATATTTAATAAATTATCTCATCTTACTTCACCTAAATTATGTACACAAACGACGATCATGCCTAAGAGCCGGCGAAACCTGAAACTGCTTGCTTGCAAACAATGTCGTCGAGGTGCTAATATTAGTACATAAGTCATACATGTATTTGGTAGAAAAAGTCAGAAAAACCTTTCACGTCATTTATCATGAAAAGGAGAGACAGAATTGAATCACACCAATAACAAGCACTCGAGAACCTTACCATTTTCGTTTCTTCCCCACCAGCGCTGAATGCTTCTAATTAATTAGCTAGCCTTTTGTCGTTTTATTATGTGGATCATAAAACATGATCTTAAAACCCTTTATGCAAGATTTTATAAACAATAGCTAGGAATTTACATGAATGACCATCCAATTATTATGTACTTTCCTCTTCAAATTAGACCTTCGATCTTATCATAAAATAAGAAAATATTTTAATTGGAGGGCTCGTGTAAACTTTAAGGAGTAAACGATTTTGAAAATTGTTCAAGGATATCATATAAAACTCATTGAACTAAGGCTACTTTAAAGTAATTGTTTGTGAACATAATTATTCTCACGTATTATCAAATTATTTTATTATTATTTATAAATGATTTGAAAAAATTAAGAGATCAACTGGTCTAAAGACTCTAAACTGCATGAGATTGACCCGATAATTTGTTTATATGGTACATCCTTCTCATAATGATCTAACATTAATACCCACGGTACAATTCTTCAAAACATCTTAAAGATTGTCCCTTGAGTAAGTTTATGGTGGCTGTTTTATCCTTGAGTTTTAATTGAACTATAAGAATCATAATTTTTAATTTTGTACCATATCAGCCGGTATGGCCAAAATATACCATACAGGCCATTGGTTTGGTATAAAAATTATACTTATTTCGTATCGGTCTAAATACCAATCGTACTGGCTGATATTTCAGCATGTACTGGGTTACGTACCAGTTGATATTTTGGTTTTTACTTTTTTTTTTTCTATTTTTACAAATTACAAGCTTATTTTTTTACCCTCAATTTAGACCAATCTATTTATAAATATTTATATATCTATATTTATACATAATTTATTCATATATAAATTATTATTTTGAAATATAATTAATATATATTTATATATATAATTTATTTATATATTAACTATCTCGAAACGCTATAGATATTGAAATATTTCGTTTCAATATCTTGACCAATACGCCAACCGATACAGTATTTAAAACATTGATAAAAATACCTCCTACACATTTCTAATAGTGCATATTGAATAATCCTTGACCATCTTTGTATTGCAAAGAATCTTAGACTGAAGATCTAAAATCGAACACCCATTCAATTAATGTTCTGTCATAACTACTACAAGAAGATTGTTATAACTCACGTTTGTCTATGCCATCTCCATCAACTACGACTTTAAGAGTTGATACGTACGTTGTGTTTTCTTTTTGTAAAAATTCATCAGTTTTTCAAAATTTTAAACTACATTACTTATTTTAAATACCTAAAGTTGATTTGAATTTTCAAAAAATTTTAACCTTTCAGATTTATAATGTATTCTTAAATATTATGAATATTGCAAATGTATTGATGCATGCAGCAAGGAGCGATGAAGGAAGTCAGAAAATGTTTAATAATCTTTAACAACTTTTTTATAGTCAAATATAATAAAAAATTTAATTTTATCAAATTCTAAAATAACAATAATATTTTATTTAATTTTAAATTTTTAAATCCACCCATTTCTTCTCATCTTACTGTTAAACTGTCTCTTTAGTCTTTACTATAATTGAAATAAATTTATTAAAAAAAGGTGGCTGCAAGCCTGCAATTCTCGACAGTGACAAAGAAGAGATTCGATTCGAATGCCTCTGATACGAATTCGAATTATCCGAACCACACTCCATTATAAAAATCCGATAATAATTCACTCGTTGATAGCCCAAACTTGAACGACCCGATCCACCGTCATCAATTCTAGCTATAAATGGCCCACATACAACTGTCAATCTCTCAGACGCACAGGCACGCAAGAGTTGGTCTGAAATGGCAGAAAGCAAAGTGAGCATAGCGAATCGGTTGCTAGCGGCGAAACGCAGTTCCGGCAAGTCTTACAGTCATTTAGCGGTGGAGACGGGCCTCACCAACGTCTACGTTGCCCAGCTCCTCAGACGCCAAGCCCAGCTGAAGCCCGAAACAGCCCCTAAACTAAAGGCAGCGCTGCCCGAACTTACTGACGACGACCTCCAGGAGATGATGAGGGCGCCCATGCGCTCCTACGACCCCAATTTGATTCAAGAGCCCACCATCTACAGGTTTTTCTCCTCCCCAAATTGTCACTCCTCATCTTCTTCGATACTTCCTTTTCCTTTTCCTTTTCTGAGTGAAGTTTTTTCTTTTTATTGGGGGTGTTTTTTTAATCTTATTTTTCGATTCCTCAGGTTGAATGAAGCGGTTATGCATTTCGGTGAGAGCATCAAGGAGATTATCAATGAGGAGTTTGGTGATGGCATGTGAGTTTTAATTGTTATTCGAGATTTTATTCTTTAATCGATATTCGAACATTTATGAGGTTTTGTTACATCAAATGGGATGGTGGTGGTCTAGCTTGAATCCCTTTTCCCAATGACATTTGGAATGGTATTTTTAATCTGATACCGGCAGTAGGTATATGGTAACATGCCAAATGCAGAAAAATGACATGCACTCATTTTCTGGTGAATTGAACATCTTGGCTTGGAAAATTTAGCTGTTTGTCATTTGATTGTTAACTTTATAATTCAATTTTCTAATTTTTGTGTAGCATGTCAGCTATTGATTTCTTTTGCTCAGTCGACAAAGCTAAAGGCGCGGATGGGAAGGATCGCGTGGTTCTGACTTTTGATGGGAAGTACTTGCCTCACTCTGAGCAGGTCAGTTGGCTTGATCAATGCCTTATTCAGTTATTCTATTTGTATCCTGTGGGCTTAGAATCAATGGTAGAATAATTATAGTAAAAGAGGGATAAAACCGCAAACATTTGCTGTAGTTGATGGGCATTACTGCACTAGGAATAAAAAAGCCAATATTCCTATAGTTTGTTGTGGTAGGACTTGCCTACTTTCAATTCCAGTTGTCACAAATCCAATGTAAAACCAAACTCGGTACTATTGAACGATCTTCCTCAGCTTGACGTAGTACTCTGCTCACATAATAATAGATGAGCAATTTCTTGCTCATGCACAAAGAAATACAACTTCCTTGAAGTCAGGCTAGTAAAGTTGTGCCCAGAACCGCCCAAAAAACACACCAATAAGATAGAGACAATATTTTAATTGGTTCAGCTATTGTCTACATCCACTAGAGTAAAATTCACTATGTTTGTACGGGATTACAAACACTCAATGTAAACTCTCCTTTTGCCTCTCCGAATTTACATATCAACCTCATCTTGTCTATTCTCTCCCAAATCCTTTAGAGTAGTAAACTCCACATTTCGCAAATCACCAGGTGTTTTGCCATCATGGCTACCTTCATTGGAGTCTTTACGCTCATGTAACTTTAGACTCGTTGAATGTAACATCTCTAATGATGATTACCTTCTAAGACTCTATGTACTATAGTCTATACCCTTTTACACCAGTACTAAAGCTTAATAATTTTGTTTTCTTGATTTTAGGATCAAGCTTACTTTCCATTGATACTTTCCATGAATTGTTAGCTTTCTTGATTTTATAAGATTTCTTCATTGCTACTTTCCATGAATTGTTAGCTTTTTTCTCTCCGTACAACCTGCATGCATGCACGCACCCCCCTCTCCGGCGCTTCTCGCCGGAGTTGACATCCTTCCCCTTTTTGCTTCTTTTCTTCCTTTCCTTTTCTGTTAAGGACCCTATACAGTTAGTTCCGATGGATGAAGTTAGGCGTTTTATGGTGGAGTCAAAATCTTTCTTTTTCTCGAAGGTAGGAGCTAACAGTTTTCGTATTACTGAGAAGAACAGACGCATGGTTTTATTCATTCTCATTAATGGTGCAACAGCCTCTTGGGTTGTGAGAATGGTCATGGAAGCCATTGATGCTCCTCTGCGTGAAGGTTTTTTTAAGAAACTAAGAATGGGAAATGGGCTGTTCACTTTGCAACTGCTTAGAAATTCTAGGGGACGTTACCTCCTTCTGGAGGAATTCATTAATGGCAGGAGAAGGGGTTCGTTGATCATCCCAGAAGGAGCAAAGGGCAGCGGCTGGGAGGGGTTCTCTTATCACCTTAGGAAGGTGGCTGAGCAGGTAGTGCCTCACATGGAGTCTGTGAAACAAGATGGAACCGTCGTGGAGGCAGGAACAATCTCTTACGCAGCTGCTTTGGCTGGTTCTTTGCCAGAACACATTTCACCCAGTGGTCCCATCATACCTGATTCTTGCCCAGTAGTATTAGGAGGATCTTCTGATGGCTGTAAAAATATGGGGGATGTCGAGGGTGTCCTCTGGGCTGTCAGAGCTCAGCTTTCTGGATTACTGCAAGAAGTTTCCTCTGTTATGAAAAGGGTTGATTTGGGTCTGAACATGGTGATGGGACTGGACAACGTAGTGGGTGGGAGAAAACAGTCTACGGTTTCTGCTTTTTCCCTGGTTGCTGAACAGCCTACGGTAAAGGGAGGGGAAGGGGGGGTAATTGGGACTAATGGGTTTAACGGGCTGGGCCCTGTTTTAAACACACACCCTAGGCCCTTGCAAGACCGGGCAGTGGGGAAAAAGCCCCAAGCCCCTCAGTTACAGGCCCCAAGCCCCAAGCCCCACTCACGGGTCACGGGCCCACTCTCTGGCCACGGGCCCACTCACGGGTCACGGGCCACGGGCCCTTCAGACAGCGTGTTAGGCCTGTCTCAACAGGCCATCGAGCCTTCGACCTCCGGCGAGCACCTGTCCTCCCCGCCGACGATGAACAGGGCCCCCCTTCCGACGACACAGAACATCACGCCGGTCGCCGGCGAGCCACCCAAAAGAGTGATGGAGCACCCGAAGGCCTTTTCACGAGCCGAGAAACCCCCCTTGGCTGCGATGGATCAACCCGGAGCATCCCAGGCCACCGACGTCTTGCCGTCGACACAGAATGGGCCGATCGACTCCGGCGAACCTGGGGAATGTTTTTTGAAGACAAAGACACCCACCGACTGTAGTTCTAAGGGATCGGGGGCACTGTGTGCACTCGGTCCGACTGTGGGGGTAGTCTCTGAAGATCCGATCCTCTCCTTAGGTCTTTCTGAAACTTTATCCAAGGTTTTATGTACAGATATGGGAGAGGTTGATGCCTCTTCTGTGGAGGGCGGGTCCTCGGAGGAAGGGTCTATTTATGGGTCAGATTTACAGCTTTTTTGCAAGGAATTAGGGACCGAGAATTTGTCAGCTCATCCAAGTGAAACCGAGGACCTACTCAGCCCTCTTTGTTCACTGCCACCAGCTGATACAGGGACTGATACACACCCGGAGTGGGTTCTTCAGAAGGTCAATGATATGCGTCATTGCTTGGGCATGTCCTGTGAAGGCTTCGAGGACCAGATGCAAGCTCTCCTCTTAGCAATCCAAGCTGGCCAGCCTTCTCTTGCTAGATCTGAAAGCAAGAAAGATAGGGAACTCAAGAGATTGACCTGTTCGATAAACTATGACGCTCGGGAGGGCAGCGTGGGTAGAGGGAGACACAAGGATAGGGTGAATCTTGGTGATCCATGAAGCCCAAAATTCTAGCATGGAATGTTCGTGGCTTGAATGACCCGAACAAACGCCTGTCCATCAAGAATCTTTTACGGGCATGGAAGGCTGATGTCATTTGCTTTCAGGAAACTAAATTACAGCTTATTGATAGGCATATCATTAGAAGTTTGTGGAATTGTCCTTATGCAGGATGGACCACCCTCGCTTCTAAGGGCGCCTCAGGGGGTATTTTGGTAATGTGGGATAAGAGAATAGTTAATTGTATTGAGGATTGCATCGGTGATTTTTCTGTCGCTTGTTCTTTCTCCAATGTGGACGATGGTTTTTGTTGGGGCTTTGCAGGTGTTTACGGGCCAAATGATGACGGTAGTAGAAAACTTCTCTGGGATGAGTTGGCTGGTCTATGCAGTTGGTGGGACATCCCGTGGTGTATTGGGGGCGATTTTAATATCACCCGGTTTCCGAGTGAGCGGTCTGGGGTTTCTAACATAGGTTCGGCCATGATTGATTTCTCCTCACTCCTTTTTGACCTAGACTTGGTGGACCTCCCTTTGGCAGGGGGAGATTTTACTTGGTCAAATGGAAGGGCCTGGTCGAGGTTGGACAGGTTCGTCGTCTCCTCTTCTTGGGAGGCTCACTTTCCCACCCTATGTCAAAAGCGACTTCCTCGGCTTTGCTCAGATCACTTTCCCATCATGTTAGATTGTGGGGGTCTCCATGAGGGAAGGAGGTATTTTAAGCTCAAAAACATGTGGTTGAAAGTTGATGGATTTCTAGAGAAAGTTAGAGCGTGGTGGTCATCTTATCAACTCACGGGTACTCCTAGTTTTGTTCTCGCAGGGAAACTAAAAGCTTTGAAGCAGGATCTAAGGAAATGGAACTTCGAAGTCTTCGGAAACATTAATGACCAACGCAACAGCCTATTCCTAGAGTTGCAGCAGCTTGTCGGTCGATGATGGGGTAAGAAGATTAACTGTGGTTGCGGAGCTGGAGAAACTTACCCTTATGGAAGAGATTTCGTGGAGGCAAAAGTCACGGGCACTTTGGTTGAAGGAAGGGGATAGAAGCACAAAGTTCTTCCACAGAGTTGCCAACTCTCACCGTAGGAACAACGCCATAGAGGTCCTCCACGAGGAGGGCAGGGTCATAACAGGTAGAGAGGCGATAAAGGACCATATTGTTCACTTCTATGATAAGCTTTTGACAGAACAATATTTTTGGAGACCCAAGGTAGACGGTCTAGCTCTTGATTCCATTGATCACACAAGTGCGGCTTGGTTGGAGAGGCCTTTTGACGAAGATGAAGTGCTTCATGTGCTAAAAGGTATGAACAAAGACAAAGCCCCAGGTCCAGATGGCTTTCCCATGGCTTTCTTCCAAGCCTGCTGGGATATCATTAGGGAGGATCTCATGAAGGTTTTTATCGAATTTCACTCCTATATGAAATTTGAGAAGAGCCTAAATGTCTCCTTCATTGCCCTTATTCCCAAAAGGGCAAGATCGGTGGAAGTGAACGATTTCCGCCCCATCAGCTTGATCAGTGGGGTTTATAAGATCATCTCCAAAGTTTTGGCGAAGCGGCTGAGTGGTGTCATGGGGAAGATCATATCGAAGTCCCAAAATGCTTTCGTGAAAGGAAGGCAAATTCTAGACTCGGTCCTCATTGCCAATGAATGCTTGGAAAGCAAAATCAGATCCGGCACTCCAGGTATCTTGTGCAAATTGGATATGGCAAAGGCTTTCGATCATGTGAACTGGGACTTCTTATTGTATATCCTTGGTAGGTATGGTTTTGGGGAAAGATGGTGCCAGTGGATAAAGCATTGTATCTCAACAGTCAGATTCTCGGTTTTGGTCAATGGTACTCCGGAAGGCTTCTTCAACAGCTCTCGAGGTCTGCGACAAGGGGATCCTCTCTCCCCACTTCTTTTCATTCTTGTAATGGATGTCTTGAGCAGAATGCTGGAAGGGGCAGTGGAAGGCGGCTTCGTCTCGGGCTTCTCGGTAGGTGGTTCTCCTCATGGAAGCTTGACAATCTCCCACCTCCTCTTCGCTGACGACACCTTGATTTTCTGCCATCCGGATCTAGCCCAACTTAGATCCCTTCGTGCTCTTCTTCTTTGCTTTGAAGCTGTTTCTGGCCTCAAAGTGAACTTAGCAAAATCGGAGGTAGTTCCCGTTGGCTCGGTTATCAACTTAAGCGAGGTGGCTGCCATCTTGGGCTGCAAGGTCTCTTCCTTGCCTATGAAATACCTTGGACTTCCCTTGGGAGCCCCTCATAAATCCAAAGCAATATGGGAAGGGATGATTGAGAAAATTGAAAGCAAACTGGCAGGGTGGAAGAGAATTTACTTGTCCAAGGGGGGAAGAATCACGCTTATTAAGAGCACGCTCTCTAACCTCCCAACATATTTCCTCTCTTTATTCCCCGTGCCTGCAGGGGTAGCGACCAGACTAGAGAAGACTTTCCGCGATTTCTTATGGGGTGGGTTAGAGGATGAAAAGAAATGTCACTTGATCAAATGGGATAAAGTATGCACTCCGTTGTCTTGTGGTGGTTTGGGCCTAAGAAATTTGCGAACCTTCAACAAGGCACTCATGGGGAAATGGTTATGGCGGTATCATCTTGAGGGAGATGCTCTTTGGAGGCATACCTTAGATGCCAAATATGGGAGCATTTGGGGGGGATGGTGCACTAAAGAAGCAAGAGGGACATACGGCGTGGGAGTCTGGAAATTTATTCAGAATGGATGGAATAACTTTCTCGGTAACTGCAAATTTGCGGTGGGAAGAGGCACACGCATCCGCTTTTGGCATGACATTTGGTGTGGGGATGTCGCCCTGAAAAATGCTTTCCCCTCTCTTTTCAGGATCGCTTTTGATCAGGGTTCCTCGGTAGCCGATAATATGTGTAGTGCTGATGACTCTATCCAGTGGTCTGTGAGATTCTCTAGAGCTGCCCAGGATTGGGTGGTGGGAGTCATCACTGATTTCTATAGCGCTTTGTATGAAATGAAGCTAAGGGCTGGAGGGGAGGATTGCTTACTTTGGATACGCACAGGAAATAAGAAATTCTCAGTCCGTTCTTATTACAAGGCCTTGACAAATCACCCCTGCAATGTCTTCCCGTGGAAGAACATCTGGAGGTGCAATGTTCCCCTTAAGGTAGCTTTCTTCGGATGGGTGGCTTCTCATGGTAAAATTTTGACTATAGACAAGTTAAGAAAACGTGGACTCTACTTATTGGATTGGTGCTTCATGTGCAAACATGACAGTGAATCTGTGGACCACCTCCTTCTTCACTGCGAAGTAGTTAAGACCTTATGGGATGAAATCCTATCCAGGCTTGGTATTGCATGGGCTATGCCTAGGAGGGTGATTGATTTATTGTCTTGTTGGCAAGGGATGAGGGGCAATCGTCAGATAGCTACTGTCTGGAAGATGGTACCTTTATGCTTAATGTGGTGCACATGGATCGAAAGGAATAGACGCTGTTTTGAGAACAAGGAACGCTCCCTCGACGGTCTCAGGGCTTTCTTCTTTCACACCCTATTACTTTGGGCGTCCTCTATTGTATTGAACGGAACAAGTCTTCATGACTTTTATGCTACTATTCGGAGCACTTAGTTTGTAACTAGGCTCTCTTTTGTATACATCCTGTGTACTCGGGCTTTGCCTTTTTACGTGGATCAATAAAATCTCTTACTTATAAAAAAAAAAAGGATCAAGCTTACTTTTTTTAGCATGAAGTAAGCAGGACATCTAAAAATGTGTAAAAGGTGTTCAGATATAGAAATACATTCTCGAAATTGGAATCTGAAGAACTTCTTCCTCAAATGCAAGCGACTCTCAAGATTCTTTTTCATGAACTTATCTTTCAATTTTTACCAAAGTTCACTTGCTTTTGTCTCTCTCATGACAAAGTACTTTTGATCTTTGGTTAGGCACAAACGGGTTGTACTACAAGCTAAGCGATTAAACTTGTTCCAATCATTTTCCGTCATATCATCCGTTTCTCCTCCAACGCGATATCCAACTCTTGTTAGATCAAAACGTCCATCATTTTACATTGCCATATGCCAAAGTTGTTAGTTCCATTGAACTTCTCAACTTCAAAATTGGCACTTGAAACCATGGACCTACGTCTAGAGCTCCTATCTCCTACAGAACCTTCCATATGAAATTTAAAAAGCAATTTCAAAATTCCAACCGTATGGATAAGTTCGAAATAATCAAAATAGTTGCAAAGCACTATTTGATCATCGAAATTGAACTCTGAATGGCTTGGATCAAGCCCAAAAAACAAATCTGGAATTTGAATAGTTTAGATCAACAGGTGCAACAGGCTGCTAGCTCGTGTGATACACGTGCTAGGAGTAGGGTGGGTGAGGCAAGTGATGTGCACGTGCCGAGAGCTTTTAGGGTGCGTGGGGGCGTATCTCATACGTTTTCTTCCTCTAAGCGTGACTGGGGGTGCTAATTTGCAGAGCAACCTTCCATTGTCGCAGGTTGCACATGGCTGTTGTAGGTGCCCATTTGTCACCAATATTGGTTGGCATTTGGTAGAGCGCCTCCTATGAAAGGAGAGCTCTGATATGTAAATTCAAAGAGGCAAAATAAGAGTTTATATTGAGTGTTTGTAGTGGACGTAGGCAATTGCCGAACCAATTAAAATATTATCTCTATCTTATTGGTGTGTTTTTTGGGCGATTATGGGCTCAACAATTGGTATCAGAGTCGTAGGTTCGCGCTGTTCAGAAATCAACTTTTGACAACTCCATGATGTTTCATTGCAACAAATGGAATAGCAAACAAACGTTGGAGGAGCCTGCACGTGTCTCAAGAAGGTTGCAGTGTGCACTAATGCACTCCACTCGCAACTGGAGGTTGAAGAAGACTAGTATACACCCGTCCCAGTCGCACTCAGAGAAAGAAGACGCGTGAGATACATGACCCCACGTGCCCTAAAAGCTCTCGGTGCGTGCACATCACCCGCCCTACTCCCGGCACGTGTATCACACAAGCTAGCAGTCTGCTGTACCTGTTGATCTAGCAGTCTGCTGTACCTATTGATCTGAACCGTTCAAATTTCAGATTTATTTTTTGGGCTTGATCCAAGCCATTTGGAGTCCGATTTCAACGATTAAATAGTGCTTTCCAACTATTTGGATCATTCCGGATTCATCTGTACGGTTGGAATTTCGAAATTGCTTTTCTAAGGGGTAGTTTGGATCCCAAACTCATATTATCTAATCATTACAACTTTTTCAAATTTCAATACAAAATGTAATAAACAATTTAATTTTTTCAAATTTCAAAAAAATAAAAATATTAAAAAATAATATTTCAATAATATTTTATTCAACTTTTAACTTTCATATCAACTCTTCAATAATATTTTATTCAACTTTCAACTTTCATATCAATTCGATTCAATTCAGCTCAACATCCAAACGCAACTTAAGGGTTTTAAATTTTAGAAGGAAAGTTCTGCAGGAGATAGGAGTTTTGGACGTAGGTCTATGGTTTTAAATGCCAAGTTTGAAATTGAGAAGTTGGAATTAACAATTTTGGCATATGACAATGTGAAGCGATGGACATTTTGATCCAACTAGAGTTGGATATCGCGTTGGAGGGGAAACCGGATGATATGATAGAAAAGGATTGGAACAAGTTTAATCGCCTAACTTGTGGTACAATCCGTTTGTGCCTAGCCAAATATCAAAAGTATTTTGTCATGAGAGATATAAAAGCAAGTAAACTTTGGCAAAAATTAGAAGATAAGTTCATGAAAAATAGCATTGAAAGCTGCTTGCACTTGAGGAGGAAGTTCTTCATATTCCAATTTCGAAAAAGTATTTTTATGTCTGAACACCTCAACAGTTACAATCAAATTCTTGCTGACCTACAAAACTTGGATGTCGAAATCCAAGACGAAGATAAGGCTTTACTGTTATTAAATTCCTTGCCTGATACATATGAGCATTTAATTACCACACTCTTGTATGGAAAGGAAAAAATTAATTTTAGCAATGTATCTAGTTTTTAACAGTAAAGCAAATCATAAAGTGAAACATTTACGGTAAAAGGGAGATCACGGTCAAAGTATCCAGGAAAGCAGAAAGGTTCTCAATCGAGAACTCAGGCAACATCACATGGTTCAATAGTTAGTAGAAGACTTGTCAAAGACGAGTGTTCTTTTTGTCACAACAATAATACTGGAAAAAAGATTGTCCCAAACTGAAGGGACAACAGAAGAATCAACTCACCACAACCAATGTTGTCGACAGAGATGAAGATCTAAACATTGCCTTGACAGGTTCATCATTCATCTATCATTCTACTGAATGGATTTCGGATGTACCTATCACATGTGTACTAATTGGGACTGGTTTACTAACTTCACAAAGATTGATAGTGGAGCAGTACTTATGGACAACGACAATGCCTGTAAGACTTAGGGAATAGGGAGTATTTGGTTGAAGCTGCACGATGGAACTGTTAAGACTCTGACAAAAGTTCAATACGTTTTGAACTTGCAGAAGAATCTCATCTTACTTGGATATCTGGATTCAAAATCACTATTGAAAACGGGATTCTCAAAGTGATAATGGGAGTTCAGGTGGTTATGAAGAGCTTGAAGGGAGAAAACTTGCACTTCTTGCGAGGAAAGTATTGTTGATGGAAGAGCTTCCATAGGCTGCGAGAAGCTAGATGAGATTGATGTTGACACTACTAGTCTTTGGCATATGCGTATGGGACACGCTGAAGAAATTGTTTTGCAAATGTTGGTAAGGTAAGGCTTATTCAAAGGTGCCAAGATTAGCAAATTGTCTTTCTGTGAGCACTGTGTATTGGAGAAGCAGACGCGGGTCAAGTTCGGAACCGCTGTACACAATACATAGATGATACTTGACTATGTACACTTCGATGTTTGGGGACCTACCAAAATCGCATCTTTGGGAGGTAAGCATTGGTTTGTGGCCTCGTTTTGTTACACAGTTCAGATAAGATGAGATGTTTTGTTGAAAGTTGGATAAAATATTGTTATAATATATTTTTTTAATATTAGTTTTGTTTTGGGATTTGAATTGTTTATTATATTTTGTGTGTGGATTTGAAAAAGTTGTAATAATGAGATGAGATGAGATAGTTTATGTTTGGGTAAACAAACGAGACCTCACTTTTGTAGGTGACTATTCTCATTGTGTATGGGGGTACACGATGAAACATAAAGATGAAGTGTTGAATATCTTACTTGTTTGGAAAAAAATGATTGAGACTCAGATTGGCAGAAAAATCAAGCGGATTAGATCAGATAATGGAAGGGAGTACATTTTAGGCCCCTTCATGGAAGTATTTAAGAGAGAGAGAATTGTCAGACACTTCACGATATGAGGAACACCGCAGCAGAATGGTATGTCAAAACGGATGAACCGTACTTTTTTAGAAAAAGTATAGTGTATGTTACTGGATGCTAGATTCAGTAAACATATTGGGTTAAAGCTGTGACATATATCTGCCACCTCATCAATCGACTACCAACAGCTATCAATGGCGGGAAGACGCTTATTGAAACTTAAAAAGGTACACATGCTATCGATTATGACTCTTTACGTGTTTTTGGATGTCTTCTTTCATACTAAAGAAAGTAAGCTTGATCCTAGAGCCAAGAAAGCGAAATTCTTATGCTTTAGTACTAGTGTAAAATGGTATATACTCTGGTTTATAGAGTCTAAAAAAGTAATTACTAATAGAAATGTTACATTCAACGAGTCTAAAATGCTTAAGTCACATGAGCATAAAGACTCCAATGAAGGTAGTCATGATGGCGAAACACCTAGTGATTTGCGGAATGTGGAGTTTATCACTCCAAAGGATTTGGGAGAGCACAAACAAGATGATGTTGATATGTAAATTCAAAGAGGCAAAAGGAGAGTTTATATTGGGCGTTTGTAATCTTGTACAAACATAGTGAATTTGGTAATTGCCAAACCACTTAAAATATTGTCTCTATATCTTATTGGTGTGTTTTCTAGGCGGTTATGGGCATAAGAAGTTGGTAATTTTATGTACTCTTTGGAAAAAACTATAGGCCAGCTGCTGAGGTTGGCCCCGTTCAAGTTGTCTGTTACTTTTTCTGCACCTTTCATCTTGTACTCAAATTGGTCCAACAGCAGCAAAACACACTGGATTTGCTGATTTCATAGGATGATCTAAGATATGGTTATTACCTAGCTTGTGCTGTTAAAAACATAAAAGCGGCTGCCCCATCTTGGGCTTCATGAAAAGTTGGGAGTGTGATGACCTGCATATCCTCTGTGGGAGATTACTTGGATGAGGGTGCATATTCAAATCTATCCAACTTCTGGAAGTTCCTTAAAGCCCATAGTGCCAATTTTCATGTTCTAATTAGTTGTGTTTTCTTTATAGGTACCGGTTCTCCCACGGGGTTCCTGATGTAAATTTTCCTATCTAACAACTGCTTCATGCCTATTGTCACGTGTTTTCTCTTTTTCTTGTTAGTGAAAGTTGTAGTTAACCTTACTAAAAAAGAGTTAGAGAGAGTATAGTTATGCCATAGCATCTTACAATCTTGCTGAAATATTCAATTGTTCCTGCACTTCCTCCTGTCTTATTGGCAACTGCTTTTCTCCTTATGGTTGGAGGTTCCATTCTGGAGATTCCTCTTAATCCTACTCACCCCACTTTGGGCACCAAGGTCTTATGACGTGGATAGTGCTAGTTTTATAAAGCTACGAGAGTGTTATAACAAGTCCTGATAAATTTAAAAATAAAAAAGGCTCGAGTATCTGGGAATTAGTGAAAGTTATACATGAATGCCTTTTTCTTTGAAGCGAGAAATGAATCTGCTGCACTTTTCTTTCCGTATGTATCAGCCATGTCACATATACCTCAAAAATCCCTTTAGGCAATTCACATGCTTTGTAGTCCTTGGAGTCTAGGAACGTGTATTCTCTAGTGATGCTCTGATTTCTGCAAGTCTTTCTAATTGTTTTGGACAGAAATCGGAGCACATGGATTCAAGGCTGAGGCTACAGTGAAGTTTATGAATACCCCCCGAGGGCCGAATTCTGGATCAGTGAATGTTGCAAACTTCATGTCCACAAGACTACATCACCTTATGTCACTAAAGGCCTAAAATCTAGCTGCAGTTGCAAGTGCCTTCAGGCCTTGTTGAATAATGACTGCTCAACGCTTGGTACCTGTATTGCTTATTTTCCCTATTACTGCCCCCGGGCTTCGCTGAATAATGACTGCTCAATGCTTTGTGCGTGTATTGCCATATCACTTCTATTTTCTTTCATGTATCAATCATGGATTCATATTACGTTATTTTCGATTTCTGTTTCAAGATCTTTGCGTTTCAAGTACTGCACGTGTGTGCTTATACAATCATGTGAAAATAAATTATTCAATTAACAGGTTAATGCATATATGATGCATGATTCTCAAGTCTCAAGGAATTGAGTCAGTTGGTCAAGCCTTTTAACGATAACAGGTTTACTATTTCTAAAGGGGGTAGGGTACATCAATTTTCTTCTTTTTCTTTCTACTGGGTGACTATATTCCTCCCCTTGTGGAAAACGTGGAGAGTGAGATTTTTGCTTTTGATTCGCAGAGGCTGCTGTTGAAAGAAATTAAACCCAGTTGAGGAAGGGTAGTGTTGAATAAGGAAAAACCATAAATAGAAAATCTATGATAAGCGTTCAATTGATTCTAATATGCAACCTCGATTCTAACATGCAATGAGTTTGTAGGAACGTATTATCAATACGAATAAATGTAATTTAAAAAAAAAAAAATCCATTTTTGAGAACGTGTGAATCTTGTGATTACTAACGCTTTTATTAAAATAAAAGGGAAGTAAATGGCTGTTTGGATTTAGAAGTTATCTCATCTCATCCTTCTTCTTCTTCTTTTTTTTTTTTTTTTTTTTTTTTTTTTTTTTTTTTTTTTTAAATAAGAAGTTATTTCATCTCATTTTATTATTACAATTTTTTCAAATTTTCATATAAAATATAATAAACAATTCTAACTTTTTCAAATCTCAAAATAGTAATAATATTAAATAATATTATAATAATTTTTATTCAATTTTTATTTAAAACTATCTCATCTCATTTCATTATCGAAATAGCCCATGAATGTATTGTCAATTATAATCTCCAAATGCTTAAAATGCAAATACTTATCAAGTAATACTATGTATAGTCATGAAATGTATAAATATAATGTAGTCTATTTGAAAAAAAGTAAGATCTATAATTAAAAAATTAATTTTTTTATATAAATTATATATATATATTTTTTTTAAATGATTGTGTCTCGCTTATATACCTATAATTATAAATATTATTTTTCTTCTGAAATAATAAGTATAAAAATAGCGGTAGAATGAAACAAGAGGGTCGGAAAATTGGTCGCTGAATAAGTGGGCCAAAGCCCAATATAACCCTACTAGTTATAAACCCATTATCTCTACTCGATCCAACCCAAGTACAAAGCCCACGTTATGCAGTTGACAAAAAAGGATAAATACCCGTTGTAATAACCCTATCATATATCTCCATCCAAAACCCTCGCATCCATTTCCCAACTTCCGAGATCAAACCTCCAGAAAGTTCGAAACCCTGCCTTCCCTGTCCTCAAATCTCATTCGCGAAGAAAAAAGCAATGGCTCTAACCCTAGCTCGAGCGCTGTACTTCACTTCAGTCCGTCACCCCACGGTTATTTACAAACGCCTCCACTCCACCATCACCCATCCTCCTTCGGTCCCCACTGTTTTCTTCCTCTCGCGCCGGTCCCTAGCCCCCCTCTCCCACGCCGTCCGATCTGTCCCCTCCACCTCCCGCTTCACCCCGGTTCGATGCCGCGTGAACCGCTCTGGTGGCTCCGCCTACTCACCCCTCAACTCCGGTTCCAACTTCAGCGACCGACCCCCGACCGAGATGGCTCCGCTCTTCCCTGGCTGCGACTACGAGCATTGGCTCATCGTCATGGATAAGCCTGGGGGCGAGGGGGCTACCAAGCAGCAGATGATCGACTGCTACATCCAAACCCTCGCCAGAGTCGTCGGAAGGTATTTCCCCCTTTATCTGTTCGGTTTCCGAGGAAGTGTGAGGGGAAAAAATTGTTTCTTTCTAGATCTTCTTGGTAGTACTTATCTTGTTATTTATTAACGATTGCGCTCATTGATTTTACTCAGTCCTTTTTTCCCATTTCGTTTTTAGTGTACTTTTTTTTTTTAAATCTATTTGTTGAATGTGTATGGTCAATGCTTGGTATACTCTAATTAGTGAGGAGGAAGCGAAAAAGAAAATTTACAATGTTTCGTGCGAGAGGTACTTTGGATTTGGCTGCGAGATTGACGAAGAGACATCTAATAAGCTTGAAGGTCTGTGTTAACTTTGCTATTACTGATTTTACTATATCTTATGCATGTATGGATATGTGTTTTTTGGCGTTACCGATTTTTATTCTCTCTTATATCGTTGACAGGTTTGCCCGGTGTTTTGTTTGTTCTTCCGGATTCTTACGTGGATCCTGAAAATAAGGACTATGGGGGTGAGTAATCGAGGTTTGATTTGTTTAAAAAAAAAAAAAAAGATTTTGATGGCTCATCTTGTTTACTTGGTTGTATTATCGAGTACGTTGAATGTTTTTATTTCAGCTTTCAGAACCCACATTATACATCGGTACTTAGTACACACACCTGCATATTTCAACTATGATTTGTTGATTTTAGCTGTCTTCTACTCATCGAGTAGATGATGTTTTTTCGTGTATGATTTTAAGTTGTGGGCTTCCTAATGCTATAAGGTCAGTATTATTCTTCAATGAGATGGTTGATGTGCATCTTTTGCCCGTATGGTGGGGTTCATACGAACACACTAATTTGGTTGTGAACCCAATCCATTGTGGAGAAGCTGATGAATTTTGTAGGCAACGTATAACTTTGGATGTTCAGCACTTTGCATATGTAATTGAGATGCCGATCAGGGGGATGAATATTGTGGCCCTATAATGATTTTCTGTTAAATGCCCATCCTTAAGAAATTTACATGAATGCTTGTGTGTATTCTCTTGTGATTAACTCATGAGCATTGCGGAACATGAATGGTTATGACATTATGGAATATATATATTTTTCTGTTGGAATATTTATTCTTCAATAGTGTATAGGAAAGTTGGCATAATTTGGGTGACTCATGGCATACATTTATCATGGCAAGCATGTTGTTGATGATGGCTGGGCGATTTTGAAATATTTACTATCAGCAGTCCATCTTGGCAAAGCTAATAGCCTCTAAGAGGTAATGTCTAGCTTTGAATGCTAATGGACTTACATTGAAGTTCTCTCTCAATCATTTTCTGTGCTTTCGCATGCTGTGGAGTCACAGAATATATAGAGATAATACATTGATTATATTTTTTTCCTTCTTGGGGAGACTGCCGATCAGCTGTAATAAAATTGAAATTCTTTGGTTTATTGAGAGTATCCATGTTAAGTTGATAGAAATTTAATATTTAAATGTTTGTAGAAATTTTCAACTTGAGTTGTTTTAACTGAAGTTGATGCTTTTGACAATATGGTTATTGGTTGCAATATTTATTCTTCAGAAGTGTATAGGAAAGGGGGCATAGCATAATTTGGGAGACTGGCGTCATACATATTTTATGGCAAACATATTATTGATGATAGTTGGGTGATTTTGAAATATTATACCATCTGCAGTCCATCTTGGCAAAGCTAATAGCCTCTAAGTGGTAATGTCTAGCTTTGAATGCTAATGGACTTACATTGAAGTTTTCTTTCATCATTTTCTGTGCTTTTCACGAGCTGCGGAGTCACAGAATCAGCAGAGATAATACATTAAATGCATTTTTCCCCTTCTTGTTGGGTAGAGATTACTGATCAGCAGTAATAAAAGTGAAATTCGTTGTTTATTGAAAGTATCCATGTTAAATTGATACCTTTTTTTACTTATAAAAAAGTTAATGCCTGGGTGATTTTGAAGTATTTTACCATCTGCAGTCCATCTTGGCAAAGCTAATAGCCTCTTGTCTAGCTTTGAATGCTAATGGACTTACATTGAAGTTTCCTTTCATCATTTTCTGTGCTTTTCACGTGCTGCGGAGTCGCAGAATCAGCAGAGATAATACATGGAATGCATTTTTCCCCTTCTCCTTGGGTAGAGATTACTGATCAGCAGTAATAAAAGTGAAATTCGTTGTTTATTGCAAGTATTCATGTTAAATTGATACCTATTTTTACTTATAAAAAAGTTAATGCCTTTTTATATCATCAAAAAAATTCTTGTTACTGATAAAAAAGATATCCATGTTAAGTTGATAGAAGTCCATGTCATCGTGCCCATAAAGTCCATGCACTGAAGAATGGGAATTTTGATATTTAAACATGTAGAGCAGTTTTATAATTTGAAGTATTTCAACCAAAGTTAATGCTTCCAACATTTGGAGCAATTTTTCAATTTCAAGTATATCAACCAAAGTTAATGCTTTTCTGACATGGTTATCGATTGTAATACTTTCTTCAAAAGTGTAGGAAATTGGGCATAATTTGGGCGACTAACGGCATGCATTTTTCATGGCAATCATATTGTTAGCAATGGCTGGTGTAATTTTGAAATCTTTTACTATCAGCAGTCCATCTTGGCAAAGCTAATAGCCTCTTAAGTGGTAATGTCTAGCTTTGAATGCTAATGGACTCACATTGAAGTTCTCTCTAATCCTTTTCTGTGATTTTCACACTGTAGAGTCACAGAATCAGTAGAGATAAGACATTGATCGTATTCTTTTGTTCTTGTAATAAAAATGAAATTCATTGGTATATTGATGGCATCCCCGTTTAGTTGATAGAAGCTCTTGTTCTCATGCGTGGTTCATCCACAGAAGAATGGGATGCATTTTTTTGCAAGTTTGTTTGATTTAAAACATTCGCAGCAATTTTGCAATTCAAACTATCACTTTTCTTTAGTAGTGCCTAGTAGCAGTTTTTCTTATTTTATCTATTTATCATAACAATTCTTAGCGATTTTTTCCTTAATTTTGTGTCAAAAGTTTGCCTTGTCTTGGAAAGGTAGCCATGATTTGATAATCAAAATTTTGCAATCCTCCTGGCATGTTGCAGCTGAATTGTTCGTGAATGGAGAGATTGTTCAGAGGTCCCCCGAAAGACAAAGGAGGGTGGAGCCACAGCCACAGAGAGCTCAAGACAGACCAAGATACAATGACAGAACTCGGTATGTGCGTCGCAGGGAAAACATGCGGTGAAATATGGAATTGAGACAGTGGAGGGGGAAGATTATCCCTGTAGATATCTCTTGGCTTAAAAGGAATATGCAACCTTTTTTCCTTTTAGTGTTCGGATATTGGGAACCTATATACAAATGTCAGGTTGTGCACGGTCCCTAAAAGCTCCCCATTCAGGCTAGTAGAACTTGTAACCATGGTAAATGGTGTCCTCAGCTTCTACCTTTTCTGGACACCGATGACTGTTCTGAAGTAATATTTGTTTGTTTACATGTTTAGTGTTTGCTCTTGGTGTTAACAGTTTTAAAACTTTATTTAATCCCTTCCCGCCTAATAATGGTGATGTGTGGTGTTACATATAGATCAGTTAAGCTGAGAGCCATGCTGGTGCTAAGTTGGTTCGGGCAGGGCAACGGTAGCACTAATGATTTGAAAATATGTTTATAATGTAGTCAAACGAGTTTCTATTACCTGCTGACTAGTATTTCAACTCACTGGTGCTTCCACTGGTAAAAAATATCCCCAATTTTATGTTGTTTCTCATCTATCTATAAAAATATTGAAGTGTATATTGCTTCTCATCCATTAAGTACAACATAAAAGAAAGTAGAAGCACGAGCTCGTGCCGTTGCTCAGTTCACCTGTAAGTATGCCAAGCCTCTTTTCAATTTCCATTGGGGAAGTTATAAGAAACTATGATGGGGAAGTCATGGTTGCAGTGAGTCTTCATAAAAAGATGAGAAACCCATATTGGCCAGAATGCATGACCTTGTGGTGAGCTACGGAAATATGCGTTGAGCTTGGTACAAGAAATGTTGTCTTTGAGGGAGCATCAAGTGATTGCTCAAGCTGTCAATTTTGATTCAAAAAGCTGAAGTTGGTATGGCCAAGTCATTGAAGACATCGTATCTTTATTGAGGAGTGAACTGATTGGAGAGTTGTATTTATCCCTACAGCTGGAAATAGTGAAGCCCGCCAGCTTGAAAGCTTGAAAAGTAAGGATATTCGTTTGAAGATCAGTCCGTTTGGATTGTAGATGTTCCTGATGTTGTTTCAAGGATGGTTTCGAAAGACAAACTTTGTATTTGATTGCTTTTAAATAGTATTACTGGTTTCCTTTTTAAAAAAGAAAAAGAAAAAAGAAAAGAAAAAGAAGTTTCGATGCCAATTGAACCCAAAATGTCTGGTTTATATGGCTCCCTCTTTAGTTGCGTGCCAAGCCCTTCAAGACAACAATTGATTTCTGGTAGCATCATTTGGGTCGGTATTCTTGATATTGATGCGTATGCATTTCTGACGCTAAATTTTAAATTTTTTTAGTAAATTTAATTATATATCATGTCAACAATTTTACGGACGTTCACAGTACTAATTTGCAAAAGAATATATTTTCTAATATGCACCATCATCGTCTCACTTTTATGCATTCATACTTTCAAAGTTTGTATGTAACTTAAGGTTACGTTCACAAATTAAATTCGAATGGTTTTGGTTGCGATAAGATGTTTAAAAAGTGTTTTAGTTTTTAAAACACTTTAATAATAAAATTAGATTGTTTGGTTGACACATACTAAATTGGCTTTTAATATTAATAAGGAAAAATATACTCATTATTCTCACATATCATAGGCACACACAATACATAATTATTATTATTTTTTCTCTTATAAAATGTGTGGTATATGGATACAAAAATTTTATGTGCAGTCAATTTTGTGGACTCCTTTGTATATTCCAGTGATATGATTGGTTGTATATTAAAAAAAATTAATCCAGCCAATCATAACAGTGGAGTGCACAGGGAGTACGTAAAAATGATTGTATCTAGCATTACTCTTTTTTTAAATATTGTAGATTGTAGACACTTTTAAATCTTTTTTTACATAATTACAGCTTTGCCCTTATCTTATGAATAATTGTATTGCTATTTCACATATTGAAATGATTTTTTTCACTTTAAATTATAATAGTGAAAATTCTATTAGATTATTCTCATAAATCTTAGATATACTTATGATCTTTAAAAAATAAAAAATAATAATCTATTAAGTCATTTCTATCTCAAAATAATTTTAAATTTGTTTTCAACCAAATATAACATATTTGAAAATATTTTAAACATATAATTCACAATCAGTAAATAACTTTTTAATAATAAAACTTATTACTTAAGTCTTAAGCTTTGCAACTATAAATCTCAAGTTAAAAGTTAAATTAACCTCAAGTTAAAAGTTAAATTGTCCACTATAATTACAAACATGCACGAAAAGATACCAAAACTTAGTTTTTATTTTTAGAAAAAGTATATTCATTATTCTAACATTACACACTATACGTAATTTTTAAATTTTTTTCTCTTATTAAATATATAGTGTATGGATGATGAGTAAAAAAATATAATTAATTTAGAAAGAATAAAATTAAAAAAATTTAAAATAATTTTAATAAATAAAAATAAGTGGTGTATGGTATATGATGAGTAGGAAAATTATTTATATTTTTATTTCTTTTAAGTAGGATCCATCTCTAGAGGAAAATATCCAGGTGTCAGTCAGCCAACCTAGGACTCATGTCTAGAGTCACTGCTGGGTAGCATACAAATATTACTTCTACTGAGTTATGTGGATAGCTCTGTCTATCTCGCTCTCTCTCCGAAACTTTAAAAAGGAGTAAAACCACCCGTAGCCAGCCCTTCTCGTTCTCACGGACACTCCGGTGTTCTGTACTCCTCTCTCGTCCCAACTTCGCCGCCATACTTTCTTCTGAAAGGTACAACCTTGTTTCAGCATCATGTTTTCCTCCTTTAAGTGCTTGTGATTTGGTGCCAGTTGTGCAATTGATCGGGCATTGTTTTTTTTAAAGGGTTTCTAACTTTGAAGATTTGCTTTCCTCCGTTCGGTTTCCCTGAAATGCGGAGAAGATGAAATTGAAACCTTTTCAGTCCGTGAGAATATTTTTCTTTTTAAAATGAAGGTATAAATGCTGTTGTCAACTGAGACAATGTGGTGGTATTAGGGTCAGTTGAATGGGTGATTTCGGTATATAAGTTTGTTTTGAGCGAAGTTCCAGAGTTATTTTAACTATTTTAATCGCTGTTTCTTAATAGGAAATAAAAGAAGCATTATTGTTGAGTTCATTCGCATTTTTTTTTAGAACTTCCGCAGGTTGAATTTGCCTCGCAGAATAAATGAATTGGGATTCTTCCATTTTTTCTGTTGGTTTACTGTAGTAATGATACACGTTATGTTCACCATATTTAATCCAATATATACACTCAAGTGATGATCTAGGTGTGTAGATACCCTGGAGCCCAATTGCTGACTCTTGCATAGGTAGCCACTTTATATGGTGGTATTGAATTTAAGAGACTGATGGATGAGGTTTCTGTAATATAGGATGGGAATGAAGCTTCACTACGATGTGAATATGGAGATTCCCCAAAGATACTAGCAGCAGTTGGCATTTTAGTTCTTTTAATAGGAGTGTAGGAGTGTATCTTGAGAGGATCATTCTATTAGAAGAGACTTCTTGGCGGCAAAAGTCCAGAGCATTATGGTTGAAGGAAGAAGACCGAAGTACTAAGTTTTTTCATAGGGTAGTCAACTCTCACAGGAGATCCAACAACATTGAGATGCTGAATATTGATGGGGTTAATTGTAAGGATGAGCATGTCATTAATAATCATGTAGTTGGTTTTTTCGAACAGCTACTAACTGAGCAGGAGGGCTGGCTGCCTAAGCCTGATGGGTTAGTTTTTTATTCTATTGGGCCTATGGATGGTAACCGCTTGGAGATGTCTTTTGAGGAGGCTGAGTTTTTGATGTGTTGAGGAAAATGGCTAAAGACAAGGCTCTAGGTCCTGATGGGTTTTCTATGGGTATTTTTCAAACATGCTGTGATGTATTAAAGGATGATCTCATGAAGGTGTTCTAGGAGTTCCATTTGGTTGGAAAATTTGAGAAAAGCTTGAATGCCACTTTTCTTGCTTTGATACCAAAGAAAGTTGGGGCTGTGGAGATTAGGGAGTTCCGACCCATCAATCTAGTGAATGGGGGGTATATAAGATTCTTTCTAAGGTACTTGCGAATCGCCTTAGTGAGGTAGTGGGAAAAATAATCTCAAAGCCCCAAAATGTTTTTGTTAAAGATAGACAGATTTTAGATGCAATTCTCATTGCAAATGAATGTCTAGATGGTAGACTGAAGGCTAGCGATGTAGGGGTTATATGTAAGTTAGACATAGAGAAGGCGTATGACCATGTTAACTAGGATTTCCTTCTTGACCTTCTAGGGAGGTGTGGTTTTATAGAGAAATGGCGATCATGGATCCGTTGGTGTATATCTATGGTGAAATTTTTAGTTTTGATAAATGGAAGTCCAACATGTTTTTTCAATAGCACACGAGGTCTAAGACAAGGAGATCCACTGTCCCCTTTACTCTTTGTTATTGTGATGAAGGCTTTGAGCAGAATGACCTCAGCCTTGGTCTCCAATGGGCGTGTGACTGGTTACTCAATTGGATCCCCGGGAGGGGGATTTATTAATAAAGAAACTGCTATTCTTTGCCTGGACATATAGAGGAATCAACCTTCTTTCCATTTATTGTTTGCAGATGACACTCTTATTTTTTGTGAGGCAGACCATAACCAGGTTCAAGTATTGAAGGCTCTCCTACTTTGTTTTGAAGCAGCTTCGGGGTTGAAAGTGAACTTGAACAAATCAGAGATGGTGCCTATTGGAGGTATCCAGCATCTAAGACAATTGGCTAATACTCTAGGGTGTAAGATTGCTTCACTTCCTATGACATATCTTGGCCTTCCGTTGGGGGCCACCTCGAGAGCTGCATCTATATGGGATACAGTGATTGAGAATGTAGAGCGTTGTTTAGCAGGCTAGAAGAGAATGTACCTGTTAAAAGGTGGTAGGCTTACCTTGATAAAGAGTACATTATCTAACCTACCGACGTATTTCTTGTCCTTGTTTCCCATTCCAGCAAGCGTGGTGCTTCATATTGAGAAACTACAAAGGGACTTCTTGTGGGGTGGAATAGGCGAGGAATTTAAATTCCACCTAGTTAGGTGGGAGAAGGTATGTAGTCCTCTCTCTAATGGTGGTTTAGGCATTAGAAATCTGAGAATTTTTAATCGGGCGTTACTTGGAAAATGGTTGTGGAGATACCATAAAAAACCTGAAGCCCTATAGAAACTGGTGATTTGAGAGAAAATATGGGGGGGATGGTGTACCAACGAAGTGAGAGGGGTATATGGAGTGGGGTTGTGGAAACATATAAGAAGAGGATGGGGGGTCTTCTCTCGCTACTCAAGATTATGCTTAGGAGGTGGGGCTAGGATCAAATTCTAGTATTATTCTTGGTGTGGTAATGGTGCTCTAAAGGATCTATTTCCTGCACTCTTTAGGGTTGCAAATGCCAAAGATGTTTCAGTGGCGAACATCATGGTGATAGTAGGGGAACAAATCCAGTGGAACATCAATTTTAGCCGGGGTAGCAAATGATTGGGAAATGGACAGCTTTGCAGCCTTTTTCAGTCTTTTGTACTCACTCAAACCGAGTAACCAACATTCTGATTTATTGTGGTGGATACCTACAGGTAAAGGTGTGTTCTCGGTTCTCTCGTTCTATAAGTCTCTTTCACATGAGCTCCCTATTTAGTTTCCTTGGAAAAGACTTTGGAGACATAAGGCGCCTCTCAAAGCAGCATTTTTTGTGTGGACTGCTTCCTTGGGTAAGATCCTTACAACGGATAATTTGAGGAAACAAAGGGTGATCATCTCAGATTGGTGTTGCATGTGTAAATGGGGGTGAATCTGTGGACCATCTTCTATTACACTGTGAAGTAGCTTGAGGGTTATGGAACAAGGTATTTAGTAGACTAGACTTGGGTTGGGTTATGCCTAAGACAGTAGTGGCGGTTTTGGCTAGCTGGACAGATCTAAGAGGCAATCAACAGATCAAGGTTGTATAGAAAATGATTCCTATATGCATCATGTGGTGTGCGTGGCAGAAACGCAATGAATAGATGTTCGAGGACAAAGAAAGATCAATGGAGGAACTTAAAGCTTTCTTTTTTAGAACTCTTTGTACTTGGGCCATTGTTGTTAATTTTAATGGTCATGATTTTCACGATTTCCTTGTATCTATTGTCCCTACGTAGTTAGGGCATTCTTTGTACTACACATGGCTTTGCCTATTCTTTTATTAGTACATTTTGTTTACTTATTAAAAAAAAAGGAGTGTATCTTGAAAACAAGTTTCTCGAGATTTTGCTTTCTTTTTTGGTTATGTGCGGATTGTCGCCTAGAGAGAACAGACAACTCTAAGCAGTGGATAATCAATCAAGCGGAGAGTAATTATAGTGATTGGTGTCATATCTGCAATATTCAGGTAAAACGTTTGATTGTCTCCTTTACTGTTCGGTGGTGAGAGTATTTTAGTCTTCAATATTTTCAGTATTTGGAGTTTAGCAGGTCATTCTGAAGAAGTTTATCGAGCTGCTTGTGTGTTGGAAGTGAAAATTTGGTCATCAAAGAAATAAATGCAAGTAGGACTGCTGCACTTCATTGCCATGTGTAGATTTTTGGGTGACGGAATGGTCAGAATTTCAATGGCGTCGAGCACTTCTCATTGATTATGTCTTTTTTTTTTTAAGTCATTGTACGGTTGGTTATATGAAAAATGCAGTGTGCTTTCCCCCGCCTTATATTCTTTTTTTTGGGAAATTCTTGATTATGTGACACGTCTGTTTGTTTTCTGTGTGCTTGTGTCTCTTTCAACAAATTTATTATATGTCATATAGCTAGATGATTGAATCGATAATGCTTCTAATGTGTTTTAATTTCCCGACTTGGCACCATAATATATTTTTGTCTCTTTGGATTGTTCTTGTGCTTGATTTTAATTTTTGAACCTTTTTTTTTCTGTAGCAGTTGTAAAGTGAGACTGGAACTTGTTGAAGCTGTGGGGATCATTGGTTGAAAAGTTGCTTGACAGTGACAATTGACAGTTCTGTCTTGGGGTTGCAGTGATATTCACTTGACAGTTGACACTGCATTAAAGTTCTCAAGGTTTCAGGAGCTGACATTTATGTAACTTTTCCTGCTTGGTTGTCCAGCTGAACATACTCTATGCTCTATTAGAGCACAGGTAGTATTTTATTGTGGGCAAGATGAGCAGATCTATTCGAGTAAAAGAAAAGCATGAAAAAAGTAGTGCACATTCCCTGCATGATCGTGATGAAGGAAGTGCTGCGCGGACAAGGCCTTTCAGCTTTGACGAGATTATGCTTAGAAGGGAAAACAAAAAATCGTCTGAAAGCTTGAAAGAGGAGGCCATCAAAGTGGGAAACATATCAAAGGAAGGAATTATTGAGAATGTTTCTGATCAATTTGAATCTGAAAAGGGTACAAAATACAATAGAAGCTCTTCCCCTATTGTCGAAAAGCACGTCTCAGAGAAATCACTGAAAATGAGTTCCAGAAAGAAAGAAGAGAATCTCTCCATGAAGAAAGATGCTTTATTTAAGGGAAAGAACAGAGAAAGTCATGAGTCGGATAGAAAGTTAAAGGATAAACAGAACAACGATATGAATTACAAAGCTAAACTAGGAAGAAACGACAGACAACATGGTAGGAGAAAAGATGAAGAGTGGTTTGCCAGTGATGCTGCAATTGAGGTTGAAAAGAAGCATTCAAGAGATTTGGTCACTAGGGAGAGGCATGCAGATAGAATTAAAGGAGAATCTGAAAGAGGAAACAAGCGAAGATACAGAAATGGAGATGACGAGAAAAGTAGAGACAGGAATACTATAAAGAAACATGACCTTGGAAAACAGCGTGATTTAGATGTTTCAGAGAGGAAGGAATCATCAAAATCACATTATGAGGAATCAAGGTCAAAAAGGAGACGTTCAAGGAGTCGAGAACATGAGGACCGAAGTAGAAGGTCCATTTCACTATCACCTAGGGCACACAAGCATAAATCCCATCACGGTGGGCAGCGCAGAGAGTTTTCCTCACATTCTCTTAAAGATAGGTCTCGAAGACAAGATTCTGAAATTGACAAAAATAGAGTATCAATTAATGGTTCAAGTAGCCATTATCAGAGACATGGTGGATACACAAGTGGCCTTGGTGGCTATTCACCAAGGAAGAGAAGAATTGAGGCTGCCGTTAAGACTTCTTCCCCGTCTGATCATTCACCAGAGAAAAAAAGTGCCGGTTGGGATCTCCCACCTGTGAAAACAGCTGCCCCTTTTTCTCCTCCAGTTCCGTCATATTTTCAGTCATTAAACCAGGCTGTGGCCTCAACTGTAAATGACACAGCCAATGCTTTTTCTGTTGCTTCGACTACAACGAAGTCTCTTTCTGGGGTGGCAAACACATTTGCAACAAGGACGAATGCCTCCATAGACTCTGTCCAACTAACTCAGGCTACCCGGCCTATGAGAAGGCTTTATGTTGAAAATATACCATCTTCAGCCTCTGAAAAAGATGTAATGGAATGCTTCAATAATTTGTTGATGTCTTCTGGTGTTAGCCGTAACCACCCATGTTTCAATTGTACTGTAAGTGCCTTTTTTCTTTTTGCATGTATGTGTACAATATTTCTTTCATGCAGGTTAGTACAATTAAAGATCTTTGTATGCTTATCATATTTTGTTGCAGATAAACAAGGGCCAGGCTCTTGTTGAATTTCTTACACCTGAGGATGCCTCTGCAGCCCTTTCTTTTGATGGCAATTCCTTCTCTGGTTCCATTCTAAAAATCAAACGGCCCAAAGACTTCATTGAAGTGGCAGTAAGAATGACTATCCTAACCATATCTTTCTAATCTTCCTTTTTTTTGGATAAGGATCTCTTTTTCATCTTCCTCATTTCCTCAATAATTTCTTTAATATTTGTAGAATCCGTTGATTTTTCTATTCTGAGTTTGATGGTATTCTATTCTGAGTTAATAGCCATGATACGTTTTTAGGAAGATTGATGAATTCATGGTATTGAAATACTTGTATAAGGAGTTCAAAACTCTTAAATAAAAGGTAGATTTTAGAAGCCATAAGCCAATGCTAATTTTCATTATTCTATTTGAAAGTTTAGGTTCCCCCTTCATGAAATTTTATCATGGAAACTGTACTATTAGATTATGGTGCTAGTGTTATTTATTTATTTATTTTTGTTTTAAATTCAAGTCGATGCATATTGCTTTCTCTTTAAATATTGTCAGGTTCTATTCTGTTCCTTTTTCTTTCCATCTTCATATTGATGTGATTGAGTTATGCCGTAAACAGAAGCTATTATTGGTTCAACTAGCACTTTCTACTGCTGCTTTGCAGTTTCTGAGGTGTATTGTGGTTACTATCCCTGTAGCAGGTTTTCAGACAGTTGCTATTTTCATGCAGACTGGTGATCTGGAAAAATCAGTGGCTACAGTTGATACAATCAGTGACAGGGTCAAGGATTCACCTAACAAGGTGTGTATATGACGACTTTTATATTAAAACAGCTGTAAAGTAAGGAACCCATAGGTTTCGATATGGTTTCTGTGCTTAAATTTCATTCTCTTTTAGGATGTCTTTTTTTTTTTTTCCTCTGTCGTGGTCCTGGCTACGTTTGTGTGTGAGTTGGCTTCTCCTTAGAGAGTGGAAAATTTTAAGTATCAACAGATAATATGACTTCCTTGAGTTTTCCTTTTCTTAATAATTTCTAGTTGGTCTGCCCTTCTTTTTTGTATGAACGTAGATTACTCACTTCATCTGGAAATAAGCTTCTTTCTTTTTTGGGCCATCTAAAATAAATTTCCAGAGGTGGTTGTACTGTTTTTTTATCAGTAATACGAATTTTATTAAAAAAATGTGAAGCCAAGTACACGGGACATATACAAGAGCGACACCTATGCATGGGTGTCTAAAGATACAAGGAAATCATGTACATTCATGCCATTAAAGTCTATTATAAATGGCCAATGGAATAAAGTTCGAAGAAAAAAAGTTCCAAGCCCGTCCATTGTCCATTCACGATCTTCAAAGCTGCGACCATTCCTCTGCATCCATATGCACCACCACATACAGATTGGAATCATCTTTCACATAGCTGCAATTTGAGAATTACCCCGGAGGCCTTGCCAGCTGGCCAAAAATTCAACAACCCTTCTTGGCATCACCCAAAGGAGCCCCGCTCTAGCAAAAATATCATTCCACAAACTCATAGCCACATGAAAATGCAATAGTAGGTGATCCACAGACTCCCCACTTTTCTTGCACATATAACACGAATCCAACACAATGAGTCAGCGTTTCCTTAGATTATCAAGGTCAGAATCTTCCTTAGTGAAGCTGTCCATACAAAAAAGAAGCTTTTAGAGGGGCCTTAGTCTTCCAAATGTTCTTCCATGGGAACGCTCTTGTAGAATGTTTCATTAGGGACTTATAGTATGACTGTATAGCAAATCTTCCCTTCTTGGACGATGACCACATCATCGTATCAGCTCCCCCATTCACTCTTTAATTATACACAAGATGGAAGAAATCTGCAAATGTGTCAATTTCCTAGTCTTGTGCAGCTCCAATTTCCCAGGCTTGTTTGATTTTTCATTTGAAGACATGCTCACTGTTAACCGAGTTAAGGTCATTTTGGGAAGATTACTGTCCAAATTTTTGTCTGGTGCTGTCATTTCTGTCATTTTCCTTTTCACTTGGAAAGTTACATGATCACGATCTCATGTTATTGGAGGCATAGTTTAGGCCATTCCCAGTTAAGTATTACCTTAATCCTTCTGGCCTTTGATGAAGTTTTCGATGAAGGAATGATGAGATGGGTCAGACCATAGGTCCTTTGTTCTTGGCCCCTTGTTTAAAGGGCAAATCATTATGGATTTATTTCTTTTCTACTGTGGAGATTTTGCAAGACTTTTGTTAAAATTTTTTTTGCTAGACTCAGTGCAAGGGATCATCACTGGGGTTTTAGCAGGAGGAACCATACTCTAGTGTAATCATAGTAATCAGACATGAGCATTAAATGATGAACAGTCCAAAATGGCTTCTCAAGTAAGCAGACTTGAGGTGATGGAGCTTACAAGCTATCTTGCAACGTGGGCACAACTTAGATGGGGAATCCATTGGGTTCCTTCCATGAAGTGTCATTTCTACTAAATATGAAGAGTTTCATAATTTGCTTCTATCCATAGTATTTCAAGCTCAAAATAATTTCCATGTTTTTCTATCCTTCTCTGACCTTAATGTGGTTGATTGCGGTACACATGTGGTGAAGTATTCTATGCAGAAATGAGATAAATTTGGGTCATGAAAAGATGATCTAATAGTAAACTAGCGTTTATGTACAATGGGATTGGAGTTCAGAATTTCATACCCAAATGATGTAACTGTGTGATATCTTCCATCTTTTCATACCCCCATGCCATCGGACCTTCCGTTTGAATATCTTTTCCTTCTTGGTTTTACCTTTTTTTAATCTATCCATGACATTAACTTAGTATAAATAAATAAATGTTTATGTAATGCCCCAATGGAAAGTCCAAGCTGCATGACCTATACTCCAAAATGACTAGTTAATGATACAATTGAAGTCCCATTGGAATATTATAAAGAGCAAGAACTTTTTTTCTCATTCCTAAGCAATGTGAGATCCTATACATCACCTACCCTTATCACTTATCAGAATGGGGTATCATAGATTACCTTCAAATGGATCCAAGTGATGTGATTGTTTGACTTGGTCTTATATCCTCTTTGAATGCGTCTTTTGGGGGTTTAGTATTTGTTGCAGGATGTTTTGTGTGCTTAATGTAGCTTTCCAAGCAACTCTTAATGATTTTTGTTTACCCAAGAGCATACTTCTTTCCCAGAGGTTTGACGGTGGGGGTTGTGTTTTCTTCACCTTTGTTCATCTCAAACGTGAATGTTACTTGATTGAGAATCATCACCACTATTATTATTATTATTATTATTATTATTATTATTTTGATGAGTAAGAATTTTATTAGTAGGAATGTAACGTTGCAATAGAAGACCCAAACCACTTAGCATATACTCCAAAAGAACTAGTCAATGATACAATTGGAGCTCCATTGGAACCTTATAAAGAGCAAGAACTTCTCATTCCCAAATAATGTGGGATCTCATACACCACCTACCATTATCCTTATCATATGAGGTATCATCTCCTCACCTTAAATTCCCAACGTCCTCGTTGGGCCTGTCCGTTATAGGTGGCACGACTCAAGACTCAATTCCCACATTTCTTATTGAGATAAGTTCTGATACCATTTGTAACGCCCCAATGGAAGTCCCAAACGACTTGGCCTATACTTTAAAAGAACTAATCAATAATAAAATTGGAGCCCCATTGGAACCTTATAAAAGCAAGAACTTCTTCCCAAGCAATGTGGGATCGCATACACCACCTACCATTATTTTTATCATATGAGGTATCGCAAGGAATCTAGGCAAAGCTCAATTAGGACGTATACAAGATAATACACTTGGGAAGAAGAGGGAGAAACAGATACAAGGAACTCATGACCATTAAGACCATTGAATATCTATTGCCATCGTCTTAAGAAATAATGTTTTGAAAAAAGTTTACTACATGCTTCCACCCTACGTCTTTATTTTTGAAACTCTGGTTGATTCGTTCCCTCCAAATACACCATAGGAGACATGGGATCGCCACCATTATTAGTATTGGGAAAAGCATTTATGGAAGTACCTGTTTCCCAAGGTACAGCATTGGGTTTTTTCGTGAAAATCATAAATGTGTTCTAAAATATCATATGATATTAATTATCTTAATCTTTTGGTTCTACTACTTTTCATTTTATGTTTTCTTAAGGGTATCACTTAGTGTCAAATATACTTTTCTTAATTTGTCTGTTCCATACCTTCTATTTCATGGGGTGGTGTGCTAATTTTTTGCGGTTATTGTGGAGAATATGTTCCTTACTACCCTTTCTGTATGTTGTGAATGCAGATATTCATTGGTGGAATTTCAAAGTATATTTCATCAAAAATGGTAATATGTTCTAAATGTTTGTTTTTTTCAGTACATTATAGATAACACATCTACTTATAAAATATATATATATATATATAGATAACACTTCTCTTTGAAATGATACCCCTTTCAACATATTTCACTTCCAACCAGGCCTTCTTTTTCTCCCCTTTCTGTTACCATTATCCTTTGTAAATGAATCTTTTTAGTGACTTGGCCTTTTATGCCGTCTTCCAGCTTATGGAGGTTGTTAGTGTCTTTGGACCTTTGAAGGCCTACCACTTTGAGGTCAATAAAGAACTCAGTGAACCATGTGCTTTTCTTGAGGTAATACGGCAACTGTACCTCTATAATTTTGTTTTGGATAAATGCGTTGCAATAAGAGATTAAACAAGTATTTGCTAATTTTGTTTCTTATTTGGAATGAGATTTTCCTGTCATTGCAATGTATTGTAAACATGCTTTAATATTGTTTAGACAAGTTTCACCTAATGTAAATCATGATCTTGACGATTGATTATCTATAGTTACTGTTTCTGAATAAATTGACATTGTCTAGTATCTTTAAGTAATTCTTAAAAATCCTTTTGAACTTTTTGACATTCTCTACGTTTGAAATCTTATTTGTATGTTTTGAAATCGCTATTTATCATGGTCAAAGGATAAGAGAAGTTTCCATCCACTTATATGAAGAGTTTCCATCCACTTATCTGAAGTGGATGTTGCCTACTTGCCTTTATTTAAATCTGTTAGTACCTTCATTGGATGTCATTATGTATGTATTATATGTATCAGTAGATTTTTCATTACTGAATTCTATCACTGATTGTTACCCCTTATAATGGTTATGATTTCATTTCTACAATAATCAATTTGATATTTATTTGTGCCTTGTCAACTACAATTCTATCCATATGTGAAATTTTGATGCGTGTGGTACCCCACATGATAAGGATAATGATAGATGGTGTATATAATCCCACATTGCTTAGGAAGGAGAAGTTCTTGCTCTTTATAAGGTTCCAATGTGGCTCCAATTGTATCATTAACTAGTCCTTTTGGAGTATAGGTCATGTGGTTTGGGTATTCCATTGAGGTGTTACAAATGGTATCAAAGCCTATCCCAACCAGAAATGTGAGACTTGAGCCCTGTCACCTACGATGGATTGGCCCAACGAGGATGTCGGGAATTTAAGGGGGGGAGATTGTGATACCCCATATGATAAGGATAAGGGTAGGTGATGTAAGGGATCTCACATTGCTTGAGAATGAGAAGTTTTTGCTCTTTATAAGGTTCCAATGAGGCTCCAATTGTATCATTAACTAGTCATTTTAGAGTATAGGCCATGTGGTTTGGGTCTTCCATTGGAGCATTACAGTGTGCTTATTGGAGAGAATTTAGGTTGCAATAATCTGCTTTGGAGTGTTTTTATTAATTTTTTAATTGATAATATGAGTCTGCCATTGAGTTTTCTCTTTTTGGGACCCCAATGCCCATTTCAGTGACTTCGAATTAGGACCACTTAGATATTCGATGCATTTGGAATCTTGAGTATTATACTCTTTTCTTTTTGAACTCCCCCCTCCAATTTTTAGCTTTCCTTTATACATGTTGAACAACTTTTTCTTCTAACCTGTTTAAGTGACTTCTGACTTGTGTATACTGTATCAGTATGTAGACCAATCAGTGACTCACAAAGCTTGTGCCGGTTTGAATGGTATGAAGTTGGGAGGGCGAGTATTAACTGTAATGCAAGCTATGCCTGGTGCATCACTTTTGGTACTTTATCACACCATCCTTTTCCTTCTCCCAAAACATTTGAGATGTAGCTTATTGACTACTGTTTTTTCCTCTATGGCCCATTGTGGCCTTGGATTATACCTCCCACTCTTTTATTATGTATTATAATGATTTACCTGGAGATGCATACTGATGAAGAGAAGAACATGTACTAGGAAAATGATGGATATTCTCCAAGCTATGGGATCCCTGAGCATGCAAGGTCACTTCTCAAACAGCCCACACAAGTCCTAAAGCTTAAAAATGTGGTATGACATTTGCTGTTTAATTTAATTTATTCTCTTTTCCTAGGGGCAATTTTGGGGTGAGGGTGAGCTTAATTATCCGTTCTGTTATCTTTTCCAAGTACCCTACAAACCAAGTTGTACTAGATCAAACTAATTATCGTTTTTTGGTCTGTGAATTAGTTCGATCCTGAGGCTTTGTCATCACTGTCTGATCCAGATGTGGAAGAAGTTTTGGAAGATATTCGGTTGGAGTGTGCAAGGTCTCTGAGAGCAATGTTTTCTATTCAACTTTAACGCCTGTTTGGTTCCTTCCCTCAAAAAATTCTGTTTTCAAATTCATTAAAGGAATTTTTTTTTTTTTTTCCTTTTTGATCTTTTTTCTTTCATAGAAATACTGAGAACAGATTACTTCAGATACCGTCAAATGAAATGATGTTATCAATTATGTCCATTCTTCTCTGTTTAGGATAACAAAATGATTGAAAGCAATGTTTCCTGTTTTCCATTTTACCACCAAACAACTCTGCTATTTTGGTATTTAGAGATATTCATTAAAAAAAAGGAGGCTTATTTTCTTTTTGAATTCCATAATCTTGCAGATTCGGCACTGTTAAAGGTGTTAATGTTGTCAAGAACGGCAATGGTCACACCACCACCTTAGACGGATGCAAAGTTATAGAGGTTAGGGAATCTGCTGGAGCCTTGCAAGATTCATTGTGCAATGACAGAAGAGAAGAAACAGACACCTCAAGAAAAGATGTTGACCATGAGCCCAGGCAAATTAGTGAGGTAGATGTTCCGAGTGGTATCAAAGAAATTAAAGAAGATGTTGTGAAATTGAATTGCTTTGGTGATGATAAACCTGCTGATGATATTGGAGAGGACACTATGAACCAGAAGGTTCAGCTCGATAATAACATGGTAGCTGAAGACCTAGGCTGTAAGAACATAGCAGATGGCATCCCTACAGAACTCCCCATCCAGTTGAACGGTCAGGTTGATCAATTGGATTTTCATGATGAAAATGTCGGTGATATTATTCAAGTGAAAGACATTAGTTTGGATAGAAAATTCAAGGCTGTAGATCATTTGACTTTGGAAGATACTGACAGTAAGTTACAGGAAGCTTCTGCTGGATTGGATAGTGGCCTGGCTATGGAAGCAGGTGCTATGGAGAGGGGTGGCAATGAGGAACTGGATTATGATCTTGGACATGTATTTGAGCCATGGTGTGTTTTTGTGGAGTACGGAAGAACAGAAGCCTGTTGCATGGCAGCGCATTGTTTACATGGACGGCTTTTTGATAACCGAGTTGTGGCAGTGGAGTACATTGCTCTTGATCTCTACAGGTCAAGATTTCCAAAGTGAAGTCGCTTGGATGGTTACTACTGGTTACAGTTTCCAGTGCATTGGGAACGGTAAAGGATAAATTTGACAAATGGGTCCTCAGCACGTTTGGTTGTGTTTCATTTGGTGGGAGAAGCTCAACAGTTGGTTTTGGTTTACTTGATTTCAAAACCTCGGAGACAATTACTTGTTTCTAAAATTTTGACCTGCCCCAAAAGGCCAAATCTAGGCGTATTTTGGAATGCCAATTAAGTGGGAACTGGTTGTCAATTTGCTAAAATCATACAGAAATGGTTCATATTGGCTGTCTGGTGGGGGTGCTTGGCTTTTAATTAGTTGCTGTTTCCTCCCTCCTTGAGCATCTGAGATTATTTACATTCAGAATGTCACGTTTAGACTGTTGTTATCAGTAGAGAGGATGAGGATGATGATGATGGGATAGATAAGGACTACTGATGTGATGTAATTAGTTATTAGGTGTTGCTTACTCCACTGTATTAACTTCATTCCGTGGAGGGATTTTTCCCTACATTTAAATTTGTATAACCCTACACTTATCGATGGATGTAGGCTTGATTTGAGACCCAAGCCTACTGCCGCTGATGCTTCTTCAGAAACATATAATCACGATAAATTTTTTTTCTTTTTCAATTTAGTAGCCACTTTTTCCAACTTTTTTTTAGATCTAGAGCACTTTAAAATCGTTATACAAGGCAAAAAAAAAAAAAAAAAAAAAACCCTGGATTTCTTTCAAGAAATATGAATCCTATTGAACACCACCCAGCGAAAATGGAAATTTGAAGAAACCAAGTTTTGGAATTAAACTGATTAATAACTCAAGAAATTGTTCTGTTCTGATTACATTCTATTTGATTTTGTATTTTTTTTTTTGATTTCCAAATGGCATGATGTTGGAAAGTGCTAGCGGTCCCCATTGTGTCCGAAGGGAAGAATGAGCATATTCTAATCAATCAATTTTGGGGGAATGTAGTTTGGCCTTTAAACATCAGATACTCGGATCGAAAACTCCATTCCATCAGTCGGTAGATAACATTTCTGAAAGGGTTTTTTTCTATGTACAAAACACAAGGGTGCATGCATCTGAGCATGAAGAGTTGTATTCAATTATCAACCTTACTTTACAGCAACAATACCAACTGAAAAAAAGTGTTGTATTGCATCTTTAATGTTTAAGCGACCTGCAGAAAATTATACGATCGAGTCCATGAGTTAAAAATAAATAAAAGTAAAAAAGATGTTACGCACTGATGGAAGGTGTGTGTTGATATCTGGAGTTTTGGAAAGGAAACATTTCTATAAATTATTTAGCAAATCATTGGAAAGTTTTGGATATTAATAAAACTATCCAAATGGCACCTAATAAAAATCATCTGGTAACTGTTAGGTGACATTTGGATAGTGAGTTGAGATGTGATGAGTTGAAATAAAAGTTAAAAATTTAATAAAATATTGTTAAAATATTATTATTATTATTTTAGAATTTAAAAAAGTTGAATTATTTATTATATTTTGTTTAGAATTTTGAAAAAGTTGTAATAATAAAATGAGATGAGATGAAACACTTTCACTGTCCAAACAAGACTATTTTTATTATCTCTAATAAAATCATCTTTTTAACTGTTGGTGTTAAAAATCATCACTAATAAAATTATTCAAGGAACGACTAGAATCCTATTATAGAACATTAGTATTTCTTGTCAATATAGTGAAAGTAATTTAGAAAAAAAATTATTATTAAATTAATAATATTTTTTTATTATTTTGACTAATATATAGATAATCTAATGTGGGGAATAGGTTTTGATTGGAACAGTCAAATGCAAAATCATGTAACATTATGCAAATTATGACTTTGCATTTGCATTACCCATTGCCAATGCTCTAAAGTTTATAAAGAAATCTTACGAAAATAAATTTACAAACATGACTTCATATGACACGAATAAGATTTACTTTTTATTAGTAATTTAACAATGAACCACATCAATTTATGTATATATTTATTTGAAATCTCTTAATTTGTGGCTAAAATAATAAATCCTTGTGTAAGGGGGTTTATCCTCTTGGGCCAAAGGTCCAATATGTAGGCCCAAATATGTTGAGGGCCCAAGTCAACTGGGCAATCCTTGCCCATCAGAGGACCTCAGCCTTGGAGCAAAAGTTGGCCTGCAACTCCAAACGTGCAAGAAATCCACCATGACACAAGGGAAGAGGGAACACCCCACCTCATGTAGCCCTGAGCGGACGAGTGAAGGCAAATCACCAGAAACCCTTGATTCTTTGACAAATGGGGAAGGAAGAAACTAACGACATGCACATGTGGAATGAATGGGTTAGGGAGTCACGTCCCCATTAATTGCGCCACTCCATAAGCCACGCTGCATTAAAAGAATTTGATTGACGGAATTGCTAAAAAGACACATCCCCTAACACAAGGCATAGGCAGTTGACATCAAAAATCGAGTATAAAAGGCAATTTCTATATATTAGGAGGTCTTTCTGAATTCTCTATTCTCTTGCACTAAACTCTAAGACAATACTAATTTTGGTATCGGAGACTCTCAACATGACCATCACGACCATCATCTCGTGGTGTTCTCTCTGTGTTCATAGGCCCAAAGACCAAAGACTCGAATTACTAAGAGCTCGACCTAAAGACTTTCGAAACACGACATGAACACCTTGCATAAACTTTAAAAACAAAAAATCAAGACATCGTTTTGAAAACAACAAGGACTATACGAACTAGGAAATCTGAAAGGAAAAATATAGTTGTAAGCACAATTGTGCACTAATCTGTGCACCAATGTGATGTGATTGGTTAAAAAATAGATTTTATTAAAAACAGTATTAATTTAAATTTTAAATATGAATGAATAAATATTGATATACAGATTAGTACGCGACTGTACTTGTATATAGTAAAACTCAATCTGAAAATGGTGAAAAACATAAAGCGGTCGAGTTTTTAGGGCTCAACAGGCCGAATACGTACATGAAGCAGTTGCGGCCAGTAATACCGATCGAGCATGCAGCTAATTATTGCTATATATATATATATATATATTTATATAAAATATGATCACAGACCGAAGCAACAAGCTGCTACATGAGGAAGACCCTCTACAGCAAGCTCTAACCGGCTAAGGAATCAAATCCTCATGTACATAAAGCTGAGAACCTCCTTTGGTACAAACTACAAACCAGCCTGGGGCGCCGGTAGAAAACTTAAATTTTGTAACCTTTTTTTTTTCTGGTTTATAATTCCTTAATTAGTTAGTTTTAAATGCTGATAATAAAGGACAAGGTAATCTAATATCATCATGTGAGTGGTCGACTTTTGAAAGCCGTATATATATATATATATATATATATATGCATGCTATTATAATAAATGCACCAACCCGCGTACTGCTGTAAAAAAATAAAAGAGTGAAAGTAAGGATATAGTACAACCCAAATTAATGGTCTGGTTCCGATCCAGTATTTTAATGGATTGGATAACAGGAAAAAAAAAAATGCTCGTCGTTAATACAGTTGATGCAACGGTTCAGCAAGTTAAGAAGGCTATATATAGTGCATGCATGCAGTAGGGGGTAGGGGTGTAAGTACTATAGTAATAAGTTACGATAGCGGGAAAATCATTCGAGAATTTCTCATGGGGCCACGCGTCAAAGTAAATGGTCGGCAATTGCATGGGCGGGGAAATTAACAAGGGAAGGGGTGGGGTGCATGCAGGCATTGGGACGGTGAAAATGCGGCGTCACATGATGGAGACCATATATACATGAATTGAAATGGAGCGATGGCAATAGATACCAGAAGATCGAATGATCAGTGAAAACGGAGATCGTGAGCCCTACGAGGTAGGAGGGAGCAAGTGTTCTATTCCGAATGGAGAAAAAATAACCTTCTAAGTTCCAAATATATCAATAATTTTTCTCAAAAAACCTTTAAATTCAATTTTGCCTCCAATTCAATTGGGATACTTAATAGCAATGAGTGCTGGTTGAAGAGTTAGATATTATAATTATGTGAAATATAGCAACTATATGTAACTGAAATGAGAATAGAATAAGTGGATTACTGAGCTTAATCGGAGTAAAGGTTTTACTTCTAATTTCTAAAGAAGAGTGCATATAGACAAGGCTATTTTAATCTACCATGTTCCTCTTCTCTCAATCTCTCTCCATCCAACTTGGGGTGCTTATAATCAAATTACATTTTCGACCAAGAAGAGTGCACATAGACAAAGCTATTTTAATCTACAACCTGAAAACAAAGTGTGCGTGCAAAGCTGATCATCTGAAAGGTTCAACAGGTGCAGATTCTTCAAGAAGAGCTGCAGCCTCAAAGCATTCAGCAGCTTCTAGTTCTGTTGCCCTGATGTCAGCTTTGTAGAGCAGCCCAAGATTGTACCAAGCCAAAGGGTTTGTTCTGTCAAGTCGAAGTGCATCAGTGAGAAGGCTTCTCACAACCGGCAATGATTGGCCACCAAGCTCTCGGAGGACACAGGCAGCAGATATCAAGCTTGGGGCATGGGTAGGTTCAACATCTAATGCCTTTCGAAATGATTTCAGCGCTTCTTGGTGGAGACCTTTGGCTTCATAGAGTAAACCTAAAAAGTCACCAAGTTTTAAGGTCCTTCAGATCAGAACAAGAAACTCCTTAAGACTCAGTTAAATGTTAAAGCAAACGTTTTTAAGATATTTAGATCAAAATACATTTCAATATTATTTCAATAAACTGCAGTTTGTGGTTCCATTATGATTTATGAAGAAAGAAAATCACTACGAGTTTTCTGGAAGTCAGAAAGGCCCCCAGACCACTATAGCCTTTTTCCCACTTTGAGTAGAATTATTTCCAGTACATAGGTGAGCATTCCAGTTTGAGTCAGGACACTCCTATTATAATTGACCTCCGGAAGAGGGTGCTAGGATAAATCTAGTGTGCATTAAAAGTTCATTCCTAAAGCTGATATTAGTTGCCATAAATATTCAAAAACTAGACTTCCAAGTCTCCAAGGGCACCAATAATATTAATTTTCTCCTAAAAATAAAAAGTCTCCAAGGGCATTAAAGCAATATTTGAAGCAGAGTATACCTGTAGAATGCCATCTAGAAGCAGAATAAGGATTGATAGCCCGAGATTTTGAAAGGCAAACCTCAGCATCCCGCCACTGTGATAATCTTGTATATACATTAGCTAAATCATGCCATATTTCCATTTCCAAACTTCGGTGACGGTCTCTCCTATTCTATAAGAGAAAAATGTAAGTAAATTGGCAAAACAGTATTCTGTGAATATTAATTATGCAAGCTCCCGTCCTGTTACCAAGAAATCTTAAGCTTCACCAATCACCAGTACGTATTCCTAGTGCGTTTTGAATATGGGGAAAATAGTATATCATGTTGATGATGATGATGATGACAACAATAGTATGCTTTAAATAGACATTCTATAAATGTTTTAAATTTTATCGTCATTCCCCCTATGGAATTAGTAATCCGTTATAAAATGAAATCATGCAATCTAGCTTAATATCTGAAAAGAGATTCCAGCTAGACACATTTGAAAAATTATCAAAGTAGTTTTCCCTAACTCTCTATTTTGACTTCTAATGATAGGGTCACAAGAACAATCCTAACACGTTTGCCCATAAAGCAACATACCTTTAGGAGATTCTTCCCAAAACCTAAGCTTTTAGTGCGAACTTGAAGAAGAGCAAGAAGATGAGTATATGTCTCTATAGCATTCTTTAACCGACCCTGTGCAATCTGAAGTTTAGCTCTAGTTCGCAACAGTTCTCCTTGGTCCCACCTCCCAGTCTGATCCAAAGCAGCATTAATCACAGCCTCTGCATCAATGAAACGTTTTTGAGCTGACAATATTCGTGCCAAAAGGACATACCCGTCAACACTAGACCCAGCCTCAAGTTCCAACAGCCGCTTTGCATGATAAAGTGCAACATCCAACTTCCTTTGCTCAGCATGTTCTAGGCAAAGATGATAAACAATGTATGGATCTCTTTCTCTCATCGTTCTCTCAGCAGTTTCTAGTGCCTCAAGTGCATCAGACTGCTTGGAAATTCTCTCAGAATCCAAAGTGACCACTCTGGATTTAGCAGACAGTAAAACACCCAGTAAGCAGTTTGCAATACTTGCCACCTGGCTGCATTTTCCATGCAATTCTGAAAGTGCTTTGTAAGCATAATTGATCCCTTCCTCAATGCAAACCAAATTCTCTCCACAAAGTTTTGAAGCCAGTAATAGTTCCAATATGCAATCATGGTTCTCTCGATTATGCAAAAGATTCCTCAGAAGATTCAAAGCAACCATATCCTCACCTTCCGCATAGTAGCAGAGAGCTAGAGTGCGATATTGTTCTTTTCTATCCATAATTCTAGGAAACAATTCTTCAGCCTGATGGGCTAGGGCCCTAAATCCCCCCGAAACAGAGAGAGCAAAAGAAAGGTGATCAATGATTGATGGGTCCCATCCAATCCTTTTAAGAACAAAATTTCTTAGTAGAATCAGTAACAGAAGAATAGCCTCTTCTAAGTTATTTCTTGGCACAAAGGAGCTTTCCATCTGCGAACGAAGATTGGGAGGGTTTGCATCACAACCACTATAAAGAAGAAAGATGGCAAATTCCTTTTGTATCTTTGCAGAGGTTTCCATGTCAAGATTCCAATGATAAAGGAGGGCCCGCCGGTACGATAAAATAGCTTCTTGGAGAGCCCCAGCAAGCTTCCATAACTCCGGAAGCAATTCAACAGCCTTTGTTAGCGTGTCTTGTAACTTACAATCTGATGCAAAGTTTTCGGGCAAGCCTTCTGGTAATGCAAATTCAACAGTATCCAAAATAACTTTGCAAGATTGAGCAGCTTCTGCAAAAATGTGTCAGGAAGGAAGTTTAACAGTGCTTCTATAATTACAATTATACCATGTAATTATACCATCCATGAAACCTTACACTTTCATAATATATACCACACGGTAGTCTGCATGTAGGGGGGAGAGAGAGAGAGCCAACACAAGCACAATGATTTTTCTTGTTATTTAGGTCACCAGAACCAATTAATTAATGCTAGTTGATTTATTACAAAGACTGATGCACAAATTCTAATTTGTCAATAAAACCAACCATGGGATCAAGAATAAGCATGCTGCTTGGTTCATAACAAGTTCACAAGCTCATGGCTCCAAAAACATACCAGACAACATGAAAGATATCCGACATAATACGAGCAGGTAGAAGTTAAATAAGAATGAGAAGTCAAATTTTAGATGGAGGGAATACCTCCAAACCTCCCAAGACTCTGCAACGCTTTTGCTTTGAGGAAAACAGCTTCAAGAAGTAAACTAACAGCATGCATAGACATTGGCGGGGCAGCATCACTCTGTGAACGGCGTCTATTGTGTTCGCATCTTCTAGAAATGGAAACTTTCATCTTGGGGGTCACAGCAGAAATGTCTATTCCTTCAAATACATGAAGAGCAGCTTCTGTGTTACCTTTTTGATACTCAAGCCTTCCTAATAAAGCTCTTGCTTCCTGCGAAAATTTAAGCATTCTCTTAGCCATGAAAACTGGGAAGAAGATCTTGAGAAACATTTGGGGAAACCCCAGATTATAGCATTAAACGATAACATGGAGCCATCACCATAACTATGCAAAAACTACAGACATGAGGAGTTTGCTGAAATCTTAAGAAGCCTCTAATAAAATAAGTCTTAAAGAAAAACTTACAAAAAATTGTAGATCCCACAAATAAAGACAATAAACCTTAATCAATTCCCTAGACAATCATTGTCAAATATTTCATGTCCACATCATGTATGAATGACAAATTTCAACAATTTGTTCAAAACTAGCATGTTACATGATCAATAATAATGAAAGAAATTACCTATCCAAAAATAATAATGAAAAGAAATTACTCACGGCAACACCATTCCACTTTTAAGTACTGGTTCAGGAAACCAAAATACCCAGAATAACTAAATCCTTAGTATTCAGTGTGAAACTTGAGGGTGTTATGCTAAAATAAGCAAGGAGATCATAGAAAAAGTAATAGTTCCAAGATTTTTTTTTTTTTTTGGGGGGGGGGGGGGGGAGGTGTTGGGGTTGTATTACAATCGTAACACATTCAACTTCCAAGTATTGACTACAATCAATGTACAATTTGGCAAGGGGACATTTACAAAAGTTAATGATACAAGAATACTGGCTGTCGTTTGGGTAGCACGGGGGCCGGGGGTTGTATTGACCAAAAAAAGAGAGAATGCCATGGAACAAATGTTGATGACACAAGAATTAGTGGGTGGAACAAGTCATTTATATAAATTTTTATGAAATACCCTCTTCTCAACTTCTTTATGATGTTGTTTTTAAATTGATCCATTTTCAATGTTGGTCTTGGTGATTAAAAACTATACAAAATGCCATGGAGCCATTAAATTTTGCAAGATGACCAATTGGGCCCTTAGTTTGAGACAAATTTTTGCATCAATCAATCGTCTCCACCTTTCAACATATTTTATGACATTCACCTTTGCATCTATGTAAAAAGATATACCAAAGGTATGTCCTTGCTACAGAAAGGGACCGGTAAAATGAGTAAATGTCATCTTATATACAAGAAAAAAAAAAAAAAAAAAACCAACGACAGAGGCAAGAGATCAGCACAAATGCCAGGCAACTGACCTCATAGTTCAGATAACCACTCTCACGAAGAGACGACTCTGCTTCTTCAATGTTACTATTGTCCACCCTCGTTTCTATCTCACCAGCTCGGGATGAATAGCCACTCGCTGAATAGTCCCGGGTCGCCAGTGAGTCCGACGAATGAACTATTTCATCTACCTTTAATTGCTCCCCAGAACAAATACACTTCATCATCTTCCGCAACCTTACTCGAATGCTGAATACTAGCTTATTCATCCAATACTTAGTTCTCATACCGGATCAATCCACTTGAGAACTTTCTGTGAGTAGCACCAACCACAGAAACCAAACACAATCATAACCCCTCTAAAAACAAAGACAAGACGACCCCTATATTATACAAGTGCTCTTAAATTCTTAGATCATGAGCCAAATGCAAGTTCTCAGCCAGTGAATTCGCAGAGTATTAGATTCCCAGCATTTAAGAACTAAAAGACGAAAATAACTCTGATATCTCAAACTTTATATTTCAAAGAAGGGTTTTTTTTTTTCACAATTTTATTATGCCATAAACACATTCCAATTCTGAAGTCCTAATGCCGAGAATTCGAAACTCAAAATTATCTCATGAGATGAAAAACCAACCAAAATTTCTGCAAAACAATTACAATCCGCCAACAACAAACCTTAAGCACTTTAATAGCCCATCATAGATGAAGATAGTTCAAAACCCAGAAGATTCTACGACAACCCAGATGGAATAAATAGAGGCCAACTATGATGTAGCTAAGCAGTATGATTTTGGAAGCCAAAGTTGAAGAAAAGGAAACCCATTACAGCATCATAGCAGAAGGAAGAAATGAGATCAAAACACCTTCTAAAGAAAGTACCTTTTGATTGACAAAAAGCATTGACCGAGCCCACAAGACATCACCACCAACGTGCATCTCTCCAATTCCTACAAGAAAAGGTCCCTTGATTTTCCCTTGCTAAACAAGAATCCAAAGCTGCACCACCTTTTTTCTCTCTTTTTAATGCTTTCTCTGTTTCTCTTGGATCTTACTGCGATTTTTTCCTTTATGCTACTGCTGTTCAAAAGTTCAAACTTCAAACTGTGTTAGCAAGTCAGAGTTCGTGCATTAAATTATGATCTACCTCTTTGTATCTACTTTCGTAGGTGTGAATAGTCCGCTCGAGTGTAAACAGAAGGAAGATTTTGTTTATTTGTTTATAATAACTGTACGAAATCTAAATTGAAAAAGAGTTTTTATACTTTCTTAATATAATTTAAAGAATATTTTAATATCAAATAATTTTCTGTTAAAGGAATGTGCGTGGCGTGGGTCAGTTTGGAATCAGTCCTCTCCCAAATGGTCATTGGTCAACTGCCGATCCCTCCAAGGTTCTCTCCCTCCATAAAGTTTTTTTTTTTTAGAAGGTAAACCAAGGACTCAAAATAAACTAATCCTATGGTTTTTTTTTTTAAAAAATCCCAGTTTTTAAAAAATTTATTGAAAAAAAGAAGAAGAATAGATCCTAATTCCCAACCCATGAATATTAGGCTAGATGTTGCGGTAATCTCAAATAGTCTATGAATAGTATTGAAAAAATAGTGAATAGGAATAAAAAAAATAGTAAATAATAATAACAAATTAATAAATAATTTGTGAATAATACTTAATTATTTATAAATTGTAGTTAAATAATATGAGATTTCTGCATTTACCAAACACAGCTTAATCTATAAAAATGAACCAAATGATGCGCTTATATAAGATCTTACACGAGCATTCAAGTTCGTAAAATCTACACATTATATCTATATCTCTTTAAAATAAATTTAGAAATTGGGAAAAAAATAATTATAGGTACTGTTGATCCCTTAAAATCATGGGTTTGAATAAAAGTTGGCAAAAAATAAAACTTCAAAAGGAAGAAATCCTCACATGCTCATGATGCTTTATCTTGGATAACAAGTATCCTGCAACTGATATGAGGTTACAAAGGAGACTTTCTGGGAGAGGAGCGTATTAAATTGATTAATCATACAGAAAGGGATGCAAGCAATTGCACATTGGGGGAACCTTTGTGGCTCCACTTAATTTGTAGTAGTAGCGGTGGTGGTGATTGATTTGCCCACTTCTGGCAGGCATTGAGAGCATGGGATGTTGCATGCACTGACATGATTCCAAATTATGGTTTTCTGTCCTTTATTGGGCCACCCTAGCCCCTATACATTTATGGACAATGCTAGCTTATCAAATGTCCATTCTAAATATGCATAAAAGTGTAAATGAATATTTTTATATTTTTTTAAATAATTTTAGGCTTAATTTGATTATAAAATAAAAATTAAAAATTAAATAAAATATTATTAAAATATAATTTTTTTTTATTTTTATATTTAAAAAAATTAAGTTATTTTTTTATTTTATATTTTATTTAAAAGTTTAAAAAAATTATAATAATTAAATAAGATGAGATGGTTTGTAAAAATAAACCAAACCTTAATCATTAAAAAAAATAAAATATAAATTTATTAATAATTATTTCTTTAATTATTAAAAAAATAAAAAAAATATAAGTACGCACATTTAATAAATATATTTAAAATCATATTATCATTTTCCTAATTTTATATATACATTTTGTAGGATCCTTTAAAAATCTACGGGTTTGTACTTTGGCTACTAACTACTAAGCATTATGGGGAAGAATTATAGTTTTATTTATTTATTTGTATGGAAGATCCTATGCAAAGAGCCTATTTGAAATTGAGTTTGAAAGTTTAAAAAATATTTTTAATTGTTTAAAAATTCTTTTTAAAAAAAATAATATGTTTAGTAAATTTATAAAAAGTATTTTAATTATCTAAAAAAGTTAAAAGTCTACTTTTAAAAAAAATACCAAATTTAAATTTTTATCGAAAAATTCCTACAAATAACTATATATTTTTAAAAAATTAATATAACTAATTTTAAAAGAACTCTAAATACATGATTATCAAACAATAAAAAACTTTTGAAAAATAATACTTATAATTTAAGTTATAAATTATAAATCCTAAAACTATAAATATTTGCCACTGCATTATAAATCCTAAACTTGCACTAAATAAATCCTTTTACTTTCGGCTTATGTCCATCATTTGAAGTCTTCCTCCACTAGCGCATGGCTTCACATTCTTCTTACTAAAAGGAAATGAAAAAAAACAAAAAAAAAAAAAAAAGGGAAAAAAGACAATCTTCAACATGGATGTGCTTTCCTGTGTTATCATCGTGTCTTGGTAGCACGTTGTAACTTCCTTTTCGCTAATTGAAGCATGGGCGTGTTTCTGCACTAAAATCGTAACCCCTGAATCCATCCGGATCCCATTTTATCAATCTGAACTCCAACTTTGATCTGTGTAGTTGCTGATCCGATTTTAACTCTAATTTATCGGAGCGGAGTCAAATTTAGGCTCTCTTTTTTTAACTTCATATTTAATTCATTTTTTAAAAAATAATTTTTCTTACACCTTCAAATTTTAGTTTTTCTAAAAAATAAAATCTAAAACTAAATCATTTACTACTGATTTATTTTAATACTAATATTTAACTTAGTTTATACTCGATTTATACTATAGTATCTAATTATATATTATCATACTATAGTATTACATATTATTTTTAGTGTTTAATTACATGTTATTATATTATAGTATTATATGTTCTTGTATTATACTGATGTCTAATTTATTTATAACTTATTTCTACATTAGACTTATTTTTAGTGTCTAATTAAATATTATTATACTTTAGTAAATTAGTATTATGTGTTATTACCTTATGCTAGACTTATTAGTTATTTCTATACTAGTGTCTACTTTATTTCTATATAATATTTATACTATAGTGTTTAATTACATATTATTATATATTAGTATTACATGTTATTATACTAATATCTAACTTATTTCTAACTTATATACTAGAATTTCTAGTATCTAATTACACGTTATTATATTTTAGTAAACTAGTATTATGTGTTATTAACTTATTATAATATTAGTGTCTAACTTATTTATATACTTGATTATGTATGGTAGAAATACTATGATGTTTACATATATATACTAAACTATTATTAGTTTGTTTATATTATATTATAAGTATATTATTTTATAATAATTAGCTCATAATAGTATATTATTAAATTTAACTATATAGATTATAGTTATATAGCTATATAAATATACTAGTATATATGATAAATATATAAATAAATACATATTTTTATAACCTATGTACAAAATCGAAGTCGAATTCAAATGGCAAAGTCAGATTCGTAGCATAAAGTTGAAGTCGGATTGAATTAAAGTCGAGTTGGTCCAATAACACCTCTGACTCTGACTTAAAAAAAAATGCGACTCCAACTCTATTTTGACAAAATTGAAGCATTTTCGATTCGGAATCGAATTTTTAAATTTTTGCTCAACTTTGCTCGTTGTTGACCAATGCTTTTATAAGCACAAGACCCGATGGTAATTCGAAAATACTACTTAGACCAAAGAAGCTTATCAACCAAATTGATTATTATTTTTTATTTAATGATTAAGGAAGTGACTATTAATAAGTTAGTTTTTTAAAAAAATTATAATAATATTTAAAAATGTTTAAAAATAATTAAAAGAGAAAAAAATGCATTTACACTTGTCGGTACTTGTTACAACTCGGGGCACCATTTTGTTCCCTAGTATCGTCCATATTAATTTCAAGATAATACTTTGTGAATCAAGAATTCTGACCCAAAAGTGTACCAATCACTTTATTTGATCTTTTTTCCAGTAGGATGGTGCAAGCAGGCTGCCCCGCGTTTACTGCTAGTGCAAATTTTTTATTCTTTTTTTTTTAATCATGTTTTTAAATATTTTGTTGTCATTCTTAATTATTAAGAATAAAAAAATATACAATTTCATTAATAGTCATTTTTTTAATTACTACGTAACAAAAAAATTAAAATACTCAAATGGTACTTTTGAACAATAATATTGAGGGGTTAAATAATATTTTCCTTATTAGTATTTCTATATTAAAACATAGAAATATTGACAAGGAAAATATTGAGGGGCTAAGAAAGTGATAGGCACACTTTCTCAGTCAAAATCAGTACTCTTAAGTTTAAGACCCCCGCTTGGTTTGGTTGTAAGGATAAATCTTTTGAGTTTTGATTTGGTTGGAAGGATTTGGTGCATTAATGAAGAAGAGAGCATGTCCCACCTATTCTTTAACTGCCATTTCTCTCAAATTCTATGGAAACAATCTAAATGACCATTAAATATTAAAACTTTTGCTCAACTTCCCATCTACAACTGGATCTTAATTATCCTTAATCCCTCAAGAAAACTAGGGATACCACAAGAAGAATCTCATCCTTTCCAAAATTTTGCAATCATTGCAATGGATAACATCTGATTCACTAGAAATCAAATCACCCATGATGCTCAATGCCCTCCCATTCACTGGTTTGTCACAATAGTCACACAAAAATTCAAAGAGCACCTAGCAGTCTGGGCCAACATAGAAGCTCAGCAGGAACCTACTTGGCATCCACCACCAACAAGAGTTCTCTCACTCTGTTTCGATGTAGCTGTTAGACAAAATGAAAGCATCATAGAAGCTATATGCAGAAATGAAAAAAGGCGCTCCTCTCTTTGCCCAAGCAGAAGTCATCCATAATACAAATTCCAATATAGAAAAAGCTTTAATAGCACTAATGGCAGTAATAAAAGGAGTAAAACGAGGCCTTATAAAATATCATTGAAGGAGACAATTTTGGCCATCAACAATCAGAAAGTAGCAACATATTGGATTATGTAGACAACCACTAGAGACATTCATTTTTTGCTACAAGGCTTTGACTAGTGGACTGCAAAAAAAATTTATCGATCTCAAAATCGATGTATGCATCAACTAGTGCAATGTGCGACTTCTAATTAAGTCTTTGGAAGCATACTCCTAAACTGGATCCCTCCAAATATCCTGGATTTCCCGAGTGGACCCTCCCTTTAATATTGTTTAATTATTTTAATATTAACCCGCTACTCTATTGTAGTAGTTTTTGAATAAATGCATATATTGCTTGAAAAAAAAGAGACTCCTGCTTGAATAGTGAAAATGTTTAATATCATTTTATTATTACAGTTTTTAAAATTTTTACATAAAATATAATAAATAATTTAATTTTTTTAACTCACAAAATAATAATATTTTAATAATATTTTATTTAAATTTTATCTAAAATCATTTTTCTCATTTTACTATACACAGTTCACCTAACTTGTACCCGCTTGCCTTGGCATTAAATGTCACAGCGACTAACTTGATCGCCGATCGCCCAATTAATGCATAAATGTACAACCCCCACTACTATTATCACCACGCTTTAGCTGCAATTGCCTTTTACGGCTACACTTATTTTTTGTCCTTCCTACGTCGATCCTTGCTTGCTAATTACTTAATAAATAATGATAGGCTTAGTATCATATTATCATTATTTTATTATTCTTTTTATTTTTTTAAAATTTTTTTAATTTTTAATTTTTACTTAATGATTAAAGAAATGACTATTAATATAGTTGTATATATTTTTTTAAATTTTTTTAATGATTATGGATATTAAAAAAATACTTAAAAGAAAATAATAATAAAAATAAAAATTTTAAATACATTAGAATAGTAAATGAATAGTAAATAGGTGGTAAATCTATTATTATCCTTTGGTTGAATAGTTTCTTGCAACATCACCCATCTTTTTCACCGTCACTTTTTTTTTTTAAGTTTGGTAAGTGAAATGAAAATTTTTTATTTTAAATAAAAGTTTAAAATATTATTTTTAATAATAATATTATTATTATTTTAAAATTTAAAAAAATTAAATTAATATTTAAAAAAATTAAATTATTTATTATATTTTATGTAAAATTTTTTAAAAAATATAATAATAATATGAGAATTTTATGTTTTGTCTTTATGGCCAAACATGTTGGCTCTTAAGCCCATTACAGACGTCAAACAAGCCCTGTTTCTTCTTAGCCATTAACAAATGCAGCTTTGCTACGTGCAAACGAGTTGCGAAACCACGGAAAAATCGGCATACCACGTCAGCCCAAAAAAAAATATATATTAAAAAAAGAAAGAAAGAAAGAAAGAAAAAGGTGAAGTGAAGAAAACACATACGAGAGGGGAGGGAAGGATTCATGTTAAATAGCAAAGACAAGGACACTTGCGTAGAGATCGCGTCGTAGTCATCGTTGCGTCTTTCTTCACGGCATTTGGATCATTGTTCTGCTACAGGCAACACGATCTCTTCTTCCAGACCCAAATACACAATTAGAACTAAAAAAGAATACCCACAACAAAAATTGCAAACCCAGCATAAAGTTTGTGATTAGACCCTTAACTGTCGTCCAATCTTGACCTGGACACTTATGGCTTCGCTAAACTCAGTAATGGCAGCTTTTTGGGATTTTGTTTTCCTACGTAGTTTTAAGCTTAGCAATATGGTCATAAGAGTACCATTAGGAGTAAGGAAAAACAAATAATACAGAAAAGAAGAGCTTAGTAATAATGGCTTATAAATGTAAATAAGGGAACAGAAAAGAACAAATGAGTCGCCATTAACAGTGCTAATAAGCTGCGGATGGTTCGTTGAAGTTCACGGAGGGAAAAGTAAGAGAATTTGAATAGAGATGAAAAAGTAGGGGTGCTACCTGGTGCAGGGTAGCCCCTCCCTGCCCCATATGGTGTGGGGGTTGGGTTTTCCTTCCCGCCACCAGTCCCTGCATCCTCGCGGGGGTACCCCGCCCCGCTAGGCAGGGTGCGAGGTGGATATCCAATCTATCCTGGCTTATTTTTACTTTAAATATTAACTATATTTTATTATTTTAAAAAATTATTTTTAGATCTAAAAATGATAAAAAAAATATATTTTTAGATCTAAATTGTAAATTTAAATTTTGTAAATACTATAATTTAAAAATTATGTAATTTTTAAATTTACTAATACATATTTTGTGTAAGTTGTAGTGTAGTAATTTTTAAACTATATAGTTTTTACATTTGCTAATGCATAATTTGTAAACAAATCTAACAAATTATAATTTATATATACACAATTTGTAAAATATAAATATGTATTTATATATATAAACATGTATTTATGTTTTTGTATATATAAATATTTATGTTTATATATAATATATATATAGGTGAGGGAGGGGCGGGGTTGGGCCCTCCCCGCCCCCCGCCCCCCGCCCCCGCTAGGGGGACTAGATGCAGGGCGGTGTACCCTGCCCCGTCGTGCAGGGGTGGGGTGAACGGGGGGGTTGGGTAGCGGGGTGCGGGGCTCGCTGCCCACCCCTATGAAAAAGTTAGTTTTTAGGAAGAAGAAAAATTATATTTGCAACTGGCCACATGGGACGTGGTGCCCCCGGTTCCCTTGGCAGGCTGCAAACGATTTTTTCTTCAACAAATATGGGTTTGGCACAAAAAAAGAAAAAAAAGAAAGAGTTTTATTAGATATAGTTATTTTTATGTATTTTTTATATATTTTATTGATATAATTAGTTAAAATAGTGATTTTATATTAAAAATAACACAACTAATTATATTAGTAGCATACGTAAATAATACAGAAAAGTAATTACACATAAAATTTTTAAAAAAGAGAAGACAATTCCTTAAATGCGGAAGATGTTTCTATGGAGGCTGGCCTAACTTTCTATCCATATATATTATTATGCCATTGCTCTTGCATAATTGAAGTCCCAACCTTTTAAAGTTCCAATAAGATAAATGGCAAGACTATGGAGATCTCAAATCTCAAAATAATAGATATTTGTTATAGTACATAGTAAGTAATTATTAGATAATATCGGAATATCGCATCTTATTAGGAGTATTATGCCATTAATATTTATATAAACAATCTTAATGACATGACATCTTGTGATATATAATAATATTGGGTCATTTATATAATTTTTTCATATTCTTTTATTTATACTTTTCATATATTAACAACATAAAGCATCTTCCTGGACAAGGAAGGAGTCAAATCGTGCCATGTTTTTCTAACCCCACCAGCCGAAATTCCGACCAGTCCGGATAATGGGGGTATCATCCTGACCTGCTTTCAGGAAAATAAAACAATGTCTTTTTCCCTCGATTTGGTGTGTAGTGTTAGTGGTCCACCCGTAAAAGTTGTCCAATTTTTTCAAAACCAGTAAATTCTCTCCTTAATTCAATCCACAAGTAGGCTATTTTCATGGTTTTTTCTTGGCATAAGTCATGATTAAGGGGAATCCACTAGAAGTACGTACCTTAAAAGAAGCTTTAACGTTAATGCATATTGAAACTGAATAGTAATATTTTATAATTAAACCTTGACCATCACGTTTGGCTCTACTTATCTTTTCACCTGCCGAGTAAAAATAATGCATTAATTTCAACGGATGGTGGTGCTAGCCTAGCCATACATGTAGAACCCTTTATTACTTAGGTAGGCTTAATGATGTTTCAAGAATTAGTAGAATGTCAAGAGTTTTAATGACTTGATAGTATATAATCTGATTTTTTAAACAAAAAATCTAAATTTAAAACCTCCTACTCTTATATTAAAAAAAAAAAAATAGTAAAAATTAATATTAGGTAGGGTGTCTTTGTTGTTTCTAACATTCAATGTTGTTCAGATCAAGACATAAAAGTTAGGAAAATGATTTATACAATCTTAGTGTGTATAAATTTTACATATTTTCTTAAACAAAAAAGAAGAAAAAATTTGGGATGCACATGAAAATTAATATTTTATAATACACTCACTTTTTTTTTAAAGAAATGCGTGAAATTTATACATACTAAAATTGTATATAACATTATTCTAAAATCATATACGTAATATGAATGGGTAGGGTACAAACTTATTGCTTGAATCGCACTAAAACCATACTAATTATATCTTGATTCGTGATTACCCATACTTTCAGTAGAGTCATTAATCTCATAGTGAGTTTGATGTGGGAACCCAATTGTCAATCATTCATAGCAAATGGTTCTTAATCGGTATTAGGCTGGCATGCACTACACTATATTAATATATTTTAATAAAAGAAATGATATTTGTAGTCAAGTGTATAAGTTCCACGTACTTTTTTTAAAAAAAATAATAAATTTGAGACACATATGTAATAGGTGTTATATTTGTGTTGAAACAGAAAAAAGACTCAAAATAAAGGAGAAAATATCCGTTATGATATTTATAGAAGCGATCGAGAAAAACAATTCTAAATTCACAAAAGTCAGTATAATCAATAAAAAGAGTAATTATTTTATTCTCAGATTAGTGTGTAAAAAATATCAAAAAATATCCGTTATGATGTCTACAGAAGCGATAGAAAAAAACAATTCTAAATTCACAAAAGTCAGTACAATCAATAAAAAGAATAATTATTTTATTCTCAGGTTAGTGTGTAAAAAATATCATTTATATTACTTTAATATTACAATTTGATTCATAATATTAAATTTTTAAAATCTGATTAGTAATATTTAAATTTTAAAATTTATGTGATAAATTTATAGATGAAACTCCTAAGGAAAAAAGAAAAAGGTTCATTTTCCATTTAAAAATGTAGAATCATTCAATGCTTGCGTAATCTGTTTACAGTAGGAGACTAAAAGCCCCCATCGTACCTTAAACAGCATAATTGAGAAAATAACAAAAGGACTTGATCTAAACGAACACAGAATAACAAATAAATTGAAGAAAATAGTGGATTTCAAGGTTAAAATTAGGGGTTAAAGTTTTTTAGTCGGGACTGAAAAAGGGGATTTAAAAAACCGACCTAACTGGGAATATTGATTTTCGATTTTCAACGATACTCGGTCTTGGTCTATGGTGTATTCAAAATTTGATTTTTAGTTTGGTTTTAAGGTGTGATTTTTTTGAACTGGACTTAACCAAAACCGACTAAATCCCTTACATATAAATTTTATATTTTGTAAATATATAATATATTATTTTATATATTAATTGTATAAGTTAATTATATAATTTTCATTTAATATATTACTATTGACCATATAAAAATCAATTAACTAATATATCATACAATAAGTCATATGAAAATATATGGTATTGTATGTAAATACATGCTCTATTATTTACATATAATTAAAGTAATTAGGTAATTTTTTTAAGATATCTAAGTTGCAATTAAATATGAATAATCTATGGATAATTAAATTATTTAATATTCATTAATTATATATAAAATGTTATAATTTTAATATAGACAATTATGAATATTAAAGTACTAAATTAGTAAATATTAACATAATTAAAAAAAAAGATGGGAATTTTTTTTTTTTTTTAACTCATAGAGACTTAATCGGACCGATAGATGTAATAGTCTAATAAAAAGGTTGCATCAAAATTTTTGATCGGTGACGCCCTCAATGGGACTGATTATACCCTTAGTTAAAATACGATCTCAGATTAACAAAACCAATTCAAAACGTGTATGTGTCGCTTTGAGACTTTCATTTTGATAAGTTGTGCGTTTTAATAATAAAATAATATCTCCTATAAATAAAATAAAATAATAATAATAAAATAATAGATTAAAAAATAAAACAAAATTATCTATAGCCCGCCTGCATATTTAAAACTCTTTAATAAACTTGCATAAGTAATAATTATTATAAAACTGTAAGAACTTAAACATCTTAATGGAACAAAACGTAAGTTTATTTATTTCTTAATTTAAAAAAGATTTTTTTTTGGATAAAAAAAAAAATGATATTTACAGTCGTAATTGTGCAAGTGGCGTGCAGTCGCTTTGAAAAAAATAAATTAATATGGGACCCACATGAAAAAAAAATTAACTTTTTAATTATGTATCTTACTTTTTTTCAAAACAATTGTACGGTATTTGTAATTCTACAACTGTACGTAGCATTTTTAAAAAAAATTACAGGGCAGTTTTGTCGACCGGCATTACCGGATGGCATTTCAGGAAAATACATAAAGAAAACGGGGCAAATTGATGACGACCTTCCACTTGAAGTATAAGAACCACGCCGATAGCGCTACTCCATTCTGGCATTCTCCCCCACCCGTTCCCCTCTCTCTCTACATTTCTATACTCTCTCTCTCTCTCTCTCTCTTATTTTATAATTCCTCTCACGCACATACACTCTGACGTTCCCTCCACCGACACCAGGCTTGGCGGCACAGTATCTCCCGCCACCTTCCGTACCCGAGGATCCGACCCGCTCCCATTTGCTTTGGCCTTCGCTCTTTGGATCCGATTTATACCCCCAACCCTCCCCAGCCCCCACTTTTCTCTCTTCTTTCTTTTATTTTCTCTTTCTTGTAAATCTTTTATTTCTCTATTCGTTCGTTTTGCCTTTCCTATTTTCTTTAAAATCCTAGGGTTCTTTTCGACATTTTTATGGTGCTTTGACCCATACCTCTCGATTTGACGCATTTAAGCAGGTAGCCTTTTATCCCCTTGAAAGCAGCTTTACGTTTTTACCCCCTAAAATTTTCGAGTTGTGACGTGGCATCATTTAAAAGGTTGGGATGAGTAGTACCCACGCCCGTCCGATTTTGACGCCTGGGGCCTCCAGAAAGCGTAAGGAGAGAGAAGCACCACCGTACTCATTTTTAAACCCGTCGGCTACACTGACTTCCGCTCCAACACCAGCTGCTAAGCCAGGCGATGGGCTCTCTTCGAATCGGCTCTTAGCCGGTTACATGGCATACGAGTTTCTGACTAATGGTACCCTGTTCGGCCGGAAATTCGAACCGGTACGAGCCGAGGCGATGCCGCTAGCAAGTTCGTCGGCCGAGTCGAAGAGGTGGAAGCCGGAAGTGGAGGCGGCCAACGTGAAGAAGGTGCACCAAAGTTACGCTGAGGTGGCGAGCATACTGAAGACGGATGGGGCCCACATCACTGGAGTTGTCAACCCTATGCAACTGGCCCGGTGGGTTCAGATGTGACCCCAACAAAGCTCAGGGTTCTTATGTGGCGTCCCTTGGTTGGTCCACGTACGTCAAACGAGGTAGAGCGCTCATGCGCGCGATAACCTACCTGTTAATTGTATCAATTCGGACTCCGGAGAAGACGGTGGGGTATCGGAGTACCCCGTAATAATATGGAAACCAAAACCGAATGAAATTAGGGAAGGCTCATTTCTCATCTCTTTCTTTCTAGAATGTTCCTCACGGGAATGATGTTAAAATTACACTTCTCTCTGCCTCCTTGTGTGTTGTTGTATTAGTTTTTGGTTCGTAATGAGCTCCATGTGGGATTCTGGGTGGAAAACCATGAGAAATGCTTTAATATCTTGATCTTGTTCATTCGTCGCAGTTGATTTATGTATATATTCATGTAATTACGTTATGCATGTGTTACGAATCATATATAACATGTCATATAGATGGAGCTTGAAGAGTCCGTGAAAGCTCGCAGCTGACTATTGAAGAAGCGGGAGCTTCCGATGCCCGCGCGCATATATGAATGGAAACGCACGGATGGATTTGTCCTTGATAGTTGGTGATCTCCATACATGTATGCGCGCAAGTGACTTGTGTGTGTAGGTGTGATGTGAAAATGATGATTAACGTACGACGTAATTGGAATTTCAAGACGGGTGGCCATGGCCTCAGATGAGGGCCTTGTACGCTTGTCTCTCCTCTGGGGCTGGAGGTAATTTGTTTACCGGCCGGGTAGATGGTTACCGAGTCTTCTCTTCCAAGAAAGCCGTCTTTTTTAGGAATTAAGGACGTGATATATGTCTGATGTCCCCGATATTTTTTCGTGTGACGTTAATTAATAGGTTTTCCAATCCATTATATTAACACAATTCAGATTTTAGTTTTCTTCACCAGGTTCTATTTCCTTTTGTTGTCCACTTTCCCTTTAAAGACAAAAGCTAAGCCTGAGGTGGCGGTTGGTAACTTGGTTTTAGTACTGGTAATCAACTCTGTTTTCATGGCAGCCACCTGGGTTGCTTGAGGATTGGGACGATGGCTTTTCAGTGTTTGGTCGTGGTCATACGAACGAGGATAAGGAAGAGTCGTCATATGCTCCCACCATCTTTATCCAACCCTTTATTTCATTTCATTAATATCACCGATCATACAAGGTGTTGCTCCTCCGTCATTTTATTTTCTTGAGAAATGATTTATAAAAGTGACAATTCTTCGTACAAATCTTAATTGTACAAACCTTTATAAAAAAATGAATTTCACCTTAAAAGTTTAAAAATAATCATTTTTTATTAATGAGACTTATTTTTTATAAAGAAATTTACATAAAATTTATCTATTTAAAATTTATTATTATTATTATTATTATTATTATTTTTAATCGGAGAGTTGGACCTTTATTCATACGTCATACTCCTTTCTTAACTCATTGCTGTATCCTGTTTCTTGTTTTTATATGAATACTCCAAGAATTAAAAAACATAAAAACAAAGTTCCACACAACAACTCCAACGCAAGAGCTGGCAGCTAGACTGAGGCCCTTTCAGTTTGTAACTCGATTGGCAAAGCTTGGACGCATCACCCAATAGATCTCTTATGTTTTATATATGAGTGGTGCTATTGCTATAAATGAATTACATAAAAATAATTTCACAAATTAATATGACTTTATGTAATCCGTTAGATCTGTTTTATAATAAAAATAACTTTACAATTTGACAAACGACATCAAATCACATCAATTTGTAAGATTTCTTTTGTGTAATCAATTTGTGGTTAGAACATTTTTCTTTATATATATATATAACAGCAAGGACAAGAAGTTTACCTCTAACTATTAGCACGATGCATGCAGTTCAAGCGCCACATAGATTTTGTGTAATTATGAATTTACTTGGCTATATATATATATTTAAAATTTCTTTTGATCCTGATTGTCAATTGCAGGTTTTGTTTTGTGGGATTATTAGGGGTTGGCAATGATTGTAAATCTTCAAACTATAAACAACCCAACAATGCACTGGTTATTTCGTTGCTATAATATCCAACCACCTAAGCTGTTGGAATATAGAAAACCATATTAAGGAATTGGAAAGGAAATCCTGAGAAGCCAAACAAGGGATTTTATTAATTCCTAATCTAGTTTGATGGTTAAGTTAGTTAGCCTCAAAATAACATACTTGATTGTATCTTAAGTTGTATAAATAGGATATTTTGTATGGTTTTATTTTTTGAAAAAGTCATTTTTCATTCGGTTAATGAGAAGAAGCGAAGTTCTCTCTTCCGTATCCCTCATTTTTCATTTCACAATTCTTAGCAATTTTACATGTTATCATCGTGTATCAAGTTTCTGCTGCAATCTTGATTTCTCTTTATGCTTTTATGGTAGAATCTAATCCCAATTCTGATCCTCCAAGAACCAATCATTCTGATGATTCTTCAAGCTTCTATTTCTTGTATCCATCTAATAATCCAGGTGCTTTGTTGGTTTCTGAAATCTCCACTGGAGAGAATTATGTAGCATGGAGTCGCTCTGTCTCTATCGCACTTACAGTGAAGAATAAGATTACCTTTATTAATGGCAGTTTATCTCAACCATCTTTTGAGAATCAGACACTTTGAATTGCTTGGCTTAAGGCAAACAACCTAGTTTTGTCCTGGCTAATGAATTTGATTTCCAAAGAAATTTGTGGAAGCCTTCTTTACTTCACAAGTGCCTTCGAGATTTGGGAGGAACTCAAGATTCGATATCTTCGTAGTGATGGCCCTAGGGTTTTCTTGTTGGAAAAATCACTTAGTTCTATTTCTCAAGCGTCAAAGTTTGTCACTAAATATTTTAGTGAGTTTAAAACCCTAAGGGACGAATACATTAGCTACCACCCAATTCTAGTTTGTCGTTGTGGAAATCTTGAAGAATGTTCTTGTGAAATTTTGAAGAATCTAGCTAAGCGCTAACAAGTTGATTATGTAATGAAATTCTTGGTTGGTTTGCATGATTCTTATTCAACATTGCGTAATCAACTGCTGTTTCAATCTTCATTGCCTTCGATGAGCAAGGTCTTTTCCCTGTTACTGCAAGAAGAAAGTCAAAGGTCACTAACAAATATTGTTGGTATTTCCCTTGACTCACATGCCATGTTTGCTACACAACCTCAGAGGCAACATTCAACAAATGTTACCAAGTTTAAGAAACCAAGAGGCAAAATAGATGCAATATGTTCCCATTGTGGATATTCTGGTCACTTAGTAGATAAGTGCTTCTAACTCATTGGCCATCCCCCTAGCTGGAAGGGTCCTCTAGGCAAAAGATCCATTTCTGCCCAACCCGAAAATAGAACTTCATGATTACCTATTGCAAACAATGTTTCATCTTTGGAGCAGGATGCAAGTAATTGCAATACTATTTTCTCTTAAGAGTAAATTCAAAATTTAATTACTCTTGCCAATAGCTTGTCCAATTCAAACATCAACTCCACTCCAGTTGCTAATATTGCAACAACTTCAGGTATTTATCTACCCTATAATACAACATCTAATTCAAAGAATACTTTCACTTGGATTTTGGATACTGGGACAACATATCATATGATCTGTTGTCTTGATCTTTTTACCTTAATAAAAATGCCCACTGAACCTTGCAAAGTCCATCTTCTAAATGGCCAATCTGTTCCAGTTGTATTCACTGGAAATGTCATTTTTTTCACTTGACATAACACTGTATAATAAACTTTATGTTCCTACATTCAATATCAATCTTATTTTTGCTTCAAGATTGACAAAAGATAACTGACTTGGTCTACTCTTCTTCCAATCCAAATGTGTTTTGTAGGATCTCAACAAATGGAAAATGATTGGACTTGCTGAAGTCAAGTCAGGTTTATACCACTTACAACACATACCTGCTGCTACAAAAATTGAGAAGTCTAATTCGATCAGTTTACATTCTATTTCAATTTTTGCTAAAGCTTGTAATGCCACTTCTGATATACATCATCTTAGGTTAGGACATCTTCCAAATTCTAGAATAAAAGTCATCAATTCATTTGATTCTTTTGTAACAGCTTCAAATAATCATATATGTGAAGTGTAACAGCCCGCTAGACATTCAATTGTGAAATTTCTATTAACTTTAGGAACCTCGTGAAAACCCCATAAGTTTTCACGAATCCATTAATCGTATAGGTTTTTGTCTAACTACATAGTTAGTATTATTATTTACTATGGTATCAGAAGTGTGTTTTTGATTATTGGAGATAGTTAGAAGTGTCAAAATGTATTATGGCTTGTGCCATTAGACTCGGAGGGTTATTTAAAGTCTTATGGCACAATAACATTTTTTTCATATTTTCGGACAAAACGTCTGTTCAAAATTGTAGATATTATTGGATAAAAAGAAATATCTTGAGGTAATTTTCATAAATATTATTGGGTAAAAATATTTTGAGTTGCTTTTTATAGATATTATTAGATAAAAATATCTTAAATTGATTTTTTGTAGATATTATTGGATAGAATATTATGAGATAATCTTTTATAGATATTTTGGGTAGGAGAAAACTACACTCAACTCTCAACTCCAGCCTTATCATCTTCCTTATCTCGTCCATATGTAGCTCCAGCCATCACCTACAAACTTATCTTCATTTACACGTTCATTTAAAAGAATATCAAATACTTTCTCTCGAACAGCTTTTAGGAGTTCTTTTGCACGCCCATTTCGAAGCTTTTGTAAGTGTTTTATCATAAAGTCTCCTTCATATAAGTTGTTCATTTTTTAGTCTAATTTACATGGATATATTATTTTCCCCATTTGAAGATCATTTGGTCAGTCAAATATTATATAAACTATAGAAAGGTCATTCTGGGAGATAAATTGGAGAATATGTTATAGTTTGAAGTTTTTGACCAAGCTAATGGATAGATATTGGTCCGAAATTTTTATGGAGTATTGTTAACATGTATATGTGACTATTGGTTGAATATTTTTGCATGATTAAAGGTTTTGATGAAATATTTTTTTAGATTTAAAAACTTAGAAACTGGAAGAAGAAAAACAGTTTCTGTTTTGAGAAAGTTTAACTCTTTGGTGGTCTAAACCTATTCTAATGACTTTAATAATTTTATTGGAGGATCCTAAGTATCTTATATACATGTTATATTATTATTTTGAAGATATTTGATGTTAGTTTCAAAGATATGAAATTGTATGCAAAGGGATATTCAGATAAGCCAAAGTGTGAATATTCTTGGCTAAATTTATGTTTTGGTTAATTTCTAACCATGTGATCTTGAATTAGAAGCTTATATATGTTTTATGACATCTTTTTAAACCATGTGATGGTTTGGTTTGAAGGTCATATATTTATAAGTTATAGATCAAGAGATTTATCAAAACTAGTTGAGGAAAAAGTTTCTGTTTTTGGACTAAGTGTAAAACCAAAAACTCCAAATGTTATTTTGTGATTTTGGTGACTTTAGTTTGATGATTTAAAGCATGGTTGATATTAGGATGATATTATGAATATGTTAGAAGTAAGATTTGATTTTTGAAATTCTTGGAGATGTTTTGATTTAAGGTCAAAACTTGTGATTCAAGTGTTTGGATCTTTTTACAAAAAAGTTTGGTGTTAATTATTAGCTTTTTCTAAATGGATGTTTTAAGTATGGTTTTGAACTTAGGATTGGAAGATGTTTGTTGCAAAATTTTGGTTTAAGCATGAGTTTTGAAGTTGGAAGGAATTGCAACAAAAATCAAGGGAAATGGTCTATGGATGTTTCGGCCATAGTGTGTTCTTCATAGTTGTGTTTTGTTTTAAATTTTTCTGAGTTGATATTTAAGTTTAGGACAAAATTTACATGAGGAATGTAAATTTTGGAAACTTTTGGAATTAATATGCAAAATCCTTAAGCTATGGGTAAAACGGTCATTTTTCCACATGTAGAGAGTAAAATGAAAATTTTACTCTTTAAGTTAGTATTTTCCATATTTCAAATTATTAGTGATTTAGTTCTAACTTTTAGAATCACTAATTACAATTCCTCATGATCGCACTTGAAATTTTATAAGAAACGCGGAGATCGAGGTAAGTTAGCTTTTAACTTACTAGCAGTCTACTGTGTATGTGTGCTAAGTAAAGGAACTACAGTGTATGTATGTGTGTTATCATATATGTCATGCCATGCCAAGTTATCATGTAATTGTCTATTATACAGAATTTATTCTGTCATCAATTTTTTATCTGTTAGATAATATATTCTGTCATGTATTACTGTACCTTACAAGTACGTCATGCTAAGTATGTCATCTATTACATGTATGTCAAGTCATGTAATATTTACTGTTGCAAGTATATCATGTTAAATATGTTGTCTATTATATGTTATGCCATGTTACGAAATGTTTCTATCTCAAGTTGGTCATGTATTTCAAGCTATGTTCAAGTCACGTTATGTTACGTCAGGGCTTCAGTCATTTCGTATTCCAGTCACGTTTCATCTTGATTACTTATGTATGGGGTCACAGCAATTGTGGTGCATACACTACGTGAGATACAACAATTGTGACACGTAGAATACATGAGACCACAACAACTGTGGAGTATGTATTTAAGCAGTTAAATAATAAGTTTCCGTAGAATACATGGGGCCACAACAACTGTGGAGTATGTATTTACACGTAGAGTACATGGGGCCACAACAACTGTGGAGTATGTATTTTTCATGTTAAGTCAAGCTTGTGTAGAATATATGGGGCCACAACAACTGTGGAGTATGTATTTACACGTAAAATACATGGGGCCACAACAACTATGGAGTATGTATTTTTCATGTTAATTCAAGTTTCAAAGCAAGTTCATGCTAAGTTAAGTTTCAGATCAAGTTCATGTCAAGTCAAGTTCAGTTCATGTTTCAATTTAAGTTATGTCAATTATGCTATGTTGTAAGCCAAGTTATGCTTTAATTACTTATGAATTTGATTATGCATTTATGCTTTTACTGTCATCCATGCATTATTAGCTTGTGTGGAAGTTTTTTGTTAACTTACTGAGATTTGTAATCAAATCTCACTTTGGTAGTCCCAACTACCATTCCCCCCAAATGGTAGATCTTGTTACAGGACCTGAAGGAGAATTATGAGCTGATCAACTAGACACAGTTGACTAAGCGACGGTGCGACATAAATGTTAATATAGTAATTAACGTAAATTACTACTTGTACGATTAAGTTGCATCTCTAGTACTTTTTGGATCATAACCATTTTGGACTAGTGTTGTGATCTTAGTTGTTCAATGGATTTTTATGTATGAAGTATGTTTTAAACATTTGAGATATTTTCAATTTGGTGCATAGTATTGTTAAAGAAAAAATTTATCCGCTACGAATATTGCATATTGTTAGATGCATGTTAGGAATATTGCATCTTATATGTCATGAATGGGGGCAGGTAACCTTGTGTTGCATGTCTCGACGCTTCAAATGTCCGTTCGATCCCAAACGGAATTTGGGGGCGTCACATGAAGTATGTCCATTAGCCAAGCAAAAGAAACTTCCATTTTCTGCGTCAACTACTCTTTCCAATAAAGCTTTTTAGTTGGTGCACTTTGACATTTGGGGCCTTTTTTCTACAACATCTTATTATGGCTATTCCTATTTCCTTACCGTTGTAGATGATTATTCAAGATTTATTTGGTTATATATTATGAAATCTAAATCAGATACTCGAGTTTTGATTAACAATTTCATTTCCTATGTTCAAAATCAATTTAATACACAAGTTCAAATCATTTAGACTGAGAATGGTCAAGAGTTCAATATGCCAGATTTCTATAAAAAATATAGTATCATACATCAATCATCTTGTGTAGAAACTCCTCAACATAATGGTAGAGTTGAAAGAAAGCATCAACATCTACTCAATGTTGCAAGAGCTTTCCTATTTTAGTCAAAATTACCCTTAACATACTGGTCTGACTGTGTGTTAATTGCCACACATATAATCAATATAACTCCTTCATTGATTCTTAATAATCAAACACCATACTTTCTACTGTTTCAAACTTTACCAGACTACAATTACTTCAAAGTATTGGTTGCTTATGCTTTGAAAATACTCTTACCAATCATTGAGGTAAATTCCATCCTAGAGTTGTCAAATGTATTTTCCCAGGCTCTCCGCCTAACATTAAAGGATACAAAGTTCTAGACGTAAACACTCTAAAAATATTGGTATCCAGAAATGTTACTTTCTATGAATAAGTTTTTCCATCTATCCTGATAGTGATCATACACTTTATGTCGTTCCAAATTTTCCTCAAGTATATGATCATACAATACCAAATAATTCTTCTCACAATTTTGATGTCATTGATTTTGTCATAATCGATTCTAATACTTCACATACTGACTTTACAAATTTGAGAAGGTCTGAAAGAATTAGACATGCACCCACTTATTTGCATGATTACTATTGTGGCAACTTGACTCACAAACATTCAGCTGCACAATCATCTCCTAGTTGTTCTTCTGGTAAGCCTTACTTAATCTTTTTCTTTCTTTCTAATTCCAAATTGTCTGATAAACACAAAACCTTTGTATCTGCTGTTTCCACTATATCTGGACCCAAAACCTTTAAACAAACCATCTCTCAACCTAAATGGAAATATGCTATGGCAGAAGAAATAAAAACTCTTAAAATTAACAAAACTTGGGATCTTGCTATCTTACCTCCAAAAAAATTACCATAGGATGCAAATGGGTTTACTGTGTTAAGTTCAAAGCTGGTGGTAGTGTTGAGAGATACAAAGTTAGATTAGTAGCTAAGGGATATACTCAATAAGAGGGACTAGGTTTTTTTGATACCTATTCTCCTGTAGCTAAAATGACAACAGTTAGAGTGCTGTTAGTTGTGGCAACAATAAAGGGTTGGTATTTACATCAACTTGATGTAAATAATGCTTTCTTGCATGGAGAATTAAATGAGGAAGTCTATATGCAATTACCACTTGGTTTTGCTTCTCCTAATGACCCATGAGTTTGCAAACTTAAAAAGAGTTTGTATGAATTAAAACAAGTTTCAAGACAATGGTTCTCAAAACTGTCAGCCTCATTAATCCAGTTTGGGTTCATTCAAGGTAAATCAAATTCTTCACTCTTCACTAAGCAGACTTCAGACAGCATGATGGTTCTATTAATCTATGTTGATGATGTGATCTTAGCATCCAATAACCTTGAGCAGATTGCTATTGTCAAAAAGTATTTGTATGATTCATTCACAATTAAAGATTTGGGTGAATTAAAATATTTTTTGGGCATTGAGGTAGCAAGATCAAAGAAAGGTATTGCCTTATGTCAAAGGAAGTATGATCTCGATATACCACAAGATAGTTGATTTTCTACTTCCAAACCAGTGGCATTTCCCATGGAATCTAACCTCAACTTGAGTGTACATGATTCTTCTCAACTCTTAATTGATGTTGTTGCCTATAGGAGGCTTGTAGGTCGACTTCTATATCTAACCATTACCAAGCCTGATCTGGCATACTCAATCCAAGCTTTGAGTCAATTCATGGCTAATCCTAGTACATTACATCTTCAAGCAGCTAAAAGAGTACTTAGGCACATTAAAACCACACCTGGACATGGTATTTTCTTGGCTGCAGCATCACCATTGCATTTGAAAGCATACTCAAACAGTGATTGGGGGGCTGTCTCGACTTAAGGAGAAGTATCATAGGTTTTACAGTTTTTATTGGTGACTCACTCATCTCATGGAAGTCAAAGAAACAACCTACAATGAGTAGGTCTTCTGCTAAGTCAGAATATAGAGTTTTAGCCTCTACTACATGTGAGCTCCAATGGTTGGTATACCTTCTAACTGATCTAAACATCCAGAATACCCAAGCTGCTTTGCTTTATACAGACAGTAAGCCAATAGCTGCAATTGCCTATAATCCTGTTCACCCTGAAAGAACAAAACATATTCAACTTGATTGCCACATTGTTTGAGAGAAATTACAAGAGGGTCTCATCAACATCATACATTGTAACATCCGATCCCAAAAGTATGATTTATTATGATTATTATTATTATTATTATTATTATTATTATTAGATATGTTTTGAGGTAGTAATTTAGTTTTGAATAAGATTCATCTTGATAACTATAAGCCCCTTTTTATTCTCTGTTTGATTTCCTAATCAGAAAACTATTTTTTTTAAAACACTTCAAAACTCTTATCCTATCGATTTTTCTCTCCTCGTAGGAGTAGTTTTCCAAAGTTTAGTTGAATTCAAATTCTCAACTCTAGACTTTATCCAATTTTCTCCTCAAGACTCATGGCATCTCCCACTCCCTCATCTATAAAACCCACAAGATCCTCAGAAGGAAAAAACAGAAAACATTTTACACACCAGCCCAGGGTAACTGTCTCTGTAACCAAGAAAACCACTTTCACAAACAACCAACTCGCCAGAAATAGTCACAAAAAGTGCCGACCAGCCCAATCCCGTCTCACCCACTCCCTCAGAAATTGCTGGCCAGCTTGTGCCTCCGTGACCAGCACCCAGACCCATTAGCACCTTGATTCTCCTTCTCTTGGTAAGTTGCCTTTCCATCGCACGATTCTCCTCTACAGTAGCTGTTTCTTCCCTTTTTATTTGCTTTGTTTATTTCTTTCCCAAAAATACCCATACCCATTAGGATGTTTTCCCTTAATGCCCCTGAAACCCCTTGTTTTGTAGACTTTCGTAAATCCTCCTGAAGGAACTTTTGGAAAAGTTACTTCTTTACCCTCAAATAACTATGTTGGCTTATTTTTTAAACCTGATACGTGGACTAATTTCCTTGTGGGCTGGGCTTGAGGTTAGTTAGACATGTATCATTGAGATGGACTTGTGTTTTAAATTGGGCTTTACTTTATTACATTTCAGCAACTGTTTTAGTGATTTTATTGGGCTGGTTATATTTTCAGAAGAAACTTCACTTTTACATGGGCTTTATCTACTTAAATAAATATATTAGTCATAGACTTGTTTTTATAGAAAATATTTAAGGGCTTTTAAGTATATTTTAAAGTATTCTTTTATATTGTTTCAGCTTATCATTTTGGTTAATTTTTCAATTAATCTTTAACTAGATTTTTATAAAATTATTAAGATATACATTTACACAAAATATTAAGTAATATGATATGGGTTTTAAATATTATTATTTTATGAAATCTTTGTATAAGTGAATATTTATTGAGTTATCTCTTTGGTATTATGTTTAAGTATTTAGAATGCTACGACATTTTTTTTAGAAAAGTTTAGTAACGTCTAGTGCCTCGTATAGGTCACGAGTTACGACGTGAGATTGTGAAAACAACGCTAAGAGGTAATTAGTATGATCATATAATTGCATGTGTACTATAAATTTTCTAATGGTGTATGAAAATATGATGTTGTCTACACTAGGCTACAAGCTAAGTCAAGGTTAGATTCCTTTCATGATCTTTGATGAATTATGACATTATGCTTGTATGAATGAATTTGTTGTTTGATGGAGTGAATGATTCTAAATCACATGGAAGCTATGAAATGTTCATGTAGTAATTTAAGTCAAGTATGTCATGTAATAAAATAACCAGTTTATGTATGCCATGTTCATGTAGTACCTAGATCATGTATGTCAGGTTCATGTAGTGATTAAATCTTATATGCTATGTAATATCATGAAGTATTTAGATCAAGTATATTAGGTAAAGTTCATATAGAATTCAGATCATGTATGCCATGAAATGTTTATATTTAGATCATATTAGGCCACGTACAAAGATATGCCATGATATGTTATGCCATATACAAAGATATGCCATGTCATGCTATACCATTTGCAAGTATATGCCATGCTAGAAAAGCTCATGATATTAAATAAGTTCTCATGCATTAAGAAAGATAAAATATTTAAGGGTGATATGGACCTAAGCGTATTTACCACAAGTTATGATAAGACGGTGCCACGGATTTAAGCGTGATTCATCATATGTTAAGTGAAACACGAACCCAAACGATTTTCACTTCAAGTTATGTTAAGGATGACACGGATCTAAGCGTGTTCATCACAAGTTATATTAAGGATGACATAGACCCAAACGTGTTCATGACAAGATATGTTAAGGACACGGACCTAAGTGTGTTCATCACAAGTTATGTTAAGGATGACACGGACCCAAGTGTGTTCACCACAAGTTATATTATGTAGTGCCAAAGACTCAAGCGTGGTTCACCTTATGTTAAATAAAACACAGACTCAAACGTGCTTCACTCTATGTTATGACAAGTTATGGGATGCCACGGACTCAAGCGTGGTTCACCATATAATAAGTGAAAAACAAGATAAACAAGTAATTTATGTATTCATGTTTATATGTTTGCTTTGATTATGTATGTTTTTGCTCATGTTGATGATGAATAGATATGCTATGAAAATCTGTGAATGATATATGTTTGTTTGAAGAGTCTTTCAAAAATTAAGTCTTGTTAAGTTATATTTTACAGTATGATGTACTATTTATTGAGTATTCGACTCATTTTTGTTTGTTTGTTTGTTTCTTTGTTCTCTTTTATGTTTAAATGTCACAAATGATGGTTGTAAGGATGTAAAGCTGGAGGACCAGGTGTAGATCTAGTGCAATGACTTAATTCTTTTATGTTTTTTTTTTTTTTGGATAAAAAGTCACTCGTAGAGTTAGTTAATGTTTTTATTTTACATTTTCAGTTTTAAGTTTTCAAAAATAGTTATGTTCAGTTTAATTAATGTTTTTAGTAAATGCGATATTTTAGGATATGAACCTCTTTATTGGGTAATTTGTTATGTACGTTAGTGACATCTTTATCCTACGATAATGGGGTGTTACATACATATTCCTTGAAGCATCAGATAGTAGATATCCTCACTAAAGCCCTTGGATATCTGAATTTTCAGTACCTCATTAGCAAGATGGGAATGATAAATATTCATTCCCATCTTTAGGGGAGGGGAGGGGGGGGGGGGGGGGGGAGCGGGGTTGGAATATAGAAAACCACGTTAAGGAATTGGAAAGGAAATCCCGAGAAGCCAAACAAGGGACTTTATTAATTCCTCCAGTTTAATGGTTAAGTTAGTTAGCCTTATAATAACTTGATTGTATCTTAAGTTGTGGGGAGGGGGGTTGGAATATAGAAAACCACGTTAAGGAATTGGAAAGGAAATCCCGAGAAGCCAAACAAAGGACTTTATTAATTCCTAATCCAGTTTAATGGTTAAGTTAGTTAGCCTTAGAATAACTTACTTGATTGTATCTTAAGTTGTATAAATAGGATAATTTGTATAGTTTTATTTCTTGAAAATGTCATTTTTCATTCGGCTAATGAGAATAAGCAAAGTTCTCTCTTCCATATCCCCTGTTTTTCAATTCACAATTCTTAGCAATTTTACACAAGCCTAAATACCAATCAAGCACAACAAGTGGGAACTTCAATAATACTACACGACAAGCGAAATCTACAAACCAAACATGAGAAAGTTTCTTCATTCTATGCCTTCTTAATTGCAACAGATCTAGCTTTCAGATTTAGAAAGATCGCCCTGAAGTTAACACGCAGAAAAAGGACTGAGTCAGTGCTAACTACTAAATATTCCAGACATTATTAAATACATTGGGTAATAAGAGAATACTTGTATGATGTTATATGCATGTATATATGCGTATGCATACTATAATACTACCAACTTAAACAATGCATGATAATTACTACAATAATTTTTTTTTCCTAATGATGAAGACCAGAAGCCACGCGCTTGGTCGTTCCCAGCAGTGATATCGTATTGAAACATTTGCTTCACATTTTTTGTCATGCCAGTAGGAACCTGAAGGAAACAGCAGAATTTCAAATGTTTGCCATGTGACAACCAATTGGTATTCCCTCGAGTTTTAATCCCACTTCTTGGCCCTTCCATTTTGATTTCATCTATTGGTATCCCTACATAGGACAACCAACAAGAAGAAGATAATGAAACTGAAAGGTAACTGGCATGAATTGCACGAACAGACTCACTACTTGGAAGTCTCAAGGTACACCTGAGTAGTTGCTGCAGGCAGATGACACCTAAAAGGTATTCCTGAGTCAACTTTACCAGTCTTTGTCAAGCCCTTCGGGGATAGGGGGGATAGTCTCTACCTGACCAAGTAAAAAATCAAAGGGTGAAGAAGGTAAAGATTGGGAAGGTTATGAACAAGCTAAGCTCAGGGCAGGTCTTGGTTATGTGAGAATTAGGGAGAAATTAACCAAATGTGACGGGGGCTTGTGCACCCCAAGATTAGTCAAGACTTTGTTCTCGGACACCTAGTGCTAATAAAAAAAGAAGAAGAAGAGAAATTAATCAAATGTGAAGTGGAATGATGTAGTTGGCCTCGAGATTTCCAAACAAGCATGGCAAAAGGCTGTCATACTGCCTGGTAAGTTTTAAGTAGCAACTATTCCAAGGCTATTGCAGCATAGGAAGACTCAGTTTTCTTCCAAATGGGTGGGAAAAATGAAAAGCTAGTCTCGAATATCCTCCAAATGGCTCATGATGATGCTCCTTATGATTTAGATCTGGCCATAGGTGTTCCTTATGAATTGAAGAATTTCTTATATATCCTTCAGTTCCAGATCTTCCCCCAGTACAAGGAATATGTGCTTGTTCACAGCAGTAAATTCTAGCAATAATGCTCTGGCTCTTCTAATTAGGAAATTGTAGCATTTATCAAGCATTATTTACATAAATGACCATGTACAACATGGTTGTTGTAAGCAGGCTTCCTTCAAGCTTTGGTAAAAACTTTCTAATACATGCAATTAACCTATCACGTTCTTTCTTCAGCCCATTCTGGAACTCATCAAGTCCAGAATTAAGATGCCTCTAAAGTTATGTGTTGTGATAATCTATTGGCACTTCTGAAGTTCAAGGGTATATACTAATCATTTACATGACTGTTCATTCTTGCACACAAGTTTAAGATGGAAAATAATTAATAAAAGCAGGTGAAATTAAAAGATTACAATCATACCAGCACGAGGCAACAAAGCTGTGGAATATAACACGGAATTGCAAAGGCATGTACTGGTAATTCACCCAACCAACTATAGGCCAAAACTGCAAGCCAAAAATGTCAGAGCTGCCAATTTAACAAGTAGGCTTGCATGTCAAACAATAATACTCATCATACCTTCCATGCTGTTAACTGAACAGAGGGGTAGTCCTTTCTAACTTTATGCTTGACTAAACCCCATGGTCTTCCTGCAATATGAGACTATAGGATTACTTTTGTCTTTAAGAAGGTGTTTCTTGACATAGAATTCTGATGGAAAAAGCATTAATTCTAGATGGAGTGTTATTCTGTGAACTGGCTAAGGATAAAATAAAAAAAAATAAAAAAATCAAGTTGTAGCTTATTCTCCAGTCATTGAGTGGCTTCTCTTATTAGAGTGCAAAAAGGGAAAAAAACCCAAATCCGACCAAGCCACATACACAGAGAACATATTTACCTTCAATCACAACTATGCTTTGGAAGCATAAATATGTATCTTTTTAATTTTTCTTCTTTTATGCGGTCCATGATAACATAAGCAAGAACATCATTTCCACATCTTGCAATATTATATTTCATGAACTGACAAATATTTAATCCATTGTATGTAAAGACAGTAAAGCTCAATCGATAAGACAGAAGTAAACATTAGGAACTAAGCAAGCCGTGGCAGAAATGACTTCGTCAATGCACATACCTTCTACTACCAAACCATAATAGATCATAAAGAAAAGGTTGTTCCACGGAGAGGAAGTTAACTGTTCCAATAACACCTAATAATAGAACGCCATCCATCAATACTTAATCACATATTTGCATATAGCCTAGAACAGAACAAAAGGCCCATCTAAATGAGTTCAAAATCTCTTGAATCAAGTACAAGAACATAAATTAATCGGCTAACAAAGCATATGAACTGTAGAAACATAGTACCTTCTTCACAACAGTTTTGTTGCCCTTCTTCCCTTTGAAAATTTTATCCATCAACTTGTGGAGGAAATGCCCGAAAGGCCCAGCGTATGCAAACCCATAGAGCTGGCAAAACAATTTAATTTTTCAATTAGCAGAGACAAGTACAACATGTGGCTAACAATTTATGGAAAAAGACTACGAACTCAAGAAACTCCATATTTATAGACTCTTCCATAGTTTGTATGATCAAAAGCAAAGGCCTTAACTGGGCCTATATGACTGATACAGCTATTTGAATGGTCTCCTGATTTTATCAATTCAGGGAAAAGAAAACAACATAAAAACAGGAATAAAATTTGTTTTTTTCTCGTTCAGCAGATTGAGGTTAAGAGTTTGATCCATTCCACACGAAAGTAAACAAATTAAAGAATGTGCAAACAGAGTTTGCGTACCATGACAAGAAGTAATCTTTTCAGTTGAAGCTTCTTGATCCCAGAAATCTTTTGGGCGACTGTATCACTACACCCAGCTAAAAATCCAGCTGTAATTGCCTAGCAACCCAAAAAGTTCAAGCAAAAAACAACTATGAAGTATCATCTTTAACCGAAATAAATAAAAAAAGGCACAAATGAATGCTGAACAACAGGTAAAAAAAATAGAAAAAGATGTTAAAGAGCGTGGTGTAGTTAAACGAATGGTATTCAATCATGAATGAAAGAAACCTTGGTTCTGAGAGGGTGAAGCTGAAGCTGCAGGAGATATTTCCTCCAAGCCTCGTCGACAATGTCAGACATGGTATGTGATCAACGTCTCAACCCAACCCTTTACTCTGTCACTCTGCGTCTCACAGGATATACGGGTTAATAGATAAGAGACAGAGATCGAGCAAGAGAATGCGAGCATTGACTGAGCACAGAAATGGAAATGGGATTTGTAGAAAATTTGAAAGGCCGACTGGGGTTAGGTGAAGTTATAGAGTCGCAAAGTCGTACTTTAAAAAAAGGTTGCAAAGCGAAGACCTCAACACGAGAGAGTCGCGGAGACGCGCAGAGAGAGAAGGTGGGGGATTTGAAGGAGTTAGTATTTTGTGGGCTTCGGAATCAATGATTTTTGGAACTGGGCTTTTGGGTTGGGTTGAGGCCTGAGGGAGAAGAGAGTAGGTTTAATTCCCAGACTGGTTCCTGATTTGAAAATGATAATTTTTTTTAATGAGTAATATTACGTATAATAGTAGAGTTTTCAAGTATCGTATAGTTATTTTAAAAAAAAATATAGTTTATTATTAAAAAATTTATTTATTTTTTATATGGATCTTATATCTATTCACTTTTTTTTAAAATGATTGCGCGACACTTATACTAACAACTGCAAGTATAATTTTTGGACCATATTCTTTTTTAAAGCGACTACACGGTACTTGCACACTTCACGATTGTATGTAACATTACTCTTTTTTCAAAATAAAGAATTTTAGATTGAGCTTCATTGTTTTTACTTTAATGGTTTTTACTTTTCTTGGATAGGGAATAGCTAATTTTCGCTTTAGTTTATTTATTTATTTGTTTTTATTATGCAATATCTACAATGTCATTCTAATATAATTGTATTTTGTAATAGTATCTTTCGTAAATATATATATTTTTAAAAGGAATTTTATTTATTTTCTAGTACTTTGCTTCGTTATGCAACAGGTAGATGAATACTATAACAGTAATATTTTTTTCATTTTTAATTTTGTCATTTTTAATCACACTTACCGTGTGACATTTTAAATCGAAAAAAAGAAGAGTCAAAGAGCATAGTTATGGAAATATTGAATTGCATCAAATTTCAATATCATGATTCCCAAGCCGTCCGTACACTTGTCACACCAAATATATATAGATGATTACATTTTAAACAAATTAAGCAGATCATTATTAAAGATACATGATAGATCATAACTGTAATTAGTCTAAACTACAATTTTATTTTGTACGAATTTTCAATCCATGCAGTACGTTTTGTTAATCCGAAAATCTGCAACGTCGATACTTCCAGTCTCCAGATGATCACCAAATCATACAAAAAACAAAGAAGCAAACGGCCGGACGGACGAATTGATCGATAATCTTCCATGGAAATAGGCTAGCTAGGAGGCCAGGAGCTCGCTAGAGCCTAGCTCGATCATCATGATCTAAACATGAACATACCTTTTGGTGGGCCACTTGAACCTAATGAGCATTAAAATTTAAAATAATTAATTAAAATACAACTTAATTAACATTAATAAGTAATAAATTTATAATAATCTGGCCGGAGGAGTAGTAGCGTTTGGTTAGTCAAATATATATAACATTTGGAGGGGTCCAAGCCTCTGTGTTGAGTTCAGCATACTCCTGACAAAGAGCACATTGTTCACAGGAGTAGTGTACGCAGCAATCGCAACATGGTTCATCCGGGAATCCGTATTTCGATCGTAGTTTCTTTCTGTTCAGGCAGGACAGGATCCAATGGAATTGGACCGTCATCAAGAGCGCATACACGCAATCAGCTTGCCCGCTACATGCTGATCAGCGTGCATGTGAAATATAAACATATATGGCACAAGCCAGATCAGAGCCACAAACACATTTTTTTTTTTTTTTTTTTAAGAAAGAGTCAGAGTCACATGTTCAAGAATGACTCTTCTCCAAATTTATTTAAAAAAACCTCACTTATGGTGGAGAAAAAACCGAAACTACAACCTAACACTTAGGACTTACAAATAAATAGACAACTAAAGCCCAAGCGTCCAAGAAATAAAACACCACTTCAGCCCCAAGATCAATACAAAGAATAACCAGACCCAAGCAATAAATTAAATACATAAAAGACAAAAAAAAACCACCGTCCCATTTATACGAAAAGTTCCGTCACCAAGCTTCCATGAGAAGAATTAAATCCTCTTGAAGCTACTCACAACGCAAGCCATTTTGCGCAAACTCGGCAAGCCACTATTATCCAAGCGAAGAATTCCTCTAATTCCTGCAAGTAAGGCAGAGCTTTCATTCCAAGTCTGATTCATTCCAGAAGCTCCCAACCTTGCAAAACCATCAGCCAACGAGTTACACTGCCTATAGACATGCCCGACTCTGTAATTCAAGCCTTCACATAGCTGCATCAACTCTTCCCAATAATCTTCTAAATACCAAAGCCCACATCTTTTTTTCTTCATCCACTCAATCACAATCTTAGAGTCCATCTCAATGTCTATATTTTGAATGCCCAAAAATCTCACAATCCTCATGCCCTGAACCAAGCTCAAAAATTCAGCAACATTATTTGATTTATTTCCAGTAGCTATTGCAAAACCTGAAATTAACTTCCCTTTACAATCTCTAATAGCACCTCCTGCACCTGATGAACCTGGGTTCCCCAACGAACAACCATCCACGTTTAGCTTGTGCCAACCTTCCTTTGGTTTCACCCATTTCAAAGGCAAATAAGATATATGTTTTTGCTTAACAGGTATATTAAACATAAACAATATCTCCTCATCTCGCTTAGATAAGCTGGAAGAAGCCTTCAGATTTTCCCCAAACAAACCCAGCCAATATTTAATCGAATTCCACATCGAAATTAAGGACTCATGTTTTCCTTCCATTCTAGCCAAGCACCGTCGAGTCCATAGCTTCCATGTGATTATGCTAGGAAGAAGACCAATTAATTGACCTGGTTGAGTTGAAAATTTAGCACGTCTAAACCATATTTCTACTTTGTCTTTCCAGTTCTGGCCATCCAATTGAGGTATAGCAAGAGTAAGGCAACATTTGCTCCATACCCGCTCGGCAAAAGTCCCAAGTGCTAGTACATGACTCTGATCCTCATATCCCCCATTGTCACAGCAATCACATTTAGAAACCAACGGAACCCCTGCTCTACGAACCCGATCATCCACCGGCAAACAATTATTATGTGCCTTCCACATTATTAGAGACATTTTTTTTGGGATTACAGGATGCCACAACCATTTATGCCAAGGCACTTTTGGGCCTCTAGACCTGATACATTCCCATGCAGAATGAGTGGAAAAATTCCCATGGGCATTCGGTAACCAAATAAGAGTGTCCTTCTCCTGCTTCACTCTACCCAATTCTTCTAAGATTTGTTCCAACTTTTCCATGCCAACTAATCGGTCAAACAGTTCCACATTCCATCCATTTCCAAGTTTACACTCTGCAATAGAAAGATTCGGAAATTCCCGAACTTCATGTTGTTCACTAAGAGGACCATCAGCTAACCATTTGTCGTGCCAAAAGGAAATGTTACCTTCTTTCACCCTCCATTTGGAAAATTTTTTTACAGCAACCATGTTATCCAAAAGCATCTTCCATAATTTCGATCCTTTTGATGAATCCACACAGGAGATATGATTATTACCGACATATTTAGCAACCAAAAATTTCGACCAAACCGATTTTCCTTGAAGCAAATTCCAAACTAATTTCATATGAAGTGATCTCTGCACCTCAAGCAAATTTCTGAGCCCAATACCCCCCTCTGAAACTGGTTTACACAGCTCATCCCAAGCCCTCCATTTTTTTTTAGGCTTGCCATCTCTAACACCCCAAAAGAAAGTACACATTAGTCTCTTCAATTTATCCAATACTACTTTCGGAGTATGTAAAATAGAAAGGCTATGGATAGGAATGCTTTGCAAAACATGCTTTAAAAGCAATAGCCGAGAGCCATTTGAGAGTAATTGGGCCTTCCAACCCTTTATGCGATCTCTTACTTTTTTAATCAAGCCTTCAAAGTGTGCCACCAAAAGTCTTCCCGAAACAATGGGAACACCCAAATAATTAAACGGAAATCCTCCTTCAGTAAATCCGGTAATTCTCAAAATCATTCTACGCCGAGATAAAGACATTTGTTTTGAAAAAAGGATCGAAGATTTGCTTTTATTTACCTCTTGACCCGACCATTCTCCATAAACCTTAAGAATCTTAGTGATATTCTTAATCGAGGTTTTTCCACCGTTAGCAAAAATAACTATATCATCTGCATAAAGAAGGTGAGATATAATAGGAGCCCCCCTTGGGTGATAAAAAGGAGCAATTTTCCCCGACTCAACCTGTTGCTTTAACATCCTAGAAAGGATTTCCTCCACAAGAATAAATAAATAAGGAGATAGTGGATCACCCTGTCTCAACCCTCTACCACCCTTAAAGAAGCCTTTAGGAACTCCATTCATTACCACTGAGTACCACGGTGAAGAAATACATTGTCGAATAATATTGCAAACTGGATCTGAGAAACCCAGGGAGCATAACACATGTAACAGAAAATCCCAGTCAATACTATCATATGCTTTAGCCATATCAATCTTCATCACAACATTACCCCCCCGAGAAGTCTTGTTTAAAGCATGCATCATTTCTTGAGTCAAACTAATATTTTCAAAAATACTACGGCCCTGAATAAAGGCTCCTTGCTCTGGCGAAATAATTTTGGCTAAAATTGGAGTCATACGATTAACCAAAATCTTAGAACAAACCTTATAAAAAACTGAGCAGAAGCTAATAGGTCGGAATTTATCAAAGCTATCAGGGCTCGGAACTTTCGGAATTAGCACAAGGAAAGAGGCCGAATAAAATCTAGGAAGGATAGCACCACTGAAAAAATCAACCACCGCTTCAACAACCTCCTTGGAGATAATATGCCAACATGATCGATAAAAGCCCGAACCAAACCCATCTGGACCCGGACTGCTATCTATTGGAATGGAGAAAATAGCATCTTTCACTTCCTGTTCTGAAGGCAGTTGGCATAACTCTTCATTATCACTGTCAGACACTAGCTTTTGAACCAAACCATCCAAATTCGGCAATACACCTCTCGGCCTATTCTCCAAAAATTTTTGAAAGTGGGACACAGCTCCATTATGCACCTGTTCCGGAGTGGTAAGAAAGGATCCATCTTGCATTTTCATCTCCCTTACTTGCCTATAATTCCTCCTACTAACTGCTCTGAAGAACCCAGCATTAGCTTCACCTTTTGGTAGCCAATGTTGCTTTGCATGTTGCGACAACCTTTGTTCCTCTCTATCCATCTAAGTTTTAAGCTCCAATTGAGAAACAAAGAGATCACGTTCCTCATCCGCAGAATAATTCCGCTGAAGATTTTTTTCAATTTCCTCAATGCGCAACTCCAATCTCGCAATATTGGCTTCTGTCCTCCCAAAAATTTGCTTATTCCAAATACGAAGAGCAGATTTTAAAGATTTATGTTTCACAACAAGTCTGGATAAGGGTGAACCCAACACTTCTCTTTCCCAAACCTTTGAGACACAATCAAAAAAAAATGCTCGTGAGTAGTCCACATTTGCTGAAATTTAAAAGAGGAAAACCCATAAGGTTCCTCCTTGCCAACCAAAGAGAATAACATAGGAGCATGATCGGATGATGTTCGAGGAAGATATTTGACATGAGCTTCATGAAACTGATTACAACCCGAAGCATTAAAGAAGATGCGATCTAGACGAGCCCAACTACGTGTGTAATTAGAATGGCCATTACACCACGACAGAGAAGGCCCACTAAATGGCATTTCCATAATCCCACAAATATCGATAGTATGATTAAATTCTTCCATGGCCATAGCATTTCGAGGTTTGCCCCCACGTCGTTCATAATCATATCTAATGATATTAAAATCTCCAACAACAATCCAGGGCAAGTTATTCGTATTAGTGTCTTCTAAAGCACTCCATAACCTTCGACGTTCTTGATAATTGCATTTAGCATATACCAAAGTAACGTATTTGTAACCCTCAGGCATCGGGTTGTTACCACGGTTTTCCTCCGTCAAAAGTGAGGGCTTATTAATAAAATTGGGGTACCGTCCTATTTCAAAAAAAAAAAATATATATATATATATACCAAAGTAACGTAAATTGTTTTCAGATTATCCAACATACTAACCGTAATAAATTGATCTCCCATATCTTGCACTACAAGATTGGTTTCTTGTGTCCACATCAACCACAATTTTCCACCAACAACCTCATTAGAAATACAATCATCAAACTTAAGACGATTTCGCCAAACCTGGATTTTATTATTTGAACTCATAGGCTCTGCAAGCATAAGAACTTTCGGCTTCAACTTCCCAATCAATTTCTTTAACCTATTTCTCGACGTACCTAGACCCCTTATATTCCAATATAAATAAGAATTCATCATAAATCAAGTCTTGAGGGTTTGCTTTTCACCCTAGAGGATCCCCTTATTTTAACTGCCTTTTTCCTGTTAATCTCTGTCTCTACATGCAAATCTGATTCTGAAAGACATCCCTTTCCTCTTGCCAAATGTTGTAAGGATTCCTCTATTTCTGACTCAGAGCAAATTTGAATTTCTCCTTCTTCTCTTTCAAGAGAAGAATTTGGCACGAATTCATTCACAACATTCAAGTCCGATCGGATCTCCTCATTGCATTCCCCAATAATCATATCAAGCTTTTCCAAATTTACTTCCCCAAGGAAGACCTCCGAAACCAAGGCAGGATTTTGAACAGCTTCAACCTCTTCCCTGATGGTGGAAATTGTGTTATTTAATTCTGGATCCTCATCTGATTTTTCTGTTTGCATGGGCTGATCATCAACGTTTATGTTCTGCACAGCCTGTTCATCAGTCTTTTTATTTTCCATGACTTGGAGCTCAACTCCATCAATAACTTCCACTCCCTCAGTAAACCCATTAACTTCATCAACTTGAATTTTTTTCAATTCTTTGGATTCCTCGGCAATCACCATAGTTTCCGCCGATCGGCTAGTTTCTCCCTTTTGAAAAATCAAAATACTCTGCTCCTGAATTGTCTCCTTTTCTTCTGAGTTTTTTACCTGAGATTTACGTACCCACTCTTTTTCTGCCTTCCCACCATCATTTTTATGATCACCAGCCTTCTTCTTCTTTTGATCACTCCACTTACAAGTCTTAGCATTATGGCCTTGCATATGGCATTTCATGCAGTATGCGGGTAGCGTCTCATAAATGATTTCCTGTAGAAAACTGTTTGGTTGTCGTGGAATACCAATCCAGATTGCAGCTAATGGCTCTTTGGATACATCCATTTCAACACAAATTCGAGCCCCTTCAGTCCGAGTTGCACATTTTGTAGGATTATCTCGTTTCAGGTACTGTCCAATCGGAGCGGTGATGTTACGCAAATAAGAGTCCTGATAATAATTCGGTGGAAGTCCTGGCAATGAGATCCAGACAGGAACTTTTACAGGTTCTTTGTCTTCCTGAAATTCGGTAGTCCAATGAAAAACACGATAAATTGCACCATCAATATCTGTCGCCTCCCTCGTCAAGGCTTTGATAAAATCTTCCTCAGATGACATTCTGATAAAAACATTTCGAGGCTTCAGCATCGACGAAACAACCGGCTGTTTAGATAGACCCCATCTAGAGCGGATAAATACTCTAATAGAGTCAAGCGAAGGCCTTTGTCTCAGAAACTTAAGAACAATCGAGAATCTGAAAGGGAGCTGTTAAAGAATGAAGAAAATGCTGAGGTGGAAAGGCATCGACCATTGTAAGCCACCCTCCTGCTGTGTTGCAATGCAGGCCAGAAAAAGCAGCTACAACCTGCAGAGGGAATGTACAAACCTGCAGAGTGCAAAAGATGAAATATTTTTGTTTGTATTCATGTAGTGTATTTCTGTCACATGCCATGCCATTTCTTTCATGTAAATGGAGTAGTGTGTATGGCAGGTTTTGTATCCTAGTGATTTTGTAGTATAGTGACATGCATGAGGCTGCTATAAATAGCAGAGTTTTTTTTTTTTTTGTATAGCTTCAGCAAGAGAAATAAAAAGACTGAGCTTTTCCATCGTGTTCTTCCAATATCAACATATTGTTCTTACAATTCTTATATGGTATCAGAGCTTAGGCTATGGAAGAACACAGCTCAGAAAGCCACAATTAAAACCAAAACTCAAACCCAACCAAGGACCCTGCTCATCCAAGCAGTCCATACTACATTGGCACAAATGATAATACTGGCTCCATGCTTGTTACTCATAGCTTGGACGCCAGTAACTATTATTCATGGGCTAGATCAATGAAGAGAGCATTAAGAATCAAAAATAAGCTTGGCTTCATTGATGGAAGTCTATGTGAGCCAACTGACCCAAATGACCCTCTCATGGAACATTGGTTGCGTTGCAATGATGTTGTGATCACTTGGATGCAAAATACCATGGCCCTTGATATCAAATGCAGCACAGTATATGCAGAAACAGCACATGAACTTTGGCTTGAGTTGGAGCAACGTTTTGCACAACAAAATGCACCTCGAATCTTTGAGATTAAACAAGCTGTAACCATGCTGATGCAAAACCAAGATGCTGTAAGTGTTTATTTCTCCAAACTCAAAACTTTACTTGATGAGCTTTTGAACTATGAAACAATTCCAAGTTGCAGCTGTGGAGGCTTGAAAACTGTTGTGCAAAACCAACAAAGGGATTGGGTTATGAAATTCTTAATGGGGCTGAATGATTCTTATAAGGGAATCAAGGCTCAAATTCTTTTAATCAAACCCTTTCCTAGTCTTAATGAGGTTTATTCCATAATACAACAAGAAGAGAAAAGAAGGGAAATATCCACTGAGGGATCTGCTCATGACTCTATGGCACTATTTACTCGAGGCAACTACAAGGAAGGTGGTAGACCAAACACTTCTACACAAAAGAGGGATCGATACTATTGTTCTTTTTGCAAGATGACAGGCCATTCTCTAGAAAGATGTTTTAAGGCTAATCCAAACAAACCAGTTTGCTCTCATTGTCAAGTTCCAGGTCATACAGCAGACAAATGTTTCAAGCTTCATGGATACCCATCAACTCACAAGTTTGATGGGAGGAACAAACCTTCAGCAAATCAAGCCACAGGTTCTCCAATTTCAGCACAGGACTTGGTAAATGACAAGTCTCAAGTATCTTTAAGTCAAGAACAATATTCTCAACTTATGGCTCTACTTAAACCAGCCTCAAGTCCCTCACATCTGAACCCTTCAGCCAACAATGTTCAAAGCATCTTTGCATCTTCATCTACTGCTGAAAATGTCCATCAAATGTCTGGTATACCACTTTGCCTATCTGTTTTTAATTCCAAATCTTCAAACAAATTGAATGTGCCTTGGATCATTGATACGGGGGCAACAGATCATATGATCTGCTCCCCCTCATTGTTCTCTTCAATACAATCACAAACAACTCACTCTGTTGCTTTACCTAATGGTGAGATAGCTGCTGTTACTCACATAGGAACAGTAAGAGTTACAGATTCTCTTATCCTACAAGATGTTCTTTGTGTTCCTAGTTTCACCTTCAACCTAATTTCTGCTACAAAACTGACACAGACACTTCATTGCTGTTTGCTTTTCTTTCCTTATTTCTGCTACATACAGGACCTTTCAGTTTGTAGGACGATTGGCATGGGTGAAGTGAGGCAGGGGCTGTACCACATGCTGCAAAGGGAGGTCTCTCCCTCAGCCTTGTCAGAAGCAATGGACAAAATGAATCTCTCATCTTCATCTTCTTATTCAGTTTCCACTCCAACCACCAACAATGACCAAACCTTTGATATTTGGCATTATAGACTAGGACACTCTTCTTACTCAGTTTTTGACATAGGTGGTGATGTGCATTTTGCCAAAACTCCTAGTGATAAACCTTGCTCCATATATCCCTTAGCCAAACTTCACAAACTACCATTCCACACCAGTACACACAAAACAGAAAGGTGTTTTGAACTTTTACATTGTGATATTTGGGGCCCTTGCAATGAGATTGGGAGTGATGGTTCAAAATACTTCTTAACTATTGTTGATGATTTTAGTAGGTGTACTTGGACTTATATGTTAAGACTAAAATCTGATGCCACCACCACTCTTCAACACTTTTGTGCTATGGTGGAAACTCAATTTGAAACCAAAATAAAAATCATTCGAAGTGACAATGGAGGGGAGTTTAACATGAAAAACTTTTATCTTGAAAAGGGGATCATACATCAAAGGAGCTGTGTTGAAACACCACAGCAAAATGCTGTGGTGGAAAGAAAGCACCAACACATTTTAAACACAGCAAGGGCACTAAGATTTCAAAGTGGGGTACCTTTAAAATATTGGAACCATTGTATTTTAACTGCTGTACATCTCATAAACAGAATACCTTCACCTATTTTAAACAACAAAAGTCCTTATCAAATCCTATTCAAAACAAAGCCGAGCTACACACATCTTAAAGTTTTTGGATGCTTGGCCTTTGCCACCACCATTGTAAATGGAAGGCACAAATTTGACCCTAGAGCAAAGCAATGTGTGTTTATGGGATATCCCTTTGGAATTAAAGGATATACCTTGCTGGATCTTGAAACCAAAAGGGTATTCACTTCAAGAAATGTTGTTTTCTATGAGAATGTTTTCCCCTACAAAAATGGGACTTCCACTAATACTCATTTGCAAACTAATCAAAACAGCATCAGTTTCACTCAAGTCCCAACCATTCTTACTGAACCTGTCACAAATATCCCAAACACTTCCCAAGAAAATGGGACAGATTCACAAAACAGCATCTCAGAACAGGAAGTCATTGAAGTCCCTTCTCAAATTGAGACAGAAATCAGTCCACAAGATCCTCTTCCTCATGACAATGCAACAAACACCACCCCTATCAATCACTTACCAAGAAGGTCAACAAGGGTTCGAAAAACACCACTCCATCTGCAGGATTTCATATGTCAGCAGGCCACTTCTCTTCACCCATCTCAAATGTTGAACAAACAGAAAGGCAAGAGACTCACAGGTAATCCTTACCCTCTCAGTAACAGCATTTCATATGAAAAATTGTCCAAATTGCATAGAGCTTTTGTTTCCTCCATTACATCCCAAACTGAACCTAGCACTTACCAAGAGGCCCAAAATTCACCTGAATGGTGCACAGCCATGAGAGCTGAAATAGATGCTCTTGAACTTAATGAAACTTGGGACTTAGTTAGTTTACCACCTAATAAGAGAGCAATTGGATGTAAGTGGGTGTATAAAGTTAAATTCAAAGCTGATGGGAGTGTGGAAAGGCTTAAGGCAAGGTTAGTGGCAAAGGGATACACCCAACAAGAAGGACTAGACTATCATGAGACCTTCTCACCAGTGGCTAAGCTTGTAACTGTAAGAACCCTCTTGGCTGTAGCAGCAATAAAGGGATGGGGCCTTTTCCAACTTGATGTAAACAATGCATTTTTGCATGGTGAGTTAGATGAGGAGGTTTATATGGAATTACCCCCTGGGTATCCTAGTAGTGATAGTGAAAAGGTGTGCAAATTAAAGAAAAGTCTATATGGCCTAAAGCAAGCATCACGACAGTGGTATTCTAAGATTTCCAACTTCATTGTTGAGCAAGGATTCACACAGTCCAAAGCTGATTACAGCTTGTTTACCAAGAGTACTGAAGGATCATTCACAGCCATTTTGGTCTATGTGGATGACATTATAGTAGCTGGTAATTGCATTAGAAGCATTAATTGTCTCAAAACCAGTCTACATGAGAAATTCAGAATCAAAGACTTAGGGAAACTGAAGTTCTTTCTCGGAATTGAGGTGGCCAGATCTGAAGATGGCATGCATATATGTCAAAGGAAATATGCTCTAGACATTTTGAGTGACTCGGGAACTATTGGATCTATACCTGTTAAGGTTCCTATGGATCAAAACATGAAGTTAAGCAAGGAGGAAGGAGAGTTGCTTCCAGAACCAACAATTTACAGAAGGCTCATTGGTAGATTGTTGTATTTGACAATAACTAGGCCTGATATCTCATATGCAGTCCAGTTATTAAGTCAGTTCATGGATAATCCTAGGATCCCTCACCTACATGCAGCACACAAGATCCTAAGGTACATCAAAAGGGCACCAGGCCAAGGCTTATTTTATCCAAAGAATTCAAGGTTACAGCTACATGGATACAGTGATTCAGATTGGGGGGCTTGTCCTGATAGTAGGAGGTCTGTCACAGGGTATTGTGTCTTAATTGGTGATTCACTTGTGTCTTGGAAGTCCAAGAAACAACATGTTGTTTCCAGATCCTCCTCGGAAGCAGAGTATAGGGCCATGGCAAATCTATGCTGTGAATTAACGTGGCTCAAGTACTTATTTGAAGACCTACAAGTAGAGCATCCCCAAGCTGCCCTTCTATATTGTGATAACAAGTCAGCCCTATACATAGCCACTAACCCTGTGTTTCATGAAAGAACCAAGCATATAGAGCTTGACTGTCATTTAATTCGAGATAAGATACAAGAAGGATGCATTACTACAAGACATGTGCCAAGTAAGTCACAAGTGGCAGATATGCTTACCAAAGCTTTGGATTCCCAAAGCCTCCACTCTTGCATGCTTAAGATGGGAGTAGCAGATATCTACTCTCCATCTTACGGGGGGCTGTTAAAGAATGAAGAAAATGCTGAGGTGGAAAGGCATCGACCATTGTAAGCCACCCTCCTGCTGTGTTGCAATGCAGGCCAGAAAAAGCAGCTACAACCTGCAGAGGGAATGTACAAACCTACAGAGTGCAAAAGATGAAATATTTTTGTTTGTATTCATGTAGTGTATTTCTGTCACATGCCATGCCATTTCTTTCATGTAAATGGAGTAGTGCGTATGGCAGGTTTTGTATCCTAGTGATTTTGTAGTATAGTGACATGCATGAGGCTGCTATAAATAGCAGAGGTTTTTTTTGTATAGCTTCAGCAAGAGAAATAAAAAGACTGAGCTTTTCCATCGTGTTCTTCCAATATCAACATATTGTTCTTACAATTCTTATAGCGCCGAGTTCTCAATTTCTTCCTTTGAAAATAAAATACAAACTTCACCATCTACAATTTTCGGACCACGAAAAGGAACCACCACCTCTGGAATAGGTTGTGGAGAATCAAGCAACAAATCTGCAAAGGTTCTTTTCTGGGAAGCAACCACCAGAGCGGCCTGGGGGCCCTCGGCGGCTGCCATGCACACCCTAAAAAAAAATCGCCAAACCAATCGCCCACAAATCGCCTAAAACAAACTTCCGAAAAATTCGGAAGGTAGTTCCTCTTATTTGCACTTGCAGTAGCCACAAACACTTACATGTAGTTTTGTTCACTCCACAGTCACAAAGACCACTTGACCATTTGGGGCTAAGAGAACGACGAATAAAGTCCATCTTCACTGACGAATGCCTATGGATGGATCGGAAATTAATTTAAAGATAATGCATGTGCGATACGATAGTACTTCATGAGCTAGTTGGCATGCATGGGGTTCTTGTCATCTTGATCGATCATTTATACCTCCGGCCGGCTTCCTCCAATTAACATTATTTAAGTGCATATAAGTACTTAGATCAAATTTTGTTTGGGAAACTCCGCCTGATTAAATATTTAATTAGGATAATGTTGCATTTCATTACTCAAAAACTATGAATTACTACATCTCGTAGATCCCTATAGTCTCCTAGGTAATGTCACCTTGAAGTTCTGTTTTGGGTGACGATCGATCGAGGAACTTTTGCGCAAAGGTTCATAGAAATGAAGACAATAAACATGCCAAATCAATTAATTAATGGTCTTATATATATAGAGAACTGGTCACGTCGAGTGCCATCCTAATTGATATAATATTAATTACAGAAATGCTGGTTGCACACGCCGTTGGGGACACGGCGAGTACACGGGTCCCACGTGGACATTAATGAAACGGTGCGTGTTGTCTTCAATAGGCGTTCGTTCGTCGAAAAGCAGCCCCTTGCCTTCAGATTAAACAGAAGTTCTTTCCCCCTTGAGATGAACAAGAAAAGGAACTCGAGGGATGGCAAAGATGGCCGGCCCCGCTGCTACAGATTCTGATCCCATTGAAAAAGAACTCGATGAATGCAAAGAGCTGTTAATCGACATACCACTTGCTCTGGAGCTTCCTCTTTGGCCGGAGTGCTGCATCTACAGGGTTCCCAAGAGACTTCGGGAGATAAATGAAAAGGCATAATGGTTATGTATTAAAAAAATGTAAAAATAATTATATGTAGCATAGAATACGTACATCGCACAGAAAGAAGGTCACCGTGAGCCTGCTATGGTGGTGCAAAAGCAGTCAGCGGAGTTTGCTAAAAGCAGTCAGCGGAGTTTGCTGTATGTGCGGAGTTTGCTGTATGTGGATTGCTCTATTTTTTTATTTTGAAAAGCAGAGGCTCACCGTGTGACTGCAGGTGACATGGTGGCTTTCTTACACGGTGGTTACAGGGCTGGGGTACGGTGGCTGGCCAGAGGTTGTGGGTTGGTTGTAGTGGCTAACAATGGAGTGGTAGATGCTCTGTTTTGGGGAGCAAAAACAGAGGTCCCTTTTCAGTGATGGCCAGCAGTGGCTCCACGTATGTTCACGGCTGGGCTACGGCGGCTTATGGTTTCACATGGGGTTGGGCAATGGCCAGTGGCTTCCGTCGTGCAGGGGCAAAACTCGCACAGGGTGGCTTCCGTTCGCTGAGCGCACACGGGCGTGGATTTTTTGTGATGGTGAGGTCGTGCAACTAGGCTACAGGCGAGGTCTAACGCCGTGGGTGTGGAGGTTCAGAGACAGGGACGGTGACTGCATGGAGGTTGTGGAGGGTGGAGACTGCCATAGAAGGTTTGCGGTAGCTATAAGCCTGGTAAACTCTCACATGCAGGTACGTATGTATATATTTATAGACGATGGAAAAAACCCCACAAAAAGAAAAGTGTATGAAGAGGGAAATGGACGCGGAAGGCACCGCTAGAGATGATGGAAGAAATAACCTAAAGTATATTGAAAAAATATACTAACTGCTTGCCGAAAAGATAAAGGAAAGAAAAGATACGTGCATCAAGCATGCTGTGGAATACGGACTTGACGAAGAATTTTCATAACCATTATGCCTTTTCATTTATCTCCCGAAATCTCTTGGGAACCCTGTAGATGCAGCACTCCAGCCAAAGAGGAGGCTCCAGAGCAAGTGGTATGTCGATTAACAGCTCTTTGCATTCATCGAGTTCTTTTCCAATGGGATCAGAATCTGTAGCAGCGGGGCCGGCCATCTTTGCCATCCCTCGAGTTCCTTTTCTTGTTCATCTCAAGGGGGAAATAACTTCTGTTTAATCTGAAGGCAAGGGACTGCTTTTCAATGAACGCCTATTGAAGACAACACGCACCGTTTCATTAATGTCCACGTGGGACCCGTGTACGCGCCGTGTCCCCAACGGCGGTGCAACCAGCATTTCTCTATTAATTATTAGCATGCATCACTATTGTTGTGGTTTTTGCATGTACTGATGAAGTGAGATTGGAGCGATCCAACTTTCGGAAATCCTCCCTTTTTTTTACTTCACTCGAGCTCCAAAAGAAAGAGGATCAAGTCAAGGTACTGTGATCGATCGGACTTCATCATATCAGCATTATTTAGATAATTACTCTTACTACATATAATGTATTCATGATTTCGACGAGCAAATTGTGATCTTGTGCTTTCCAAAATTTTCGGGTAACTCAATTTATATATATGTTTTGGTCCAACTCAGTTTTATATATCTTTTGACAGTATATATCTAGCTTGGCGCGCGTATGTTCTTGACGGCCCAATATTTTCAACCCTGACAAACACTGATCGACATTTTCCACTCGAACACTGTTTAATAAGGAGAAATTCCTGATGAAGACACATTAACTTAGGTAACCTGGCAATGAACATGATTTTTTAAGAAAAGTACTGTTATACGACGAAATGATTATCTCACAAAGTTAAACTCATAAATTGATATGACTTCGTATGATAAGTTAGATCTATTTTACAATAAAAATAGTTTATAATTTAATCGTATCACATCAAGGTTAAATCATTTCTCTTTTTGTTTGAAATTTTAAACAAATTATTCTTTTCCCTGACCTGAAAAACTAAAATAACTCAAGTACTGCGCGCTCCAAAATCTACACTAAAATTAAAGGTACGTATGAATTCTGTACGTTAATGCACAGACAGTTGCCTTAACAATTCGTATATCGCTTTGACAAAATTATATATACGTTAACATATATACCAACAGCAATTAAGACAAACAGTGACAAAATTGTTGAAACCCATGCTGATGGCAATCACAATGTTAGTCGAACTTTAGAAGCTGCAGCGGCCTGATTGTCATGTGGCGCTGACAATATTAATGTCCCAAGGGCTGTATGTAGTTTCCCAAGTACAATTAATTATATTAATCTCCCTCCACTACTGCTGGAATTTCGACCATTAAAACCGCCCTTAGATCACAACTTTCAAAACCAGAAAAGGAAGAGAATCTATAAAGTCATGAAAGCCATGGCCACAGCTTGTAATTCGTCTTTAATACAAGCCAATTAGCTTTTGATCCATTAAAGATATATAGCTAGCCTAGTGTCGTTGACTTGTACTTTGTAAAGGTGTTGCAGTTGCACTCTCCAAGCCAGTTCTTGGGGGAAGAGATTATAAGTATCTGAATGCAATATTAATGGGCATTAAATTAGTGCCATACAATTACTTAATCATTATATTACAGACCAAGTACTACATATACATGTGATGATCTGTTGATAATAAGTTTCTCATTGTGACATCAGCAGGCCCAATTTTCCATCGAATTATTGAGACAATATTTCCGTATAAATGCATATGGATGTTTAATTGCTTTTCTTTTTGAAAGTACTACACGCAGCATGGATTGCTCTGTCACAAGTTGGGAAATCATTATTCATCTGAACATAATTCACTACCATATCTAAAGAATTGTAGGAATGTCGTTGGGAGTCAACTTTGTTCCTTCTTTTACAAGTTTGCTCTCATATATTGATCTAAAAGGATCGAGTTCATATTTTTTTTCGAAGTGGTTGATGTTCTTTTTGTTTTCTTTCTTGTTTCGCTTAATTACTCGGTTTGGTGCTGGTGTCCCTATCAACATCTTTGCATAGTTGCGTCCACAAAACACGTTGGTGGTCTTGGCTATTCCTTGCTAACCAACACATCATGCATGCATTTCAATGCTCCCCACTCGAACGATATTGAGTCTTCCATTAATTTCTATATATTCCCATTTCTGGGCCTCTTAAAACCCTGATTCGCTCCAACTTACAAACATCACGACTTTCTTGATTATTTGCAGATGATATCACAAGATGTGACCTTTAGTCTTTCCTACCATCGACAAAACTGAGAGGACCAACCTCACTTCGTCATGCATTTTACTGTATATTAATGTGATAAACCAAAAAGGTTTGGCTCTGGAAAAAGGCCGGGGATTTTGATACTGGTTTCAAACTTCTACAGGTGAGCGTGAGGTCTCTACATCATTCTAGGGTCTAGCTAGCTTGCCAAGTTTGACACGTAAAACCCCCCCATACATCATGAAGGCAATGACAATTATATTGTGTAAAAAAATAGCAATAAAAGAAATGCAAATTCTGAAGGGTCACAATCGATATATAGGCCAATATGGATTATATACGGTGGGATTCAATGTGTCTCCGCAATACTGGGACAAGTTGACTGAAGAGTGCTGGATGACGTTGCAGCTAGCTCTCAAGTAGTACTCATGCCTGCATGCATTGCATATATGATATTGCTCGAGACTTCATTTCGGGCAGTAATGGTGTAAGCCAAATCTTATCATATCAAACAGTACTGCAACTAGATGGCCTCTATGGACCTATACGACACAAAAAGGATATTATATATATAATAGCATCCGGTTATAAAGTAGAATCTTCTTCATGTTTCATCTTTTGCGTACTTATATATTCAACAAGAGATGCTTATCAATTATTGTGAAAAGAAGATTTTCCTCCTTTGCGGGATACCATAAAAAGACAATTTCATGATCAGGTTAAACCCACGTGAAATATTCCGAGTTAGATCATTTTTTGTCCTTTTGTCAATTGGTAAATTGATGGGAATTTTAACAAGCTAGGCCATGGGGCTTTTGTGCTTCTTGTGCTCACAAAACCTTCATTATAAAGGGATGGTTAATTAATGGTACTATTCATGATTTGTTGTGCTCATATTATCAAATTAAGCATAGGCGCCAATACGACTTAAATTTTGAACGACACATGGCATGTGCGTTGTAAATATCTTGATTCCTTTAAAAATGACTTATTATCCCAAAAGCTGATATTTAAACTAATCACGTAATTAATCATTATTCTAACCTTATCAGAGCAGACAAATAGGATATATTTCTAAGGCACGAATTCAATAAAATGCGTTTGGGTCTTTGGGAATCATAATCTGCGAGCAGCTTGATGACTAGGGAATGAGGGGCCAAATTAACATTAATCCATCGATATATGATTATTGATTTGAGTTGTATATATATGTGTGTATGTGTGTGAATAATGATAATAACATCTTGGCAGCTAGCTTTATCGCAGATGGGCTTGCATTAATCACTTAAACTGGCCCAGGTAAACTCGCTAGATCCACGTACAACTTGGACTAGTTGTTGGATAATATTGTAGGTAGTTGTGCTGATCAATTATCAGCCTCTCGACTACAAAATATTCGTACCCATATGATCATTTGTTCTCAATATATACGATCTACTTCCATTGACCGCGCGAAGACGAACAATATTAACCTTTAAGTTTAAAGTGGAACAAACCACTGTTCCATGCATTTTGTCTCTGGCGGCCTTCGTGCACTAATTAATTTATAATGAATTAAGATGCATCACATCTCGATCGCCTACTTCAACATGCATAAACTTTTTTTTTTTTTTTTTTTTTTGTCGTTGACTACATCGACTAACTACATGATGGTCAGATTGAAACTAGCTAGCTCTAGTTTTTGGACCCATGGATGTTTAACAACGTCCTTATAATGGATGGACTCTCTACTAGCACTATTAATTGCAATCCACGATCCAGCCATTTATTGGAACACCAACGGTTGGCCAATGAATATTAATACTATATATATATATATATATATTATATGTGCCTCATAAAATGAAAGTCATGACTAGCCAATTACTCGAATCTCTAGTTCATATACATATCATAGCACAAATGATCACTAATAATCACTACAAGAAAATTAGACAGCTATTGTCATTTATTTTCTGTAAAAGTGATCATTTCCTATTAAAACAGACTAATTTTAGTAGGATATAGTCATTTTCATGATAAATAAGTGGTAATAACTGCCCAATTTTCTTGTAGTGAATAGAAAATGCCACTTTAGAACATTCTTAATTATGAAGATAAGAAGATATTAAGATGGAATCGAGAGGGATAATTTTCAGCCCAAATCAGCGATCGAGACGACCCATATCTTCCTTCTGCAGTGGTACTTGATCCGAGATATATAAATATGTATATTCCTGCATGCATCTTGTTTTTTGACCAATCGAATTAACGCGCGTGTTTAAAATCGTTAAAGGGGTTTAGATCATGGTCTTCTGTTGTCATGCATGTAGAGAAGAAATTGCATTATATATGTTAATTGCTTCGCTAGCTCTACGTACAATTGTTTCATTTCCACGTGGACATGCATGATCATGTAAATGATGATATCTCTGCGCGCGCGCAGCCATCCACTGTTACATCCAGTATCTAATTACTCTTCTTTTATGTGCAGTTGGATTTTTCCAGGTGTTCTGGAATTCACTGGTAGATCAGTTTATATATATATATATATATATGCACATTATTCTGCTATTGGCCGAGTAATCTGCATGTATAATTTAGTGATGATAAACTTATAATTTGTGTTCTCAATATTTTACCATGCCTGCAAAGTACAAGAAATTAAGAAGGTATGTTACATATATGGTAACATGAAGTTAATTATTTGTAGGGCTAGATGAATACAATATTGATCTGTCTGGCTCTGACCGCCAGCCTTTACGAAATTAGCGCCAAGATCTGTCCCTCCATGGAATATTTAATGATACAGGTTGTTTCGGATGCATTTAATTAGTAGTGCTCGTGCGTTTATCCTAATCTCACTAATTTTACTAATCTCACTAATTACTAGGATATCATGGTACCTGAATACCAATAAAATAAAGCTACTACTTTAGAGATCACCCATTAGATCAACTTAATGATAGTTTATCAAAATTAATTAGTGCCCCGCAGATGCGCGCTGAATATCACGTCATGATCACTTACGTATGAATCATGTCAACATTTTCGATTGTTGAGTCTCATAAACAAACACGAGGTTACAATGCAAGCCACTTGCTCATCTGACTCATTGTCCAGGCATATTTTTAATCCCCCAAATAAAGGAAGAAAGAATAAAATCCATGATTCAAGATCAAAAGGGCAGGCCAGTTGTTTGATACCAAGTCATGTAAAGATGCATCATGCATTTAATTACTTATTTCAAAACTATGCATTTCATATCATGTACTCCAATATAATATGATCCCGGTTGACTTTTGACATGGATTAGTAACGCGTACACCTTTTTCTGGAGAAGGTTAGGTTAATTTAGCCATTGAGAATTTTGAATTTTAAGATGAAATATTAAAATATTATATTTTAATATTATTATTGTTTTAAGATTTGAAAAAATTAAGAAAAAGTTGAATTATTTATTATATTTTATATGAAAATTTGAAAAAATTGTAATGATGAGAATATAATTTTGAGTTTAAATTAAATGAGAATTTTGTATTGCCAAACCGAAGATCTCATTTGTCATATACACTCATTTATTGGGTGCTTACACTGTGTAAGTCTGTAAGGGTATCACACACATCAATGATAACATTGTTACTGAAGAACGATTGGTTAGGGCATAATATCCTGGTGACATCAGCCCGAGTTTGCACCAAATTATTGGTTGAACTCTCGAAATCATGGGCTGATGTAAAAGGTTTTGCGTTTTTTATTTTATTTTATTCAGTTTTTTAATGAACCTGAACGTGAGGACATGGATTGCTTTGTAGGAGTTGGCCGGGTTAGGTCTTGAAGCGTTACTCACCAAAGGAATGGGCCAAAGAACTGTATATGATACCCATTAATATTTTTTCCCTAGCTCTCATTTGCTTTCTTGTTTTAGTGGTGCTCATGTCTTTTTCAATGTTTTATGTATCTGGCCTCCACTAAAATACCTTCAGTGGTTTTGGCTCTTTTCCCTGATTAATCATAGCACATTAATGCACTTCAAAGTTTCCCACTCAAGTTGAGGCCTCTATCAGTTTCTATATATTGTAAACACACGATCAAAGTTCTTCTCAATGTGGATGATTGCATCAGCAGTAAGCAGCAACACATAGTCCTCCATTCCTTCCTATGTACCATCCTCATGTAGCTTTTCCCCCCTTTCTCAAAACTGATAAGCAGCAGTTTCCCACAATATACAAAGCTTTTGCATTGATAATTATTGTAACTTTGGGACCCAATTAGACATGCCATGCATATATAAATAACTCCCACCCAACCCTTAGCCACTCAGCTAAATCTCCAGTAATTATATATATAACAGGCACATATAATAATTAACGTACATGGATGCTAGTTAGTTGATCTCATGAGGGTTAATGTTGTCACCCAAAATATTGAGAAACATATCCTTATTATAATTCACGATTAATGCATGCACTCTGATCGAACAAAGGAAAAACATATATAGCAAGTAATAGTGAATGAAAATTTTCCATCTGTCATCATGGCTTGAGTACATGGGTTTTTGTTTTATTTTACATGTGATCTCCGTGATGCTTGGACAAGTTGATTGAAGAAAGAAAGGAGGCCAGCTATTATTATTTAGATGCCAAAGGTGAATATAAATATGGTGGTGGAATATCAGATCAGTCATGAATCAATTGAAAAAGAAAGATATGGCCACTACTCATATATATCAATAGTTTTATATATCATGCCATTCTTCTGGTTCTTGTTTTATAGCGATGTCGACAGTTGTAATCAAACTATATATACCTTAAAAGTACCCGGCAGCGTCCCTTGCCCAATACATTGGGCCATCGACCCTTCAGATAAAGATTTTTTATTTTTTATTTATAGGGTAACGTCTACCAAATTTTATTCAGAAACCTCACTAAGGGAGAGGAAACCCAATTAAAATGGACATCCAAAAAAGAAACCACCAAGCACAATAAAACTAAAGACTTTGAAAAAAAAAACCACTAAAATATCAAAAAAGGAAAGCCTAACTTGTCTAACTTCAAGATGCCTTTGAGAAGATGTGGAATATCACCAAACTCTATCCAAGTACCCAAAACCATCCCGGCCAGACGCCAAACGAGCAAGGAAATCGACTCCTGCATTACACTCTCGATATATATGCCGAACCACAACTTGTAAACTAGATAGAATTTATAGAATTTCATCCCAATAATCTTCCAAACACCAAATCTCACAACGTTTTTTTTTTTTTCCCAACTACTGAACAATTAAAGGAAAGTCCATCTCCACTTCTACCTGTCGAATTCCAATTAAGGTCCTAACAATGCCTCAAGCCAATAAGTACTAATGCCATTAGTTCCACAAAATTATTCGTACCATGATTCATGCCATGTACAAAGGCCAGTTTCAACTTCCCAACATCATCTATCATCACACCACCTGCTCCCATGCATACACCCCGGATTCCCCAAACAAATCCCATTTACATTGAATTTAAACCAACCATTTGTTTGTTCCATTGAATAACAAAAATAATATTATATATTGCCTATAGCTTCTTCGATCGCCCCATTAATTCACCCAATCTTATATATATAAGGACAAACTGCTAATCGATATGATTGCTTAACGAATGAATGATAATATTCGCTTTGACAAAGAGAAATTAGTTTCAACCTTTGGAAATTTCAATTTCGGATGTACATCATATATATATATATATATAATTAATATCCTCATAAAAAATAAATTAAGATCAAAGCGTAGGAAGCACCAATTTCATTATTATTTTTTTAAATAAAAGGGAAAAATCTCTAAAATCCTTTTAAGCGCAGCATGCATGTTTCAGCTCTTTTACCACATGCTAGCTATTTATGATCTCCGGCCATTCAAAAGATCTACAAAGAAGTGCGCGCAACATATATATTTTTTTAATCCAAAAGCATGGAAGCAACATTCAGAGAATGCATATATATAATATGCTTGATCAATACCACATGATCCTGATCTCAGTACTGTTATAGGCCGTAAATTAAGTATTAGTAGCGATGCATTAGCTATATATATAGATAAGAGAATGTCATGATCCGATGTTGACATTTAGCTTCTTCTTCTTCTTCTTCTTCTTCTTCTTTTATTTAAAAAAATAAAAAATAAAAAAAGCATATTGTACGTACGTATAAGCTATCCAGCAAAGACTCCAGAAACTGAAACTTGACAGCATTAATATATAATGAGTTTAATTTATATATGCATTTTCGAGCATTAATATAATTCTCTTTCATATATATATATATATATATATATATATATATATATATATATTAATTATATAAATGTCCACGCGCGTTACAAAATCACTAATGAATCATGATGCATATTCATGATCGATGTCTCTGCGCCCCCGGCCGTAGGTATATGGTCTGATCACGAAATTAGTAATAATATTATGGCACTGGCCAGAAGTTTCAATTTATTATGGTCCATCTTCTTTCTTAATACTTCCAACGACGCGTCTACGTCCAATATAACAAATAATTAATTAAATAAGGCACTACTTTCTTATTATAACTTCTCCAATAGTCTTAATAATTAATATTCCCTTATTATATATATATATAAAATTAATTATAGTTGCCTCACACGTGTTATATATAAAAAAAATCATGGGAAATTCTTCTTGATAAAGAGTGCGTTAGTCATAGGTATCTCTTGTTGTCAAGAACCGTACACACACACACACACACATATATATATATATATATATATATATCATGAATTCATGCACGGGAGTCTGCGGGTGACGTACATCTAATTTATTTTGTGATCAATATATATTGACTGAACGGAAAATTAGATTTTACTGATCCCCTCAAATTGTTACAAACTTAATTCTTATTTTCTAATCCGGCAATCTAATTATTAAAGTTATCACTAATTTAAACTCCAATTTAAAAAATAAATTGTCACTACAAAAAAAAATACTATTTGCGGCTATTTTTATTTCCGGCGATAGAATTATGGTCGCAAAAAGCCTGTTTTTAAATTTGGGAAAAATGTTTGTGTCAATTTCGAAAGTAGCCGGGAAAATCAGTTATTTCCGGCGAGTTTAGTGCGCCGGAATAAGTATAGCCGCAAATAAGTCGTTTTTATAATTCAATATCGTCATAATAACTTTCTTGCCATTACATATATATGTTACGGTGACTTTTTGATTTATTAAGGTGACTTTAATAACTTTTCTACCCTTAAATCCTCCCGCTTCTTATTTTCCCATGCGGGACCCCATTTTCCCTCTCTCTCTCTCTCTCTCTCTCTCTAACTCTCATTCGTTTCTCTGTGCCGCACATTACTCTCGCTCGATTAGGTTGTAACTTTGGGGTTGATAGATGTAAAGAGTTTAGTTGTTTTTCTTTTTTGTCTTTGATTTTAAAATGTAGTCTCGTGATTTTGCCATATGGATTGTCTTGTTTGCTTAACTAAGGGGAAAAAATCGCAGAAGGTATTCAAGGATTTGGTTCGAATCCTGTACGATTGGCCTGCGACTATGGTGCTTCATTCCTACAAATACACATGTAAATGCATATGCAATGCCTAAATATGCTATTTTCTGGCGAACTCAGGTTGTAATGTTTTCTGTGGCATTATTACATTATTCTGGAAAATGTTTGTCCTCTTTGCTTGGTTTCTAGTGGATGGGCAGTTTAGGAGATTTAAAATATAAATGTGCAAATGAAATTGTGTTATCAGGATAAACTTTTAACTTCCTGTGTTCTATGCCAAGACCTTAACATATAACAAAAAATATGTCCAACTTTGAATGGTTCTTTAAATCAAAGCAACAATAACTCTTTCAGTAGTGTTGGTGAGCTTGGAATTTTAGATGAAACAGAAAAGCTAGCTAGGCCCTGAAATTTTTGGCTGAAAGTTTTGATTTTGTCAATACCCTCTCTTTATTCACACAATTCAACCACTCCATTAAACTCCCCCAAAACAGAGCGTTCTTCTAGCAAAGCCCTTTACATTTAGATGTATGTACTGCCTATTGATGCAGAGGATTGTGGTATATATCTTTGTCAGTGGAAATGTTTGGTGGGAAGGGGAAAAAAAATCAAAATACTTAAAATGTAATAACAAAATTTTGTACATGTGAAAGTTGATTTTGTCTTAACTTTTTTATATATGATTCATTCAAACAAATACCTTAATGTGTAATATATTCTAACTGATTTAGTTTTTTGTGCTGTGTATGCTTGAAAAATCAAAATGAGAAAAGTAAAGGTAATATGAGAAAAGTCATATGTGCTAACAGTCCCAGAACTGACACTTGTTTACAATATCATGAATTGGATTATGGTATGGTGATGTTGTATGTCCATTAGGGCTGACTTCATCCTCATTTTTCTGTTTACTTACCTTCAGTCCAAAGGGTTTTAAATTTTTTCAAACATTGCCATCCAACTAAATTTCATGGTCTTAGACATCTTAATGGGTTGGGTTGTTTGAGAGTTGAAATTGAGGGGGATTCTCTTCTTGTTATTAATTGGTTGAAGTCGCAGCGGTGTGGTCTTTGGTATATGGAGGACTATTGGGATGAGATCCAGCGCCGGTTGGCTGGTATTAATTTATCTCTAGCTCATGTTTATAGAGAAGTCAATGGAGTAGCTGATGGTCTAGCTAAAAGGGGCGCTCAAGGAGAAACTGGCTCTTGGTTCATTAGAGGGATTATTAGATTGGATAAGGGAGTTTTTTCATGATCATATATCAGGAAGTGTAGGAGGTAGGTTAGTAAGTATGATGGGTTAGTTGGTGGTATTTGGATATGGTTTTATTTTTAGTCTGGTCATTTGTTTGATTCGTTGTTACCACGATTTTGTTTCCTCCACCATAAGATTTTAAATTATATGATATTTAGTGATAAAATAAAAACCAGAAATGTTTGTTCTAAACCGATCTTATTAAACTTGTTTTTATAAAATCTATGTATAAATCCAGCAACCATATTATTCATATTCTATAAGTACGTACCCAATAGTTTTATGTCTGGAAAGCAAGATTATTATAAGCTCAAAAATAATAACAGATAAGGAAGAATAAGAAGAAAAGATAAGATGGTCAGGGCCCAAAAATAAATAACAGGGGCAGCTTTGCCCGTATCTTTGAAATGGTAATATCTGTTTTTACCCACGAATTGGGTCCCCAACAATTCTCTTAGCTCATTTTCTAACAGATGGTGCAGTTCTTGCAGTGGGAGTTAACCAAGAAGATGTTGCCAACTTTCATATGTTCTTTATCCCCATAATGGGGGCTCTCCTCTCCATGCAGTAGCTTTGGTCTCGTGTACTTCTACATAGTACTTAAAATTAGTAGGGTTTTTAGATCCAAATATTACCATGTAGTTGATCTTTCTTTCTTATTTTTGTTTTCTATTTTTTTTTTCTGCAGTTCTTATTTATTTAGTCTATTGCTTGCTCGCCTTAGGCGGGGATCATTCTTCTTGATAACATTAATTAATATTACCTCGCAGTGGTTGTATGGCCTTCTTCAATATGGATAAAAACAAGATGTTTGCTAGCAACCTAAACTTGGATATTTCAAATGACATATGAATTCAGCATATTACTTCCCCTGCTGATTGTTATTATTGTGGTCCTGTGCGACTTTTGAAAGCCTCAAAGATTGTTAAATGGAATGCCCTCACGATTGGTTCAGTCCCCAATGTTTTCTATAGATTGCTTCTATAGAACTATTCTTTTCTATAGTTTTTCATCAGGTCTGTGCAGTTCATTTGTTTCTGTCTGATGCAAACAATTTTCTTGATTAGAATGTAGTAGAAGTATATTGCTCCTAATCTATGAGGATCAGGAAACTAATTCCTTAGAGACAGAGATTGCAGATGTCATCTTTGTCGTTGAAGGATATCTATTCTCAAAGTGTCATATTCTTAGAATTAATTTAACCATAGTGTACTTGTGTTATTTAGCCATATTGTGTATGTATATCTTCTTTGTGTATATAGTTAAGAAAATGAATGATGCTGTCTTTTCATTGTTTCATTTATTTTTTGGATGGGGATTAATTAATTTGGTTCTGTTTTGGCACTGTCTTAGCAGTTTGATAAGTTACAAAAAGATGGATACATTGGATGCATTGTTTTAAAAATGAATCTATTTACAAGTCTTTTTAAAACTATTAGTTTTTTTTCTTCCAAAGCAGATCTGTTGCGATGACGTGAAGATTTTGCAGATGGTGTGCTTGAGTGATGAGTTGAATATCTTAACTGGTTGAATGATGAGTGATCTCTGCAAATGGGCACTAGTATAACTTTGTGCTCTCTTGCAAGTTTTTGATGGTTCTGGTAAATGTCATTATTGCAGACTTTGCCTATCAGGATCTTCTGATTCTATGATCAGGTACATATCACACCTATCTTCTTACTGTAAAATAATCATGCATCATAAGTAAACATACAAGCACTTATGTATATAAGAGTGTCACAATATTCTTTGGTTGTTAACTAATTATTTGAGCTCTCATATATAGACTCTGGGATCTTGGTCAGGAGCGCTGTGTGCACTCCTATGATGTCCATACAGATTCTGTTTGGACTCTTGCCAGCACTCCAACATTTAGTCATGTTTATAGTGGTGGGAGAGATCTTTCTGTGAGTAAAGTTTTCTTGTAAATTAACTGATGCAAATCCTCTTGCATTGTCTTCCTTTCGTTAAATGTCTTATCCTATTTAGCTTTGGTGCTCATCTTTTTTATGCCCAATTCTGTTTGTATATTCAGTTATACTTGACAGACTTGGCAACGAGAGAGAGTCTTTTGCTCTGCACAGGGGAACACCCCATTCTGCAATTGGCTTTACAAGATGATAATATATGGGAAGGTTTCATTTGTTCTTTTTCTATGTACTTGTGTATGATTAGAAAGATATTACTATTGACATGCCACTAATACTTGCACAAGGGCTTGTAATTGTACTAGTTACTTGTTGAAAATTATTTATATATTACTAATCAGTAAATTTTGCTTTGGGTGAACACCATAATCATTCATGTTTTTTATTCTTAATGTTTCAGGTGTCATTTGAGGAGAAAAAGGAAGAGCTATTTGAGATGGTATAATTTTTCTAATATAGCTAATATTAGAGTCATTGTAGTTTTACCTTGACAATTCTGATAGTTTAAGCTGTAAATTTCATCACCTCAAGTAAGCATTCCTGCTTGGTCCACTGTGGATGCCAGGCTTGGAAGTTTATCTATCCATTTGGACACCCCACAATGCTTTTCAGCCGAGATGTACACTAGGAAGGGCACAACGTGCGCTGCACATGTGCCCAATTAGAGTTACAATAACCCATTATATAATTAGAGTTACAATATCTGGTTTAATGACGTTGAAACTTCAGAGATCGACAGAGTATTAATGTCTTTTTCATCTATTTTTAAGCAAACCGTCACAAATATTAGAGGATTTGGTAGCATTGCACCTAGATATCTATAATAATATAATAATAAAATGTGCAGAAGATTGAAGTGATGATGAGAGTTGCTGGCAGCTTGTTTCATGTCAGTTTTCTCTAAGAAACAGCTAGCGGACTGCACAATGTTTTAGATATAAATTCATGCAATTGGCACACTTGGAAGGAGCAGTTTAACTCCCAACTGCTTCCTTTACAAATTATGATTTAAATATGATTAGAAAATCTGCATGCATAGTTGGTATAGAAAACATGTACGAGAAAAATGAACAACATTGTTGAATACTTATACTTTGATTTATTGCATTTTGCATTCTATTTGGTTGGTTGTGCATGCTAGCTAGCTTGTGTTTGATGACATCTCTAAAATCTTATGATCTATTTTTTGTTCTTATTTCTCACAGGATTGAACCAAGATATCAAGAAATATAGAGCAAAAACATTTCAGAAGCTGTCAAAGATTGATGGAATTAAAGTTAAACCCATATAAAAAAAATTTCACTTGTAAATTTATATTCCATTGTGATATGTTGGATGATTTTATGTAAAACTTAAAAACAATGGCAATGCAGTGGTGAATTTCAAATATGTACTTTGAGGTTATATGAATGATGTTTCAAGCAAAAACTGAATTTTTCCAAATATAGTATTTTTTTGTTTATTAAGAACAAGTACCTTTACGTTTTAGATAAAAAACAACGTATGAATAAAAAAACATATTTCTGGCTATAAAAAGTAGCTGCAAATAATTATTTCTAGCAAAAAAATATAGCCAAAAAAAAAATTGACCAGGTCAACCAAGCCAGCATTTATTTGCAGCTTTAAAAAAGTAGCTGCAAATATATATTTTCGGCTAAAAAATATAGCTGGAAATAATTTTGATCATAGATGATGGATCTTGGCAAAAATTATTGTGACAAAATTTTATTCATTTGCGGCTATTATTATTGACGGAAATAATGTGTATTTCTGGCTATTCTCAAAGTAGCTGAAAAAACTTTTACTTGGCTCTATAATAACGGCTATCTGTTGGCAACTAGAAATAGCGGCTAATAACTAATAGAGGCTAACTTAGGTATTATTTCCGGCGGCAAAAATGGAACAATTTCTTGTAGTGTGTAATTTACTTCCTGATCGATCATGATGATAATTTATTATAACATGATATGAGTACCACAGTTAATTAGATTGATATATATATTGATAAAATTAACAGTTAATAATATTGTACGTGGCCCATGATCTTAACGAATATAATATTAGATCTTAAATAATTAATGTATAAATTTATAGATCGAGAAGTGGGAGCTTGGGGAATTATAAAATGATAATTTCTAGCTATAATTTAGTAGCGAGCATATATAGTATAAAAAAGGCGACAATTTCATGAGCAGTCCAGATCGGGTGATCATAAACTAGCATATATACTTTTTTGGTGAGTGATCAATTTTGTGTATATATGCGTGGTGCACCTGATCACTATAATTAGCTTGGTTGGTTGCAGTTTAAGTGCACGTGACCAATTAGATCATGAATGCGGATTTTGGTGTGTGTGTGTATATATATGTATATATGAAAATACACGTACATGATTATATTGGACTAATTAATCAACTAATTGAATCACAGAAATTAAAGCATGCATGAGGCCATGGTGCGTGCAATGGAAAGTTACCTAATTATAATTAAGCAATATCGATCTGACCAATAATATTAATTAATGGGTTCTAACTTTGCATTTTGGTTCAAACCTGCCATGAACAAATTAATTTTTGGTTCCGTCGTGCGAATAAGTCACTACAAGAGATATGATTTTTTGAGACAAAAAAAATAGAAATTTCGTCCCTAAAAGTTTTGGGAGATGAAAAAATTTCGTCTCTATTTTGTCTCAAAAAGGCTGTCTCAGAAAGTTTTCGGAGACGTCTCCGAAAAGTATTTTTAAGGACGAAATTGGGAGAAACCGGTCGAAACCGTTCGAACAGGAAATTTTTTTCTAAGACAAAAAAATGTCGTCTCAGAATCAAGTTCAAACGAAAATATTTTTGTTCGAACAACAGGAAATGTTAATTCGAATCAATAACCATATCTAACCAAGTCCGTTCGAACAAAAAAGTTCGTAAGCGACTTTAGTTCGAAGAAAAATATTAACTGTTCGAACAAATAATCTATTTACAGAAATCTTCTGTTCGAACGGACTTTTAGAAATGAATTTATTCGAATGAGTATTTAGTTGTTCGAACGAACGCATGGATTGTATTTCCCGGTAAGTTTGAATGGGTATATTTTTATTCGAATGAGAATTTTTTGATTCGAATGGATATGTTTTTGTTCGAATGTATGCATAAATGGTAATTTACCATTTGAACGGCATTGATCAAACAAAATGAAATTGATACTAATACAAATTGTAATCTATATACATCAATTGTTCAAATGTTTACAAACATCATAAATATTAAAGACAATTAAAAAAAACCAAATGAATTATGATTGTGGTGGTATAGGGTTTTGGGACATCATTAATTGAAATTGTTCAAATATTTTTTAGTTATTTAATTGTAGCCTCTCTTCTAATCTTGCTTCTAAATCTGCTGCTTGATCTAATCGGGTCAGCAACTCTTTTTCCTTCGATCTCAATCGTTCTATCTCAAGTGCAGCTTCCTCTAATTTTTTAGTCTTGTCGTCATTCGATCTGGCTTTAGAAGATGATGAAGATGTTGAGGATGGTTTCACGCAACGTCCTAAGCCCCTCAAATATCCATAACGTGATCCAAGAACTTGAGAAAAAATTTGAGCATCATTGACAGATAATTTATCAGATGAATCCGCAACAGTGTCTTTAAGAGATATCATCTTGTCCTGGAAAAAGAAAAACATTAAAATTAGTATTTGTAACAAAAATATATTTAGACAATGAAATTAAATAAACTTAAACTTACATAATTTGCCTCTGTTTCAGGATTGCTCCAAACACCATCACGATTTTTATGTGCTTTAGCATACAATTGGGTCAGATCATAATCAGTAGGATTTTCTTCTTGCTGCAAAATGAAAATTAATATCATAATTTATACGAAAAAAGTGTATATATTAAGATTTAATGGAGACAATAAGAACTAACCATTTTTTTTGACAAGCGATGAAAAGATCGAGAACCCGCGTGATGGTGTATCGTTAAATTTGATCTATTTGTTTTGTTCACTGTACTCCGTTTCTAAAAAAAAGTATTATAATTTTTATTTAATACATCTATTATATATTATTAAAAAAAAGATAGTAGCGAAATTACCTGATAAACAGGATCTTCAAACAGATCACAAACTTTCTCCCATTCGTTTGGTGGCATTGCTTGAAATGGATTTTGACGCGCCTCTATCGTAGTACTGAACTTCTGATAGTGTGCATGGCATCAACCTTTGTACCTCCGGAATGCATTCGACATGAGTTCTTCAATCATTAGTTGATCCTCCTGCCGACCAAAATTTAGTTCAAACTCGTCCTTCAAAGAATTATAAACAATTAGTATAATTTCAAACATTCGCATTTAAATAAAAATGTTATACAAAGTACCTTATTACCAGACAACGATTTTTGATGTGGTCTTTCACATCTTGGGGAACTTTAGCCCAGGATGATGTAGCTATCGGTGCATACGTGCGAGTAAGTGTACCAACATAAGAAGCAAGCCAAGCTGCCGAATCCCCAGAACCACCGGTGTGATCATCAGATATATCAACTTTAATTTTACCCACTTTCCTTACTTTTTCTATGCAGACACCCCTCGTAATGCTTCTAACTCGGCGCTGGTTTACAACAGCTATATATACAAAAAGTAAAGCATATATTTTAATTAAATTAATCTTATTTGAAAGATATGCAGTGAAAAAATATCTTGTTCTGGTTCTGGTGACGGTGACCCATCATTGTTGGCAAGTAAAGCACACGGGGATTCACTAAGTGGTGGGGATGGCTCACGTGTTCTTTTGCGTTTAGGAAGCATATCAGTTTGAAATTATAATAAATTATTATTCGAACAAAATACATGAAATATTTTTATAAGAATTTTACCTACACAAATATTTGTTTGAAAATCATTCGGTATCAGTATTGCCGGACCAATCGCTCTCATCCTCACTAGACGCTTCAGTTGATTCATGTTCTTCTGACATGTCACATTCAATTACGTACTTCGGGTTGAACATCTTCTCTGCGCAATGGGACAATGTCATAATGGCTTAGATTAACAAATAGATTGATGTCTGATTCATTTTCTTGATATGCTTCTTCATGGTCTGGACTATCAACTTCTTCATGTGGTTTGTTTGCCTCTGGAATATAATCATACACATTTCTTGGCGCAAATTTCTCGACTATTCTCCATGGATTTCCGAACTCCGGATCATCTAAATAAAAAACTTGATTTGCTTGGCATGCGAGAACAAATGGGTCGTCCTCATACTATTTGCGAGATGTATTGACACTTACAAAATATTCATCCTTACGCACTCCCAACCTAGGATTCGATAAATCCCACCAATTACATTTAAATAACCAGACCATATATCCTCCCACATACTTTAATGTTATGATAGCATCCACAATTCCGTAAAAATCAATATTTTCATCCCCATAGCTTCCTTCGACAACAACCCCACAATTTTGAGTTTTCCTATATCGTTCTCTGTCTGCTGTGTGAAATCTATATCCACGCACCAAACATCCTGAATATTGGATAGCCTGCTTAGATGGACCACATGTCAAAGCATATACTTCTGGTGAGATTTCACCTGAATGTTCATTATATTTCGATGCAACCTACATAAATAAATTTTATTCTACTTATATCAATATCATATATAAATATGATGACACCTACAAATTAAATAAAGTTTAAAATACTTTCAAGCATAATTTTTTCCCGAATAATACCGTATGTTCAAACCATGAGGCAAATTCTTCTTCATGCGTCTTTTCTACGTCAGTTACACCATTCGTGCAAAGTAGTTGTATATGTTCGCTGAATATGTTAATGTGAGTTATTAATTTGTATCAATATATACTATATTATTAGAAATGCACTTAATACTACTACCAAATTAGATGATCATCACGAACCTTAAATACTGTTCAATTTCTTCACAATTATTTAAGACATACCATCGAACTCTTTCAAACTCTCGCCCACATAGTTCATAGCCCTCTTGTGCACCTATAGGATGTACTTTCTGGAAAAACACGGTAAATGCTGACGAAACTCTCATTTGTCCACCTTCATAATTTCGATCCGGTCTCGTAAATCTAGTATCAACCCTACATAAATACATTGAGCAAAATGTATGCTACTCATTATGAATATATGACTCTGCGATCGATCCTTCCGGACGAGCCTTATTCCCCACAGATCGCTTAAGTTTTTCCAAAAATCGTTCAATATGATGCATCCATCTATACTGAACGGGGCCAGCAACTAAAGCCTCACGAGAGAGATGCACAGCCAAATGAACCATTACATCAAAGAATGAAGGCGGGTACAAACTCTCCAATTTACACAATATCAATGCAATGTCAGCTTCCATTTTTAATAAGGCATCAACTTTCAACGTTCTACTGCAAATATTTCTGAAAAATCACCCTAATTCTGTGATAGCTGTACGAACATCTGGAGTAAGCTTTCCGCGCACACCAACTGGCAACAATCGTTGTAAAAATATATGGCAGTCGTGACTTTTTAGACCAGTTATCTTCCAATCACGAGGTCGGACACATCTTGACATGTTCGAAGCATAACCATCGGGTAATTTGATTGTCATAAACCAATCACAGAATTTATTTCTCTCATCACTTGAAAGTGTATACCATCCAAGGGGCATATAAGCTGATGACTCAGTATCTTGCAAATGCAACTCTGATCTGATTTTCAACTCTTTCAAATCTTTACGAGAGTTGACTGTATCTTTTATTTTTCCTTATATTGACATCAGGGTACCCAAAATATTCTCACATATATTTTTTTCAATGTGCATTACGTCTATATTGTGACGCAGTGTTAAGGTAGACCAGTATGGCAATTCAAAAAAAAAATACTTTTTTTGGTCTAATTCAATTCCACTGCTTCTCTTTTCCTCTTTCGGCATCTTGCATTCTTTCCAAATCTGTTGTCTGGGACATCTGCCAATTGAGTGAGAATATCACTGCCAGAATACTCTGGCGGTGATGACCTACGATCAACCGTTCCATCAAACATTACCCTATTGTTTCGCCATCTATGATCATGAGGTAGATATCGACGGTGTCCCATGAAACATAATTTCCGGCCATTCGCTAACCACTGAGACTGTGTATCTTTGTTATAAACAGGACAAGCCATTTTTCCCTTTGTGCTCCACCTAGACAAGTTCCCGTATGCCGGAAAATCATTTATTGTCCAAAGTACTGCAGCATGCATTTTGAATTCACGCGAAGCGGCCACATCATATGTATTGACACCCTGTTCCCACAACTCTTTCAACTCTTCCATCATTGGCTGCAAATATACATCTATTTCATTTCCTGGTGACCTTGGCCCTGGAATCAATAGAGTCATCATAAAATAAGGATCCTTCATACACTTCCATGGTAGCAAATTATAAAGCATTACTATGACAGGCCAAGTGTTATGAGAAGTGCTCATGTTGCCAAATGGATTAAACCCATCAGTTGCTAAACCAAGACGTACATTGCGAGGTTCTTCAGCAAATCATGGATACTCGTTATCAAATTTCTTCCATTGTAAGGAATCTGCAGGATGAGTAAGAAATTGATCATTTTGAACTCTTTCTGTGTGATGCCAAGTCATATCTTTCGCAGTCATCCGGGAAGTAAATAATCTTTGAAGTCGAGGAATAAGCGAAAAATGTCTTAGCACTTTCTGGGGTACATTATGCTTATCTGATGTCCATCTTGACTCAAGACACACCGGACATGATTCACATTCTGCATATTGCTTCCAGAAGAGAACACAATCATTCTTACATGCATGGATGATATTATAATCAAATCCTAACCCTCGCTTCAATTTCTTCACTTCATAAAAATTTTGAGGTACTACGTTATCCTCTGGCAGAGCCTCTTTAAATAATTCAAGCAGCATATCGATAGCCTTTGCAGAAATACGACAAATAGACTTTATATGTAGCAACTTGACAGTGAATGACAACTTGCTATGATGGGTGCACCCTTCGTACAATTCTCGTTGTGCATCCTCCCACAATGATCCAAAGTCTTCATTTCCCTCAAATGAATGGGTAGATGTTCCTTCTCCAACCCTGGCACCAAATATGCCTGCGCCAAGATCTACTAATATTTCAGTCATATCTTCTCCATTATCATAACCATCATCAGAAATATCAACATTTATATCCTCCGTGTCGATCTCGTTACATTCATCTATCTGGTTGAGATGACTGCCAAATCTAACTCCTTGGAAAAATGGTTCTCTATGTAAAACCCAATGTGAATATTTAGAATCAATTCCATTTACGAATAAATGATCCTCCACAGCCGTCATATTATAAGAACTAAGGTTTTTGCACTTCTTACATGGGCATCTTATAAATCCTCGACTATCAACACTCCCATAAGCAAATTCTAAAAAAGACTTCACCCCTTGTGCATATTGCTTATAGTCTCGACCAAGTCTATCTCCCAACAACATCCAACTTTTATCCATCTATAAAAGAAAACCACAATCATGGGATAAACACTATCATTCAACTATTACAATACATGTGTTTAATTACCTTGTACTTTTAAGGTAGTTGGTCATATCCCATTCGAGAGATTATCATCTATATCGCATATATACTTAGTCTAAAACTCGTATGTTAATAAAAATTTTGGCAGCATTTCCCTACAATTCTCCAAGTATGCTAGTCACGATAAGCCGTCGACCCTATTCATGAGCCGAGAAACTTATGAACTACATACTCGAAGAATGTAGGAAAATGCTAAACCAAAATTTAAATTGACTAACACAGGAGTTATAACTAAGTATATATGCCATATAGATGATAGAATCCCAAACTGTCCACTTTGGACAATTCAAGAGTTATATCCAAATATTCTTTAAGAGAATATTTGGCCACAACTCTAGAACGGGTCTAAGGTTTAACTACATGTAAAATAACTACAAAATCCAAACACTCAGTAGTAAACATAACAAGCATATATCACAAATACATGGGAAGATTACATTACAAGTATACATGATGGGCCATTAAAGAGTTTGAAATATTTAATACTTGAGTACTTACTTATATTCAAATATTTAATTATAATTTTTTAATTAAATATCTTATTATTCCTTTGGAGTATTAAGCTATTTAATTAGTGTGCTTAGATATAATTAATTATACATTATGTATTAATCATCTTATTACTAGAGTACTTAAATATCTTCAAATATTTAATTATAATTTTTTAATTAAATATCTTATTATTATATTTGGAGTATTAAGCTATTTAATTTGTGTACTTAGATATAATTAATTATACATTATGTATTAATCATCTTATTACTTGAGTACTTAAATATCTTCACATATTTAATTATAATTTTTTAATTAAATATCTTATTATTATATTTGGAGTATTAAGCTATTTAATTAAACTATATCATAGATATAATTAATTATACATTATGTATTAATCATCATAATTAATACTTGAGTACTTACTTATGTTCAAATATTTAATTATAATTTTTTAATTAACTATCTTATTATTATATTTGGAGTATTAACTGCTATTTAATTATCACTGTAAATAATAAGTATTTAATTGATACTGTTCGAACAAACACTCTATAAGTTTGAATGGAACGCTGGTCGAGTTATATTCTGTTCGAACAAATAAAAATAAATTCGAACAGTATTCAGAGTGTTCGAATTAAACCAACCCAGAAAACAGTCACGAAACAGAGCACAAAACTGAACCACAAAACACAATTTTCACATTCATGATGACATATTTCAATACAACACATTGAAAACTATATGAATATCTCTAAATATGATTATTAAACAACTTAGAAAACTAATAAAACTTACCTCTTGTACTAGCAATTCAAATTTCAATCCATCCAAAATACCTATATATACATAAAACACATTAAACTGTTGTTCTATCCCAACAAATAAATGCAAAAACTTTATAGATATTTGTAAACGAAAATCGGAATGAAAAATACAAAAAAAAACAACTTACCTCTTGTCCTTCTCCTTTCTCTCTCAAGAATCTCTTCTCTCTCAATGCTTTCAAGCTCTCTCCCTCCACAACACTCTCTCACAGCCTCTGCCACGCTCTCTCTCATTTTCTCAATCTTCAATCCGAGTGAAAATGAAGTGAAAGGATCGGATTAATAATATGTGCATTTCAGTTCGAGCTAAATTTTAATAAGTTCGAACGCGAAAATCCAAATACCGCTAATTTTTCCACAATTTTTTCCCGTTCGAATTAATATTTTTCCAGTTCGAACAGAAAAAAGGAATATTCTCCAGCATATACCGATAACTTGGCGCGAATTTTCCCTCCAAACAAAAAAAATTCGTTCGAACATGAATTATCTCTATTCGAACTGACATTATATTAGTTCGAATATATAATTAGAGAAATCTATAACTATACACATAATACACCCAATATTATTATGTGTATATGTAAAAATTATATAGACTATATAATACTAAGTGTCACTAATATCATAATACTAAGTTTCTTATCAATCTATAATAATAAGTATTTAAAATAGTATAATATTTTATTTACAATCACTAATAGTGTTATACTTATAAGTTAGTATCACTATAAGTATAATACTAAGTATCACTAATAGTATAATACTAAGTGATATTAAAGTATAGATAGCATCAAAATATGAAAACTAATAATACTGTAATACTTTATAATATAGTCCAAGTACTTGGTTTATTATTAATATACAAACTAAATATATTAGAAATATGTTTTTTATACATATAATTAATGCAATGTTTTACTATATACTTACTATATTTACTTTATAATGCAATGCTTTAGACAATACTATTTTATACTCATCTAATGCATAATATATATACTAGTTACTTACAATATATATAAGTAACTAGTATAAAACTCTATACTATTGATATATAGTTATCTAATATATATTATTATATATACTAGTGAGAAATTTTTTATTAGTACTAATACTAGTATTATATACTAGTATTACTAATACTTCTCAATTGTTTTACCTCTTGTACTTATATATATATATATTTTTATGAAGTATTATATAATTCATTCGAACTTATATCCTTTTAATTCGAACTTATACCATTTTAGTTCGAATTGATTATACTTCCGTTCGAACGAAATCACGTTATTTAAGCCGCGAACTAGTTTCTTCTCCATTCATTTCGTGCCTCCTCTCATTCGAACTCTTCGATTCCTCCGCCGTTAGTAGCCACAACGCCGCCACCAACTCCTCAAATCTCCTAGAACAAGAGGTATGGGTTAAATGTACTTTATTTTTATTAGTTTTTTGGTTAGTTTTGGGGGGGTCGGATTTTGAATCAATCCGGCCCCATTTTGTTGTTTTGGGGTAAATGACACAACTATAATCGGTAGAAATGATAGGGATTTACTCCTAAATCATTTCTACCGATTAAAATATTGGATTCCTTATGAAAAATGAATGTGTCGGTTCGGTTCTGAGTCGACTCAGCCATGTCTGTTTGGCTTAGGTCCGTTCGAATGAATATAAATTCCATTCGAATTAAAGTCAAGTCCATTCGAATTAAATTTAAATTCATTCGAATGGAATATAATTTTATTCGAATGGATTTTAGGCTAATTTGAATGGAGTTATCTGAGGTCATTTGAATTAATTTTATGTTCATTCGAATGAATTTAAATTTCATTCGAATGAATATAATTTAATTCGAATGGAATTAAAGGCCATTCGAATAAGCAGTTGTCAACCATGACAGCACAACATCATCATTCCTCTAATTCACTTTAATTAGATCACATATATATTTTATACATCAACAGTATACTAATGGCAAGCAGCAGCGGAAGAAAACGTTCCAGACCCCAGACAGTCGAAAGTACCTCCGCAGCTCCTTCTCAGCCGGCCGTCAGGCCTATACTAGTTGAGCGGGAGATCATTCTAGGCGACTTCCGTGACCTCACTTGGGAGGGGCGGAGCATACATGACATCATCACCGATCGTGGATGGACCCCGATCTGTCAACAGAGGGGCACAACATATCCTGAGATGGTCGGTGAGTTTTACCGTGCCATGGGTGAGCAGTCTGATGATGCTCTATGCTATAACTTAGTAGTCCGGGGAGTGAGTATTATATTCTCTCCCCGCGTTATTGCTGAGTTTCTAGATTTGCGGCGAGAGCCCGGTGCCTATCCTGCAGCAGCAGCAGCGAGAGCAGTGACTGCACCATCTGGAGAGGACACAACAGTCGCATCCTCATCTCCAGTGCCGGATGTACAGACCGCAAAGCTGGATGCTAGCTCGGATGATAGCGAGAGCGGTGATGAGGTACCTGATGATGGTCTTACAGACGATCAGGTTCGTGACCTAGTGCGAGACCCTAAGGCTCCTCCATATGATGGCAGTAAAGTGATCCGACAGGTCGACTGTATAGCATTTTTCAGAATGCTTAATTTGATTGTTGGGTATAACATTGATTTAAAAAAACACAAGATTGATTTCGAGATCGAGCGGGCCAGATTTTTGTTACGGTTAGCACAGGGGGAGCCGATTGATCTGGTATTATATTTTTTCCTCCACATTTACATAGAGTCACGCTATATGGGTGGAGGTAGTCTACCATTTGCGCTTTTGATATCTAACCTCTTACTCCATTCAGGAGTTATAGTGACTTTGACTGAGCGGAGGTCGCCACAGATGAGACCCGTTAACAAGATCACATTCAGTAAGAGCAAGGGTCACTTGTCAAAAACTCGTGCAGTTCTACAGGATCAGCCTCCGCCTACTAATCCAGCTTCTACTGCTGCTGCCCCTATTGAGAGACACCCTGCTGGGGCTACTCCAGATGAGGTACGAGCTATATTGGCGGACCACCGCGACATTTTATTGAGAGACTTCATTCAGCCCATGTTGGAGAAGCTTAAAGACCTAGAAGGACGCTTGCAAACTTTACAGGAGGATTTTGATTTATATAATAAATAAATATTGTTAGTAATTTTTTTACTTTTTTATGTTGTATAGAATGTCTAACTCATTTTAGAATGTAATTAATGCAGTATAATTTTTATTTTTAGTGTTTGCTAGCTTCTTTATTGTTAATTATATTTTTTTCTCATTATACTTAGTGTTCACGATAATTGAAAAAATGACACTATCTTTAAATTAATATTTAGTTAACTAAAATATTTTTAAATTAATTACATAAAATTAATTATTTGTGAATTTGTAAATATTTTAATTCATTGTAAATCATAATATATAATATATAGAACTTTTTATTTACTTTGGAAATGATAAAAAATTAATAGAAAAAATATGTATTCTTACAATTTTAACAATATATCTTTTCAATTAAATAGTACCGTTCGAACACGTTAATACTAATTCGAACAAATAATATTGCATTCGAATTAATTAATTTTCTGTTCGAATTAAATTTAATTAGTTCGAACGGTATAGATTTTTGGAGACGACCTAATTCGTCTCAGAATCTCAAGTTCGAACTACTATGTTTTAGTTCGAATGGATTTATAAGATTTTCCATGTTTTGAGACGAAATTACAATTTCGTCTTAGAAAAGTACTTTTAGGGATGAAATTAATTTCGTCCCTAAAAATTAAATTTCTTGTAGTGAGTCTTCCCAAGTTAGAATCATTTTTGGTCTTCTCCCTTCCATTGTTTCTTGGAAACTTTGGGAATGGCATTGTAAAGCCCAGTATGATGGTAAAGTTTCTAATGTTGAGGCGGTTTGACATGTTATTAAATTTTGGCTTCACAGGATTATGCATTTGATTATGAGAGTTTCTAAAATTTCGCTGCATGATGTTGCTATATTAAATAGACTTGAGATCCTGATCTTAGCCCCTAAACCTAAGCAGGTGCGTGTGGTGAGATGGTCTCGGCCTCATTATGGTTGGGTTAAACTTAATACGGATGGTAGTAGTTTAGGTAATCTGGGGCCGGCTGGTGCTAGGGGTGTTATTCGTGATTATTGTGGTAAGCTTTGTATGGCTTATTCTGTTTCCTTAGGTCAAGGTTCTAATAACTTTGCTGAGCTGCATGGGGTGTTGGAAGGGATTCGTAGGTGCTATCAACTTAGGTATTTACGTGTTGAGATTGAGATGGATTCTCAATTTCTTGTCAATTGGATTACTAACGGGAATTGTAATATTTGGTATTTAGAGGATTTTTGGGAGGAATTACATGAGTATCTTAGGGGCATGGAATTTTGCATTCGCCATATTTTTCGGGAAGGGAATGCTGTGGCGGATTTTCTTACTAAGAGGGGCGCTGGGGGTTTAAACAGAAACTGGGTTGAAGCTAGTGAGATGCCTAATCAACTTAGAGGGCTTCTTCGGATGGACAAACTCGGGCTTCCCTATCTTCGCATCTCGTAGGTTTGGCCTTGTTAAGTTTGGTTTCTTTATATTTTATTCTTTGAATAACTATTTTTGCTCGTGTGCTCTTTATTGAGGTGTTGTTGTGTTTGTTTTTTGGGTTTGGTATTGTACTTAGAACACGGTTTTTCTTCACCATAAGTGAAGGCTATCAATAAAATTGGGGTACCGTCCTCTTTTTTTTTAAAAATAACTTTGCATTTTGGTTGATAATTTAAGAAAATACAAATAATACAGCTTGAATTGGATAAACATTTGTAGAAGAAATTAGATGGTTATGGATACAAGTGACGTTGCATAGCTAGCTAGATACACTTGCATGTTCAGGGTAGGGTGCGCTGTGTAGAAATCGATGGGACTGACTGTCACTAATGCAGACTAAAGCTCGCCGGTTTGGTTTTAGTCTAAACCAAATAAAAAATATGGGACTTGAGCCGTGTCACCTACAATAGACAGACTCGACGAGGACATCAAGAATTCAAGGAGGGTAGATTGTGATATCCCCATATGATAATGATAAGGGTAGATAGTGTATAAGATTCTACATTGTTTGAAAATGAGAAGTTTTTTCTCTTTATAAGATTTCAATAGAACTTTAATTGTATCATTAACTAATCCTTTTGGAATATAAATTATATAGTTTGGGCCTTTCATTGGGAATTTCATGAGCACTAGTAGCAGCCACACCTATATATATATATATTAAAAAAAAGATTATAATCCAATGAGGAAAACTCAATCCACATGTGGTTTTATATTCTATAAGGAATGCGTACGTAGTCAGTGTCATGATCATAAGTAATATTGGACTACCTTGAAATGATTATAATTAACAATAAGAACTAATTAATTCTTCCAAAAATAAATCGTGTGGGATCTCATATATATATATATATATATATATATATATATACCACCCGCGGCCTCAAATACTTAGTTGTAGGCTGTTTACAATATTTAACATTTTCAAACAAATATAATATAATATATATTACATTAAATATTACGAGTTAGGTAATTAAATAACTGGCCGGGGGTTAATTGGTCTAACCCTCACTTCGAATATAATTTGTACCCAATATTAATAATGAAGTGGAATTGAATTGGCATCATATACATTAATATTGATGCAATGAATTAATTTGGTGACTCGATCTCATGAAGATGACGATGCGTATCAAATTCTGCATCTTCGATCGGTACAAGATCATAATTAATAAAATAATAAATTATATCCATATATATATATATATCTACCGCACTTCGGTACACCTAGCTAGCTAGCTTCAAATATTATTGCACGTGCGAATCCAGCAATGTGCGCGTTGGCTTGTGAATTTTCGTTGTCAGCCAGATAAAAGGAAAGATTGAATTCGGTATCCACAACGATAATGGGTTACACGTACAACATTAACACTAATCTTTTCCAAATGACTCTCAACTACATATTAAAATAAACCACCAAAAGTTAGAGATGATCAGGATCGGAACGCAAAGCAGAACAAAAAATATGACTGCTTAATTTACCAGCCACTACAAGGAATATAGTCATTTGCATCGCTTGTTTTGGTTGCAAATACAAGAAAATATTAATGTAAATATTTTTTTGCATCGATTTTTTATCGTCGACAGTTGGATGCAATTATTTGGTTATTTTTGGATTTCAGCATCCATCTGATAAAATGGTTACTAATACCTTACTTTTTACATCGATTTTTATCTGCTGTAAAAAACTCAAAATTGGTTGGAATTAGTCATCCCAACCACTGATGTGTTTGAATGCGAATGGACATTTGCATCCATAATAACTCGATGCAAAATAACTTTATTTGGATGCAATTAGTGCATTTGCAATCATAATAACTTGATGCAAAAACAAAATTTGGATGCATCCACAATAACTCCATGTCCAACAAAAAAAAAAAACCAAAGCACTATAGAAATAACAACTAAATTTAATCTGAAAATTTTTTGATTAACCCCATTCTGCAGCCACATGATCACCATGTACACTGCATTCCCTGTATTTTCTAAGTATAGTCATGACAAAAATATAAATTGCAAGCATTCTATTGAATCATGAGAGTATAAAAATCATCAAGACAAATCCAACTATCATTAACAAGTATCTACAAATTGCTTACACACGTTTAGATGTTTTGCTCTTTCAGTCAGCCAAGTCAAACTCCATATCTACATTAATTTATATATATATATATATATATATATATTATAACATGTTACATGTGATGGGAACAACCACCTAGATACTTAGCCAGTTGCCCATTTCCAATTAAGTGTTATTACATAAATAACTAAATTTCATCCCATCAAATTCTAATCAAAACATCTAAACACTTGCCATGTACTGAATTAGTGGAGGGTATGCTTTAACTTCCAAGGGACTGTTGGGGAAGCAGGTGTGGGTCACATTTCTTCAAGCAAATTGAAACCACTTTCAGCATCTCTCTATCATCCTTAGTTCCACCAAACTTTTCCCCATGCTTCCTTTAGGGCACCAACCAATATCCACATATAAGCAGCCGCATCTTCAGCATGTCTTCATAGAAGAAGGTAAAATCAAGATCACTTTCACCATTAAAAATCTAGATTTGGAATAAATCGCTGCTGGCAGCCACCAAATAAAGGACTAGAGAACAGAAAAATTACTCGGAGTATAATAGTAAGGTATCTTTTCTTTACTTCCAGCACTTCCAACAGCATAACAGCCCAGGAATTTGGAATTCAAAATACCAAAACAACTTGAGCTATTAACAGCACCTTCTAATATAATGGGGACATAGAGTTTGCCATAAAAAACAAGACATTGTTTTTGTATCAAGATGAAAGCTCCCGCCCCCTAAAATTATAATGAGGAAGGGTTGAGAGAATGTTTCAATTAACTAAATCAAGTCCTATAAAATAAGAGATCCACAAGAAAATATGAAATTGCTCATAAGGACAAAACAAAAGGGGAGGGTGCCAGAAAAATTAAGAATGTAACAAGAGAAATTCTCTTGTCATCATCTTCAAATTGTGTTAAGAATGTAACAAGAAAAATTAACATTTGTCACATTAAATAATACAAGTGTGCAAAAATTAACATTTCCAACAACAATATAGCCACATATTAAGCCATAGGTTTATTACAAGTATAAACTTGTAACCAAGTAAATGTAATAGAGGGCCAAATATAAAGAAGTACACCACCTGATTAAGAAACAAACTCTACCTAAAATATGTGGAAAGCACACAAGGGAAAATACCTTGTACCAAAAACTTAATAATTGATAATTAAAGGGTCCTTCAAAGCAGGAAATGACCAAAGATTATCTAATGAGCAAAAATACAAATATTTGTATATACTAGTAGTGGGGCATTGGTACACTTGCTCAGTACAACTTCTTCATCCAACAGGCCACCATAAAGGATATGATAGTTTGAAACTTCTTTTTCCAATATATTTGCAACAGATGGTCTCTGTTTAAGATAAGAGAACAAAAAAGGCATTAGTCCAATAGTTGTATATGAAACTTCAATATCTATGCAAACATATGGTCAGCTCAGCAAATTTGAATTACCAATTTGAAGCTCAAATTCTTTCCATTTCTATTATTATTTTCAATTTGTCTACTTGCAAGCCCTTCCTTAAGAAGCATCTGTTACACATTTAAAAATGTATATACAAGTATCTCATGTATATTTATGCAATGGCGTGCATTACCTAGAAATCTAAAATAATACCAGACTAAATTGCACAACTTGCTAATTGTCCAATAGCCAAAAACTATAACCATAGAGAAGGCTGTAAAGCACATAATTTATTGAGAAAACCATAGAGTACATGCTCGATTATTCATTCTAGTTAGTTCTTTCAAAATTTTTACTCAAACGTTTCAAATTTGTTGTTACAGCTAATAAAGACAGTGAATTTCCAAGTTCCAAGAGATACGGCACAACTCAAATAAAACAAGAAAGAAAAGTTATCGTATTGTTATCTAGTACACATTTAAAAACAACCCAGACAATCTGTTACCAAAATAACCCAGACAAGTTAAAAAATTCTGATGTCACTAAAACAATCTGTTATATCTCTGTTTTATTTTTGAATTCAAGACTACCCAAACAATCCTAATGTCATTCACAAGAAGCCAGATGATGAAACTTCCTCAGATAAAGATGTCTCCAAAACTATTTACCCAGCAACACAAACACTGAAACAGCACCAAAAACAACCCATTCAAAGCCTAAAATTGAGGTATTACCCACAATCCGATTGCACTCGCACAAACACATGGGGATCATAAACAGGGTATGAGAAACATGATCGTTTCAGCAAGCATATTAAAGCTACCTTCATAATCAAAACTCAAAAGAAACTTCACAATCACTGAATAATGGAAGAAATTGAAAACCAATTTCAATATATAAGGCACTAAACTTATCAACCCGGTGCAAGGAAAGCTAAAAGTTATACAAATTGGAATCTGCTTGAACAAAGCCCAAAATCTGAAACAAAAATGGGTCTTCCCAAATAGTAAAAAATTAGAGGGAAAGTGCGGGGCTTACTTGGAGGTTCGGTAGAGCCGTCTTAGGCAGCTGTGCGTAGCAGAGAGAGAGAGAGAGTATTTGAATAAAAGAGAGGAGAAATATTTAAGCTTTTAAAGCAAGAAGAAAGAAATGAATAAAAGATAGGACACGTGTGGGTTTTTGAATGAAGGATACTTATTTGCGGCGACAATAACTTGCCGCAAAAGATCGTACACTCTCGATTAAGTGGATGTTATGGCAAACTTATTTGCGGCGACTAAAAATAAAGGGGGCATGTTGCCATTTTCTATACTTATTTGAACTTTCCCTCTAATTTTGTTTCATTGACTATTTGCGACACTGAAATTTCACCGCAAATGATTAAATATTCACTGCAAACAATTACATAGGGTTGAATGTATTTTGCCGTCTAACGCAGTTAATGGAAAAAGAACATTTTTTTTCCACGAATACAATTTGTAACAATAAATTAGTACTCTTCATGAGCATAAATAGTGGAAAAAGAACTCATGGGAAAAGGCCTATTTTGTTGTAGTGTTAATTACGCTGCAACAGTTAAAAGTCGATGCAAATGACCTATTTTTTTATTATGACAAAAAATTTTGACGTAATAGAGTAATATATCGCTGCAAATAATTTATAAAAACAAAACTGTTGGAAGTTGCTGTTCTATTTATAGTTCCAATCAAAGGAGGCACTTCAAAACCCTAAATTTTAAGTGTTCTGGAACCTTGGCTCGAGCGAAGTATCGAGCGAGGGTCGAGCGGCACATTCTGTCTGAGTTCACTCAAGCTCAGTGTTGAGCGAACGTCGAGTGTTCCAATCTGCCTGAGTTAGCTTGAGCATAGTGTCAAACGAGGGTCAAGCGTTCGACTCTGCCTGAGATCGCTCGAGCTCCATGTCGAGCGAGAGTCAAGTGTTCAACTCTGTTTGAGTTCACTTGAGCGCCCTGTTGAGCGAGAGTCGAGCGAAAACATCTGCATGATTTTAGAAATCTCACACTGTTAATGTGCATCCATCCATAATTTGGAAGCAATTACTCTTTATTTGCATCCAATTCTTTGCCACGTATAAAAAATCGATGCAAAAAGCCATATTTTTTGTAGTGAGCTCGTGTATATAGGAGAAATATGTAGAAGTAAAAAAAAGAACAAAAACGGGGATGGAAGTTTCAGTGGGAGATGCATTGCATGCATCATATTTTATATATGCATGGAAATTTACCTAGGATAATAATTAAGGCCTTCATCAATTAATACATTATTCTTGCACAAATTGCATGTGGGGTTTATCTGTTACCCTCCATTAATTTTTTCGTTTCTTTTTTGGGAGACCGGGGGGGGGGGGGGGGGGGGGGGTGGTTGGGTGGCGGGCGGGATCATGATCAGAAGGATAAGATCATTTTTTCACATTAACTAAAACGTTCCATTATATAAATATATATATATATATATATATATATATATATATATATAGTACAGTCATATTAATCCTAAATGGTTTTGAGAACATGATCTGGTGGTTCAAGATCATATACACGACTAGATTACCAAAAGCACCATCCTATCAGATTTTCATTCCACTTTAGACTCTAAAAAGTTTCCCGGCCTCGACATTGAGTGATTAATAGTACTACTCAGAAACATGTTGACCTCTTGTTTCATCCGGTTGGTCGAATTTTAGGACAACCTCAAATCCCATACTGTCCTTATTCTGGAAGGGTATCCAACGGTATGTCCCATGAGTCCTGCCAGTAGTACTCCAGCTAGCCCCAAGTAGTACTGGGCTACCTATCAATCTTTTGGCTTAAATCCCTAACCTTTTTCCATTGTCACCCTCACCAAAAGTGTCCCTTACAAATCCCAATAAGTAAAATTGATTTGTGCGGGGGTTTTTCTTAGTGGGAAAACGCAAAAAAGGGGAAAGGGGAGGGGAGGCAATGTTCCAACGTCATGCACACTAAAACTAAAAAGTGTTGGATCATAAACTTGCTCCTCCACTTCCATGTATAGATCGCACTAAAACCAGTGTCTCTGTCCCTTGCTCTGTAGAACACAACCTGCCTACAGTCCCAGATCATCCTCTAGATCAGAGCCAGTAATGGCAAAGAATCTTTACACCCTTCCACTGTTCCACACATCTAATTAAAGAGCCACCATGATCACCATTACATGCAGCAGCCATTCTGACTTCTGAGAGTACTGGAATTCGTAGCAAAAGAAAAGCCTCATACTGCTTAAATACCAAGAGTTTATATATGTATATATATGTATGTATGTATGTATATATGTATATCATCAACAGCTTAAATTAACACCGCGTGGCTGCCAATATATATGTATATGCAAAGCCTTTAATAATTATAGTCCATGCACGCTATCACGCACCTAGCTCTATACAATTTAGGTAAACAAATCACATCAGGGCCACGTCATGATCTAAAATTAATGGTGCTGCTACGTCCCTTCCTTGTTGAAAAATCCTGCCAGAACTCCTCCCATCATTGGTAGGGTGGCTATCGATTCTTCTTACGATCGATGGATATTAGAATTCGGGGAGCTGTGTTAATTATACATTTACATGCCGGATTATAATTAAATACAAGCAGGCCTGACGTTATAAATTAAGTTTTAGGACGAATATCAACACTTCATTTAAAATTAAGGAACTCCTATATACGGTCTCAGTACCCCTATATGGAATTTTACAAAAATATTAAAAAATTAGCAAATCAATTTTTTTTGTCGAATTAATCTTTGCTACAATAGTAGCTAGCTAGGGTGTTACCGATGCACAGGTAGAATAGATGGGAGAAGGAAGATCTTAGGGATCATATATATACTACTTGTGTGCCCAATATTTAATAATTCCTACATTAGTAGGCTTGGGGACCTTTTTTATTTACAATTAATGTTCAAATCGTGTAGAAGGAACTTAATGATCAGGGCAATACACAGTGTCCATAGTACGTACTAATTTGATGAGATTGGAATAAAAAGTGCATGATTAATGATTTACATACTGAATTATCAAAATAGGACCTACTGTGTTTATGTCAAAAGTTTCTATCTTCAATACTTGCAATAGCAGAGTATACAAGTAGTACATATAGATACACAAGATGCTATTCTAGGATATACATAATCTAAGGCTATAATTATGGTTGACCCTTTCAGTAAGGGATTTTACAATGAAATACTTTCTATAAATAAACTGATTTGATCCTTGTATGACAGCTCACGCCAACAGTTTATACCATCTGGGAGTTATCATGATACGTTTATATATACATATATATTTGAAATCGTTTGAGATCAATAGAAGCACATGATATGTATATTTTTTGTCTAATTAGGAGATGTTCGGAGAATGAGATGAGATGAGATGAGAAATTTGTAAATAGTAGTGAAATAGCTTGTGAATAGATATTTTATTGGGTTTTGGGAAATGTGAGATAAAAAATATAGTTAGAATATAATTTTTTAATATTACTTTTGTTTTGAAATTTAAAAAAGTTGAATTATTTTTTATATTTTGTTTGAAAGTTTGAGAATCATTTTCTGAATTATTCAGTGATGAGTAGATAATAAATTTGAAAACTTAAAACAGAAAAGTGCTTGTATTTGAGTGATATATAGGAAGGAAATAAGATGAAAATTTTTTTAGATGAGATGAAACCATCTCTATTCCCAAACAACCCTTCCTACAACATGTGATTGCCGACTTTTTCTACTAAAAAATTCATATATTATAATAATAATAATAATAGGGGATGGAGTGCTCCAACAAGAGTTTTATTACAATTGCTAGAAAAATGAAAATAAAGAACGAAAAAAAGGGATCAAATAGAGCTAAATGATTACTACTCCAATGATCCCAAGTTTCCTTGGCCGCTCAAGTATCAAGAAAAGAGCCGCCAATAAATTAGCGGTCCAGAAGATCATGGAGCACTTTGATTTGCTGGGAGTGGTGAGCTTTTATAGGTTGTTCAAGAGGTCTTATTAGATAAATATGCATTCCCTGTCACAGATAGTGGAGTATGTTGGCTCTAGTTTTAGAAGAAGACAATAGGAGGGTACCATGCATTTATGTATAGCTCACGCATTGGCAAGAGAAGGGCGGAAGTGGAACTTTCAAAATATTCGAGGCTGGAAAGCCAGCACGGCAACGCATATCAATGTCAATGGCCCAACAATATTATACTAAGCAAAACTCATTTTATTGATGCGTAGTCTGAGCGGAACGTGAGGTTGACACACTTGTTGAATTCAGTCACCAGCAGCACTTGTTCAGTCTTGTAGATCAGCAGTTGCAATTTCAGATCAGATGGTGCACATGTAGGCTAGAGATGTCCTAAACACGTACGATCGAGGGATCGACCTCAATTCATTAATTGTTCCTTGAAAAATAAAACATGAAAAATGAAAATAAAGATTCTGTTTCTGAACAGACGAGAGAGGTACACGAGGTGGGAGTGACTAGTACTCCTCTCTCCCACCAAATAGGGAGCTTCGAAGATGGAAGCTGTGAGGAGAAAATTTTCTTTTGGGAGAAAAGTTAGTCGTCCGAGCTGTAAAAGTAAAAGAAATAGATCAGAATGGTTGGCGACGTACTTTTTTTATTCACAAGCATTAGAAGAAACATAAACATGCAATACACAATGTCCACTAATTCGATGAGATATATATATAAATATCAACATCCATACTGAATATTAATCAATATTGCCCCATTTTGATCAGTAGAAAAGAAAAGAAAAGAAAAAAAAAAGGAATGTCCCAATATTTGCACCACTACAAGAAAAACGGGTAATTGTGACCAATTTATAGCAATGAAAAGATTATTAGCAACTAAAATTGGTTGCTAATGCTATTTTCTTTGCTATAAATTGGTTGTAATTGCCCATTTTTCTTGTAATGACAACTCGACGTTTTATTACTTACCACGCGTCTGAAGCCACATTCACCTCAGCAAAATCCGTAGTAAAGAACACGTGATCGATGCTTCGACGGTTCGACGACCCTGCCAACACGAAAACATAAACAGGAGAATGCATGCTTTTCGCCGTAGGTACTCTGTGAAAGTAAAGAAACACGCATTAATGCGCAGCACATATGCAGCAACTAATTAAGATGGGCTACTTCCATGCAATTCATATATACATGCATGTACTTCTAATTTAAACTGATTTTAGCCCTTGTTTCCATAGCTCTTTCCTCGATATCTTTTCTTCATTTATTTGGGAATATTCTTCATGGGTACTCATGAACCATATAATAATCCCTCTCAGATCTCCATGACTTGGAACGTCAACATTGTATGGAAAGTACTAAATTAAGTAAAGAAATATGAAAATATAATTTGCTTAATCTACAATGCTTCCACCATTTCGATTCACAAACGACGTTAGTGGTGGTTCCATTTCTGCCAAATTAATCATATTCTAATAACTATCTCTATCTTACAGGCATTATCCGTTTTATATGTACGTACCAATTATCTCTTTCTTATATATAATACCTGACGTATCTCCGTATTGCCTATAAAAGATCCATGAAGATTTGAAATCTGGATTGGCGATTAAGATTAGAAGAGAAACTAGAGAACGTACAAATGATTTTTGGGTGAGCTAGGGCTCTGATCAAACTAAAAGCTTAGGGATCAGTTTGCTGCTGGTAAGTTACCTTGCATGATCATATATATATATATATATATTATTGAGACGTCTAAATTATATGTATTTATCATTTCTAATAAAGCATCCTTCAAATCGTAATGTCTTTGCACCCCTTGATGATCAGTATATTTATAACAATTAACACACGATTCATATTTATTAATCGTTGTCGTGTTAATCGTTTAATTGTTACTTGAACAATATAATCTTGCCTCTATAATTTTATATACAGTTATTTTTGTATATATTTTTATGCATTTTATTAATGTGATTAGTTGTGTATTAAAAAAAATTGATGCAACCAATCACATCAGTGGAATGCGTAGAGATCAGTATGTAAAAATAACTGTACGTAGTATTACTCTTTCTACACAAATATAATAAATAATTCAAAATTTTCAAATTTCAAAATAATAATAATATTAAAAAATAATATTCTAACAAAATTTTATTTAATTTTAAACTTTCATTTAAAACAATCTCATCTCATAATGTCACCATCCAAACAGAACCTTAGTAGATCATGAATACTAGTGATCAGCGATCCACACCTCCTTCCTTTTGCTTTTTATTTCCGTGAAACGGTAATAATTAATATATATATATTTGAAGATTGATACTTAATTTTTAGGTGGACGTTAATTAAGAACTTTAGTACTGATCTAAAATAATTTCCCTCTGGCCTTTCCCTTCGTGCCTTTGGGCCGGGGTCCTTGAATTGTGATCTTGTCCCTTCAGAAATAGGGCAGTACACAGTAGTCTTCAGGTTGTGGGCCCGCTATTGTCTTGAGATTGACAAGCCGGTAAAACTTTATCTTATAACAACGATCATGCGATCCTGAAATGTACTGATCATTTTAAGTTCAGCTGACTCAATTAATTAGTTGGTTAACCGGAATGATGCATATATATATATATATATATATATATATATATATATATAAAGTTTTATTATCATATTAGTTATGTGAGATGGATCGATCCACCGAGCATGTGAACTTTGCGTACGTACGTACATGAGTACTTATGTTAAATTCTGGTGCAATGTTCTTGATGATGCTCAGGGAAATTAAAAGATCATCATGTGGTGATCATTAGTCATTAATATTGTTCTTTGCCGTTGCCGTTATAATTAAATAGGAGATCATGGTAAAGATTTTTTTACGGAAAAATAGAAATTACATTATTAGTACTCATGATCATGTTTTATTATCATCTTAAAATAAGCTGATCATGTAATTACAAGGGAATTTCTTAGATCAATTAATTGTTAATGAAAAAATATATAGAAATTCTAACACTATTTAATTATATAACTTCCAATATAAGTAGATCGTGATACAATAATAAGATCATAATGGTGCATTACTCTCGTATTATATTGTTAATTAATAATTGAATATTGATGATGATCCACTGCATGCCTAGCTAGCTGATCAAATGATCTAGTACTACTCAGCAGCCAGCGCGCGTCGACCTGGCTCCACATAATTTGCTGAAAGATTACGTACCTTGATGACCGCTGTCAACGATATATATTCTGTGAGAGTACTACAAAAACCAAGGATCCTTTTCTATCAGTAGAGACCACATGATGATAATCATGTTTACTTGAAAAGATTATATGCCAAGCTTATATGTAAATAGAGAAACTCACAACTCGAGGATATTATTCATAATACGAGTAGTGGCATTCATCATCTCTTTTACTGTGATCATCCTCCTACCATTTCACAACATGATATTAAATAATTGAAAATTATTAATTATTATATCTCAGTTGTGAGTCTATCAAATAATGTCAAGTGTCAAGAAATGTCGAGAATATAATCGATGATAAAAATGATGATGAATAGATTTTTCGTATTTAGAATTATATATATACATATATAATAGTATGTTATCTTATTAATATTTTCTCAATTAATCGTATATGTTACACACATACATGCACATGTACGTACATATATCACTTATATATACTGTTGGTTAATTGCTAATTGTCCAGCTGTCTGATCAGCTTCTCTTCAAATGTTGACATAATCATAGTAGTACCGTAACTGCAAATGATACAAATTAAGTTAATTAACTAATTAGGTATATATGATCTTGATCCCTTTTTGTAAAGTTTTTCTAACTGAAAAAGGATTTATAGAAGACATTTGATTTATTATATGCATGCATACTTTTTAAACATGTGTACGTGTTTGTTAATTTCTTATTTTTTTATCTATGAAAATCTAATTTAATTAATTCAACTAATGAACAACTCAACTGAAATCTGAGTTCTCGAGTACTACTTCATTCACATCACATACATAAGTATATTGTCATTAATTGTACGTGTACTTCATTTAATTAATTAAGTGATCGATGAAACTAAATTGTTACTCGATCCCCCAAAAAGAAAAAAAGGTGAAGAAAAGATCAGTTTTTTCTTCAAAGCTAGCTGATGATCTAGCATTACTAATCTGCAGTACTTTGTGATTCATATCATAAATTTATGTTCATTGTATAATTTGCAATAGTTTCTGAAACAGGCCGGCCAGAAATCTTTTTTAACATCATGCATGCGAGATCAGAACTTACATTCTTCAAGCCGCACCGACGTACGAGTAGTAGTTCAGCAGCCGCAAAGTTGGCACATTGCATGCGATCGATTGATCATCTGCTGGTTTTACATAAATGGTATATATCTCTGTACACAATTATATATATTGTTTTTAATTTGCTTCTATTTTTGCATGGTTTACATAAACCATAACTCTCATATATATATATATATATATATATATATAGCCAGTTCAATCATATATAAGGTCTCTTCAATATGTCCCAGTCTCCCGGTAATGTCAAAGAAAATTAAATGAATGGAAAAAAAAAAAAGGTGGCACTGGCCACTGTTGCCCAGCTTTCCATAACTATCCAAAATAATTACCACATGAGAATTAGGCTCCACAAAATGATCAGTACTAGATCCACATTATTTATAATTATTATTTAAAAAAAAAATGATCACAACCATTTTAGCACCATCACCCTTTAGTTAAAGAAAAAAATCCGTAAAGACATTAAAAGGATCCACATCTGAGTGGCAAAATCTGTCTTGACTTTGTCTCCACGGCTCTCTCTCTGTCTCTCTCTTCATCTATAAATGTAAACCTCTCTGATCACATTCTTACTTATTAAGCCCGTCTTTCATTTTTCCTCACTCTAGCTTCCCCCTCCATACGCACACTTCGAAATAACAAAACATGGTGAAGTTCTCAAAGGAGCTCGAAGGTCAGCTAATCCCGGAATGGAGGGATGGTTACATGAACTATAGGGAATTGAAGAGGCATATAAAGAAAATCAAGCTATCTAAATTATCCAAGCATCACCACCAAGACATGAACGGAGACTATGGTCTGTCTATTTTTGACCCCGTACGCTTCGTCGCTAGGAAAATCTGTGATAAGTTCCGCAATTCCGAGAGCAAAACTGACATGATTCAGGTACATAACACACATACACACACACGTAATATGAACGAGTACTGTATGACCGGATTCCGGTGACTTTTTTTTTTTTTTTGTGTGTTTTTCTCTGTAGTTTCTGATTTCAGGTTGGCTTCATTCTGGATGTCCCATCGATTGTTACGTGTTCCCGGTGATCTACTATGGCTAGTTAAAAAGCGTCCAAAATTTACGAAAGCTTTTTGGTCGTAGTTATTTTTTGCACCCAAAAAGTTAGTGCGCGCAGTTCGGATTTTTGTCTTGTTGTGTAATTGTGTATATGGGTGTTGGTAACTATTTCCAGAAAGTGAAGTGACGTCATTTTCAGGCAGAAGAAACCTCAGAGGGTTTCCGATGCACTGATAGCTAGCTAGACTGATTTTCCGGCAACACCGTCGTACTTTGTGTTTCTGAAATTTCGCTCCATGTCCTCGTGGCCTACGTACCAGATAGGATCCTCTGTCTAATTTCTCTCGCGCAAGCTGTTCAGGAACTATTTTCCATTTCGATAATTTACCTTACAATATTAATAGATAGCTAGATCCTATACGAGAAATGACGAATTTGTAAATCGCTTATAGTCAGGTCCCATGCATAATATTTAGTGCTTCGTACAAAGTTAAAACCCCGCTGCATGTTACGTTTCTTAATTAAAAGTTAGAACTGATCTCCCTTTGCCGTTTTGTTTGTGGCTGTTGAAAACTAAAGCTCGAGTGATGCACAAGTTTGTCAAGTACCAGAAGAGGAAAATAAACGTAAAAAAGAAAAAACAAAACCCATATTGGAACCTTTATTGGTTTCTTCTGCATGCTTTCCTTTCTTTTCTCATTCTCTCACGACAGCAAACGAAACGGTTGCAGGCACACACTCATCTCACGAATGAGTCATAGAAAATAATATAAAGTCACAAAGCTCCAAAGAAAAAGAAACTACAGAAAGCAAGAAGCTTCTCCCTGATATATCCATTTTCTGTTGCAGCTCAGGAGGAGTAAAAGCTGCATGGAGGACGGTGAAGATCAGAAGGTGTACGAAACTGATCTTTCTCAACTGTTTTCCCAAGAAGATGAGGTTAAAATCGTACAATGTCACAATTTACTGTTTAAATATTCATTTTGGTACTTTTTTTTAAAGCAAATTCTTTGATGTACTTGATCCATCATATTGATCATCTTTTATTTTGTTTGTCTCAAAGTTTTGAAATCCGTTCCGGAGACCATTCCAGTCGAGGTACTGGAACGGAATATTTCGGTACCAATACGTTTCGGTGTACCATTTCGGAATTAATTATATATTATATATAAATATTTATATGTATATATAAACTAACAATTAATCAAATAAATACATATATATATATAAGTATGTGATATATATATGTGTATATATATAGAAGAATTAAAGATTTATAAAATGAATATATATTGAAAAAAATCATAAACTTGAGTTAAGACATAAAAATAAAGGAAAAAAAATTAAAGAATAGACAGATTATTAAAAGTAACAATACTTCTAGTACACGGAAAGAGGTATTTGAATTCTAAAAGTACAATTTTATTCATTATTTTTCAACTTATTTATAAGAGAGTTTTTTTTTTGGGACCGGAATTACTATTCCGGCCGGAATACCGGAATTCCGGCCGGAATTGACCGGAACGGCCGGAATTTGACCCGGAACGGAATAGACACCTATCCGGTTCCGGTCACTGTTCCAGCACGAAAAATTTCGACCATTCCGGCCGGAACGGAACGGTTTTTAAAACCTTGGTTTGTTTGTCTGCTGATTTTATATATATGGGTATTTTCTGATTGTATAGGTCAGGATTTTCTTCGAGAAATTGGACGAAGAACATAATAAGATCGACAAATTTTATAAGGAGAGAGAGAGTGAGATTGTTGAGAGAGCAGCGACTTTAAACAAGCAGCTGCAGATTTTGGTGGACCATAAGCAAGTTCTAGGCCACCGTCTCAGGAAAAACTCCCCGTCGAGTCCAAACTTCGGAAGTTCCCCTCCTTCTTGGTCATCTGTATCTCATCCCCGGTCTTCTAATTATTCCGGTGAGCTTCCTTTTCTTTTATAACTTTTATTTCTCAGTTTTTCCGTGCCACAAAGTTGAGTTGCGCAGCCAAAAATGGAGCCACTGATCATGTTATAAGGTCATTCCTCGGAGTTGTCGGTGTTGTTCATCGGTATGCGGGTAAAATGGTAATTCCATTTTGTTGACTTTTGCCTAATTCCCCGTGAAGTCCAAGTACTTTAGATATGGAACAATGTCACGCTGACACATGGTCAAATATACCCTTATAATATTGCGGCCTAAGGGTATCCGAAATATGATCGAGATTATCATATATATATAATGAATAAATATAGTTTTAGTCTACCTTTTAATTTTAATTTTTTAACTGGGATTTTAGAAAAAGAAACGTACGTCATTATATATAAAAAGGCATACCAAATTCTTTACAGAAAAAAATAAATACTTACGACGAGTTATTTTTAACAAAAATTATTATTTGTAACACTAATAGATTGTGGATCCTTACTAATAATTGTACTTTGTAGTACCTTTAGAACTTTTGGAATCAACTGAAGTCCGTGCTAGAGGGATTAGATTATTCTATAAAGCATTTTTAAGAGAAGGGAATAAAGTGGCCGATGCATTGGCTAGACGTGGTGGGATGTGTGAGAATAATATATTCACAGACTGTATTTAGCTTTCTCAATTGATTAGGGGCTTGTATAGATTGGATAAAATGAGTACGGCTTATGTTAGACTTACTCTTTAAAGTGTGCAGTGTTTATGGTTGGGACGGTAAGTTGTCATTTTATAGTTTGAACGATTAGTTTGTTTGTTTGGAAGGTATTCTTCGCCATAGGTGATGGGTAATAAAATTTAAGAAGGTACTGTCCTCCTTTAAAATAAAATAAAAAGGCTAATAGATTGATCATCTTGACTGGAATTAGTTATTTTTGTAGGAAACAAGAATTTTATTGTAGTGAAATATTGATAAACACGACTGGAAACACATGGAAACTTTGACTATCTTGATGTCAATTAGCCATGGCCTTATTTTGTGACTTTTTTTTTTTTCTAATTTCCATATAACTTTGAACTACTTCTAGCTTTGTCAAATAATTTTCCATATATAATATATATCATGATGTGTTGATGAGATTTTTAATTTTTTTTTTTCAAAATAACATGGCAATTAAATGTGTGTGTGATCATGTCTAATTAATATTTGGGATGAAATTTATAATATGCAGAAAGCTCTGTTGAATTAGCTGAAATCCTTAGTCCTGATCAGATATCGGAGACAGACGAAGTAATAGCAGCACTAGAAAGAAACAGTAGTAGGAATTATAGCGGGACGAAGACAAAACTAACAAAGCAAGGGAAGCCTAATATGGGTGTGAAGATTGACATTCCTGCTGAGACACCAACACCTGCGATCGTGGCCTTGACATCGATGCTGTGGGAAGATTTGGTCATGAAGACTCCCAAAAAAGAGTACTGCCGTGGAGAACAATCGATTAGTCGAAAGAAGGTTCAGTCTGCAGAGAAGATGATTCGTGGCGCCTTTGTGGAGCTCTATAAAGTCCTTGGTCTGCTCAAAGCTTACAGGTACGTAAGTACGTAATTACTTTTATCATCTTTTTTTATTTATTAATTCTTTTACTAATTAATTTGTGATCGACGTGAACAACTAATAACAATTTTAAATATAGATCAGAAGGATTAATCGATCTCATTAATTTGCGGTATAACCTCTTAAGTTTGTTGAATAGATAATAAATAAATAAATAAATTTCATGGGATACCGGCTGGCCGTTTCCAGCTTTAGGTTGGAAGCTCCAACAGGCAGAATTACATACGTATTTATATATATAATTACTATATTACATGATGTTACAAGCAGTAGAAATCATTCTTCAGTAAAAACAAAAAAGTTTATCCTTTCCGGCCGGCATAAGAATGGCGAATGCTTGCTAGCTTCGAATTATAAATGCGTCAGACTCACTCGCTAATTAGAATGAGCTCCATCAAGTATTTAATTAGTGACTTCAAAGTAATACATACTGAATGTTGTGTTAGCTGCAATATGCATGCATGGGCGTGATCAGTTTTTTTCCCCTTGGGTTATACATGTAGAGATTTATCTGAATTTTGCTTGTTCTAATCGAAAAAACTATTTAATTTGTCAGCTCGATGAACATGATGGCGTTTACAAAGATACTCAAGAAGTTTGACAAGGTACGGTGTGGTACTTTATCGGAACATCAATTTACCAAATGATCGAGAAATATCTGATGATGATCATCTCATGCATCTACCATACATACTTGACACACACGTATTATATATATATAGAGAGAGAGAGAGAGAGAGAGAGAGAGAGAGAGAGAGAGAGAGAGAGAGAGAGAGAGAGAGAGAGAGAGAGAGAGAGAGAGAGAGAGAGGAGAACATAGAGACAAATTAAAGGAATTACACAGATATTTTTAGTCATGTTATTGATCTGCACAAAAGTACCTTCAATATTAATAAATTAAACACTTGCCTATATATAATATGCATGCATGATCGGTACCATATATCGATCCTTGCTTAGGTATAATTAAGCTAGCAGCTACCTAGCATGCCGGTTTCGTAGACAATGATGTACGTCCAAATGACCTCACATGCATGGAGACTGCGAGACTCCATTTCCAGGTTACCGAAATGGATTTATTAAATTGGAGCAGGACCTTTAATTCCTTCTTCTTTTAATTGATCTTTTTTCCCCGGCCACTAAAGTAAAATTCTGATTAATTTTTACACGAATTGATTAATGTAAAAAACCAGACTGATCTTGACGTACAGGACGTCCATCCTTTATCGTTTTTTGGTTCATTTTTTGCGTCAGCAATACGCTATATATATATACGTACCTCCATTAATAATATATAATTACTGCCTGCACTGAATTTTTTCATTGTAAGTACAATTATAGAGTAGAACTGGTGCAATTTTCCGGCCTCTCAATGAGTTAATTAATTTAAGTCTACACATGATGAGCTATATATTATTACTCTGTTAATATATATTTATATATATATATATATAAAGAGGTATTTGATGATCAATATGTACGTGGGAATGCTGCAGGTATCCAACCAGCATGCTTCTGCGAATTATCTACAAGCAGTGAAGGCCTCTCATTTCGTTAGTTCCGACAAGGTAAAGTCATATATATAATATTGTTTAATGAATCGATTAGCACTACTTTAAAATATATATCTCTCCGATCCGGATTCCGGCCTTATAATTCCCTGATGATCTCTGACGATCACTCATTCAAAAAAATAAAAATAAAACAGATTTTTATTAGCTAGAGCTAGTGCATGTGGTTTAATTTGCATTTGACGTGCACTTACGTAGAGCTTGGTCAAGAATTAATGAGTACTGAAATCATGACCAATGAATTAAGGCAAGTCTGACGATTATGTGTATAATGTTATTCCATGTTTATTTCGCTGAAAATATTAAATCAATTGTACGTACGCACGTAGCTCTTCCCAAAATTCAAACCCTAATTAATTCCCACTATATTAGGCATACCGGCCATGATCAATACGTTCCTATTAATTAATTGTATTATACTAATACTGGTAATATATATTATTATTATTTATCATTTTTATTATCATTATAATTTCTAACGACTTGGTGTTGACGATCAAAGCTCTCAAACACCTTAAAAAATATCGTGTGACCAGGGGTACGTACGTACGTAACCGAGTCATGAATCCCGTCATCGGAAAAGCAAATTTTGTTATCATCATTTGATTTGTAGATTGAAAATTTGAAACCTTGTTTATGGTTTTTAATGATAAAAGATGATATCCGTAAAATTGATTTATATTAATTCTGTATACGTCATGTTTCAATTTAAGAATATTTTTATAAAATGATATTATTTTTATAAGTTATTTTACAAAAATATTATTTGTGATTTAATTATATATCTGTAAAATTGTGAAAAGAAAATGATGGTATATATATCATTTTCCTACGTACAGATAATTAACAGGTGTTATGATTTAATGTTAATAGCCATAATTAATATTAGAATTATAATTTTTTGTCTGAAAAGGTTGTTAAACTGATGGACGAAGTAGAATCCACATTCATAAAGCACTTCGCCAGCAATGACAGGAAAAAGGCAATGAAATTCCTGCGGCCACAACAGAAAAAAGCTTCTCACATGATCACTTTCTTTGTTGGTAAGCTTTCACTAAGCCACATTATATGTATGTGTGTGTGTATATATATATACACGCACACACATACTTGCCTAGTGGGATTATTTGTCACTAATCATTCCTAATTTTCAGTAGGCCAGCCCGCTCCCCACCAGACAGTACTGGTGTGGCTGGTTTTTCAAAAGGAATTTTGCCACTTCTGATGAATACTCCTTTTTTTTTTTTTTTTACCTGATGAATAATGTTCCTAAAGTCTTGTTTTCTTCTAATTATTATTGTTTTTTATTTTATCCGTTTTGCAGGATTGTTTACTGGGTGGTTTGTATCACTGTTTACCATATATGCAATCTTAGCATACATTTTGCGTACTTTCTCCTGTCCTCCAGGGAAAGTTTACATGAATGATGGAGCATATCGGGTTTTCAGGTGGTGGTCTTTGAATTCTCCCATTGTCCTAGATCGTTTTCATTTTTTACCCACAGTATACCAACTATTAATGCTTATAATTAATAATATAAAAGTGGCATATAATTCATTTTCATGCGCAATATATATATAGAAGCATAATTTTAAAGTAAAAAAAAAAAAAAATCATCATAAATTCAGGATAATGAAATCATCACTGATGATCACTGTAATTGGTTGGTAAGAATGCAAGTGAAGAGCCAAACTTAAATGAATACAGTTTTCAATTAATTAATTATAACTTGATTTTTCTAGTCCATTTATCTTCGAAGCCGTTCATCTCTTCTAAGAGTACTGGGGTGCTGTTCACAATACGTACGTCGCAAAATATACGATGACAAACGTATCCATCAAACATATATTGACAAACTAACAGTGAAGGTATGACATTTTGCAGATTGTTTGCGTTACTAAGCTTGCACCTATTCATGTATGGGTGCAATTTGTTCATGTGGAAGAATAAGAGGATCAATTACAATTTCATCTTTGGATTCTCACCCAATACATCCCTTAAGTACAGAGATGCCTTCCTCATCAGCACCACCCTCATGACCATTGTGGTCGGGGCGATGGTCGTCCACCTTCTTTTGCAGGCTATATGCGTCTCACCTAACCAAGTTGATGCCATTCCTGCCATTCTTCTTTTGGTTGGTGCCAATTTTCTCTATCCATTCTTTAAATTACCAATATAGCATGGAGATTCTTCCCTTTGTAAAGAAATTTAGGATGTTTGTGCCATTGCCCCTACATGTAGCATGTTAATTAAAATGTTCACTGAACATTTGTTAATTATCTTGCCAATAACGATTGTAGTGATAATGATTAGACTTTCATAGGTACTTCCTACATCGTGTAGAACATGATCATGAGTGTTTTAGAACACTGTAACTAAAAAATAACTTAGTTAAAGAGTCAAAAGTTTAAAGGGTGCAGAACTTTATGGACTTCCCAGTTACCAGGGAATTCAATCAGTGACACGAGCCATAACTGAAAGTAGTCCAGGCCTTCATCCCATATATATGTGCTAGATAAATATAGGACCAAAGCAACGTTAAAAAACATGATCTCATTTAAGGTATGAGACCAAAGTTCTGCCAAGCGTTCACAAACCCAACATCCTCTGGCTGTCTCCAGGAAAAGCCTGGTGTCCTTGCAACGTCCGACAATATTCTGTTCCTGCATTCGGACATACATTCATATACACATATATATTGCTAGTAGTGAATAGTAACGAAGTAATCTGATAATAGCAGTAAAATAGTTTATAAATAGTAGTAAATAGTAAAAAAGTGTTTTTAAATAGTAGCAAAGTAGTCTAAGAAAGTCTGAAAGTAGTTGTGTTCCCAAACACAACCGAAACATTGTTCTGATTGTGAATCCCTTTTTCAGTTTTTCCTCGCTCTGCTGATATGCCCATTCGGCATCTTCTATCGCACGACACGCTACTGCTTTATCCGTGTTATTCGTAACATATTCTTCTCCCCATTTTATAAGGTACATCCATGCATTTCTTTTCTCATTCGGTTAAAAAATGCTATTCATTCTCTGCCATATAATGACTTGAGTTCTATTCTACGCAGGTTGCGTTGGTCGACTTTTTTATGGCCGACCAGCTTACTAGCCAGGTAACCCTCTATCTCAAAGCCTACGCGCTGAATTTCGTCCATTTCAATTTGTTTTAGATTCACTCTCTTTTCGCAACACACTCACGCTGCATTTATATCCAATTAATTTCTTTGGTTCTTTTCTATAGATTCAGTTGTTAAGGCAGCTGGAATACGCAGCCTGCTACTTGCTGGCAGGAATTTTCGGAACACACCAATATGAAACCTGCAGTAACGGAAGGCTATTCAAGGATCTAACTTATGTCATTTCATTTATGCCATACTATTGGCGTGCAATGCAGGTAGCACTCCAGAACTTCTTACATAAATACGTATGTGTGTGTGTATGCTTCTGAAATAGTAGTTTAATCGGTTGTTTAAATCGTTAGTAGTACTGTTTGTAAAAGCCTGTCTGTGTATCTGATCCAACGAACACCTTGGTTAATTTTTAATGTAATTACAAGTGTGCAAGACGATGGTTTGATAGCTATGACGTGGAACATTTGGCTAACATGGGGAAGTATGTTTCGGCCATGGTGGCAGCCGGCGCAAGGCTAACATATGATCACAAGATCAATCATGACCCCCACTGCGTATGGTTTCCCATAGTCATAGTGACTTCCGTGGTGGCCACCGTATATCAGTGTTACTGGGATTTTGTGAAGGACTGGGGGCTTCTCAAACAGAACTCCAAAAACTTATGGCTAAGAGATGATTTGATTCTGAAAAACAAAAACATCTACTATGTATCCATCGTGAGTTATCTCTCTGACTCTCCTCTCCTTTTGAATCTTTGATAGAATTTTTGGGGCCTTTTTTAAACCCCAATCTCAAAAAAGATCTGAAGAGATGAGGAACTGAACTGCAGGCCTTGAATGCTGTTCTAAGAGTCGCATGGGTGGAATCTGTGTTGAAGTTGAAATTTAATGATGATAATCATAAACAGTTGCGAGATTTTGTCTTGGCTTCATTAGAAGTAATTCGTCGCGGGCATTGGAACTTTTATAGGTACTTTCTATCTCACATGATTTACATGATGTTGAAGTTATTTTCGTGTCTCGGAAGAGAATTGACTGTTATATAATTGAACCATATGACCAACATTTCAAGAGTTTGGGTCCAAAAAGCAACAACTACATTATCAGATATGTTTGTGATCCTGTCTAAAATCTTGGAGACAACTCCAATCAACTTCATTTTTCACCTAGTATCCAAAGGGCAAAACAGAGTCAAAAGGGGACATTGTGACCTATATATAATGGAAAAGGGGACAAATCTTCTGATATTGGTAAACTGTCCCTAAACAGGTTGGAGAATGAGCATCTAAACAACGTCGGAAACTACAGGGCAGTGAAGGAAGTTCCATTACCATTCCACGACATTGATTCTGATGGCTGAATGCTATTCTTAGACTCACGTACAGACGTCCATGCCAAGCCGATAGCAGAACCGATCCTCCACATTATAAATTACAAAATGTGAGATCTGATCTCCCTTATTCATTACATTTCCAATTCAAAACGTGAATCCTCAGGCGCCATTTGGAATGAAAAAAGGCGCGTGTAAAACCAACAATATGTTTCCGGCACATTTTGGCATTCCAAGTTGGACTGGACATGAGGTTTTAAGTAGTGTCTTACGTTTATGCAACGGAAAAATATAGTTGCAAGTAAGATTGTGTATTAATCTATGTACTAATGTAATGTGATTGGTTAAAAAGTAGATTTTATTGAAAACGGTGTTAATTTAAGTTTTAAACATGAATAAATCAGTATTGATATACAGATTAGTGCGCGACTGTGTTTATATGTAGCAAAACTCTTCTGTAACTCTCCCTTCCTTTATCTCAATCAATAATTTGGCTACTTGTTGAAAATTTTTCTGTCTGACGAAGTAGTCGCAACTTAATCAAGAGCAATATATATATGCCCTCAAAACATTAATAATAATAATAATAACAATAATAATACGATGCAGAAAGGTGATAAAAGCAGCACTTCTTGAGAGCCACTGCATGGGTCCCCCTTTCACAAGGCTCCCACCGTTTTCACCCCTTATTTACCAAATCTTTATTCCCCATCAATAATGCTTACATATAAACAAAAACCAACAAAGATGTTAATGTTTTAAAACATGATTATTTTGAGATACATTTTGAGAAAAGAAGGCAATATGCCAATAACGCAAGAACTCCATTACTACAGAGGTGCTTGTACAGGGTACAAGGGGTAGCTAGGGCAGGGGGAGTGTTTCGGTTTCAAAATGCTGAAATCTCCAAGAGAAACTGAAACTTGTAGTCTAGAGAACTCAAATTTGAGAAGACTACACAATTTATGGATCAAATATTTGCAATCTGAACCTAAATATAAAATAGATCCTTATTTGATGGCTGGATGCATTCCCAAATAATAGCCATACAATATGGATATATGTGCTCTGTGCAAGTGTTCAAAAGCAGATGTGTGCAAGATAAAAGAAGAAAAATAGGAATAAAGAAGCTTTAGAGAACGGTACCTATTGCAAGGACTCAGATTTTATATTTGTGATAAAGGGATTGACACCATCAGCACTGGGCAGAACACAAGGATCACAAACGTTTATGCCTCCTACTTCCCAACTTCTCCCATTCGCTAGCGTCACTAGCGTGTACAGAAAAATGTACTGAACTTTTCCCGTGATGGTACAAAGATATTTAGTTGCATCAACCGTTGCCGCAGTAACATAGAGAGTGTACCTGGACAGGGAATGGAGCTTGAGACCCAGAAGCTTCGAAGAAGCATTGCACACCCATGCTAGCTAGGCTGGTCTCTTCCTTCCCAACCAAAGAATTCGATAGCAGGGGAAGTAATATAGCCTCACTAATGCTAGCCAGTGAAGTGCATCTTAGCCGCTGCTAACCCATGTGGCCGTTTCACTGTCAAATTGCTCTTTCCTCACGAACAAAGGATGGATCTATCTCTGCAGAATTATCTAATAATGGGAGTTCATTAGTAACAAAGCAGGTGAACGGGAATGCCATCTTCTGTATTCTACTTAGAACGCATCTTATAAGCCCTCGTGGCTTCAGCTATTCTATTAAAATTGTGGCCTGTTTTTTTCTTTTAAATTCCAAGAAGTTTCCTGTAATGAACCCACCAACTAAATTAGAAAACGTTTTTTGAGTTACGGAACTCAAGTACAAAAAGTCTTAACATTTTATGAAATTTTCTATTCCTTTGATAGTTAGTAAAATATGTTGAAATCAACCCAAGTGTAAGTGTGAGTGTGAAATGAGTTTGGGTTTGCAGCCACCAACTCATGCTCACCCACCACCACCCACCACCACCTACCATAGTTAGGCCACCCACCCTCTCCCAAGTCAGAAGAAGCTGCAACAGGTGGGCTGCTCTTCTCCTATAAATAGAAGAGAGCTCTGAAGATAAAATGCAGTGGGTAAAAGAGAGGAAGAGGAACGTGAGAGAGAGAGAGAAATAGAATTTTGTAGAGTGTTTTGTAAATCTCGTACAAATTCTATAAAAGAGGCTCCAGTGGACGTAAGCAATTTGCTGAACCACTTTAAAATTGTTTTGTGTGATTTTCGGACAGACCAGAGGCACAACAATTGGTATCAGAGCTCTGGTTCGAGCTGTCCGAAAATTCAAGTTGTTCAAAATCAATTTTTGACAACTCCAGGGTGTTCCTCGCGTTGAGACGAATCCGTTGCAGCAAACGGAATCGAAAACGGAGGTCGAAGTAGCTCACACGCGCCCCTAGAAGGTCCGCACGTGCACTGCTGTCATCCACGCGCCCCCACGCGCGTCGGAGGAAGAAGACGACTGAACTATACGCGCCCACGCGCCCTCACGCGCTCCAGAGGTTGAAGACGCGTGGCAGACACGCGCCTCACGCGCTCCCACGCGCCCTACAAAGGTTCAGCGCGTGACATACACGCGCCTCACGCGCTCCCCACGCACAGACAGTACTGTAGCGCGTGTAATACACGCGCCTACTCGCCGCCCACGCGCACTGTTCAGCGCGTGCATCCCACGCTCCAGACAGATCACAACCGTCCATTTTTCAGATCCAATTTCGGCTTGATCTAAGCCATTCGGAGTCCGATTTCAACAATCAAATAGTGCTTTCTTACTATTTGGATCGTTCCGGACTCATCCGTACGGTTAGAATTTTGAAATTTTGAGTCTAAATTTTTTAAAATTCAAATGGAAGGATCTGGAAGAGACAGGAGCTCTGAACATTCCAGTAGCTCGGGACGTCGGTCCACTGTGTCAAATGCCAAGTTTGAAGTTGAAAAGTTCGATGGAACAACCAACTTCGGCATGTGGCAATGTGAAGTCATGGACGTGTTGATCCAACAAGAGTTGGATATTGCGTTGGGAGGAAAGCCAGATGATATGACTGATCAGGGTTGGAAGAAGCTTAGTACTCAAGCTTGTAGTACAATCCGATTATGCCTTACCAAAGAACAAAAGTATTTTGTCATGAGAGAGACAGATGCTAGGGTACTTTGGCAGAAATTGGAGGATAAATTCATGAAGAAGAGCATTGAGAGCCGTTTGCACTTGAAGAAGAAGCTCTTCAGATTCCAATTTCGTGAAGGTATTTCAATGTCTGAACATCTGAATAATTATAATCAAATTCTTGCTGATTTGTTAAACTTGGATGTTAAAATCGAAGATGAAGATAAGGCTTTACTACTGTTGAATTCCTTGCCTGATACATATGAGCATTTAATTACTACTCTATTGTATGGGAAGGAAAAGATTAGTTTTGAAGATGTATCTAGCTCTTTAATTAGCAATGAGTACCGGAGAAAAGATAAACAGGTACATCAAGATACATCAAGTGAAGCGCTAACAGCAAGGGGGAGACCACAGTCAAGGTATCCTGGAAGGAGGAAAGGTTTTCATTCGAAAACCCGAGCCACATCGCGTGGTTCATCAGTCGGCAGAAAACTCGCCAGAGATGAGTGTTCCTTTTGTCACAACAAAGGACACTGGAAGAAGGATTGTCCCAACCGGAAGGGACAACAGCAGAATCAACCCAACACAGCCAATGTCGTGGACAGAGCTGACGAGTCAGATTTTGCCTTGGCAAGTTCATCATCCATTTGTCGTTCCGATGAATGGATTATGGATTCCGGATGTACCTATCATATGTGTCCCAATCGGGACTGGTTTACTGATTTCACAAAGATTGATGGTGGAGCAGTACTTATGGACAATGATAGTGCCTGTAAGACTCAAGGAGTAGGTAGCATTCGGTTAAAGCTGCACGATGGCAGCGTCAAGACTCTGACAGAAGTTCGGTACGTTCCGGACTTACGGAAGAATCTCATCTCACTGGGATCTCTGGATTCAAAGGGATTCAGAATCGCCATTGAAGATGGAACTCTCAAAGTACTAATGGGAGTTCGGGTGGCAATGAAGGGTTTGAGGCGAGGAAACTTGTACTTCTTGCAAGGAAGTACTGTTGATGGAAGAGCTTCCACAGGCTGTGAGAAGCTAGATGAGACTGATGCCGACACCACCAGTCTTTGGCATATGCGTATGGGACACGCAGGAGAAAAAGCTTTGCAAACACTGGTGAAGCAAGGCTTACTCAAAGGTGCCAAGACATGTAAACTGTCTTTCTGTGAGCACTGTGTATTGGGGAAGCAGAGGCGAATCAAGTTTGGAACCGCAGTACACAATACACAGGGAATTCTTGACTATGTGCATTCCGATGTTTGGGGACCTACCCAAAATGCATCTTTGGGAGGTAAACATTGGTTTGTAACTTTTGTTGATGATTATTCTCGTCGTGTGTGGGTGTATACGATGAAGAACAAAGATAAAGTGCTGAAAATCTTCCTTGATTGGAAGAAAATGGTTGAGACTCAGACCGACAGGAAGATCAAGCGGCTCAGATCTGATAATGGAGGTGAGTACACTTCAGACCCCTTCATGGAAGTATGCCGAACAGAGGGAATTGTCAGACATTTCACGGTACGAGGTACACCGCAGCAGAACGGTGTGGCAGAACGAATGAATCGTACTTTATTAGAGAAAGTGCGATGTATGTTGCTGAATGCTGGATTCAGTAAACAATTTTGGGCTGAAGCTGTGACCTATGCCTGTCACCTCATTAACCGACTACCAGCAGCTGCCAATAATGGGAAGACGCCCATTGAAGTGTGGAGAGGTAAACATGCTACTGATTATGACTTTTTACACATTTTCGGATGTCCTGCTTACTATCATGCTAAAGAAAGTAAGCTTGATCCTAGAGCCAAGAAAGCAAAATTCTTGGGCTTTAGTATCGGTGTAAAAGGGTATAGACTCTGGTGTGTAGAGTCCAAAAAGGTAATCATCAGTAGAGATGTTATATTCAACGAATCTGAGATGCTTAAGTCACATAAGCATAAAGATTCCAGTGAAGGCAGCAGTGATGGCGAAACATTAGATGATTCGCAGAGTGTGGAGTTTATTACTTCAAAGAAGTTGGGAAAGCATGGACAAGATGAGGTTGATAATCCAGTCATAGTACCTCCAAGTCAACCTGAGTCAATAGCAACCAACAGACCGAGACGAGAGAAACGTGTACCGATACGTTATTCAGACTATGTGACATATGCATTACCAGCTGAAGGGGGTGAGATCCCAACCACTTACAGAGAAGCCGTACAGTCCAGTGAACAAGTTGAATGGACAAAGGCGATGAATGAAGAGATGCAGTCTCTTCACCAGAACCAGACTTGGGAGCTTGTGCCGCTTCCAAAAGGAAAGAAGACAATTGGCTGTAAGTGGATCTTCAATCAGAAAGATGATCAAGCTGCTAAAAATGGAGTGAGATACAAAGCTAGGTTGGTAGCCAAGGGCTACGCTCAGACAGAGGGAATTGACTACAGTGAAGTATTCTCTCCTGTTGTGAAACATTCATCCATTCGGATATTGTTAGCTTTGGTTGCACAATATGATCTTGAGTTAGCACAGCTTGATGTGAAGACAGCTTTCTTACATGGTGATCTGGAAGAGGAGATTTATCTGTCTCAACCAGAAGGATTCAAAGAAGCTGGCAAAGAGAATTGGGTATGCAGTCTGAAGAAGTCTCTCTATGGCTTGAAGCAGTCACCTCGACAATGGTACAAGCGTTTCGACCGCTTTATGTTGGATCTGAAATACACTCGTTGCCAATACGATCATTGTGTATATTTCAGAAAACTTGCAAATGGATCTTTCATTTATTTGCTTTTATATATAGATGATATGTTAATTGCATGTAAAAGCAAGGGGGAGATAGATCGCTTAAAAACTCAGTTAAGTAATGAGTTTGAAATGAAAGATCTAGGAGAAGCACGAAGAATACTGGGAATGGAGATCAGCAGAGATAGGGTGAAAGGTATAGTTCACCTTACTCAGAAACAGTATCTGAAGAGAATACTGCAACGATTCAACATCGACTCGAAGACGAAGCCGGTGAGTACTCCTATGGCCCCATATTTCAAGCTCAGTGCATTGCAGTCTCCTAAAACCGATGAAGAGCGAGACTACATGAAGAATGTACCATATGCAAGTGTTGTTGGAAGCTTAATGTATGCCATGGTGTGTACACGACCTGATATCTCCCAGGCCGTTAGCTTGGTTAGTCGCTATATGCATAATCCTGGAAAGGTTCATTGGCATGCGGCTAAGTGGATTCTACGGTATATTGTGGGGACCGTAGATGTTGGTTTGAGGTTTGAGAAGAGTGAAGATAGTCTAGTAACTGGATATGTTGACTCAGACTATGCAGGTGATCTTGACAAACGTCGATCGACAACTGGTTATGTGTTCACTATGGCTGGAGGACCAGTTAGTTGGCGATCAACTTTGCAGTCAACAATTGCACTATCATCAACTGAGGCTGAATACATGGCTGTAACAGAAGCCGTGAAAGAAGCTATTTGGTTACAGGGATTGGTAACAGATTTGGGCTTTGAGCAGCAAGAGGTTACCGTTTACTGTGACAGTCAGAGTGCAATTCATTTGGCCAAGAATCAAGTATATCACTCTCGAACAAAACATATAGATGTCAGATTTCACTTTGTACGTGAAATATTGGAAGAAGATGACATCAAACTTCAGAAGATTGGCACTGAAGATAATCCAGCAGATATGTTGACGAAGGTCGTCACAGGGATCAAGTTCCAACACTGTTTGGACTTGATCAGTATTGAACACTGCTGAGCACCCTCGGGTGCATTGGAGCGTATTCGATAGCAGAAGTCTCTCATGTCAAAGAATGTGGTGCATTCATTTGAAGAATGAATCAGTTTGTAAGCATCCTGGTATGGCACACTTGGGTGGAGGGGGTGATTGTTGAAATCAACCCAAGTGTAAGTGTGAGTGTGAAATGAGTTTGGGTTTGCAGCCACCAACTCATGCTCACCCACCACCACCCACCACCACCTACCATAGTTAGGCCACCCACCCTCTCCCAAGTCAGAAGAAGCTGCAACAGGTGGGCTGCTCTTCTCCTATAAATAGAAGAGAGCTCTGAAGATAAAATGCAGTGGGTAAAAGAGAGGAAGAGGAACGTGAGAGAGAGAGAAATAGAATTTTGTAGAGTGTTTTGTAAATCTTGTACAAATTCTATAAAAGAGGCTCCAGTGGACGTAAGCAATTTGCTGAACCACTTTAAAATTGTTTTGTGTGATTTTCGGACAGACCAGAGGCACAACAAAATAAGCATGGCCTTACAATTTTTGGCCGTTTTAAATTAATCTTGTCAATAATAGGCTCCATAATTATAGCTATACATAATAAGAGAAAGTGTACAAAGCCTCTCATGTGAGAGGGATTCAGAATTTCGAGGGAGACGAGTGTTTTTCAGAGTCTAGAACATGTTACTTTTTTTTCTAATTTATGAGGGTTTTTAAAATGAATTTTGAAAACTGTTCTGTATTGAATTTATTTGGCTCTCGGTATTAACGAAGATGAACCTCTCCTAATAAAGCAGGAAATTCATTATGACCTCCTTCCGATTTCTATAATAACTTCAACTTCGATAAATATAACACATACTATTCCAAATATCTTACATGGTATGACACAAAACAGAGCAAAAACAACAGCACATCCTTTTGCTGATGCCTGATGGTCCTTTCTGCTTGATAAATCATGCTAGCAGGTCTCAGCATGCATGCAGCATGGTTCATACCTCTGATAAGTGCCTCCACACTGCTGGGCGATCTCTTGATATTAGGAGGGCACGAGATGATAAGTAATCAAAGGAAGGGGAATACATGTCATCTGGACCAATGATATCAACTTTTCGAATGTTTCCAGAATCAATTGTGAAAGACTGCAATGAATCGTCCCGCTTGGTATCAAACACAAATAGCCCCAGTCCGCTAACACCCACTACAAGATTTGAACTTCCCCATACTTCCGTTATTGCTGTGTAATGGAAGTGTGCTTCGGATTCTGGCAAGGTGCAAGTGCCGTATAGCCTTTGTTGGCGCAGCGAGTACTGTTGTAGCTGTGAAGAAGGTTGCTTTCTCCCACTTGATCTTACGTTAGTGCAGCCTAGAAAGATGGAATCGCCTCGAGAGAAAACTGACTGTGCACTGACACCAACTTTTGGTATCTTAAGACCTACACCAGATGGTGTTGCGGCACCGGCCTATCCGAAAATCATACAAAATAATTTTTAAAGTGGTTCAGCAAATTGCCTACATCCACTGGAGCCTCTTTTATAGAATTTGTACGAGGTTTACAAATCACTCTACAAATTTCTATCTCTCTCTCACGTCCCTCTTTCTCTCTATTTTTCTTCTCACCCACTGCATCTTCTGAAGATCAGAACTCTCCTATTTATAGGAGAAGTTCTCTTGCTGATCAGTTTCGATGCAGCAGTTTGCTGCTGAAATTATGGGATCGGTGCCTAATAGAAACAAAAGCACCGTTCGGTGCAGCAGGCAAATTGCAGCATGTGGGAGGGGGCGCCTAATACGCCAAGAGCTTCACACTGCAGGTGGCTTTTTTCAACAATCACCCCCTCCACCCAAGTGTGCCATACTAGGCTGCTTGCAAATTGATTCATTCTTCAAATGAATGCACCTCTTTCTTTGACATGAGAGACTTCTGCTATCGAATATGCTCCATTGCACCCGAGGGTGCTCAGCAGTGTACAATATTGATCAAGTCCAAATAGTGTTGGAACTTGATCCCTGTGACGACCTTCGTCAACATATCTGCTGGATTATCTTCAGTGCCAATCTTCTGAAGTTTGATGTCATCTTCTTCTAATATCTCACGTACGAAGTGAAAACGGACATCTATATGCTTTGTTCGAGAGTGGTATACTTGATTCTTGGCCAAATGGATTGCACTTTGACTGTCACAGTAAACGGTAACCTCTTGCTGCTCAAAGCCCAAATCTGTTACCAGTCCCTGTAACCAAATGGCTTCTTTCACGGCTTCTGTTACAGCCATGTATTCAGCCTCAGTTGATGATAGTGTAATTGTCGACTGCAAAGTTGATCGCCAACTAACTGGTCCTCCAGCCATAGTGAACACATATCCAGTTGTCGATCGGCGTTTGTCAAGATCTCCTGCATAGTCTGAGTCAACATACCCAGTTACTAGACTATCTTCACTCTTCTCGAACTTCAAACCAATATCTACGGTCCCCACAATATACCGTAGAATCCACTTAGCCGCATGCCAATGAACCTTTCCAGGATTATGCATATAGCGACTAACTAAGCTAACGGCCTGGGAGATATCAGGTCGTGTACACACCATGGCATACATTAAGCTTCCAACAACACTTGCATATGGGACATTCTTCATGTAGTCCCGCTCTTCATCGGTTTTAGGAGACTGCAATGCACTGAGCTTGAAATATGAGGCCATAGGAGTACTCACCGGCTTCGTCTTCGAGTCGATGTTGAATCGTTGCAGTATTCTTTTCAGATACTGCTTCTGAGTAAGGTGAACTGTACCTTTCACCCTATCTCTGCTGATCTCCATCCCCAGTATTCTTCGTGCTTCTCCCAGATCTTTCATTTCAAACTCATTACTTAACTGAGTTTTTAAGCGGTCTATCTCCCCCTTACTTTTACATGCAATTAACATATCATCTACATATAAAAGTAAATAAATGAAAGATCCATCTGCAAGTTTTCTGAAATATACACAATGATCGTATTGGCAACGAGTGTATTTCAGATCCATCATAAAGCGGTCAAACCGCTTATACCATTGCCGAGGTGACTGCTTCAAGCCATAGAGAGACTTCTTCAGACTGCATACCCAGTTTTCTTTGCCAGCTTCTTTGAATCCTTCTGGTTGAGACAGATAAATCTCCTCTTCCAGATCACCATGTAAGAAAGCTGTCTTTACATCAAGCTGTGCTAACTCCAGATCATATTGTGCAACCAAAGCTAACAATATCCGAATGGATGAATGCTTCACAACCGGAGAGAATACTTCACTGTAGTCAATTCCCTCTGTCTGAGCGTAGCCCTTGGCTACCAACCTAGCTTTGTATCGCACTCCATTTTTAGCAGCTTGATCATCTTTCTGATTGAAGATCCACTTACAGCCAATTACCTTCTTTCCTTTTGGAAGCGGCACAAGCTCCCAAGTCTGGTTCTGATGAAGAGAATGCATCTCTTCATTCATCTCCTTTGTCCATTCAACTTGTTCACTGGACTGTACGGCTTCTCTGTAAGTGGTTGGGATCTCACCCCCTTCAGCTGGTAATGCATATGTCACATAGTCTGCATAACGTGTTGGTACACGTTTCTCTCGTCTCGGTCTGTTGGTTGCTATTGATTCGGGTTGACATGGAGGTACCGTGACTGAATTATCAGTCTCATCTTGTCCATGCTTCTTTGAAGTAATAAACTCCACATTCTGCGAATCATCTGATGTTTCGCCATTACTGCTGCCTTCACTGGAATCTTTATGCTTATGTGACTTAAGCATCTCAGATTCGTTGAATGTTACATCTCTACTGATGATCATTTTTTTGGACTCTATACACCAGAGTCTATACCCTTTTACACCAGTACTAAAGCCCAAGAATTTTGCTTTCTTGGCTCTAGGATCAAGCTTACTTTCTTTAGCATGATAGTAAGCAGGACATCCGAAAATGTGTAAAAAGTCATAATCAGTAGCATGTTTACCTCTCCACATTTCAATGGGTGTCTTCCCATCATTGGGAGCTGCAGGTAGTCGGTTGATGAGGTGGCAGGCATATGTCACAGCTTCAGTCCAAAATTGTTTACTCAATCTAGCATTCAGCAACATACATCGCACTTTCTCTAATAAAGTACGATTCATTCGTTCTGCCACACCGTTCTGCTGCGGTGTACCTCGTACTGTGAAGTGTCTGACAATTCTCTCTCTCCGGCATACTTCCATGAAGGGGTCTGAAGTGTACTCACCTCCATTATCAGATCTGAGACGTTTGATCTTTCTGCCGGTCTGAGTCTCAACCATTTTCTTCCAATCAAGGAAGATTTTCAGCACTTCATCTTTATTCTTCATCGTATACACCCACACACGACGAGAATAATCATCAACAAAAGTTACAAACCAATGTTTACCTCCCAAAGATGCATTTTGGGTAGGTCCCCAAACATCGGAGTGCACATAGTCAAGAATTCCCTGTGTATTGTGTACTGCGGTTCCAAACTTGATCCGCCTCTGCTTCCCCAATACACAGTGCTCACAGAAAGATAGTTTACCAGTCTTGGCACCTTTGAGTAAGCCTTGCTTCACCAGTGTCTGCAAAGCTTTTTCTCCTGCGTGTCCCATACGCATATGCCAAAGACTGGTGGTGTCATCATCAGTCTCATCTAGCTTCTCACAGCCTGTGGAAGCTCTTCCAGCAACAGTACTTCCTTGCAAGAAGTACAAGTTTCCTCGCCTCAAGCCCTTCATTGCCACCTGAACTCCCATTAGTACTTTGAGAGTTCCGTCTTCAATGACGATTCTGAATCCCTTCGAATCCAGAGATCCTAGTGAGATGAGATTCTTCCGCAAGTCCGGAACGTACCGAACTTCTGTCAGAGTCTTGATGCTGCCATCGTGCAGCTTCAACCGAATGCTACCTATTCCCTGTGTCTTACAGGCACTGTCATTGCCCATAAGTACTGCTCCACCCTCGATCTTTGTGAAGTCAGTAAACCAGTCCCGATTGGGACACATATGATATGTACATCCGGAATCCATAATCCATTCATCGGAATGACAAATGGATGATGAGCTTATCAAGGAAAAATCCAAATCATCATCTCTGTCCACGACATTGGCTGTGGTGGGTTGATTCTGCTGTTGTCCCTTCCGGTTGGGACAATCCTTCTTCCAGTGTCCTTTGTTGCGACAAAAGGAACACTCGTCTCTGGCGAGTTTTCTACCGACTGATGAACCACGTGATGTGGCCCGGGTTTTCGAATGAAAATCGTTCTTCTTTCTGGGATACCTTGACTGTGGTCTCCCTCTTGCTGTTAAAGCTTCACTTGATGTATCGTGATGTACCTGCTTATCCTTTTTCCGGTATTCATTGCTAATTAAAGAGCTAGATACATCGTCAAAACTAATACTTTCCTTCCCATACAATAGAGTAGTAATTAGATGCTCATATGAATCGGGCAAGGAATTTAACAAAAGTAAAGCTTTATCTTCATCTTCAATTTCAACATCTAAATTTAACAAATCAGCAAGAATTTGGTTGTAACTATTCAGATGTTCAGACATAGAAATACCTTCACGAAATTGGAATCTGAAGAGCTTCTTCTTCAAGTGCAAACAGCTCTCAATGCTCTTCTTCATGAACTTATCCTCCAATTTCTGCCAAAGTATCTTAGCATTTGTCTCTCTCATGACAAAATACTTTTGTTCTTTGGTAAGGCATAATCGGATTGTACTACAAGCTTGAGTATTAAGCTTCTTCCAATCCTGATCAGTCATATCATCTGGCTTTCCTCCCAACGCAATATCCAACTCTTGTTGGATCAACACATCCATGACTTCACACTGCCACATGCCGAAGTTGCTTGTTCCATCGAACTTTTCAACTTCAAACTTGGCATTTGACACAGTGGACCGACGCCCGGAGCTACTGGCATTATCAGAACTCCTATCTCTTCCAGATCTTTTCATTTGAATTTCGAAATTTTAGACTCAAAATTTCAAAATTCTAACCGTACGGATGAGTCCGGAACGATCCAAATAGTAGGAAAGCACTATTTGATTGCTCAAATCCGACTCCGAATGGCTTAGATCAAGCCGAAAATGGATCTGGAAAACGGATGGTTGTGATCTGTCTGGCGCGTGTGATGCACGCGCTGAACAGTGCGCGTGGGCGCGAGTAGGCGCGTGTGACACACGCGCTACAGCACTGTGTGCGCGTGGGGACGCGTGGGCGCGTGATTTTCACGCGCTGAACCACTGTAGGCGCGCGTGGGGGCGCGTGAGGAGCGTGTCTGACACGTGTCTTTTTCCTCTGGAGCGCGTGGGGCGCGTGAAGCGCAGCAGATGCACGCGCCGATCTTCTAGGGGCGCGTGTGGGCTCTTCCGACCTCCGTTTTCGATTCCGTTTGCGGCAACGGATTCGTCTCAACGTGAGGAACACCCTGGAGTTGTCAAAAATTTATTTTGACCAACTTGAATTTTCGGACAGCTTGAACCAGAGCTCTTGATGAATTTTTACTGTAGAAATAAATAGTACCACACTAAGTCAGTTCCCAGGAAAGATTGGAGGGTCACAATGGACACCCTTAAAATTTCCAATCTCCTAGACAGAACCTCCTTAGACTGTACGTATCCACCCCACAAAAAAAACCTAGTGGCTCTGATACCAATTGTTGCGGCACCGGCCTATCTGAAAATCACACAAAATAATTTTTAAAGTGGTTCAGCAAATTGCCTACATCCACTGGAGCCTCTTTTATAGAATTTGTACGAGGTTTACAAATCACTCTACAAATTTCTATCTCTCTCTCACGTCCCTCTTTCACTCTTCACCCACTGCACTTGATCTCTCACCGCAGTGAGGATAATTTTCTCTTCACAAATCGTCTCCTTTTATAGGAGAAATCATGGGGGACAAATAGCCACCCTTCTTGACCAAGTGAACCTCCAATGGTGAGTGGGTGGGTGAGTGGTTGGTGGCTTAACAATTGGTGGGTGGTTGTGGGTGAGCACACTTGGGTTGATTTCAACAATCACCCCCTCCACCCAAGTGTGCCACACCAGGCTGCTTGCAAACTTATTCATTTTTCAAATGAATGCACATCTTTCTTTGACATGAGAGATTTTTGCTATCAAATACGCTCCAATGCATCTGCAGGTACGTCTTCAAATGGATGTCCAGTGGACGTAAGCAATTTGCTAAACCACAACAGCCTGTACTCGGCCTTTACCTGAAACAAAGACTGGCAATCAGAGACAACAAGCTTCTTAAGTGCCAGTTCTTTGTTTATATTCATGCATGCACTAATCTTTCTGCACCACTTTTAAAACATGTAACATGGTCCGTTCACATAAACATGCTCCACTGCTTCTTCATTAGGAAGGACATAATTGTAGTGAAGATAAATTATCACGTGAAGAATTTGAAACAAAAGAATCAAGCCAAAATGCATTACTGATGCACTGCATGCAGAAGTGATCTGAACTAATCGTATCCCTATTTTCGGGAAATGGATAACATTATCTCTTAGGGAAATAAAATTCTCAAATCAAATATCACTATAAAATAATTACAGAGACACTTCAAGGAAATGCACTCTAATTTATTTAACTAGGTTACCAACCTCAGAATTAGTAATATCATAAAATGAGCAAGAACCATCATCGTGGGCAAGGACTGCCTCCCCCTCAGAGACAAACCATCCTCCAGTTGAGGTCTTACGGCCAAGTTCATTCAGCTCATAAATGCAAGTATCGTTTGTCCTGTCACCAAGTTTCACACCCTGCATATTTTCCTGATCATCAAACTCATCAAGTGTCTCATCAGATGTGAGAATTGAGTCTATATTGCACTTTCCATTGAATGTGTTTGAAGAATCTTCTACTCCTGCAGACGTAGCACCATCCATTTCTTGAACTTCACAGCATTCCATATCAGCCAGCCCATCCCTTTCGGCGACTTTATTTTTGCCCCTTATTCAGAGAAGCTAACAACCCAACTGATATATGGTTCTCGTGAATAGGGCTAAACGACTTCCTATCCTCTTTTGACACACAATTTTGTACTACTACATGCGGTTCATGACTTTGAGAGATTTTCGATGCTGCTTTCAGATACGTCCCATTTTTTGGCAACTTATGATAAGGAAGTAACCTAGGTTTCAGTTCCTCGCTTGTTAATCCTTTGACAAAATTTTTAGCATTATCCACCATCTTGCTCTTTCCCTTCTCAACTATCCCACTCTCCCCATCATTTTTTTTTTTGGGCATTGCCATTTTACCACCTGATTCACCTCTGACGTTACCCATCACCTTCTGAACTCCCGAAATCTGGGCCTGAATATCCGAAAGTATGAGCTTCGATGCATCTAGATTATTCCTATCCAACATCTCCTTTGTCCTCTCAATATCCAACGCAATCCTCTTCACCTTCCCTTCCAAAAGAGCAAGCTTCTCATGAAGCTTGCTCGGATATTCTATATCAAACCGTCCGCCTATACCTTCTGTTAACTTCTTCTGTTTTACACTCTTTGAGACCGTCCCCTTATCCAAAGACTTCCCACCACTCTCTTTCGCATACAGATCAACACCATTTCCAACCTTGAAAACTTCCTCATTCGACTTCAAAACCTTATCAACCCGCATACCATCTTGAAATTTTTCATCGAAAGTTAAACCCGCCTCACTCGATTTTATTAAGTTCAAGCTTAGATTAACTTCACCATTACAATTCTCCAAAACACCAACTTTATTCAAACTCATACCCCTTTTTCCCACTTCCACTTTCGATTCCTCGCAAACCCCACTCTTTTTCTCCAAATTGACCCCAATATTTTCTTTACGATCCCTGAAAACCCTAATTGCACTGGAATTCCCTTCACACCCTTTCACATTCGCATACCTAAACTCGTTCTGCTTCCCACTCTCCAAGCCCTTATGTTACGGGTCAGGCCCCGTAGTCTGGCTGCTATGCTGGCTATCAATGAGTGAAACATGATGTTCTCATGGTTATTAGGCCAATAGGCACACTGCATTAAATTCTTGTTTCTTTAGTTGAATGAGTCAATTGCAAATAACTAATCTGATACTAGAAGTTGTTGGTCTATAGATTAAGGTGTGGAGTTGTTGAGACGTGTCTTTAATTTCAGTCTGTTATTTAATTCAAAGTATTTCGGCAGCTTGTGCCATTCAGTTATTTAATTCCCTGTAAGTAGGCAATTATTTTGTCAAATCAGTAGAGTCAGTTGTCTATAAGTATTGTTTGCAACAATAAAATAGACAGATTATTCAAGCCAACTAATATCTCTGGAGAGTGATCTTCTCGAACAGATTAATTTCTATCCATTCCATTAATATCCTATTTTTATCCTAACATTAGTATCAAGAGCCGATGCATCCATGGCTGAGCGTAATGTCAGTACTCGTTATTCCCAGTTAGCCGACTCACTAGCCACTTTAAAGCAAGTCCAGAGACGCATGAAAAACAACAAGCACACTTGCAACAAACTGTGGATGGATTAGCACAACAAGTGAAAGTAGTAGCTTCTAATTTAGAACTACTTTTGAAGCATGAAGGCAAGAAAGTGGACGATGAAACAAATGTTGTGCTCACACTCTCTTCAAATCCTCTATTTGAAGATGCATGTGGCATTCAAACCAAAACAATTCGCTTGGAGTTTCCCACGTTTGATGGAGCTGACCCTCGCGGTTGGTTATATCGAGCCAATCAATTTTTTAAATACCATCAACCACACCCCCAACACCGTGTTTTATTAGCTTCCATTCATATGGTAGGCAAAGCCTTGACATGGTTTCAAGAATTGGAAGCAGCTGGTGCATTCACAAATTGGGAAGTATTTAAACATGCCTTGCTTACTCGTTTTGGGCCATCCGTTTATGAATATTCCATGGAAGCCCTCACAAAGCTGCGACAAACAACAACAGTGGAAGCTTACAAGTCTGACTTTGAGCATCTTCTAATCAACTCCATGGATTAGCTGAATCTTACAAACTTAGCTGTTTCTTGGGTAGATTACGTGAAGATATTCGCTATATGTTGCACATGATGAGGCCAACTTCATTATTGACTGCTTTTGGCATTGCTAAAATGCAAGAAGAAAATGTGGCAGCACTAAAGCAGATTGTTCGCTTTCCAATGGGATCTCCTAAACCCCAATGGGCTCTTCCCGAGCCACCAACTAAAATGTCAGTTCCCATTCAACGTTTATCTCCTGCCCAAATGAAAGAAAGGAGAGACAAGGGATTGTGCTATAATTGTGATGACAAGTGGGGTCTTGGCCGGCCACCGTTGCAAATCAGCCAAACTTTTTATTATGGAATGTGTAGATTCCGATGAAGAGAAAGTGGATTCATGCCCTACCAATCTTTTGGAAGCAAGTGTGTCGAGTTCAAAGCTTATCAGCATAGAACTTGATGCTAAAGAACCTGAACCAGCAATCTCCATCCATGCTCTTGTTGGTTCTCCGAACTCAAGAACTATGAGGCTTATTGGCTCTATTGGTGGTATACGAATTGTAGTGTTGATCGACATCAGAAGTACCCACAATTTTGTGGATCCCTCAATTGTAACAAAGGCACAATTACCTCTATGCCATACACCAGGGTTGACAGTCAAAGTCGCAAATAGCGAAGCTGTACACAGCGAAGGACTTACGCAATCTGAAGCTTTTCAAATGCAAGGTATTCACTTTCGTACAGAATTTTTTGTCCTCACCTCGGGTGGTTGTGATGTGGTCTTAGATTTTCAACGGCTCAAAACTCTTGGGCCGATTCTCTGGGATTTTTCGAAGTTATCTATGGCTTTTACTTACAAGGGCAGCAAGGTGGTGCTTCAAGGCCTTACTCCTTCTGCATTCTCACTAGTGGAAGGTGAAGATTTCGAGAAGGCGGTTAAAATGGACTAAAGAGGTATGGTGTTACACTTAATTGAGAGTCCTGATTTCCCCACCACCCCTCCTCCAATTCACCCTACACTCCAGCCTCTTCTAGACACTTTTAAATCTGTTTTTTAGACTCGTACTGGTTCACCACCGACCCGCACTCATGATCACCATATTGATCTTTATGAAGGAACAAAACCAGTGTTCACTAGGCCTTACCGTTACCCATATTTTCAAAAAACTAAAATTGATAAGTTGATTACCGAAATGCTCACTACTGGGGTCATTCAACCTAGCCAAAGCCCTTTTGCATCATCCGTTTTATTGGTACGTAAACAAGATGGAAGTTAGAGATTATGTGTCGATTATAGGGCTCTAAATAAAGAGACTATTAAGGCCAAATTTCTGATTCCTATTGTAGACGAACTACTTGATGAATTACACGGGGCCACTATTTTTTCCAAACTTGACCTTCGTTCGGGATACCATCAAATCAGAGCTTTTCCTAGTGATGTCCCAAAAACAGCTTTCCACACCCATGATGGCCATTATGAATTCCTAGTTATGTCATTCGGCTTGACTAATGCCCCCGCTACCTTTCAAAGTTTAATAAATGAAATTTTTCGCCCCTATCTCCATAAGTTCCTTTTGTTTTTTTTTTAATGATATTTTAGTCTATAGTAAAAATATGGCTGACCATATTCATCACTTGAAGCTGGTGCTTGAGACTTTGCGGCAAAATCAACTTTATGCTAAACTTTCGAAGTGTAGTTTTGGTTGCAATGAAATTAATTATCTTGGTCATCTCATATCTAAAGACGGTGTGCAGGCCGATCCCTCCAAAATAGAGTTTATGCTCAAATGGCCTTTTCCTAGTACTCTAAAGTCTCTTTGTGGGTTCCTAGGCCTTACAGGATATTATCGGAAGTTCATTAAAAATTATGGCATCATTGCAGCCCCCCTGACAGACTTACTTCGTATGAATAATTTCACTTGGTCCAATGATGCCATAGTCTCATTTCAGGATCTCAAAAGGGCTGTAACATCACCTCCTGTTTTAGTGCTTCCTGATTTTTCTAAACCTTTTACAATTCAGTGTGATGCATCAGGTTATGGCATTGGAGCAGTTCTCTTACAGCAAGGCAAACCAATCGTTTTTATGAGTCAAGCATTGAAAGGAACGGCCCTTGCACTTTCCACTTATGAAAAAGAATTGCTCTCTTTGATCTTGGCAATTAAAAAGTGGCGACCCTATGTCTTGGGGCAGAAATTTGTGGTTCAAACTGACCAACAAAGTCTCAAATATTTGTTAGATCAATGTGTGGGTACTCCCACTCAACAATGATGGCTCACTAAACTTTTGGGGTATGACTTTAAAGTGCACTACAAGAAGGGCAAAGAAAATTCTGTTATGACTTTGAAGTGCACTACAAGAAGGGCAAAGAAAATTCTGTGGCAGATGCATTATCCAAGAAAGATCATGAAGAACTCTCAACTCTTGCACTTCCCTTAGCTTTTTGGTTATCTACTTTACGTTCTGAGTATGCCACTACTCCTAAACTAATTATACTGCAGGATCAATTTCATAAAGGGAACCTGGATACTTCTATTTATTCCATGAAGGATGGACTGATTTTTTGCAAAAATAGAATTTTTGTTGCTGCACAGTCTCGTCTGCGAGCTATGCTTATGGAACTCATGCACTCCAGCCCTCTTGGAGGACACTCTGGGTTCCACAAGACCTACCACAGATTGAAATCTGAATTTTATTGGCCAGGCATGCATCAGGACATATGCACCTTTATTCGGGAATGGAAAAATTGTCAAAGGAATAAATATGAAAATATTCCTACACCTGGTTTACTTCACCCTCTCCCAATTCCCACTAAGGTATGGACAGATATTTCTATGGATTTTATCGACAGTCTACCTCTCTCTCATAGGTGTAGTGTTATTATGGTTGTGGCGGATCGACTCTCTAAGTATGCACATTTTATAGCTATATCTCATCCATATACAGCTTCAAAAATAGCTACTATTTTTCTGGAGCACATATTTAAATTACATGGAATGCCTGAATCAATAGTCACAAACCGTGACCCCACTTTTACTAGCCTGTTTTGGAAAGAACTGTTTAAGTTGCAGCGAACCACTTTGCAATTGTCTTCAGCTTATCATCCACACTCTGATGGCCAGACTGAGATTGTGAATAAAAGTGTGGAACAATATCTATGAAGTTTTTCAAGTGCTAAACCCAGGGATTGGAAAAATTGGTTAGCTTTGGCTGAGTGGTGGTACAACACAAAAGTTCATACTTCCACAAAGCTGACACCTTTTAAGGTCATCTATGGATACCCACCCCTGAAGCTTCTTCCATTTTCTCTAGGTACAACAAAACTACAAGCTGTTGAAGACACTTTGCGCTCTAGAGATGAAATCCTACGATTATTACACCATAATCTTCACTTTGCACAAGCTAGAATGAAGAAATATGCTGATATGAGGAGGATAGAGCGTGTATTTCAGATTGGGGATTTTTTCTATTTATGTTTACAACCCAATCAACAATAATCTTTAGTCCATCGGCGCAATCAGAAATTGTCTCCTCGTTTCTATGGTCCTTATAAGATTCTAGAGAAGATAGGGACAGTAGCTTACCGATTGGAGCTTCCAGATGACTCTAAGGTCCATTCCACCTTCTATGTCTCAAGCTTGCAGCCAAAGTTGGGTCAACGCAACCTCCTCTCTACCAAGCTGCCACCAACTGCTACAGATGGGTCCCTTCATCCTGAGCCTGAAAAGCTTCTTCAACGACAAGTGGTGAAATAAAATAATAAGGCTGGCGTCGAAGTACTGGTTCAATGGAGGGGTCTCGCTCCTGAAGATGCTTTGTGAACAGATTATTACAAATTGAAGAAGGACTTTCCAGACCTTGTGGACAAGGTCGCCCAAGGGGGGGAGATTGTTACGGGTCCGACCTCATAGTTGGACTGCTATGCTGGGCTATCAATGAGTGAAACATGATGTTCTCATGGTTATTAGGCCTATAGGCCAACTACATTAAATTTTTGTTTCTTTAGTTGAATGAGTCAATTGCAAATAACTAATCTGATACTAGAAGTTGTTGGTCTACAGATTAAGGTGTGGAGTTGTTGAGTCGTTTCTTTAATTTCAGTCTGTTATTTAATTCAAAGTATTTTGGCAGCATGTGCCATTCAGTTATTTAATTCCTTGTAAGTAGGCAATTATTTTGCCAAGTCAGTTGTCTATAAGTATTGTTTGCAACAATAAAATAAACAGATTATTCAAGCCAACTAATATCTCTGGAGAGTGAACTTCTTGAACAGATCAATTCCTATCCATTCCATTAATATCCTATTTTTATCCTAACATACCATCACTCAAACCCACCGAAACCCTTCGATCTGAGAAAACTCAAATGAACTCTGAAGGATTGGCGCTCCTACATCTAGGGGCCGACGATGTGGACCACCGGAGACCGGTGTTTTCATCGTTCCCAGGACTTGTCAACAAGGCGACAACCTTGATGAAGCTTGGCATGGACCGGATAGCAGGCTTCTGGGCCGCAGAGTAAGGCTGGGAAGCGGACTGGGGGTTTTCTTTGCCAATGGACGAAGACTTGTGTATAGCACGGGTGGCTTTTTTGCTAGATATGGAGACTGGGGTTAGGGGTTTGGACGGCTTTAGGCAGCGAGTCAATGAGGCAGACATTGTGCAATTATAAAATAAATGGACAAAGTTAATCTGATGAAAATTTTATGGGTTTTCCGAGAGAAGAAGGATATGATTAAAAATTTAAAATGAAGCTGTTCGAGTACTGTTCTACTGGTACTATGTCGGGAAGATTAGGTAGCTTTCGGTGAGAAATAAAATTCAGTTTCTAGTTTTGAATTCATTTTTGTAGGGTCGAGCCACGCATCAAATAAGATTTTCTCTTTTGTAATCACATTTAAGGCACACATTACTGCTAAGAACGTGCAAGATTTTAAAGGGAAAAAAAATCAAACTAATGGTTGATTGATTACTAAATACTAAATTATCCCATCTTATTTAATTATTATAATTTTATTAAATTTTTATATAAAATATAATAAATAATTTAATTTTTTTTAAATTTTAAAATAAAATTAATATTAAAAAATTATATTATAATAATATTTTATTCAATTTTTAACAAAAATCTCTTCTTATTTGAATTATATAATCAAATAAAAATATTAGTTTTAAAAAGTTAAATAAAAAATTAGTAATAACAAACAGCATTTCGGGGTATAAAAAATTAAAAAAAAATTACAAGTATTTAAATAGAAGGATTTGCACTCAAAGTCAATGGAGGATATTAATTTCAGCAAAAGTAATTCTACAAGGTAAGCTCTTGGCCAGGTTAGTTAATCAAAATTAAAAATCTCATCTCATCTTATTATTAAAATTTTTTAAAATTCTCATACAAAATATAATAAATAATTTAATTTTTTTAAATTTCAAGACAAAATTAATATTAAAAAATTATATTATAACAATATTTTATTTATTATTATTCAAAATATCTCATCTTATCTGTGTAACCAAACGGGCCTAAAGTTGTAGGATATCATATGTAAGACTCTGGATCTATAAATAAAGGAATTCTATAGGAAAACACAGGGAAATGGATGGTATGCCTCACTTCACACCAGAAATTCTGAATTGCATAAAATCTGACATAGCACTCCACACCCAATTCTACGGTGATATAGGTGCTGGCTAAGGCAAATTCAAAATAACATCATGGTCACTATGCACTAACTGGGGGATATAAATTTTACGTGGGCCCACAAGCCCACTGGACATAACAACACAAATAGACTTATAAGCCCATTAACTAGTAAAATAAACTAGTACAGGCCCAGACTAACTAAGCCCTTCGGCCCAAAGCCCACCAATAACCCTTATTGACGTAATAAGGACTTCAGCACTTCATCTCGTTCACAAAACATTGCCCTTGTTCCTCCATCGACTTGTGACAAAACCACTTATTTTAGAGCACCATGCTCACAAGGTGTGGGAATGAAACCTAGAACTTTTTATATGGCTCCCATGTTGCAACATCCTCGTAGTCCTTTCCACTAAATCAAGAGCTAAGTTTGTTGTAGGTTTTGAACCTTGCAAATTAGATGAGCCAGTACATTTTCATGATCGAGTTGGAAGATCTTACTTGGATCTACTAGAGGAAGAGTGGGGATGGCTGAGAGCTACATTCCGAGTTTCCTCTTTAGCTCAAAGACATGAAAAATGGGGTGGATCATGGCGATGGGTGGTAGCTAGAGTTGGTAGGCCACCTCCCCTACCATGTGGGTTACCGAGAAGGGCCTATAGAATCGCTACGCCAGTTTGAGACTAGGGTGATAAGTCATTGTTGACTATCAATATGGTTGGAGGCGTAGGCAAACTCATTCCCCCATTTGAAAGTTTTGTTCTTTACACTTCAAATTTGCATATTGTTTCATACGATCTTGTGATCTCTGTTGATTGTGCATCAAAAGTTGCAATATTTGATCTCTAGACCTTAGGTTCTAGAGTAGGCGTGTGGGGCTTCAAATCCTAATTTCACCTCCCTTCCCTCAATTCACGTCTAGATTCATCAAATCCTAGTGTGGGTCTCAATGGATGATATGTGGCATAAATATAAAAATAAAAAAATGAATTGGGCATGTGTCCTAATTCCCTAGGGTTTCAAAACCCTACTTTTTCTACAGAAGTCGAATGGACATGGGCCTTGGGGGCTTCCCTTGTGGGCTTAGATGCCTAATGCATCAAACCTAGATTTCCAATTAGGTTTCATCCTTTGCCTAAAAACCATGCATCAACCTATAATAAAATAAGTTAAAAGATTTAGCTAATTCTTGGTCGTAACAACAATCGTGATCAATGACGGCATACTAGTAATAATCAACCTAAACATATCAAATTGCATAAAATGGACATCGCCATAACAATGGGTATGGTTTGGCGATAAAAAAAGTGATCTAAAAGAGTCTATCCAATACATCATTCCCATCAATTTTTTGATGAGTAGTCTTTGCTGCAACTTATTTATTTTTCCAATGATAAACAATTGCAGCAAAAAACTCATAATTTTTGCTACAATTGTTTACCTATGTGGGCAAAGTTTTTGGAATGAAGTTTGAGGCAAAAATAATCACATGAAAAAGTATAATTTTCTGCAACTTCAAAAAATGAAAATGCGTTTTTACGACAAGACAACTGCTGCTACTTGTTGTTGACTCTTTTCTCATCGGAAAAGTGTTTCTACTTCAATTTTAGGACTTTTTCTAGCGACTTCTTCTGGCAAAAAAACCCTTTTTCTTGCAGCGGATCCAATTCATTTTTTGTGGCCATTCAACAAGCAGCAATTACGGAGCACGCCCATCTACCTGCATTTCAACACAAGCTTACTCCACCCTGTTTCATCTATAGGTAAATTATAAACTTTTATACATCAAAAAACAAAAGGAAGAAAAAAGGCTTCATTGTCCCAAACATAAAGTTTATCCTACAATGTGAAACCAAAAGTTCTCTCAACCACAATTGTTGATATCACACAATGGATCGAGATTATTATAAGAAAACACAAAATAGTGGTGTCCTAGTCGAGGGAAGTCATGATGGAGAAAATATTAATTTCTATGGAGCTATTGTTGATATAATTGGAATGAAATATTTGGGGGAGCTTGCAGTGTATCTGTTTAAGTGTGATTGGTAGGATTTAAGCAATTCTCGAACTAGAGTCTGTGATGATAAATATTTTTTGAGTACTAATACATCAAAAAAAGGTACAAAGATGATTCTTTTGTTTTAACTTCTCAAGCATCTCAAGTATTCTACTTAAATGACCCGAAATTAGAAAATCAATGATGAGTAGTACAAAAATATTCTCCAAGAAATATATATGATGTTATACCTCAGGCGAAAGGGTGAGATGAAGAAGAAGATGATCCCTCTACTCAAGAAGCATACCAAGAGAGTCAGCCCGTCTTTAATTTGTTTGTGGATTTGAGCCAGTATGAGATGATTCCATTAAATAAAGAAGATATTGAGGCTGAAATTGTTGATGCGATAATTGAGCAAAATGTTGATTCATCTAAAGTATCTACAGATGATGAGATTGAATTGTCAAATGATACTGATATAGATAATGATTGATCAATTATGTTTTCATATTATGTGATGATGAGCACTATTTTACTTAATGAATATTGTATCAGTTTTCTAAAATTATTCCTCCGAAGAGAAAGGAAGTTCGCATCCCATCTCCACCTGTTCCTAGCTCTTTTTCAGACTCACCATTAGAGATTGATTCTACAGAACAAGATAAAATTCTAATAGTCATAAAAGTTATTAATTAAAGTTATAATAGAAAATTAATTACAATGTTATATATCATAATAAGTTGATAGTACAATCTCGTCAAGGTCGAGACACTACTAGAGGCATGACGTTGGAAAAATACCGTAAAGTGGGTAAGATCAAGATTAACATTCTTGACGAACATAATGGAGGCGAATGACAACCAGCAGCTTGGCTTGCATTGCATATGGGTGCTCTTACACGAACTTATGCACCTTTTGCAGCAATTTCATGGAAGAAAGTCTCCCAAGATGTTAAAGACCTTATCAATAAGCGTTATTTGGTAATATTTAAAACATTTATTTAGTTGGTAAATTTTTATATTTTACTTAAAGTTAGAATATTATAAATGATAATATATTTGTCTAATTTTTTTTTAGAATGATTTCGAATTAAATTTTGGTCGGAGAGTTGAGCGTAAGACTGTGGAAGAGCTTATGAGTAATGCATTTCACAAATATAAGGTGAGGTGTCATGAGAATTATAATAAGTTCGAGAATATGGAAGATGCACGCCAACATTCTTTTCAAGATGTCCAACCTTCTGATTGGGAAAAACTTTGTGACATGTTTGAGGATCCATTATATAAGGTATAATTAAATTAATTATTTTAGTTGTCCTTTTTTAATTCGCTTTCTAATATTTTCAATTTCTATGTAGGAGTGAAGTTCTATAAATAAAACAAATAGATCGAAATTGAAGATTACTCATCATGTAGACTCAAGATCTTTCCACCGCCTCTCTAAGAAATTGGTATTGATATTTTTTTTTTATTTGTATATAGTTAACTGAATATATAAGTTCTAATGACTTTATATCTTAACAAATATTTATTATAACAAGATTCAGATACCAATTATGATCTGACAAAATTATATGTTGTATTACATACTAATCGTAATGGAGAGTGGAGTCATCCCGCTGCCTGTAAAAGTTATGTAAGTATTATAATTTATTTTAAATAAATATATTAGAATATTTGTGATGATTTAACTCTTTATCTTATGTGTAGGATAAAATGGTTGCCTTACTTGCTGAATTTGCGTCAGATCAAAATTTTTCAACAAATGATATTGAGATTTTTACACGAGTTCTGGGTCAACATTCAGGACATTTGAGGGGTTTGGGTCGTTGTGTAAAACCTTCTCCAATTTCCTCTTCTTTCGGATCTGTCTCTACAACTGTTATAGCACAAGAAAAAGCGAATCACATAATTGAAGAATTGGTTGCAAGGCAGCATAAGTTAGAGGCCCAATTGGTGAAACAAGGAGACATGGAAATGCGCATCAAATAACAAGAAAAGTTCAGAAGAGATATGCAACTCCAAAGAAAAAATCTAGTTACAAGCACAATTGAGTACTAATATGTACACTAATTTAATGTGATTGGTCAAAAAGTAAATTTTATTAAAAATAATGCTGATTTAAATTTTAAATATGTGGGAATCAATATTTGTACGCAGATCAGTACGTAATTTTGCTTGTATATAACAAAACTCAATTCCAAATACAGCAGCTTATGCAACAGTACAGGCCTCAAAGCTAATGATGGTTTTTTATGTATAGATTATAACATTATCTAATTATGTATTAACAATGTTAGTCTCATGGTTATTTATTAGTTCGCACTTATTATAAAACTTTGTGAGTACTAAAAAGTTTCTAATGTATGTTTTTCAAATATTATAAATATCTATTTAGTTTTTTATTATTATGGGGTTTAATAAAATAGTAGTTGTTTGAACGACCATGTAACGTTCGAACATAACTCAACACCGTTTGAACATTACTCAACATCGTTTGAATCAATAATAACGGCTTATTATTGATTAAGCCGTTTGAACGATATCAGATGATCAAAAAACTTTCAAACGCAATTTACTATCGTAGCATTCGAACATAACTCAACATTGTTCAATCTCTTTTACCATTCGATCTGTTCCTTTAACGTTTGAACGGATATCTATTTTATATCGTTCGAACATTATCAAAATATGTGATCGTTTGAACGTATTTTCATAACCGTTCAATCAATTTAATTTCGTTCGAACGTACAATAATAACCATTCGAAAGGCATTAAGAAACGAAATTAAACCATGACAAAAAAAAATTAAACATTTGAATGGTCAATTTTAAAATCATCCCAAAATATATATTTTGAAACGAAATGGTGATTTTCGTTCTAATATATCTTCTAGAACAGTGATGTAAGGACGACTTTGGGAAGATTTTTTTTCGTCTCAAAATATTTTCTGAGATGAAATCCCTATAATTTAGGATGAAATTGTTCGTCCCTAAAAATTGATTCTGTTGTAGTGTATAAGGAACTCCTACAGTCCCAATACCCCTATATGGAATTTAAAAATAATATTAAAAAATTAGTAAATAAATTATTTTTATTGAATTAATCTTTGCTACAATAGTAGCTAGCTAGGGTGGTACAATGGTACTGATGCACACGTACAATAGATGATAGAAGGAAGAATATCTTATATATATGATCCCTATGATCCCTACACACACATGTGTGCCCAATTTTTAATAATTCCTACATTGGTAGGCTTGGCGACATTTTTTATTTACAAATGTCCAAATCGTGTAGAAGGTAGTAGAGGGAACTAGTTAATGATCAGGGCAATACACAGTGTCGACCATAGTACGTATTAATTTGATGAGATTGGAATGAAAAGTACATTTACGTACTGAATTATCAAAATAGGACCTACTGTTTATACCATCTGGGAATTATCATGATACGTTTATATATGCATATATATTTGAAATCGTTTGAGAATAGAAGCACATGATATGTACATTGTTTGTCTAAGGATCATATATTTGGAGAATGAGATAAGATGAAAAATTTATAAATAATAATGAAATAATTTATAAATAGATATTTTATTCGGTTTTGATAAATAAGAGAGAAAAAATTAATTAAAAATTTTATAAAGTTAAAATATTGTTAAAATATTATTTTTTAATATTATTTTTGTTTTGAGATTTAAAAAATTTGAATTGTTTTGTGTGTTTTGTTTGAAAGTTTGAGAATTATTTTTTGAATTATTTTGTAATAATTAGATAATAAATTTGAAAACTTAGAATTGAAAAGTATTTGTAATTGAATGATATTTGAAAAGGAAATAAGATGAAAAATTTTTGAGATAAGATGAAACCATATCTATTTCCAAACAATCCAGTTTAGTCTAACCTTCCTATAATAGTAGCTAGCTGGTATGATTGCCGACTTTTTCTCCTAAGAAATTCTTATATTCTAATAATAATAATTAAAAAAAAGGGGATCGAGTGCTCCAACAAGAGTTTTATTACAATTGCTAGAAAAATGAAAATAAAGTAAGGAAAAAAGGGGAATAGAGCTAAATGATTACTACTCCAATGATCCCAAGTTTCCTTGGCCGCTCGATCAACTGTCAAGAAAAGAGCCGCCAATAAATTAGTGGTCCAGAAGATTATGGAGCACTTTGATTTGCTTGGAGCGGTGAGGCTTTATAGGTTGTTCAAGAGGTTTTAATAGATAAATATGCATTCCCTGCCACAGATAGTGGAGTATGTTGGCTCTAGTTTTAGAAGAAGACAATAGGAGGGTACCATGCATTTAGGTAGAATCAGGCAATTAATCCAGCATTAATTTCTCAGTGTCCAGGACGCATAAGCGACAATATACCTGCATGTATAGCTCACGCGCGCATTGGCAAGAGAAGGGTGGAACTTTCCAAACATTTGAGGCTGGAAAGCCAACATGCACGGCAACGCATATCAATCGCATGTCAATGGCCCAACAATATGATACTAAGCAAAATTCATATTATTGATGCGTAGTCTGAGCGGAACGTGAGGTTGACACACTTGTTGAATTCAGTCACCAGTACTTGTTCAGTCTTGTAGATTAGCAGTTGCAATTTCAGATCAGATGGAGCACATGTAGGCTAGAGATGTCCTAAACACGTACGATCGATGGATTGACCTTCATTGTACCTTGAAAAATAAAACAAGAAAAATGAAAATCAATAAAGATTCTGTTTCTGAACAGACAGGTACACCGGGTGGAAGGGGCTAGTACTCTGCTCTCCCATCAAAAGGGCGCTTCGAAGATGGAAGCTGTGAGTAGAAATTTTTCTTTTTGGGAGAAAAGTTAGTCTTCCGAGCTGTAAAAGTAAAAGAAATAGATCAGAATGGTTGGCGACGTACTTTTTTTATTCACAAGCATTAGAAGAAACATAAACAATACACAATGTCCACTAATTCGATGAGATATATAGGAATGAAGCGTAAATGTCAACATCCATACTGAATATTAATCAATATTGCACCATTTTGATCAGTTGAAAAAAAAAAAGGAATGCACCAATATTTGCAACACGACGTTTTATTACTTACCACGCGTCCGAAGCCACATTCACCCGTGCAAAGTCCGTGGTAAAGAACACGTGATCGATGCTTCGACGGTTCGACGACCCTGCCAACACGAAAACGTACATAAACAGGAGAATGCATGCTTTTCGCCGTAAGTACGCTGTGAAAGTAAAGAAACACGCATGAGATAGCAATGCGCAGCGCACTACATGCAGCAACTAATTAAGATTGGCAACTTCCATGCAATTCATGTATGCAAGTACTTCTAATTTAAACTGATTTTAGCCATTGTTTCCATAGCTTTTTCCTTGATATCCTTTCTTCATTTATTTGGGGATATTCTTTATGGTTACTGAAGCACATAATAATCCCTCTCAGATCTGCATGACTTGGAACGTCAACATTGTATGGAACGTACTAAAAGTAAAGAAATATGAAAATTATAATTTGCTTAATCTACAATGCTTCCACCATTTCGATTCACAAAAGAAGTTAGTGGTGGTTCCATTTCTGCCGAATCAATCATATTCTAATAACTCTATCTCTATCTTACAGGCATTATCCGTTTTATGTACCAATTATATCTTTCTTGGAAATAATACCTGACGTATCTCCGTATTGCCTATAAGAGATCCATGCAGATTTGAAATCTGGATTGGCGATTAAGATTAGCTAGAAGAGAAACTAGAGAAAGTACAAATGATTTTTGGGTGAGCTAGGCTCTGATCAAACTAAAAGCTTAGGGATCAGTTTGCTGCTGGTAAGTTACCTTGCATGATCATGTATGTATATATATATATATATATATATATTATAGAGACGTCTGAATTATATATATTTATCATTTCTAATAAAGCATCATGATTAAAATCGTAATGTCTTTGCACCCCTTGATCGATGAGTATATTTATAACAATTAACACATGATTCATATTTATTAATCATTGTCGTGTTAATCGTTTAATTGCTACTTGAACAATATAAATTGTCAACTTGTATTTTGTCCATAAATGATCGAAAACGTCACCACCAAAGTCAAGTATGGTGGTTTTACAAACCTTCTCAAGTTAGACTCAGTAAAAAATAGGAACAGTCGTAATAATACGCAGAATTGTATGTAAAATGACTTTTTTGCTTTGACATTTTTTTTTTTGTCTGAATTCTTTTAACGTTTGCCGCCAGAATATATTGCAGCAAATACTTTTTTTTTTTCGCCGGAAGAAGCTTTTTGCACCAAGCTTCTTCATGGGAAAATGTTGCATTTCTCACCAACCTTCTGATTTCATTGCTCATTTTCCAAGAAATCTATGGCCTTTCTCCACAGGTGATGTCGTCGGAAACAATGAGTATTTTCCAAGAGTTGCTGCTTTCGTGGGAAAATATACCTAAAGTCACCAATTTTATGTCACAAATCACTCACGAAAACATTTGGTGAGTAAAAACTTTTTCTTATGGAATCCATACATTTTTCGACAAAAATCATTTATGGGAAAAACTAATATTTTATTTCATCTCATCTCATTATCATAATTTTTTCAAATTTTCAAACAAATATAATCACTACAAGACAAGCAGACTTTTGTGACCAAAATTTAGCGATTAAAATGACTATTTCCTATGAAAACTGTAGAAAATAATCATTTTGGTCACTAAATTTTTGTCGCAAAAGTCTGCTTTTTTTGTAGTGAATAAACAATTCAATTTTTTCAAATCTCAAAATAATAATAATATTAAAAAATAATCTTTTATTCAACTTTCAACTTTTATCTAAAACCATCTCATTTCACAATATCACAATCCGAACCGCACTTTAGTAGATTATGAGTACTAGTGATCAGCGATCCACACCTCCTTCCTTTTGCTTTTTATTTCCGTGAAACGGTAATAATTAATATATATATATATATATATATATTTGAAGATTGATACTTAATTTTTAGGTGGACGTTAATTAAGAACTTTAGTACTGATATAAAATAATTTCCCTCTGGCCAGCTTTCCCTTCATGCCTTTGGGCCGGGGTCTTTGAATTGTGATCTTGTCCCTTCAGAAATAGGGCAGTACACAGTAGTACTCTTGAGTTATGTGAGTTATGTTAAACTCTGGTGCAATATTCTTGATAATGCTTAGGGAAATTAAAAGATCATCATGATGTGGTGATCATCAGTCATTAATATTGTTCTTTGCGGTTGCCGTGATATTACACTTATAATTAAATAGGAGATCGATCAGGGTAAAGATTTTATAAGGAAAAATAGAAATTACATTATCAGTACTCATCATGCAGTTTTATTATCATCTTATTATAATAAGCTGATCATGTAATTATAAGGGAATTTCTTAGATCAATTAATTGTTTATCAAAAAATATATAGAAATTCTAACACTATTAAATGATATATAACTTCCAATATCAGTAGATCGTGATACAATAATAAGATCATAATGGTGCATTACTCTCGTATTATATTGTTAATTAATAATTGAACATTGATGATGATCCACTGCATGCCTAGCTAGCTGATCAAATGATCTAGTACTACTCAGCAGCTAGCGCGCGTCGACCTGGCTCCACATAATTTGCTGAAAGATTACGTACCTTGATGACCGCTGTCAACGCTATATATTACGTACCTGGATCCTTTTCTATCAGTAGAGGCCACATGAGTGACCACTAATATTTTAGATCAAGGTGGACATGATAATCATGTACGTTTATTTGAAAAGATTATATGCCAAGCTTTAAAAAAAAAAAAAATGGAGAAATTCACAAATCGAGGGTATTATTCATAATATAAGAAATGTTATTTATCATCTATATGATATAATCTGATCAATTATACTATAAGAAAATTGGACAGTTATTGCCATTTATTTCCTACGAAGATGATTATATCATGCTACAATGAGATATATAATAACTACCCAATTTTCTTGTAGTGTTAGTTGATACATGATCATTTGGTAAAAATATATTTAATTAATTGGTTCATTTAATCATGAGTAAAAATCATATTATATATGTGTGTGTGTGTGTGTGTTGGTTCATTTTATGATCAAAATAAGATGAATATATCCTTTCTGGTGTAAAAGAAAATATATAGGTGTTAGATCGATCGAGATACGTGATAATCTCATAATGACATTATAATTTTCCTAGCTAGGATAAGTTGTTAAGAAAACTCACATCCGATATATCGCGTATTTTAAAAAAGAAAAAGGTCTCAACGGTCGAATCTCCATGAGCATTGGCCACATACTCTGAAGTTTTGGACGCCTCGATTTCTAAGAACTTAATTTCCTTGTAAGGAAAAAATATACGTAACTAGCTCGATCCCTCAAACTTCGTGATGATCGATCAAGTAGTAGTTCGATCGAGGAGGTTAAGGGTATTGCCCCGTTCTTTTATTTTATTTAATATTATTTCTATATTCTTTTAACTTGTTATGTTAGACATCGATTCGCTGAGTATTCGAGTACTACTTCATTCACATCACATACATAAGTATATAAGTGCTTAATTGTACGTGTACGTATATATACATTTATATATAGACCAAGCAATTACATATACTTACCATTTACAAATTAATTAATTAGGTCAAATTATAAAAGCAAACAGGCAATTGAAGGATCTAGCTTTATTTAATTAATTAAGTGATCGATGAAACTAATTGTTACTCGATCCCCCAAAAAGAAAAAAGGTGAAGAAAAGATCAGCTTTTTCTTCAAAGCTAGCTGATGATCTAGCATTACTGATTCACAGTACTTTGTGATTCATATCATAAATTTATGTTCGCTTGATAATCTGCAATACTTTCTGAAACAGGCCGGCCAGAAATTTCTAAACATCATGCATGCGAGATCAGAACTTGCATTATTCAAGCCGCACCCACGTACGAGTAATAGTTTAGCAGCCGCAAAGTTGGCACATTGCATGCGGTCGATTGATCATTGCTGGTTTTACATAAATGGTATATATCTCTGTACACAATTATACATATTGTTTTTAATTTGCTTCTCTTTTTCATGGTTTACATAAACCCTATCTCTCTCTCATAATATTTATATATAAATATAGCCAGTTCATTGATATATAAGGTCTCTTCAATGAGAAAATCTTCTCACCGGATACTCCGTTTATATGTAATCAACGGAGACGAATAAAAACATGACACGTAAGAGGAACACCAACTAAATGAAGAAACCACGTCGCACTGCATCAGGCACTTCTCTTACACATCACGAGTTTTCTTCTTCACTGTGTCTGTCTGCTTCCCCTCTCTCTCTCTATTGAACCAGAAAGCCGAACTCGAGGAACCGAGAGAAGGCCTGTCTGTCCTGCTCACCCACCCACACCGAACCCACCCACGTCGAACCAGAAAGCCGAACCCACCGGCGAACCCACCCACGTCAAAGGGAACTCTCTCCTTGTCGACGACAACCCGCCGCAAAAGCTCTCCGACCGATGCATCAAAGTTCGATCATACCCTCCTCCTACCGCTCCACCTCCTCTGTTCTCTCCGCTGTACCGATCGAAGCCACCCTTTCGTCGATCGAATCCTCACTCGGAATCATGGTCCGATCTCTTACGCATCATCCGAGAGCCCTCGCGATCCTCGTCAGCGGATCGATCCCAGTCGTATCGAGCCATACCTTTCCGTACACTGTCGGGCTTGTAGTAGAAGCTCCGGTGCGAAGATGACGACGACCGAATCGGGTTTGGGTTCGGATCCTTGCACTTATCTCCATATGAATCGAGATCCTCGCTAGACCTTAGCCTCTTCATCTTTGAAAGCTACGAAATTCTCTAAACTTCCTTCTTGCAAAATTCATATACGAACTCACGGAAACTGCCCCCTCCGAAAAAGCAAATCTAGGGTTTTGACCGCAAGAAGAAGGATGGAGCTATGAAGAGAGCTAGTAGAAGTACACCTAAGTTTATGCGAAATTATACGTACGGGGGATTAGCATAAAAGAAAAGAAAAATAGGGAGAGGTGGGAGGAGAGATGGATCGGAGAAGTTGACCGACGAGAAGGAGGGGTGGGATTGTTGGGATTGTGTGTGGGCATAATTGGAAATAAGGGTAAAAAAGAAAGAGAAGGTGGTAGAGTTGGGGGCAGGGGTGGGCTCCGACTCCGACGGAGTCGGAATGCCCACATCCGACCTCCGACTTCGACTTGAGTCGGATGTCAAAACCACCTCCGATTTCGACTCCGATTGGAATTGGAGTTCGACTCCGATCGGAGTTCTCGGAATCAGAGTTGAGATGTCGGAGTTCGACAGAGTCGGAATGCCCACATCCGATTTCACGGTTCGCCGGTGGCCGTGGATCTCCAGTCATTTAACCGGTGGGTTTCACGATCACGAGCTGGGTCCAATACCAAAGAAACGCGTTCCCAATCCCTTCCTTCAGAAGCCAAAAAGCGTACAAATCGAAAAGCAAGGCGATCGGCACATCCACTCCAGCACCTCCCTCCGCTACCTTCCCGTGTCGTTTAACCAGGCGATCGGCATAAGGAGTCCGGCGATCGCCTTTCTCATCCCGTGCAAGAAGGAGTCCGGCGAGGTCTACCTTGCCCTCGTTCTCGTTGTCTTGGGGATCGTCTTGGCGAGCAACAGCGAGGCCAAGATCCTTCCACCTGTTCGAAAATGGGTCGAGGAGCTGGAGGGGGAGGCGCTGGAGGGGGAACTGGGAAGAGAGGAGCAGAACTGTAGAGTTAGCCGGTTAGAGATGTTTATATATCCTATTAAAAACGGCGTCGTTTAAGGTTTTCCTAAAAAAATAGTTGCAAAATGTGTAATGGTGCATGAGGGGATTCGAACACAGGATCCGGAGAAACAAAACCGAGCCTCAACCATTGAGCTACTTGACTACGTAATATTGATAATACAATATATAATATATAAGGTATAAATAGTCGGAGTTCGGAGTTGTAATTCGGAGTCAACAAGGCCTCCGGACTCCGACTCCGACTATGAGAGTCGGAGTAACTCTGACTCCGACTCTGAATTCCGAGAACTCCAACTCCGTTGGAGTCAAATTCGGAGCGGAATTCGGAACAGAGTCGGAAATCTCATAAATTTGCACAGGCCTAGTTGGGGATTGGGCTTATAGCTCAATCAACGCAGTTTTAACCACTGAAGAGAGAAAAAGTAGGGGGGGCGGCGTTAAACATTAATGAGGAGGTGTGATCCTCTACTTTGCACTTTATTTAAATTTTTAAGACATATATACGTGTCATGTTCTCATTAGTTTCCGTTGATTACACATAATAGGATGTTCCGGTCAGAATCGTTCCTCCTCTTCAATATGTCCCAGTCCGTGGTAATGTCAAAAAAAAATTAAATGAACCAAAAAAAAAAGTTGGCACCGTCCACTAGTGCCCAGCCTTCCATAACTATCCAAAATACTTACCACCTGAGAATTAGGCTCCACAAAATGATCAGTACTACTGTACTAGCATTCACATTATTTATAATTATTATTTAAAAAAAAAATGATCACAACCATTTTACCACCATCATCCTTTAGTTAAAGAAAAAAAATATAAATCCGTAAAGACATTAAAAAGATCCACATCTGAGTGGCAAAATCTGTCTTGATTTTGTCTCCACGGCTCTCTCTCTGTCTCTCTCTTCATCTATATATATGTAAACCTCTCTGATCACATTCTTACCTCTTAAGCCCGTCTTTCATTTTCCTCACTCTAGCTTCCCCCTCCATTCGTACACTTCGAAATAACAAAACATGGTGAAGTTCTCAAAGGAGCTCGACGGTCAGCTAATCCCGGAATGGAGGGATGGTTACATGAACTATAGGGAATTGAAGAGGCATATAAAGAAAATCAAGCTATCTAGATTACCCAAACATCCCCACCAAGACATGAACGGTGACTATGGTCTGTCCATTTTAGACCCCGTACGTTTCGTCGCTAGGAAAATCTGTGACAAGTTCCGCAATTCCGATAGCAAAACTGATATGACTCAGGTACATAACACACACACACACGTAATATGAACGCGTACTGTATGACCGGATTCCGGTGACTTTTTTTTTTTTTTTTTTTTTTTCTGTGTTTTTCTCTAGCTAAAAAGCGTCCAAAATTTACAAAAGCTTTTTGGTCGTAGTAATTTTTTGCACCCAAAAAGTTAGTGCGCGCGGTTCGGATTTTTGTCTTGTTGTGTAATTTTGTATATGCGTGTTGGGAACTATTTCCAGAAAGTGAAGTGACGTCATTTTCAGGCAGAAGAAACCGCAGAGGGTTTCCGACGCACTGATAGCTAGCTAGACTGATTTTCCGACAACACCGTCGTACTTTGTGTTTCTGGAATTTCGCTCCATGTCCTCGTGGCCTACGTACCAGATAGGATCCTGTGTCTAATTTCTCTCGCGCAAGCTGTTCAGGAACTATTTTCCATTTCGATAATTTACCTTACAATATTAATAGCTAGCTGGATCCTATACGAGAAATGACGAATTTGTAAATCAGTTATAGTCAGGTCCCATGCATAATATTTAGTGCTTCGTTCAAAGTTAAAACCCCGCTGCATGTTACGTTTCTTAATTAGAAGTTAGAACTGATCTCCCTTTTGCCGTTTTGTTTGTGGCTGTTGAAAAATAAAGCTCGAGTGATGCACAAGTTTGTCAAGTACCAGAAGAAGAAAATAATTGTAAAAAAGAAAAAACAAAACCCATATTGGAACCTTTATTGGTTTCTTCTGCATGCTTTCCTTTCTTTTCTCATTCTCTCACGAAAGCAAACGAAACGGTTAAGTGCAGGCACACACTCATCTCACGAAACAATCGTGAGTCATAGAAGCTTCTCCCTGATATATCCATTTTCTGTTGCAGCTCAGGAGGAGTAAAAGCTGCGTGGAGGACGGTGAAGATCAGGAGGTATATAAAACTGATCTTTCTCAACTGTTTTCCCAAGAAGATGAGGTGAAAATCGTACAATGTCACAATTTACTGTTTAAATATTCATTTTGGTACTTTTTTTTTAAAGCAAATTCTTTGAATGTACTTGATCCATCATATTGATCATCTTTTATCTTATTTGTCTATCTGCTGATTTTATATATATGGGTATTTTCTGATTGTATAGATCAGGATATTCTTCGAGAAATTGGACGAAGAACATAATAAGATCGAAAAATTTTATAAGGAGAGAGAGAGTGAGATTGTTGAGAAGGCAGAGACTTTAAACAAGCAGCTGCAGTTTTTGATGGACAGTAAGCAAGTTCTCATGAGCCAACGTCTCCGGAAAAAGTCCCCGTCGAGTCCAAACTTCGGAAGTTCCCCTCCTTCTTGGTCATCTGTATCTCCTCCCCGGTCTTCTAATTATTCCGGTGAGCTTCCTTTTCTTTTGTAACTTTTATTTCTCAGTTTTTCCGTGCCACAAAGTTGAGTGCGCAGCCAAAAATGGGGCCACTGATCATGTTATAAGGTCATTCCTCGGAGTTGTCGGTGTTGTTCATCGGTATGCGGGTAAAATGGTTTTCCATTTTGTTGGCTTTTGCCTAATTCCCCGTGAAGTGTCCAAGTACTTTAGATATGGAACAATGTCATGCTGACACATGGTCAAATATACCCTTATAATATTTCGGCCTAAGGGTATCGGCAATATGCAGATCGAGATTATCATATAAAATGAACAAATATAGTTTTAGTCTACCTTTTAATTTTAATTTTTTAACTTGGATTTTAGAAAAAGAAACGTCATTATATATAAAAAGGCATACCAAATTCACTACATGTTAAATAAGTATTTATGATGAGTTTTTTTTAACAAAAATTATTATTTGTAACACTAATAGATTGTGGATCTTTATTAATAATTGTACGTTGTGGTATTTTTGAGACTTTTAGGATCAACTGAGGTTCATGCTAGAGGGATTAGATTATTCTATAAAGTATTTTTATAGAGAAGGGAATAAAGTGGCCATGCATTGGCTAGATGTGATGCGATGGGTAAGAATAATATATTCATGGACAGTTTTTAGCTTTCTCAATTGATTAGGGGATTGTATAGATTGGACAAAATAAGTACGGCTTATGTTAGACGTACTCTTTAAAGTGTGCAGTGTGTATGGTCGGGACAGTAAGTTGTCATTTTATTGTGAAAAATTATATGTGTAGTCATTTTTGGAGACTCTTTTGTGCACTCCAGTGATATGATTGGTTGTGTATTAAAAAAAAAGTAATTCAGCCAATCATATCAGTAGAGTGCGCAGGGAGTGCGTAAAAATGACTGTATGTAACATTACTCTTTTATTGTTTGATCGATTAGTGTGCAGTGTGTATACCTCTGTCATAAGTGATGAATAATAAATTTTAAGGAAGTGCCATCCTCCTTTAAAATAAAATAAAAAAGGTTAATAGATTGATCATTTTGGCTGGAATTAGTTATTTTTGTAGGAAACAAGAATTTTATTGTAGTGAAACATTGATAAACACGACTGGAAACACATGGAAACTTTGACTATTTTGATGTCAATTAGCCATGGCCTTATTTTTGTGACTTCTTCTTTTTTTTTTTTTAATTTCCATTTAACTTTGAACGACTTCTAGCTTTTTCAAATAATTTTCCATATATAATATATATCATGATGTGTTGATGAGATTTATTTATTTTTTCCCAAAATAACATGGCAATTAAATGTGTGTCATCATGTCTAATTAATATTTGGGATGAAATTTATAATATGCAGAAAGCTCTGTTGAATTAGCTGAAATCCTTAGTCATTATCAGATATCGGATCGGATAGACGAAATAATAGCAGCACTAGAAAGAAACAGTAGTAGGAATTATAGCGGGACGAAGACAAAACTAATAAAGCAAGGGAAGATTGACATTCCTGCTGAAACACCAACACCTGCGATCGTGTCCTTGACATCGATGCTGTGGGAAGATTTGGTCATGAAGACTCCCAAAAAAGAGTACTGCCGTGGAGAACAATCGATTAGTCGAAAGAAGGTTCAGTCTGCAGAGAAGATGATTCGAGGCGCCTTTGTGGAGCTCTATAAAGTCCTTGGTCTGCTCAAAGCTTACAGGTACGTAAGTACGTAATTACTTTTATCATCTTTTTTTATTTATTAATTCTTTTACTAATTAATTTGTGATCGACGTGAACAACTAATAACAATTTTAAATATAGATCAGAAGGATTAATCGATCTCATTAATTTGCGGTATAACCTCTTAAGTTTGTTGAATAGATAATAAATAAATAAATAAATTTCATGGGATACCGGCTGGCCGTTTCCAGCTTTAGGTTGGAAGCTCCAACAGACAGAATTACATATATATATATATATATATATATATATATATATATATATATATATTTATATATATTACGATATTACATGATGTCACAAGCAGTAGAAATCATTCTAAAGTAAAAACAAAAAAGTCTCCTTTGGGGAAAAAAAAAAAACACTGTTTTGGTTTTTACCTCAAAGTAAATGGATCCGATCGATCAGGGAAATCATTGGAATTTGCAATAGCTGATATATATACATACATACATACATATATAAATATATATATATATATCCTTGAAGCATGCATGCAGTTCATTGAGTACTGCATGCTGAGGGTGATTGTGCATTACGAATTAAGAGCGAGCTAGCCGGCCGGCATAAGAATGGCGAATGCTTGCTAGCTTCGAATTATAAATGTGTCAGACTCACTCGCTAATTAGACTGAGGTCCATCAAGTATTTAATTAGTGACTTCAAAGTAATACAAACTGAATGTTGTGGTAGCTGCAATATGCATGCATGGGCGTGATCGGTACTTTTTTTCCCCTCGAGTTATACATGTAGAGATTTATCTGAATTTTGCTTGTTCTAATGGAAGAAACTATTTAATTTGGCAGCTCGATGAACATGAAGGCGTTTACAAAGATACTCAAGAAGTTTGACAAGGTACGGTGTAGTTTAATCGGAACATCAATTTACCTAATGATCATCGAGAAATGTCTGATGACGATCATCTCATGCATATACCATACATACTTGACACAACACATGACACACACGTATTATATATATAATTACTGCCTGCACTGAATTTTTTCATTGTAAGTACAATTATAGAGTAGAACTGGTGCAATTTTCCGGCCTCTCAATGAGTCAATTAATTTAAGTCTACACATGATGAGCTATATTATTTAAATATAAAGATATGTATTTGATGATCAATATGTAAGTGGGCATGCTGCAGGTATCCAACCAGCATGCTTCTGCGAATTATCTACAAGCAGTGAAGGCCTCTCATTTTATTAGTTCAGATAAGGTAAAGTCATATATATATAATATTGTTTAATGAATCGATTAGCAGTACTACTTTAAAATATATATCTCTCCGATCCGGATTCCGGCCTTTTAATTCCCTGATGATCTCTGATCATGATCACTCATATTTCAAAAATAAAAATAAAAAAGATTTTAATTAGCTAGTGCATGCATGTGGTTTAATTTGCATTTGACGTGCACTTACGTACGTAGATCAGCTAGCTAGGTCAAGAATTAATGAGTATTAATGATGCTTCTTTAATTATTCTTGATTTTCTCACGCACCATCGCCTAATTTGAATTATTTGAGGCTCAAAACCTTTTGCATTTCACATCCAAATAGTCTATATATGAAAAAATAAATAAAACTCATGATACTGATCACAGTACTGAAATCATGACCAATGACTTAAGAGAAGCTGTGTGATCACGATTATGTGTTTAATATCAATCACTACACGTTTATTTCGCTGAAAATATTAAATCAATTGTACGTACGTACGTAGCTCTTCCCAAAATTCAAACCCTTCCCACTATATTAATTAATTGTATTATACTAATACTGGTACTACTATATATTATTAATTAGCCATAATTAATATTAGAATTATAATTTTTTGTCTAAAAAGGTTGTTAAACTGATGGAGGAAGTGGAATCCACATTCATAAAGCACTTCGCCAGCAATGACAGGAAAAAGGCAATGAAATTCCTGCGGCCACAACAGAAAAAAGCTTCTAACATGATCACTTTCTTTGTTGGTAAGCTTTCACTAAGCCACATTATATGTATGTGTGTGTGTACACACACACATACTTGCCTAGTGGGATTATTTGTCACTAATCATTCCTAATTTTCAGTAGGCCAGCCCGCTCCCCACCAGACAGTACGGGTGTGGCTGGTTTTTCAAAAGGAATTTTGCCACTTCTGATGAATATTCCTTTTTTTTTTTTTTTTTTTTACCTGATGAATAATGTTCCTAAAGCCTTGTTTTCTTCTAATTATTATTGTTTTTTATTTTTTCCGTTTTGCAGGATTGTTTACTGGGTGTTTTGTATCACTGTTTACTATATATGCAATCTTAGCTTACATGTTGCGTACGTTCTCCTCTCCTCCAGGGAAAGTTTACATGAATGATGGATCATATCAGATTTTCAGGTGGTGGTCTTTGAATCCTCCCATTGTCCTAGATTGTTTTCATTTTTTACCCACAGTATACCAACTATTAATGCTTATAATTAATAATATAAAAGTGGCATATAACTGATCATTTTCATGCGCAATATATATAGAAGCATAATTTTTAAGTTAAAAAAAAAAAAAATCATCATAAATTCAGGATATTGAAATCATCACTGATGATCGCTGTAATTAGTTGGTAAGAATGCAAGTGAAGAACCAAACTCAAATGAATACAGTTTTCTATTAATTAATTATAACTTGATATTTCTAGTCCATTTATCTTCGAAGCCGTTCATCTCTTCTAAGAGTACTGGGGTGCTGTTCACAGTAAGTACGTCGCAAAATATAAGATGACAAACGTATCCATGCATCATATATTGACAAACTAACAGTGAAGGTATGACATTTTGCAGCGTGTTTGCGTTACTAAGCTTGCACCTGTTCATGTATGGGTGCAATTTGTTCATGTGGAAGAATAAGAGGATCAATTACAATTTTATCTTTGGATTCTCACCCAATACATCCCTTAAGTACAGAGATGCCTTCCTCATCTGCACCACCCTCATGACTATTGTGGTCGGGGCGATGGTCGTCCACCTTCTTTTGCAGGCTATTGGCGTCTCACCTGACCAAGTTGATGCCATTCCTGCCATTCTTCTTTTGGTTGGTGCCAATTTTCTCTAATATCCATTCTTTAAATTACCAATATAGCATGGAGATTCTTCCCTTTTTAAAGAAATTCAGGATGTTTGTGCTCTTGCCCCTACATGTAGCATGTTAATTAAAATGTTCACTGAAAATTTGTTAATTACCTTGCCAGTAGCGATTGTAGTCATAATGATAAGAATTTCGTAGGTACTTCCTACATCGTGTAGAACATGATCATGAGTGTTTTAGAACACCGTAACTAAAAAATAACTTAGTTAAAGAGTCAAAAGTTTAAAGGGTGCAGAACTTTATGGACTTCCCACTTACCAGGGAATTCAATCAGTGACACAAGCCATAACTGAAAGTAGTCCAGGCCTTCATCCCATATATGCTAGATAAATAAAGGACCAGAGCAACGTTAAAAAACATGATCTCATTTAAGGTATGAGACCAAAGTTCCGCCAAGCTTTAACAAACCCAACATCCTCTAGCTGTCTCCAGGAAAAGCCTGGTGTCCTTGCAACCGACGATATTCTGTTCCTGCATTCGGATATACATTCATATACATATATATTGCCAGTAGTGAATAGTAGTGAAGTAATCTGATAGTAAAATAGTATATAAATAGTAGTAAATAGGAATAACTGTTTGTGAATAGTAGTAAAGTAATCTAAAAAAGTCTGAAAGTGTTGTGTTCCAACCGAAACATTGTTCTGATTGTGAATCCCCTTTTCAGTTTTTCCTCGCTCTGCTGATATGCCCACTCGACATCTTCTATCGCACGACACGCTGCTGCTTTAGCCGTGTTATTCGTAACATATTCTTCGCGCCATTTTATAAGGTACATCCATGCATTTCTTTTCTCATTTAGTTAAAAAATGCTATTCATTCTCTGCTATATAATGACTTGAGTTCTATTCTATGCAGGTTCCGTTGGTCGACTTTTTTATGGCCGACCAGCTTACTAGCCAGGTAACCACTCTATCTTAAAGCCTACACGCTGAATTTTTTCCATTTCAATTTGTTTTAGATTCACTCTCTTTTCGCAACACACTCATGCTGCATTTATATCCAATTAATTTCTTTGGTTCTTTCTATAGATTCAGTTGTTGAGGCAGATGGAATACGCAGCCTGCTACTTTCTGGCAGGAAGTTTCGGAACACTCCAATATGGGACCTGCAGTAAAGGAAGGCTATTCAAGGATCTAACTTATGTCATTTCATTTATGCCATACTATTGGCGTGCAATGCAGGTAGCACTCCAGAACTCCTTACATAAATACGTATGTGTGTGTGTATGCTCCTGAAATAGTAGTTTAATCGGTTGTTTAAATCGTTAGTAGTACTGTTTGTGAAAGCCTTTGTCTGTGTATCTGATCCAACTAACACCTTGCTTAATTTTCAATGTAATTACAAGTGTGCAAGACGATGGTTTGATAGCTATGACGTGGAACATTTGGCTAACATGGGGAAGTATGTTTCGGCCATGGTGGCAGCTGGCGCAAGGCTAACATATGAATACAAGAAACTTGACCACCACAGCATATGGTTTCCCATAGCCATAGTGACCTCCGTGGTGGCCACCGTATATCAGTGTTACTGGGATTTTGCGAAGGACTGGGGGCTTCTCCAACAGAACTCCAAAAATTTATGGCTAAGAGATGATTTGATTCTGAAAAACAAAAACATCTACTATGTATCCATCGTGAGTTATCTCTCTCACTCTCTTCTCCTTTTGAATCTTTGATAGAATTTTGGGGGCCTTCGTTAAACCACAATCTCAAAAAAGATCTGAAGAGTTGAGGAACTGAACTGCAGGCCTTGAATGCTGTTCTAAGAGTCGCATGGGTGGAATCTGTGTTGAAGTTGAAATTTAATGATGATGATCATAAACAGTTGCGAGATTTTGTCTTGGCTTCATTAGAAGTAATTCGTCGCGGGCACTGGAATTTTTATAGGTACTTTCTATCTCACATGATTTACATGACGTTGAAGTTATTTTTGTGTCTTGGAAGAGAATTGACTGTTATATAATTGAACCATATGACCAACATTTCAAGAGTTTGGGTCCAAAAAGCAACAACTACATTATCAGATATGTTCGTGATGATACTGTCTCTAAAATCTTGGAGACAACTCCAACCAACTTCATTTTTCACCTAGTATCCAACGGGCAAAAAAGAGTCAAAAGGGGACATTGTGACCTACATATAATAGAAAAGGGGACAAATCTTCTGATATTGGTAAACTGTCCCTAAACAGGTTGGAGAATGAGCATCTAAACAACGTCGGAAACTACAGGGCAGGGAAGGAAGTTCCATTACCATTCCACGACATGGATTCTGATGGCTAAATGCTATTGTTAGACTCATGTACAGACGTCCATGCCAAGCTGATAGCAGAACCGATCCTCCACATTATAAATAACATAATGTGAGATCTGATGTCCCTTATTCATTACATTTCCAATTCAAAACGTGAATCCTCAGGCGCCATTCGGAATGAAAAAAGGCGCGTGTAAAACCAACAATATGTTTCCGGTACATTTTGGCATTTCCAGTTGGACTGGACATGAGGTTATAAGTAGTGTCTTATATTTCTGCAACTCTCCCTTCCTTTATCTCAATCAATAATTTGGGTACTTATTGAAAATTTTTGTGTCTGACGAAGTAGTCGCAACTTAAGGACTTTGCTGGATAAAGTCGGCGTGCAGTCGGCTGTACGGAATGAATAAAAAAAATTATAAAAAAATTATTTTATATTCAGGAGACCTATATAAATAAAAAAAAGTTATAAAAATAAATTTTTTTTTCATGTAGGTCCCGTATTAATTCACTTTTTTCTCCACAACTGCACGCCGATTGCATTTACCAACTGCAAAAAGTATTTCTCGGGAAGTAATATAGCCTCACTAATGCTAGACAGTGAAGTGCATCTTAGCCGCTGTTAACCCATGTGGCCGTTTCTCTGTCAAATTGTTCTTTCCTCATGAACAAAGGATGGATCTCTATCTGCAGATTTATCTAATAATGGGAGGTCATTAGTAAAAAAGCAGGTGAACGGGAATGCCATCTTCTGTATTCGACTTAGAACGCAACTTATAAGCCCTCATAGCTTCAGCTATTCTATTAAAATTGTGGCCTGCTTTTTTCTTTTAAATTCCAAGAAGTTTCCTGTAATGAACCCACCAACTAAATTATAAAACGTTTTTTGAGTTACGGAACTCAAATACAAAAAGTCAGCATTTTATGAAATTTTCTATTCCTTTGATAGTTTATAAAATAAACATGGCCTTACAATTTTTGGCCGTTTAAACTAATCTTGTCAATAATAAGCTTCAAAATTATAGCTATCATGTGAGAGGGATTCAGAATTTCGAGGGAGACGAGTGTTTTTCAGAGTCTAGAGCATGTTACTTTTTTTTCTAATTTATGAGGGTTTTTTAAATGAATTTTGAAAATTGTTTCTATAATAACTTCAACTTCGATAAATATAACACATACTATTCCAAATATCTTACATAGTATAACACAAAACAGAGCAAAAACAACAGCACATCCTTTTGCCGATGGTCCTTTCTGCTTGATAAATCATGCTAGCAGGTCTCAGCATGCATGCAGCATGGTTCATACCTCTGATAAGTGCCTCCACACTGCTGGGCGATCTCTTGATATTAGGAGGGCACGAGATGATAAGTAATCAAAGGAAGGAGAATACATGTCATCTGGACCAATGATATCTCTAGCTTTTTGAGTGTTTCCAGAATCAATTGTGAAAGACTGCAATGAATCGTCCCTCTTGGTATCAAACACGAATAGCCCCAGTCCGCAAACACCCATTACAAGGTTTGAACTTCCCCATACTTGTGTTATTGCTGTGTAATGGAAGTGTGCTTCGGATTCTGGCAAGGTGTAAGTGCCGTATAGCCTTTGTTGGCGCAGCGAGTACTGTTGCAGCTGTGAAGAAGGTTGCTTCCTCCCACTTGATCTTACGTTAGTGCAGCCTAGAAAGATGGAATCGCCTTGAGAGAAAACTGACTGTGCACTGACACCAACTTTTGGTATCTTAAGACCTACACCAGATGGGTGGCGGAAGTCCAAAATATTAATAGAATCAGTGGTGCAGAAAACACCATCATTTCCTTGTGCTTCCGATGAACTTACTCTGCATTTGTCATGCATCAATTATGTCATATAATTACTCAAATTAGAGACTTTAAATAGCATTCATGTATTCAAGTGCTGCTGATAATTTTGCCTGTAGAAACCAGCAATAATCAGAAGCATAAAATTCTCAGATTTAGAACCGTATTTGGACTTAGAGAAATACATCCTCACTAGAAGTTGATCTGAAAAAATAAAAATAAACAAAGTACTGTCTATCTCAAGAGAAAAAATTGACCAAGCTGCCGATGCCAAGTAAGAAATATATGTCAACTAGAAAATTTAGTAAGAGAAATAAGAAGGGGCATACAGTGAAGAAAGCAAAAAAAAAAAAACAAAACAAAAGTTGGCAATAACCTTTGACGAATCCCACCACCTAATTCAGCATCAGAATTGTTGACATGAAGAGCAGAAACTTTTCGACCAGATGAAGAGACAGATAATAGTGCTTGAGAACTCGGAGAGTTCACATCCCACACAGAAATTGTTTCTGCCTCAGTTAGAACCACTTTTCCTCTGTTTCTCCACTGTACTGGACTTGAATAATCCATTGTTGAGACAGGCTTCTGCACCTCCCATTTCATAACTTGCTCTCCATCACGGATATCAAAAATTCTCACACCTTTCTGGCAGGTGGCAGTCGAAATGATAAGGGGTCCACAGGGTTTATACCACCATTGTTGATTTTCTGGGGCAATATTAGAAATATCAGTTCTTCTGTGCACGATATTGTAGGGTAAGGAACCCAGTACTGTTCTCAAAGTGGTTGCTCCACCCTCAATTTGGAAAGCTCGCACATCTTTGGTGTAGAAATCCCAAGAGCAAAAACCTGAATCCATAGCATTCCCAGCGGATGAAGCCACAACATATCTTCCCGAGCAACCATCTGCAGCAGGGGCACGAATTACCCAACAATCCCTCCATATATCAGGGGAGAGTCCTGTTGGAGGCCTGTACTCGGCCTTTACCTGAAACAAAGACGGGCAATCAGAGACAACAAGCTTCTTAAGTGCCAGTTCTTTGTTTATATCCATGCATGCACTAATCTTTCTGCACCACTTTTAAAATATGAAACATGGTCCGTTCACATAAACATGCTCCACTGCTTCATTAGGAAAGACATAATTGTAGTGAAGATAAATCATCACATGAAGAATTTGAAACAAAAGAATCAAGCCAAAATTCATTACTGATGCACTGCATGTAGAAGTGATCTGAACTAATCGTATCCCTATTTTCGGGAAATGGATAACATTGTCTCTTAGGGAAATGAAATTCTCAAATCAAACATCACTATAAAATAATTACAGAGACACTTCAAGGAAATGCACTCTAATTTAGGTAACCAGGTTACCAACCTCAGAATTAGTAATATCATAAAATGAGCAAGAACCATCATCGTGGGCAAGGACGGCCTCCCCCTCAGAGACAAACCATCCTCCAGTTGAGGTCTTACGGCCAATTTCATTCAGCTCATAAATGCAAGTATCGTCTGTCCTGTCACCAAGTTTCACACCCTGCATATTTTCCTGATCACCAAACTCATCAAGTGTCTCATCAGATGTGAGAATTGAGTCTATATTGCACTTTCCATTGAATGTGTTTGAAGAATCTTCTACTCCTGCAGACGTAGCACCATCCATTTCTTGAACTTCACAGCATTCCATATCAGCCAGCCCATCCCTTCCGGCGACTTTATTTTGCCCCTTATTCGGAGAAGCTAACAACTCAACTGATATATGGTTCTCGTGAATAAGGCTAAACGACTTCCTATCCTCTTTTGACACACAATTTGGTACTACTACATGGGGTTCATGACTTTGAAAGATTTCTGATGCTGCTTTCAGATACGTCCCATTTTTTGGCAACTTATGATAAGGAAGTAATCTAGGTTCCAGTTCCTCGCTAGTTAATCCTTTGACAAAATTTTTAGCATTATCCACCATCTTGCTCTTTCCCTTCTCAACTATCCCACTCTCCCCATCAATTTTTTTGGGCAATGCCATTTTACCACCCGATTCACCTCCGACATTACCCATCACCTTCTGAACTCCCGAAATCTGGTCCTGAATATCCGAAAGTATGAGCTTCGGTGCATCTGGATTATTCCTATCCAACATCTCCTTTGTCCTCTTAATATCCGACGCAATCCTCTTCACCTTCCCTTCCAAAAGAGCAAGCTTCTCATGAAGCTTGCTCGGATACTCTATATCAAACTGTCCGCCTATACCTTCTCTTAACTTCTTCTGTTTTAGACTCTCTGAGACCGTCCCCTTATCCAAAGACTTCCCACCACTCTCTTCTGCATATAGATCAACACCATTTCCAACCTTGAAAACTTCCTCGTTCGACTTCAAAACCTCATCAACCCGCATACCATCTTGAAATTTTTCATCGAAAGTTAAACCCACCTTACTTGATTTTATTAAGTTCAAGCTTGGATTAACTTCACCATTACAATTCTCCAAAACACCAACTTTATTCAAATTCATACCCCTTTTTCCCACTTCCACTCCCGATTCCTCGCAAACCCCACTCTTTTTCTCCAAATTGACCCCAATTTTTTCTTTACGATCCCTGAAAACCCTAATTGCACTAGAATTCCCTTCACACCCTTTCACACTCGCATACCTAAACTCCTTCTGCTTCCCACTCTCCAAGCCCTTACCACCACTCACACCCACCAAAACCCTCCTATCCGAGAAAACCGGAATGAACTCAGAAGGACTGGGGCTCCTACATCTAGGGGCCGACGACGTGGACCACCGGAGACGGGTGTTTCCGTCGTTCCCGGGACCCGTCAACGAGGCGGCGGCCTTAACGAAGCGTGGCATGGACCGGATAGCGGGCTTCTGGGCCGCGGACCGGGGCCGGGAAGCGGGCTCGGGGTTTTCTTTGCCAATGGACGAAGACTTGTGTACAGCACGGGTGGCTTTTTTGCTGGATATGGAGACTGGGGTCAGGGGTTTGGACGGCTTGAGGCGGCGAGTCGATGAGGCAGACATTGTGTGATTATAAAATAAATGGACAAAGTTAATCCGATGAAAATTTTATGGGTTTTCCGAGAGAAGAAGGATACGAATAAAATGAAGCTGTTCGAGTACTGTTCTACCGGTACTATGTCGGAAAGATCGGGTAGCTTTCGGCGGGAAATAAAATTCAATTTCGAGTTTTGAATTCATTTTCATAGGGTCGAGCCACGCATCAGAGAAGATTTTCTCTTTTATAATCACATTTAAGGCACACATTACTGCTAAGAACGTGCAAGATTTAAATTTAAAAAAAAAAATCAAACTAAGGACGGGTATATTAAATACTAAATTATCTCATCTCATTTAATTATTTTAATTTTATTAAATTTTTACATAAAATATAATAAATAATTTAATTTTTTAAATTTTTAAATAAAATTAATATTAAAAAATTATATTATAATAATATTTTATTTAATTTTTGATAAAATATCTTATCTTATTTGAATTATATAATTAAATAAAAATATTAGTTTTAAAAAATTAAATGAAAAATTAGAAATAACAAACAGCATTTCGGGTTATAAAAAATTAAAAAAAATAAAAGTAAATATTTAAATAAAAGGATTTGCTCTAAAAGTCAATGGAGGATATTAATTTCAGCAAAAGTAATTCTACAAGGTAAGAGATTCTCTTGGGAACTTAGTTGTAGGACATCGGATGTAAGATTTTGGATTTGTAAATAGAGTAATATTATATACAGTTATAGAGTATGTAAATATTACATAATCGCTTTAAAAAAGAGTGGAATTCACGATTAAAAAATTAATTTTTTTCTTGTAAATCACATATTAATTCACTTTTTTCAAAAAAATTACGCGACGTTTGCACAACTCAAATAAAAAAATTCTATAGGGAAATGGATGGTATGCCTCACTTCACACCCGAAATTCTGAATTGCATAAAATCTGACATCGTACTCCACACCCAATTCTACAATCAAATAGGTGCTAGCTAAGGCAAATTCAAAAGTAACGTCATGGTCACTATGCACTAACTGAGAGATATAAATTGTAAATGGGTCCACACGCCCACTGAACGTAACAACACAAATAGACTCACAAGCACATTAACTAGTAAAATAAACCAGTACATGCCTAGACTAACTAAGCCCTTCGGCCCAAAGCCCACCAATAACCCTTATTGACTTAATCGGGACTTCAGCACTTCATCTCCTTCACAAAACATTGCCCATGTTCCTCCATCGACTTGTGATAAAACCACCTCTTTTAGAGCACCTTGCTCACAAGGTATGGGAATGAAAGCTAGAGCTTTTTGTATGGCTCCCATGTTGCAACATCTTCAGACAGTCCCTTCCACTAAATCAAGAGCTCAATTTGTGGTAGGTTTTGAACCTTGCAAATTTGATGAGCCAGCACATTTTCATGCTTGGGTTGGACGATCCCTCTTGGATACACTACAGGGAGAGTGGGGATGACTAAGAGCTGCCTTCCGAGCTTCCTCTTCAACTCGGAGACATGAAAAAGGGAGTTGATCATAGCAATGGGTGGTAGCTAGAGTTGGAAGGCCACCTCCCCTACCATGTGGGTAATAGGGAAGGGCCAATATTTGATCTTTAGACCTTAGGTTTTAGGGTAGGCGTGTGGGGCTTCAAAGCCTAATTTCTCTCACCTCCCTTCCCTTAATTCACGTCCAGATTCATCAAATCCTAATGTGAGTCTCAATGGATGATATGTGACATAAAAAAATAATAAAAATGATTTGAGCATGTGCCCCAATTGCCTAGGGTTTCAAAACCCTACTCTTCTATAGAGGTCGAATGGACATGGGCCTTGGGGGCCTCCATTGTGGGCTTAGATGCCTAGTGCATCAAACCTAGGTTTTTAATTGGATTTCATCATTTGCCCAAAAAACATGCACCAACCTATAATAAAATAAGTTAAAAGGCTTAGCTAATTCTTGGTCGTCACGATAATCGTGATCGATGACAGCATACTAGTAATAATCAACCTAAACACATCAAATTTCATAAAATGGACATCACCATGACAATGGGTATGGTTTGGAGATAAAAAGGGTGATCTAAAAGAGTCTATCTAGTACATCATTTCCATCAATTTTCTGACGAGTAGTCTTTGTTGCAACTTATTTTTTTTCTGGTGATAAACAATTGCAACAAAAAACTCATAATTTTTGCTACGATTGTTTACCTATGTGGGCAAAGTTTTTGCAACGAAGTTTGAGGCAAAAATAATCACATGAAAAAGTATAATTTGCTGCAACTTCAAAAAATGGGAATGTGTTTTTACGACAAGACAATTGCTGCTACTTGTTGTTGACACTTTTTTCATCGAAAATGTGTTTCTACATCAATTTTAGGACTTTTTCTGGCGACTTCTTCTGGCACCAAAAAAAAAAACCCATTTTTCTTGTAGCGGATCCAATTCATTCTTTGTGGCCATTCAACAAGCAGCAGTTACAGAGCACGCCCATCTACCTGCATTTCAACACAAGCTTACTCCACCTTGTTTCATATATAGGTAAATTAGAAATTTTTATACATCAACAAACAAAAAGAAGAAAAAATGCTTCATCGCCCCAAACATAAAATTTATCCTACAATGTGAAACCAAAAGTTATCTCAACCAAAATTGTTGATACTGTAAAAATTGCTCAACAAGTCGGAGGGAGAGAAAGAGTCATTCTCAGCCCACTGAGGCGATTCAGGCATCTATCGTTGTCGTTTGGGGCTCCCGTTGGTGTTCCGGCTTAGCCGTACAGTGTAGAGAAAATGGAGAGAAATGGACACACGAATTTACGTGGTTTGACACTAGGCCTACATCAATAGGGATTTGGAAAGGAGAAATTCACTATAATATTCTTATTTATAGACTCTCATGACCTCTCATCTCTCACTATACAAGCAAAACTATGGATATATTTTCTAGAGAGGAACACCTGTGTCGAATTCCTCTGAAGTTGAAGAGGGAGACTGGGGAAGAAGAAGTAGAGATCCAGGCCTCTCGTTGGAGGCTTTTTATATATCTTTTTATTGCGTGTGCTGATTTGTAGTGATGGGATCCTACCCCTTTGAGTGCACCAGCTTCATTTCTTTTTCCAATTTTCCTCTGACTTGCTTTAAGGCCTCATACCATTTGCCTACCCCATGTCCTTCCTTGTCCTCTAGCGCCCAACCAAGTGGGCTGGGCTTGGGCCCTGATATTTTACCCCTTCACAGTACCCTACGATTCTTAAGGGTGACCTGTGCCAACAAAAGACATTGAGAATCTACAAGGTAAAATATACAACAGAAACCGTCAGTAAGAAAAAAAAATGCACGGAGCTAGGATGCGACAAGAGGCTGGCTCGACTGCTCAACATGCGAGCGCAGAGCTTGGAGGTTGCGGGAGACTGGCTCGACTACTCAACGTGCGAGCGCGGAGCCTAGATGCGGTGGGAGGCTAGCTTGACCACGTAACATGTGTAGTTTGGAGATGCATCGTTTGTATGTTTATTGTTGAAGGAAAGTGTATACTTGTTTGGTGTCTTTGTTTCTGTTTCATTGTTAGTGTTGAAGTTTGTGAAAAATAACCCACGTAAAGTGGTCAGAGGGTCTGTCAACCCCTTGGGTCCACCTTAGGTGATTGTCGGGCTCTTCGGCCTATTCCTGAAGGTAACCCACCCGAGGAAATTGTGGAGCTTGTAGGCTCGTTAACTCTGAAGGCTCATTCTTGGAGGCAACCCACTGACATTGGTTATGGCTCAAGCATGACACTCGACGGGCCGAGTTTAGAGACTCGACTTTGTTGAATGAGAGTCAGCGAGTCTTGGAGACTTGGCCTTACCCCGCATATGATTGCGAATCTAGGGATTCAACAAGTTTAGGGACTTGACTTTACTGGATAGAGGTTGGCTAGTCAGAGATTTAGCCTTAGCCTGATGTTGCGAGTCTAGGGATTTAACTTTGCTGGACAGGGGGTCGGTGGGTTTCGGAGAATTGACCTTACCCCGTATATGGTTGCGAATTTAAGAGCTCAACTTTGCTGGACGGAGGTCGGCTAGTCTTGAAGACTTGGCCTTAGCCCGTTGTTACGAGTCTAGGGATTTGCTAGACAAGGGTGCTGGCCCGTGCTAAAATTGTTCTGTCAGAGTGTGGGACCACGTGGCCAATGTTCTACACTGCAAGAAGTGGTTAGTAGAAATGAAATTCACATGAGTTTTGAGAGAGATAAACCGAAGAGTTGTGGCCGCTACAGTCAATCCTTTAGCTTGACTGAATTATTGCCTACCGTTGGTTGCGATTCCTCTGCCCTCTCGCTCCCTTTCTTCTTCATTTTTTTTTTTAGATCCCGTGCTACACCATATAAATCTCCCACATTTCAAGTCTAAGCATATGGATTTCAAGCTGGCAAGGCGAGTTCGAGCAAATGGGTTTCAAGTGAGCGGCATCCGTGGTGCGTGCGGCCAATCGAGGAAGACTAGTGCCACACGTTGCATGGGCCATGCAATGTGCCCTTCGAGTCAGGTGAGGTGTTCCCAAGCATTGGACGCGACATGTGGTTGTCGCAGTGAGTCCTTCTCGTGTAGACGATGATTTTTTCGAACTAATCTGGGCAATGTTCCTAAACTGGTGACCCCGTGCAAATGACTCTCGAGCCCGCGCATGGCTTCTAAGCGGTTACCTCTTGTATAAACAACTCTTGAATGGGGGAGGCCTTCCAAGCTGTGAAGACTCGTGTGGCGTTTCAAAGTCCTGAGCCCCAAGCCCTTGTTTGCTGGTTGAGTCAAGTTCTGAGCCTTGATCTTCGAGTCCGATGGTCAAGTTGAGTCCCGAGCCCTGTTCTTCTGGTTCGCTGGTGGAGTATAGTCTGAGCCCTCCCAGCCCTGTTCTTTGAGTGTGCTGGTCTAATCGAGTCCTTGTTCTTTGAGTCTACTAATCGAGTCCTTGTTCTTTGAGTCTACTAATCGAGTCTTTGTTCTTTTGGTTCGCTGGTGGAGTCGAGTCTCGAGCCCGTGCCCTGGCCAAAGAGCCAATGCTGACATTACCTAGGTGGGACCACTCCGGTGTGGAGAGAGGGCGATCGTTGACCGGTGGAAAAGAATTAAACAACGTCGGCTGTCACCATGATGGTTACTGGTGCCGCATTTGGGTTGTGCCACAACTGGGCCATGGCACCATTGGGAGCACGGTGTGCATGGTTCGCATGGAACCACGTTATGGGAGTGGGGTGGTTGGTGACTACCTCGAACGGCTCACACAAAGCCGACAGTCTGTTTGGTGGCTGCAGGCAACATTGGGTGCACAACAGGGGTGTACATGAAACCGCATAACCGACCTCTACCAATGGAAACCGACGGCCAGAACCAGCAAAGAACCGGTTGACGGTCTAGTGAAATATATAGAAATCAACGTCAGTCAGCTCAGTCCCGGTTCGACCTAAGGGAAAACAGTTGAATTGACCAACCGGTTTATATATATATTTTTTCTCTTTTATACATATAGAAATGGCACCGTTTCACTTAAATAAGTAAGACGGCATCGTCTTGAAACCTGGAAATTTTAAAAAAGATATAATAGAATGGAACCTTTTGCGCCGTTTCAAAATGAATTAATAACCCCCCAACCCCTCTTCTTGTTCCCTATGCCATCTTCTACCTCAATTCCTCTCTGCAACGTTCTTCTTCTTCCATGGCAGACGACGGCACGTTATGGATTCCTTCATCCTCAGTTCCTCCTCCTTCACAGAAGACGCCGACAGTAAACCTACGACCTTCACCGACGGACATTGAGACTGATATGATAATTTTCTCTTTCCAAACCCACGATTTCGGTCGGTGGTGTTGGCTTATGGCAAAGTCGGTGGTGTCTCGGTTTGGCTCCGAAACCGACACCAAACCCATCGGCGTGTACCCCTAGTGCACGTCGTGCACCCAGCCAGTACATACCCCGTGCATGGCACAAATCTACTTGTGTCATGCATTGGAGGGACGTGTGGCACTGTGCACCTGAATGGCCCAAACATTGTGTTTGGGCACTGCTTGTGTGTCTCGAGCATGACTTACACTCCCTGGGCCAGGGAGGCGAGTAACTCGATCACTTGAATAGCAAATGCCATGCGCGAGTCCTCAGCGGCTAGCCCGCTTATTGTGATGTCATTAATAAAAATAAGGGAAGAGCAACTAGGTATACTTATTTAGAAGAAACGTCACTAGTTCACTTAGAGATTATCCAATGCGTTGAAAAATCATCATTCTCCCACATCCGGCTTAGAAAGTGATCAAATCCCACAGACGGCGTCATTGTTGATACTATAAAAATCATTCAACAGGCTAGAGGGAGAAAAAGAATTATTCCCAACCCACTGACACGATCCAAACATCTATCAATATTGTTTGGGGCTCCCATTGGCGTTTTGGCATAGCCGTACAGTGTCAGTGCGTACAATGTAAAGAAAATAGAGAGAAATAGACATACAAATTTATGTAATTTGACACTAGGCCTATATCCATGGGCCCTGATATTTTACCCCCCTCACAACAATAACTACAAAATGCTATATTAAATAATCCATTTTTTTACAACAAAATAGTTTAGACAAAGGTAAAGACAGATAAATATAATGGGGATAAGAGCGAGAGAAGCCCATCACTTGAACATAACAAATAGCAAATTAATCCAGTTTACAAAAGAAAGTTGAGCTGATCTCTAAAAATTACAACAGAATATATGTTTCAAAATTTAAACACTATAAATTATATTACAACTATAAAAAATATATAAATATTGTATAATCACTTTATTAAAAAATAGTGAGATTTATTATTAAAAAAAAATTTTCATATAAATTTTATATTTTATTAACTTTTTTTAAAAGATTATGGGATGGTTACGAATAATTTTTTTTCTTTATGATGTAGAAAAAAAAAAAGATATTGTCCTTCTCCCTCATCGGACTCGCTTCTGAGCGAAATCGTCATCGTCCATTACTGGCTTCTGATCTTTTGCTTTTACATTTATAGAATTGAGATGATCGGACGAGAAAAGTTCAAGATCAGCCGGCCACCAACTCCCGTAGAGAAGCGTAAGCACCGAAAAGGCAAATATATATTAGGGATGTGTATTTAATAGAATACTAAATGCATAGAAAAGACGACAAAAATGCATCTACATCTATTAAAAAAGACAAACCTGAAAACAACTGACCTCCAAATACCTGCATATCAACAGCTTCAAAAAATCAAGATCGAAATACCAAGACGAATAAAAGCTCCCTGAATTCGAATAAAACACGCATCAAAATAACCAAATAAACTCAAATATACAGCTAAGAAAGATGTGTTACTTTGAGAGAGAGAGAGAGAGAGAGAGAGAGAGAGAGGGCAAAAGATCATTCAGCACCTTGCAATTTGGTGAGAAAGCAAGCGCTATAGTCATCAACTCCACCGTCACTTCTTGTCACCTGCCAACAAGTCCTCCAACAACGAACAGAAAAACTTATTCATGAGATCGAGAAAAAAATAAAATAAAGCATTTGGGAGAACAAATTAAAGATGACCTAAACATGGACTCACGACCTAGGTTTCCTATGATGGAGACCCAAATTAAAGGTCATGAGTAATTTCCACGGAATTAAGGAGATCCAAGAAAGGCATTGACATTCGGTCGCCAAGGTAGATGAATCAAGAAAAATGTTTGAGATCCAAGAAACGGAGAATAAATCTACACTGACGTTAAGATCCAAGTAAGGGAGAACCAAGAAAGACGCTGAGATACAAGAAACGGTATGAGAACCAATAAAGACGTTGGGTAGCCATGGTAATGCATAGATTTATTTGCAATCGAAATTCAGTTTACTGTTTAAATAAATTACATGCCAAAAAACCATACTTTCTGCAAACACTTCAATTAAAAACAAATGTGCTTAAAAAAAAAATGCAAATGTTTGTCACACAAAAATTTTTGTTTTATAAGACTTTTATCGGCGATTAGAACTCATTGAAAATAGAATAATTCTACTTATTATCTTTATATTTTACATACCACATTTATTTTAATTTATTTTTTATTTTTTTATAACAAATATGCAGTTTATGGGTGATAAGTAAAATAACTCAATTAATTTAATAAGAATAAAATAAAATAAAAAATAATATTAAAATATGTAAAGTGTGTGGTGTTGGCTGATGTATAGAATTCCTATAATTATATTAGTTCAAGTATGATTATAGATGCATTATAAATAAACTCAATAGCTCCTGGGAGGCAGTTCAATACAAATTGAGGTTAAGGTAAAATTTAAGCAAATTCTTCATAATTATAATATAATAAAATATAAATTATTATATATTTCTTAAAATTTAAAATAATATGAGATTTTATTAAAAATCTTTAAATAATTTTTTTAATTTATATTTAATATAGCAACTTAAAATAAGGCCCAACACAAATTTGGTTCCCCAATTTAGCAATCTTGAAATACTTATTTAAAAATATAAATAATTCATTATATCAAATATTAAGTTTTGTATATGGGCCTTGTACATATTGAAAAATATAAAATTTATTTAAAATTTTATCTAATGAAATGATTTGTTTTAAAAAAAAAAAATTAAAAAACACCTTACTTTTATTTTTGGAGGCCTTGTATAGAATTTAGACTTTAGGCAATCGCCTAAATGGCCTTACCATTGAGCGGGCTGCCTAGCTTATGGCTACGGAATATTTTTAAAAGACTAAAATTTATAGAAGTTATAAGAGTTTTAATCCTATAGATATCATTGTCATCCGATTGCATAGACCTCTTTTGAATATATACATATAATATATTGTTGAAGCTTATAAAACATGCATGCAAGGGCTAGATAGACATTTGGTATATATAACTATACTATATATAGGAATTTGGAATTCTTGATCAGTGTTCTTAAAGCAATATTTTTCCCTCTTAATCTTAAAATAATCGCAAGAACAAAAAATTTAAAAAAAATGGAAGAGAAAAAGTGTAAGAACATGGGAAAATAAAAAGATGATCACCCGCTCGATCGGTTTGATATGGTAGATTTCCAACTAAATTGGCTTCATTTTGGCGATAGTCATATGTAATATTAAAGGTGCATCTTCTACACTTGTAAATAGAATATTTAGCGATATATACTTAAATAATTAAACAAGACGTACATTAATTACTGAAGAGCGACACACTATTTTTTTGTAAGAAATAATTATTTTGATTATTAAATTTTAATCACAAAAGTTTATTTATCTTGTAGTGACAATTGAACAGCATGGCACTTTATTTAATACTAGGATAAGATACGACACGTGCATGCATGCTTTATTCTCCAGTACTATTTACAGGTAGTTGGAAATTCCATGCATGCCAGCCAAATCCTAAGTACTCCTCAAGCATATAAGTTGTTGATTCCGTCGATATCGTCCTCAGTCAAATCTTTACTCTGTCCTGCACGGAAGGAAGGGTACATAATAGCATCCTCAAGTGAGGTATGGGCGAGTCCAAGAAGGTGCCCGATTTCATGCAAGGCAACCGAGCGGAGGTGAAACGTACTTGGGGTAGCAACCACACTCCATTGTTGCTCCTTATTGAAATGGAGCCTCCCATCAGATGGCCCAAAAGAATGAGCCAGGACTCTATCATTAAAAGGATACCCATCTCCATGTTCGCTCTCTTCAAAACTAATTTTGAGATCTGATACTTTTGGCCAACGGTGTCTAGATTTTCGAAAGATCGTGAACGTGAAGTTTGAGTTCCTTGCCCATGTTTTGAAAGCTTCTTCAACAGGGCTTATGTATGCATCGGGGAAGCCCTCAAGAAATCTATAGGTTAGATGACGCTTTGAATCTGGCCATCTTGGTTCTCCGGGCAAGAATTCATAGTGAGAGACGACATGGAATGAACCAATTAGGTGGCGACCATGACGTCCCTTTTTGTTGCTACCCCCCGAATGCATCCAATTTGTACCGTTGATGATATCTGGCATGCCACAACGAGGCATCTTCATCTTTGATATTGTTTTCACATCCAAAATTCCAGTGGCCTTGAGATGATAATTACGCTGATAAGTTTTGATCGCGGATTCTAAGAGTTCGTCAAATTCATCGTTGTTAGGCTTGGTGGGATGGTTATAATAACCAAAACGTTCAAGGTAATCTTTGAGGTCACGGATCCCTTTGACGATATCACCCTTTTGGCATCCTTTAAGATTCTTGAGAAACTCAATGGATAATGACTTCCCAATATTTTGCGAGTCTGATAAAGTTGCATAAGAAAGGAGAGGGAGGAGGAGAAACAGGAGGAAGAGTACTAGGAATGAGGAGAGTGAACGGATTTTAGAAGCCATGATTACTAGGATTGTAACACTAAGAAAAAGTTGAATGTTGCGAAATACTTAAATGTTTGGTTGTCTTTTATAGAGAGTTAGGGATTGCGTGGAGAATTACATGAGATGAAAAATTTGGAAATAGTAGCAAAATATTTTGTGAATAACAATGAAATGGTTTGAGTTATGATATTTAATTTATAGAATTTTGAGAAAGGAAAAAAAATGAATAACAATTTTATAATAGCATATAATATTACTAGAATATGATTTTTTAATATGATTTTTATTTTAAGAATTAAAAAAGTTAAATTATTTTTGTGTTTTATTTATAAGTTTAAAAAAATTATGATGATTAAATGAAAAAATCAAATATTTAAAATTAAAAAGTGTTTATTATAAAACCATCCAATCTTCTATAATCCAAACAACCATTATATTATTTACAAGTTCGGGTGTAATTAGTAACTATATTAATTTATAGTTGTGGACATTGAACCCCCAGCTGACGTAGACCCCATGATCCCTAGGGACAAAGGTGGTGCCATTAAGCCCAAGGACCCTTGGTGCCTGGATGACTTTTTCAGCTTGAATAAACTTTGAGATTAAGCTGGTTCGTTTGAAAATAATCTGTTTAAAGTATTTTTAAATGTTTTCTTTCTAAATATTACTTAAATATAAAACATATTTTAATTTTAAATCTTTTATTTTTTTATTTAATCATCACCTAATATGCCTACCAAATATGTCCACCTATATATTTTTATTTTTTCTTAATAATTAAAGAAGTGACTATTAGGTAGATGTCCAAATGAGATAAAACTAGGTTGTACGGCAATCTAATTTGCCTATCCAAACGGCACGAGTTGTTTGTATTTCATTTCTGGATTTTCAAATTAAGTGAACAGTATAAAATAACAAGTGAGCAGTTACTATCCAAACAGTGAGACTCATCCCTTTATCAAATTCTAAAAAGTAAAAACTATCTCATCTCATCTCACTATTCAAATACATATTTTTTTTACAAATTATTTCATCTAATTTAAACGTAAAAATCTTACTACCATTCAAAATATCTCATCTTATTTCATCTTAATTACGTAATCAAATAACGTCTTAGTCAATTTATATATATATATATTTTTTTAATGGTTAAGGATGTTTAAAAATACTTTAAAAAAACTCATTTGCACTTGTGAACGCTATTCTAGTATTGCCTATAAAATATTTAACTTATATAATTTTACTATTATTTACAGACATATTAATATATTCTAAATATTCAAACGGGCCTTAAATTACCTAGAAGTAATGTAGTGGATACATTATCGTCCGAGTATATTTTCCAACGTACGGTACTTGTTGCGAAGAAAATTGACATTACTTGAGAAAGTGAAGGAAAAAGCATTAGAAAGCCACTATCTATAGCAGAATCCTTCAACCGTGCCCCCCATTATCTTCAAGATCACTAAGTACAGCTTGTTGGATGTCGCAAATAAACAGCATTTGCACCCAACGCTATTAATCATTTATATTTGTGACGAATTGTTTAAAAAAAAAAAAAAAACTCCGTCGTGTCACAAATAATATTTATTGCAGAATTAAGGCTTCTTTTTATCTTAAATAGTGTCTTATTTCAAGCCAATTGTTTGATGGAAAACTCAAATCGGGTTTGGATGAAAAAATGATTATTTTAATGAGAAGATTGTAAGAAGTACACCACTTTCATTAAATATTCTTTCTTTTTACAACAAGTTCATGCATGGAAATAATTGTCGAATTTTTTCCCTTTATTTCACTTCAAACATTTGAAAAGCTGAGGAGGTCCATTGAGGCGCTATTTTCCACAACTTTCTACAATGTTATTAATGTTACTCTTGACCATGGATGTGAGATGTCCCCCACTAAAACTAGACATGTCAATCAGTATCATTGAAGATAAGATACTTAGAATTAATAACAATATTTCTCTTCTTAAAAAGAGCAGTACTAGTCGTCATTAAGAATTGAGAAATATTTTTTACAGTCAAGAGATGTAGTCGGCGTACAGTTGGTTATAAAAAAAAATTAATACGAGACCTATATGAAAAAAAAAATTATTTTTATAACTTTTTATAATTCATGTAGGTCCCCTTGAATATAAAAAAAATTGAATTATTCATTCCGTACAGCCGACTGCACGCCGACTGCATGTAGCGACTGTATGTAGCAAAGCTGTTAAGAATTTGTCATTGCAGTCGCACAGACTTTGTAATATATCACATCGTAATTAAGTTTCTATTTCGTCTCATTTTATATTATTTTATTTTATTTTATTATTATAATTTTTTTAAATTTTTATATAAAATATAATAAATAATTTAATATTTTTAAATTATAAAATAATAATACTAAAATATAATATTTGTCTATAAGTCATACAGTGTGAAAAAGTATATATAGACTGTTTACAAAGGTAAAGAGGAACACAGAAACTATGAAAAGGTTTATGGGTTATGAAGTTGTATACTAAGATCAAGATCTTTACTTGAAAAGTTTGTAAAGAAAGTTTATCCACCAAATATAATATGGTGAAAAGATAGGTTTTGAATGAAGATATATGCAAATTTTACGGCACTAAGGTGGAAGATGTGGTTCGTGCTCTTTATGTGTCCAACACTTAAAGCATACTGGGAAAAATTCTTGTCTATGATCATATCAATAGAAATTCCTATGTAGTATGGGGACATTGTATGTTATCTCAGTGGGTTGGGACAAAAGGAAAACCTTGAGCTACTTTTCATGATCTCTTAGAGATACTAGTAAGTAGGGCTGAGCATCGACCGGTCCGGACCGGCAAAACCGACCGGACCGACACTGTTTGGACCGGACCGGACCGGACCGAATTGGGTCCAGTCCGGTCCGGTCCCATTTTTAAGGGACCGAAAAGATTCGGTCCGGTTCCGGTCCGGGAGTTTTTCACCCCGGACCGGACCGGACCGGACCGAATAGAAATAAAAAAAAATAAATATTATTTATATAATAGTATTAGCATATTACTAATATATACAATAGTATACTATATGTATATATATTAAATATATTACAATATAATTACATAAATATTAAAAAAATGTCATTAAATATTAGCATATTATATAAATATATAGTTATCACTATTACTATTATTACATATAGTTATTAGTTATAATATAGTTATTATTACATATATTTATTAGTTATAGTATTATTACTAATAGACTAATAGTATTAGCATATTACTAATATATATATAATACTATATGTATATATATTAAATATATTACAATATAATTACATAAATATTAAAAAAAAAAAAAAAAAAAGTCAACCTTGGACCGAATGGACCGACCGGACCGGACCGGACCGAACCGGTCCTGATGGAGTTCGGTCCGGTCCAGGGTGGGAAAACCCTGGACCGAATAGGTCCGGTCCGGTCCACAAAACCTCCCCGGACCGGACCGGACCGGACCGAACTCACCCCTACTAGTAAGGAGAAACTCCTTGGTTTTCTAAAATAAATGTATACAGCCAGAGCAAACTATTGGACATGCATTGGAATTGCAGAAGGTTTTTCAAGAGATTAAAAGATAGACTTTAAAGTTAGTAAGACACCATTGCCGTTGGAAGTATCCCCTTCCAGGAGTGTTTAAATTAAATGTAAATGAGGCCATGTTTCAAAACTAATACAATGCAAGTATTGGTGTTATTTTCAAAGATTACAAAGGAGAAGTCCTCATGTTAGCTAGCAAGAGAGAACATGAAGTCAATAGTGCATGGATGATTGAGATGCTTGCTCTCTCTAGGGGCTTGCAGTTGAGTGTCCACTTGGGCATCCATCATCTCATAGTGGAGAGTGATTTATTGATTTTGGTACATGAAATACAAAAGTCAAAGCCTTCTATGTCCATAGTTGGCAATGTAATCAAAGATACAAATGAACTAATAAATTGTTTTCAAAACTGTAAAGTGAAACATATTGAAAAAATATGTAATGAAGTTGCTTATAGGCTTACAAGATTTGTTTGAAATGTTAATTATATTAACTTATGATGGAGATCTTTTTCTGATATAATTACTCAAATCTTTTGGACTGAAAGTCATTTGTAAAGTTAATATCTTTTAATAAATATGATTTTGTATAAAAATAAATATTTTTATAATTTATAATTTTTATTTTAATTTATCTGATCTTAAGTAACTATCAACTCACAGCTAACGAGCATTGAGAGCAGAAAGTCTTGGGCTTCATAATGATTGTCTTGAACCTTTTCGTTTAACTTTAATTCTTTTCATCAATATAAACTTATCAACAATCAGTGGACATCTAACACAATAATTAATGCCAGGATGCCGTAAATTTCGAAAGTACTATCGCGCCGCAATAGATTATGGGGTAAACTCATCCTTTTGACTGTATTTCAACTAATTAATTAGTTAACAAGTGCGGTACGAGCCAACTGAAAGATAGATTGTTGCATAACCTTAATAATAACAAAGTTGACAGGTGGAGGAAGCATTACTTCTTCGACTTAGTGGTACACTCCTATGTTTAAGATTCCAGTCCGAACTTAAAGATTTTTGAATTAAATTATTCATATTCACTTATAGAAACTCTTAATTGAATACCTATACACCATCAAAATTAATAGAACTTTCATTCTCGAATACCCAAAGCCAAGAAAAAGACAGAAACCTTGACTAGAACAAGATTATATTAATAATAGGATAATGTAATAAACAAAACAACAGATTACAAACTAATTTGCAGGTAAAATTCTCCACAAAGAGGGAAGAATGGTGTAGTGTATATATATGGTGGATGTTTGTAGATTCTATTGACATAATTATATCGATTTAATGATAATAGGGAATATTATTCGAATAAATTATTCTCCTCTCATAAATCCACATCTTTGATCTATCATATCTTGTGCGATTGCATCTTAGATTACAATTGTAAATTCATGTAAGTAAATGATTCAGCTATTCGACCGTTCATCATGTACTGATAGCCGTGTCCTATAGTGTATTTGTACTTTTTCTTTTTTATTTCATATATTTTTTTGAACATTCTTAACATTTAAAAAAAAAAACATACAAATACACTAGTAGTCACCTTTTTTAACATTAAAAAAAATATTCAAATACATAAGTAGTAAAATTCAAGGGACAAAACTATGAGACAAACTAGCATTTTGTTAGAAGTAAATTATACTTAACAAAATCTCTAAAAGATTATAACAATTGTAAAAGAATGATGCATGCTCGATCGTGTGGAGTACTTTTCGATTTAGGAGGATACAATTTAATTATGATGTGAACTAGATTGTGTTGGGGAAATTGCAGTGAATTAGAGGCAATATCTGAGAAAATTTAATACTTGCACAGCAGAATTCAAGACACACATTCACATAGTGACACCAATAATTGGTCAAAGTTATTGGTCAAACTGCAACTCTTGACCCTGTATGGGCATGGAACACCTAGCAATTCTCTCCCTCCATGCCCATCAGAGGAGAATGCATTATGATTTTTCTCTAGTTAGCGTCCATCTCGGCTATGTCTTTGCATAGCCCAAGCTTCTCACTTGTAACCACCTTCGTCAATCTGTCTGTTGGATTATCTTTTGTATGGATCTTCACAAGCTTCAATAGTTATTGTTCCATCACTTTGCATGCAAATATTAATATGGTTGGTATGGGAATGACACATTGAATTCTCGCTCAAGTCTAGAGCACTTTGACTATCACAATGAACCTTGTAATCTTCTTGACTAGCCCCCAATTCTTGGAGAAACCGCTTCATCCACAACATTTCTTTCCCAAGTCCCACTGCGGCAATGTGTTCTGCCTTTATTATAGATAAAGCAACACACTTCTACAATTTGGCCTGCCAAGAGATAGCTCCTCCTACAAATGTGAAGAGAAATCTTGAGGTGGATTTCCAACTAAACAGGTCTCCTGCCATATCTAAATCAATATAATCCTCCAAAATTGGTTTAGTTCTTCCAAAACACAAGCATAACTTTGACATACCCTTCAAGTACCTAAGAATCGGCCATTTGACTGCTTCCCAATTATCCTTTCCTAGATTTGAAAGGAATCTGATCACCATGCCTACAACTTGAGTAATTTATGGTCTTGTACAAACCATTGCTTACATTAAGCTTCCTATAGTTAACAAGTGGGGGATTACTTTCATCTCTTCAATCTCTTTCTTTGAAGAGGGACACGAGCTCTTACTCAACTTGAAGTGGCTGGTTAGTGGAGTATTGACTGGCTTGGCATCTCCCATGTTGAAACGTCTGATTACCCGTTCAACATATTTTTGTTGTGATAGTCACAACTTTTTCACTTTCCTATCACGAACAATCTTCATGCCCAAAATCTGATACGCTGGGCCTAATTCCTTCATGTCAAAGGACTTGGATAGTTCCTCCTTTAGCTTGTTAATCATGGACGTAATGGACCTATCCTCACCAATGATTAACATATCATCAACGTAAAGGAGTATAACAAACTTGTCATTCGGGACCCTTTGAACATATACACACTAATCTGTAGCAAGTCTTTTGTAACCATGACTTACCATGAATGAGTCAAACTTCTCGTACCATTGCCTCATGCTTGGGGTTGTAGAGACTTTTCTTCATCTTGTAAACTAAGTGAATTTTCCCTAAAGCTTCAAACCCTTATGGCTACTCCAAGTAGATTTCCTCCTCTAAATCTCTATGGAGAAAGGTTTTCATTACATCCATTTGTTCTAGTTCCAAATTCAAGCTAGCTACCAATCTGAGTACGACTCGTATTAAAGTTATCTTCACCACTGATAAAAAGATTTCGTTAAAATCGATTCCTTTGTTTTGTAGGAACCCTTTGAAAACCAATCTGGCCTTGTGCTTCACAAGTTTTCCCTGATCATCTTTCTTCAGCTTGAATACACACTTGTTCTGCAGTGCTTTCTTTCCTTCAAGAAGCTTCACTAACTCATATGTTTGATTTTTTTGCAAAGAACTCATCTCTTCTTGCATAGTTTGCATCCATAGGCTTCTATCAACATGAGTTCGAACTTCCTGGAAGCTCTCTGGCTCCCCCTCATCAGTAAATAGAATATAGTCTGATTCTGGATATCTCCTCAACGAAATCAATGGGTGACTTCTTGCAGATCTTCTTGGTCAAGCTTCATCAACCAAAGGAGGTTCCTCACCATCTAACCCTTGTGGTGGTACTCCAAATTTTGGTGGAGAGGGTTCTTGCTCCCCCTACTCGACACCCTGTGTATCTTCTTCTACTTTTGAAACTTGATCCTGCATATCCTCATTATCTATGGCAAATTGTAATGGTGCAAGATCTGGAGTAAAGGAACTAAGCTCTCTTGATTTTGAGGAAGCTCCAGTTCCTATGTACTGGTTTTCATGGAACACACTGTCCCTACTTCTAACAATTTTCTTTGTCACCGGATCCCAAAACTTGTTTCCGAACTCTTCATCTCCATATCCAATGAAATACATGGAGTTGACTTGACATTAAGCTTCTGTCTCAGCTCTCTGGATACTGCAATCAGTGCAATATGCAATGAACTCTTTGGACATGTACTCTCCTTCATTATCTATTCACAGGCACTTCAACTTCTTTGTCGTTTCTCTTTCCACCAAGGTTTGGAAACTCTTAAAGTGCTCAAAGATCTGATCCTTTATTTTCAAAACATACACCCAGACCTTTTTTGAAGTATCATCAATGAATGTCACAAAATATTTGTTACCTTCCAATGACTCTTTTTCAATGGGACCACATACATCAGAGTGTATCAGACTCAACAACTCTGATCTTCTCTTGGCAGAAGAATTATATAAGACTCTGTGTTGTTTTTCAAACAAAAAATAATCACAAGGGTTCAACGCAATGCCTTTGGCAACTTTAATGAGTGACTTTGTCGCAAGTGTATCCAACCATTTCTCACTCATGTGTCCAAGTCACTTATGCCACAAATTCGGTGATGCCTGCGCTTCCATTGTGTTGAGGCTATCATAATCGATTTTTACATGAGTTTTGTACAATGTACCGCAAATGTGTCCTTAGGTGACAACCATGGCATATTGTGACAACTTCCAAGTGTCATTGCTGAAGTAGCTATCGTAGCCCTATTGATCAAGGGTTGTCCCAAAAATCAGGTTGAGTTGAAGGTCAAGAACGTGTCAAACATCCTTCAACACCGTTGTGACGCCCCCAAAATCCCCACGCCCGAACAGGGGGAAATTGAGACGTCTGGATGGTGACAACCCGGGTCACCATCCCATCGACGGGTGCCGAGTGTGTGCAAGGCAACAGATGTGTACAAAGAAACACGCAGCGGATAACGAAAGTCATAACTAAGTACCAGAATTTTTCTTAACATAATACAAGTTGTTTAAAACATACATAGATAAAATATTACAAAACACAAATACAGTTTTAGCAAATAAAAAGATAGCATCAGCAACCCGGCGGAGCCGCATCCTTGGGCTCAGCCTCCTCCTCTTCGTCCTCTAACTCTGCACCAAAAGCTACGGAACCACGAATGGTACCGCAGGTAAGTAAAACCCAAACGCTACCAGATAAAAACACATAAAACTCAAACAATATGCATGAACCATGCCCAATGCCCAAAGCCCAAAAACACAAGTTTTCCACACACGCCAAAAACCCCTTTGGCCCAAAAACACATCCTTTCCGAAAAACACGCCAAAAGTCACATTTGGCCGCCAAAAGTCCATTTGGCCCAATATCTCGCCAGAAGTCCATCCGGCCCAATATCTCGCCAGAAGTCCATCTGGCCCACGCCAAAAGTCCCATTTGGCCTCACAAACCATTGTCCAATTTTAACCGTATGCACCATGACCTCCCCTAGGGGTCATCCGCACACCCTGGCTCCAGCGTCACACCGTAGAGTACCACCACGCATGTGACACCTAACGAGCGATGCCCAGTTCCGCGCCCCGCGCGTGCATAACCAAGCATCCTCTAGCCCTCGCCAGCGAAGGGCCACGGAGTCGGTGAGTAGGGCGATGCCCGGTTCCGCGCCCGGCGCGTTCGTAGCCAAGCATCCCCTAGCCCCGCTCCCGTCATCTCTCTCGACAACTCAGGGGACATCACTCAGTTTATTCCGCTCCCGAGTGACCAGAGGAGCTCCACCGAGATAATAACTCATCCCGGCTTGGGCTCGTGAAACACACGCACCCGCAAAACCACTCACGCCAAAACACAGGTTTTTCACATAAATCCACAAACACACGTGCATGCACCATGTAATGCCATAACAATGCATAATAAAATAATCCAACAAGCATAAATCAAATAAACAGGCAACTCCGTCCTCCATCCATCCGACCCCCGAAACTCCTCGGACTCAGTCCGGAATCAACAACCAACAACAGTAAATAATTGAATGAGCAATATATATTAAAATCTGAAAATAGGGTTTGGAAAATACTTACAACGCTATATGGCAATTTTAGAAAACAAGCGGCGTTGCAAACGGCGGAAAAACAGCAACGTCACAGTGAAAATTCACTGTGGCTGTGGGTTTGAAAAACCCACTTTTGAACGGGGACAAACTAGGACACGAAATTGATAGGGAATGGTCTAGGGATGGTTGTGAAGCTATTGGAAGTGGTGGTTGGCCGTGGGTGGCGGCGGAATCGCCGGAAAATGGCCGGATTACCCAAAACGGAAAGCTAGCTCCTATGAGCTGTTCCGGTGGTCGTTGGAGGCCGGAAATGGGTGGGTTAGGACGGCAAGGGACCGGTGATGAAGTGGTGAAGAAATGGTGGCCGGAGGTGGAGCGACGGCGGCGGATCGGAAGAAAAACTGTGGAGGCTTTGGAGGGCTTTTCCGGCCAAACGGCCGGCCGGATGGGGGTGGTTTTCGGTGGGGAGGTGCGCCGGAGGTGGACGAACCGAACGCCGGTGGCTGTGTCGGCCACGCCGGTCGGCGGCGGCGGTCTGGGCTGAAAATAGCTCCGGCCGTGGGTGAGGAGAGAGAAGAGAGAGAAACCGGGGGGGCTTGAGCGGGAAGAGGGAAGAAAAAAAAGAAAAGAAAGAAAAAAGAAAAAGGAAGGAAAAGAAAAGAAGGGAAAAAGAAAAAAAGAAAAAAAAGAAAAAGAGAAAAGGAAAAAGATGTGAAAAGAAATGAGGTCCAATCCTCACTCCGGGAAAACGAAACAAACCGCCGAAAAAGATTAAAAACCACAAAACAACTAAAAGAAATAAAACACAACATCAAATAAATTAAATTAAATTAAAAAACAATTTAAAATACATTAATTTAAAATAAATAAACCAATATATTAATTAAATTAAAAACCACCCTTCAGTGAAAATACACGTAAAAACGGGTCATCACATCCTCCCCCCTTAAAAACAAATTTCGTCCTCGAAATTTGCAAGATCAACCACCAGCGCCAAAAAGATACAGGATACAACTCTGAATATAACTGAGAGATACATATCATCGACAACTCCCAATAAAACCAATGATTATTATCTTCACACCATAAATTACTAATATCCACGACGTCTCTGCTTTACCTTCCAAACTTTCATCCCATTCCAACTTTGGTAACTTAATAGCCACTTCCAAAGTTAACCATCCATAAACCAAATTGCACAATCAAAAGATTAATCTCCCATTAAAACTTCGAATCGCTACTAATCCTTCAAATCAACACAAAATATTGAACTTTTAAGAATCTCCAAAAATCATGCTTTTGCACGCACTCTGATAACTCACCAACATACATAAAGGCTATATCCTCAAAAATTAATATCATGAAGTACAAGCTCAATCCACACCTAACCACAAGAAAACGTTTACCACATTTTCATAGAAAATCATATACTTCCAAAAACCACAAATCTCCACTCATTCTTCAGTTGGCCATCGCTGCCCTAAACGAAAACCAACATTCCGCAAAAATACATCCATTGATTGATGATGGAAACCAGTACTAATCAACCTCCAGGCCCCAATTTGCAAACACATAACATCATCCCAAAATACACCTGTCTCTTCTAAAGATAAGGAACATCTCCAAAAAGCCTAAATCCTTCCCAGCCAACCAACGAGAGCGCCTATAACCTCTATTTGATATCCCACACTTCAAGCTCATTTCCTATATTTTGAATAACATCTAATCTTGCAATAACTAACTCACCATAAACTACCATTCACTTCACCTAGACATAATCGAAACGCTCTTGGTAACTCACCCACCTACTTGTACTCTCAAAAACTCTAGTTTTAGCACAACTAATTTCTTCATAGCACTTCACAAATAAATCTCAAGACAGGCCATACTGTTTAAATCTTCAATCCATCAAAAACTATTGAACAACACTCATGGATCCTACTGCTTTATTACTTCATATACCACACATGGTGACCTAACGATCTCTTTCAAGTTAAATAACCATATCCCCAATTCTCCCAATTGAATACTTGATCTCCAAAAAGTATAGCCTCACCAATTTAAATTCCTATGACTTCAAGTCGCAATTAATTCTCAGGATGAATACAACAGTCGTTTCAAACCATCATTCCAATGGGTAACCCGATTCGACTGTACATTCCGTTCAACTTACCAAATGACTCAGAGCCAAAATCTCTTGAATTTAATATTATCACACAGATTCCTCTTCAACCCCTACCAAGCCAAAAATTGCTGAAACTAGGACCAGCACTCCCCGAAATCCATACGCACTTACCATTACTACTCATCGATCTCATGCACTCTTAGCCAACACCAAAAATCATTCAAACGTATAAGTGATCCATTATCACATTTCCATCACCTAGACTTATATCCTCAACTCAACAAGAATCATTCCTGAATCTACTCAACCTATATCCTTAAATCAGCAACTAGCCATTACTTAAAGTTTGGTACCGAGAATGACCTTAAACTTGTTAAGAATCCATTCCCAAAAGTCTACGGATCGTATAACCTCAAATTCAATCGTATTCAATACCAACAAAAAATCTACTATTTCCAACACCCTGATGGACCTATATCTTTCGAATCAATAGAATCATTTCCTAAAATCTGCCACTACAACCTCGAGTTAACAATAATTATTTTCTAAACTAGCTCGATATCTTTAATCCTCAAAGAAATACACGAAATAGATCATTACCGCTAATCCTCAAAGAAATCTACTCTAGAAAAATTTTCATATCAACAAATCAACTCTAATCAACCCCATTTTAAAGGTTACAAACTAATCACTCACTAGAGTAGATCAAGCTACAGCACTAAGTCTGTAAAACTAAGAACTCAATTCCAATTATAAATCAGTCCTTCAATTCTGCAATTCTAAAACCTTAAATCAAACAAGAATTATCTTTCCGGAACCTCTAAGATCAAAGAACTTACATCCCATAAAAGAAAAATCGACTCTCAAATCCTTCAAATTCTAAAACATTAATAGATAATAAATCATTTTTTTGAAATTCTCAAGATTGGTAGCTTTAATCAAAAACATTCACCTTAAAAGCTTGTAAAATCTAACGCCCCAATTGTCACCAAATTATTCATCCGAATCACGAAATCTAACACTCGAAATTTAATTATTTCCCCCCCAAAGCTTGTCAAACCTAACGCCTTAACTACCATAAACTTATTTTCCTAAAATCTATAAGGCCCCAAACTTTAAAACTTTAATGAAATTTCATAAAATCTATCATTGAAATTTGTTGAACTTACAAACTACTACGCTATAGACCATTTCGTAAACTCCTCGGAACTAAAGAACTCAATTATTCTACTTCCCTAAAAGATCACCCAGATCATGCCATGACTCTAGCATTCTGAGTCACCGTAACCTCGCCTCCAACAGTACCAAGAGTCACTGCGTACATTCGAGCCCGAGCTAAATGCCTCTGGTTAGTTCTACCACTGCGACGAGCTCCACGGCTTTCTTGAACTCGACTAGGGCACTTACGAGCAAAATGCCTCGTCTGACCGCATTCAAAACATTGATTACTACCCAGATGACACTCACCCTTATGAGCTTTATTACATTTGCCACAAACTGGAACTCAGCCTCCCATAAGCACTCCCGAGGCTGCTTATGGTCGAGTCCCGGCCCGCTGAACAAACTTCTGAGGCGAACCCGAACTACTTCCTTCACCAGTAAAACTCCGCCTCTTTTGTCCTGAAGGGGAGCCCATATTCAGATTATTCTCTCGCTCTACAAGAGTGACCACATCCACTAAATCCTGAAAAAGTTGTAATCCAGTGGCAAACTACCATTTTGCATAAATCTGGTCGCAAACCTTACATAAAATTCCCTTAAACACCTCCTTAAAGTTCGTTGAACCTGCACTTTCCTATACTATAGCCTCGTTACAAAAATTCTACAAAACCTTGACCTCAATCATCTTAAGCGACTTAAAGCTAATTCCTCTCCTCATTGCTACGTGAGTTCCCACCTTACAAAGATTGCCTATAAACCATGACATTCCCTTCAGACCTCAACATCATACAAACAAACCACGTCGCTCAAAATTCAAGCCTACTACGCTAAATGTTCATGCCTAATAATAGTATCCTCAATTATACCGCCTTCCTGCCACAACACAACCTTCTGGTACTACCTACGGGACATGTGGTTTTACCCAGAGCCAAACCGCTCTGATACCACCTGTGACGCCCCCAAAATCCCCACGCCCGAACAGGGGGAAATTGAGACGTCCGGATGGTGACAACCCGGGTCACCATCCCATCGACGGGTGCCGAGTGTGTGCAAGGCAACAGATGTGTACAGAGAAACACGCAGCGGATAACGAAAGTCATAACTAAGTACCAGAATTTTTCTTAACGTAATACAAGCTGTTTAAAACATACATAGATAAAATATTACAAAACACAAATACAGTTTTAGCAAATAAAAAGATAGCATCAGCAACCCGGCGGAGCCGCATCCTCGGGCTCAGCCTCCTCCTCTTCGTCCTCTAACTCTGCACCAAAAGCTACGGAACCACGAATGGTACCGCAGGTAAGTAAAACCCAAACGCTACCAGATAAAAACACATAAAACTCAAACAATATGCATGAACCATGCCCAATGCCCAAAGCCCAAAAACACAAGTTTTCCACACACGCCAAAAACCCCTTTGGCCCAAAAACACATCCTTTCCGAAAAACACGCCAAAAGTCACATTTGGCCGCCAAAAGTCCATTTGGCCCAATATCTCGCCAGAAGTCCATCCGGCCCAATATCTCGCCAGAAGTCCATCTGGCCCACGCCAAAAGTCCCATTTGGCCTCACAAACCATTGTCCAATTTTAACCGTATGCACCATGACCTCCCCTAGGGGTCATCCGCACACCCTGGCTCCAGCGTCACACCGTAGAGTACCACCACGCATGTGACACCTAACGAGCGATGCCCAGTTCCGCGCCCCGCGCGTGTGTAGCCAAGCATCCTCTAGCCCTCGCCAGCGAAGGGCCACGGAGTCGGTGAGTAGGGCGATGCCGGGTTCTGCGCCCGGCGCGTTCGTAGCCAAGCATCCCCTAACCCCGCTCCCGTCATCTCTCTCGACAACTCAGGGGACATCACTCAGTTTATTCCGCTCCCGAGTGACCAGAGGAGCTCCACCGAGATAATAACCCATCCCGGCTTGGGCTCGTGAAACACACGCACCCGCAAAACCACTCACGCCAAAACACAGGCTTTTCACATAAATCCACAAACACACGTGCATGCACCATGTAATGCCATAACAATGCATAATAAAATAATCCAACAAGCATAAATCAAATAAACAGGCAACTCCGTCCTCCATCCATCCGACCCCCGAAACTCCTCGGACTCAGTCCGGAATCAACAACCAACAACAGTAAATAATTGAATGAGCAATATATATTAAAATCTGAAAATAGGGTTTGGAAAATACTTACAGCGCTATATGGCAATTTTAGAAAACAAGCGGCGTTGCAAACGGCGAAAAAACAGCAACGTCACAGTGAAAATTCACTGTGGCCGTGGGTTTGAAAAACCCACTTTTGAACGGGGACAAACTAGGACACGAAATTGATAGGGAATGGTCTAGGGATGGTTGTGAAGCTATTGGAAGTGGTGGTTGGCCGTGGGTGGCGGCGGAATCGCCGGAAAATGGCCAGATTACCCAAAACGGAAAGCTAGCTCGTAGGAGCTGTTCCGGTGGTCGTTGGAGGCCGGAAATGGGTGGGTTAGGACGGCAAGGGGCCGGTGATGAAGTGGTGAAGAAATGGTGGCCGGAGGTGGAGCGACGGCGGCGGATCGGAAGAAAAACCGTGGAGGCTTTGGAGGGCTTTTCCAGCCAAACGGTCAGCCGGATGAGGGTGGTTTTCGGTGGGGAGGTGCGCCGGAGGTGGACGAACCGAACGCCGGTGGCTGTGTCGGCCACGCCGGTCGGCGGCGGCGGTCTGGGCTGAAAACAGCTCCGGCCGTGGGTGAGGAGAGAGAAGAGAGAGAAACCGGGGGGGGCTTGAGCGGGAAGAGGGAAGAAAAAAAAGAAAAGAAAGAAAAAAGAAAAAGGAAGGAAAAGAAAAGAAGGGAAAAAGAAAAAAAGAAAAAAAAGAAAAAGAGAAAAGGAAAAAGATGTGAAAAGAAATGAGGTCAAATCCTCACTCCGGGAAAACGAAACAAACTGCCGAAAAAGATTAAAAACCACAAAACAACTAAAAGAAATAAAACACAACATCAAATAAATTAAATTAAATTAAAAACCAATTTAAAATACATTAATTTAAAATAAATAAACCAATATATTAATTAAATTAAAAACCACCCTTCAGTGAAAATACACGTAAAAACGGGTCATCACAACCGTGGTGCAACCAATATTGGTTTTGATCTTCACATTGCCAACTCCTACAATCTTTGAGGAACTGGTGTTCCTCATCTTTACCGTACCAAATTCTCCAACTTTGTACGTAGTGAAAAACTCACTATAGGAAGTGGTGTGGTATGATTCTATTGTGTATACCACCCACTTAACATTGTGGCTTGCAATGTGCAAACATATCTCATCACTGATGGAGAGCAGTGCTACATCTCCTAAAAGAGTGACTAAAGTTGCACTATCTTCTTTCTTCAGCTGATTGCTTTGACCTTGCTCTCTTTGAAATTTGCAGTAGTTCTTCCTCATGTGGCATTCTCTACCACAATGGTAACACTTCAAGTTACCCTTCTGCTGGTCCTATTGTCACTAGAACTTCCACATGTCTAAGACTTCCCTATGTTTCTGCCTCCACTTATGCCTCTGTCATTACCTTGAGATTTATCTCTACTCTTTGTGATGAGGGCATGAGACTAATTCATGCATGTTTCCTTTCACTTGGCATCCTTATCAAGGTATCCTTGACCATCGTCATGGTAAATTTACCATCTAGAGTAGAGTTACTCAGAGAGACCACTAACGCCTCCCAACTCTCTGGTAATGAGCTGTGATGTAGTAGGACTTGTTCTTCATCACCAAGAATCAACTTAACAGGCTAGAGCTAGTTCACTGGGTTTTAAAACTCACTAATGTTCTCATTAAGAGGGCCTTGTTTCGAGTAGTCTTTGCTTGATATGTATCCTCTAACTTCTTCTAGAAGGCATATGCATCCGTCTCTTAGGCCACATGGTGAAAGACACTATGGTCAATCCATTGTCTGATCAAACCGATAGCCTTCTTGTGCATCTTTTTCCACAATTGATCAGTAACTTTATATAGATTCATCCCTTTATTTTCCAAGGAGTCGGACAGATCTTTACATTTCAGCAGACCCTCCATCTGGGGTCTCCAAAGAATGTTGTTTGAGGCAGTCAGTTGTATTAAGAGTATTGGCATTGATTTGGTCAAATTCATCTTTAAATTTAGCCAATATCAACACTTTTTATATTTGCCTATTTCATCTAAATTCAATCTCCACATTGGATTAGCTATCCATTCTCTATATCATAATAAAATATTATTAAATTAATAATTTTTTATTTAATTCATTTTATCATATTTTATAATTCTACCAATTAAATGTTAATAATAATAATTATATTATATTAAATTAATATTATTATATTCTAATTGAATTAATATTAGAAAAAGTATTATTAAATGTTAATAATAATTATATTATATTAAATTAATATTATAAAAAAGTATTATTAAATGTTAATAATAATTATATTCTAATTAAATTAATATTAAAAAAAGTATTATTAAATGTTAATAATAATTATATTCTAAATGTTAAATGTTAATTATATTCTAATTAATTTAATTTATTTGTTTTGAATGAGAAATTAATATTTTAATGTTTGATAAATGAATAGTGGCTTCCATCTTTAGCTAACCATTATAGCAAAAGTCTAAATTATTTTAGATTTACCCAATCCAATGTGAAGGATTTTTAAGCCAAATTCTGTAAAATTTGGCCAAGTATCTCATTTAGCCAAGCTAATGAGGATGCTCCAAGGCGCTTGATTCTAAATCCTCCATGGACTTAGACTAATTCTAAGTTCAAAATGCAAGTATAGGATCTTTGAGGTGGAATTGTGCAAAATGGATAACATGTTACATGCTTGTGTCCGAAATGCTTGATTTGGTTAAGAATGAGTCATGTTTTGTCAAAATCGGCTCCATATAGCACAAAATAGTAAGAAAACCAAAACAGAGATTCTGTCATGCATGTAGTGTGCGGAATTCAAGACACACATACACACAGTGACACCAAGAATTTAATGTGGTTCGGCAACTACCTACGTCCAAAGAAAAAAGCTTTACTATTAAATAGTGGAACACATAAAATATTACAAGGAGGAAGATTATACTCCATTCGACTCAACTCTCTTTTTTTTCTTAGAGCTCACACTGGCTCTCTCTCTATTTCTCTTTTAAGCTCTTCTTCATTGAGCTCTTCTCATTGTGTTTTCTCTCAACACTTCACTATTTCAAATGATCTTTTTTATAGAAAAAGTCACAGGAGACAAACAACCACAATATTTAACAAATGGAGTGGTTCAGCAGCTATATTGGACAATAACAGTTGCAACTCTTGACAAAGTTATTGGTCAAGCTGCAACTCTTTACCCTATATGGGCATGGAACACCCAGCAAATTGGTAAGCATAGAATTATAGAAACATGATGCAAACGAGAAAGGGGGTTAATAATTGTTATTTCAAATTTATTATGGAAATATCCTTAATTGGAGGTTGCAAGACATAAGCATGTAACAATTTAGTATTAAAGTTGAAAATGTCGAAGGTGTGTAATAATTATTTGGAACGCCCGAGTGGTTCACTGCTGCAACCTTGGAGTACGGGATGACAAACGTTTGCACTCAGTCAACAAATTCAGTGTGTTTTCAGGTCAGCATATAGGGTATATCAAATTGTAAAATTTAAAATTTAAAATTAAGTTTGATCACATAATCATTTTACTAGATGTATTCTATATATCGACTTGATGATAAAATTTTCATTCGAAAATATGATGGCTATGAAAAACTTACTAGTTGGATTTTATTTTGAGTTCGAGATTTTTTTATATATATATATATATATATATAATTTTCTGATTTAAAAAAATTATACAATTCAGATAGAGATAAATACAGTATACAAAATTAAGAAAATTATAAAGAATCTCAATCTTTTGGGTTATGGTATCAACTGTTGAAGGAAGAAGAAAATGTTATAACTGGGAAAGTTCCGAAGCTATTAAAGTGTTTAATTAGAGGACTTATTAAGGACTTTTCTGCAGGGATGTGTTGGCATCACAACCCAACACACTCACAGTCCTGCAATTGTGCATGGGCCCAACAGAAGTCCATCACTTTGGAACTAAAGCTGTTCATTACAAGTGCGTTGAATGTGTATGCACAACAGAAGCTCAATGCGTATTTTCTTGAAAACATTTAACAAAGAGAAATATTTTAGGCAGAACAAAATTAAATAAAAATAAATTTATAAATTAATATAATTTGATACAGTTTATTAAATTATTAAATTATTTTTATTAAAATATATATCTAACAAATTATATAAAATTATGTTAATTTATAAATATTTTAAATACTTTAAAAAAATAAAAACAACTCTGGCCACCCTACACCATGGAAACTAAAATCACATGAGCAATATTGATAGAAAGAGTGAGAAGGTTTTTTATTTTTTCCCCAACTACAATTTTTTATTTTTATTTTTTATTTTTAAACATTACCTTCAGTTCCGTTAGATCTGAGAAATATTTCTCATTATATTTTATTATTTTATTATATTAAATACTGAGATTAAAAATAAAAACAAACATTTATTAATAAAAATAGAATTAAGCAAATTATAATATTTTGTTTTAAAGTTGATTTTAGGAGTCCATTGGCTTCGGAGTGAGTTTAGACCGTTGAATAGAGTACCCAAAGCATCCAATCTGGAAGATTCTATGACAAAGCAAAGAACACAACAAGGGCAAGGTCTACACAGTACAGAACCGTCCAGAATGAGATGGCAGATAACACTCCCTTCTCCTGATATCATTGGTTGCTCCTGAATTGTCTTCTCCCTATTCCCTGCTCTCAGGCCCAAAGCAAGGACTCGCCTGCACCGTGCTAAACCTCACAGCCATGGCCTCTCTGACCTCTCTTCCTCATCTGCAACAGTTTGTTTCTCAATCATCATATTCGTCTTCTTCTATTAGGCATCTAAGTCCAAGCAAAACTCATCGAGTCACGATCCAGTCTCCAAGACGGTCTCGTTTGGGTAAGCTAAGCCTCGTACCAAGATCAGCTCTGGACGAGGTTCCCGTGGTTGACCCTCCACCCCCACTTTCTCCATCGTCTTCCGGGGACAAGTCTGAGCTCATTTCGTCCTTGAAGCTCAAATTACTGGTAATTAGTTCAATTACTGATTAGCTATTTATGGTTTTTGTTTATTATTGATCGTATATTTTTTTTTTCTTCTTAATTTCGCGTTTAGGCTGATAAACGGATACTTCGGTGGTTTCGTATTTTTTTTATTGTTTCTTGTTCTGCTTGTGCAATAAATCCCTTTTTCGCTACTTGATTTTACTAAATCTTCCGGTGCTGGGAAATCAAGAGAAGATAGTGCGTACTGTTTAGCCAAGTAGAATTGTTTATTTTAGGTTGCATTGGATTCAACCAAGAAGTCTTTAATACGATGCAGAGTGCTGTTTTCTATATTACTTTCATATCGAAAAGATTTCCATATTCTATGCTTTTAATATTTGTGCCTAAACATTAATGGGTAATACAATGGAGTGTTGTTTTCCATATTCTGTTCTTTTAATATATGTGCCTGAACATGAATGGGTAATACAATTGAGTGTTGTTTTCCATATTCTATGCTTTTAAAATTTGTGCCTAAACATTAATGGGTTATCGGTTATCCAATGCAGAGTGCTGTTTCTGGGCTAAACAGAGGACTTGCTGCAAATAAAGATGATCTGGAAAAGGCAGATTCTGCTGCCAAGGAGATTGAAGATGTTGGAGGACTGGTGGACCTTTCAGTTGATCTTGACAAATTACAAGGGAGATGGAAACTGATATATAGCAGTGCGTTCTCATCTCGCACTCTTGGTGGGAGTCGTCCTGGACCCCCCACAGGAAGGCTACTCCCTATAACTCTTGGTCAGGTGTGCTATCAAAGCTGCTCTGTTGTATTCTTCTTTACTTTGGTATTATCATATATTTTACACCTGATGATAGGCTGATAGCATTTACATAATTAGTAATGCCTTTTGGAAGGCCATATTATGAAGTGGCAAGTGACTTTAGGTGAACCTAAGACCCATGGCCAGGAATTTTCCCCCTATTGTCATCATAATCTACAATTAATTAGATGATTAAGCTGAAGGCTAGCATGTTCTGAAAACAAATTACTCAATCAGGTGATAGCAAATCAGTCACATTGGATGCTCCAAATGCATCTGAACTTATCTATATTTTTCTTGGGTCCATTTCTTGAATATCTGAGCATCATGCATAAGGTTAACCTTTTATAGATTTTTAATGTTGTTATCCCTGATCTAAATTTATGTTTTTGTTCTAATTAGGTTTTCCAACGGATTGACGTTTTAAGTAAAGATTTTGATAATATAGTGGAGCTTCAATTAGGTGTTCCATGGCCCCTATCACCTGTTGAAGTGACTGCCACCTTAGCCCACAAATTTGAGCTCATAGGTTGGTTCCCTTCTTAGCTCTTAAGCATTCTACGTATTGCAACTTCTGTATGATTTATCTGAGTAGCGAACATGAAAATGTTATGGTGATTAAGCCTCCATTTTGTATGGGAATAGGATCCGCAAAGATAAAAATCACATTCGAGAAAACAACCGTAAAGACGACTGGAAGTTTGTCACAACTGCCACCATTAGAGCTACCACAGATTCCAGATGCTTTAAGGCGTGCATCAAATAGAGGAAGTGGTGAATTTGAGGTCACCTATCTGGATGAAGATACCCGTATCACTAGAGGAGACAGAGGCGAGCTTAGGGTTTTTGTCATCTCATGATACCCTGACAGGCGCAAATATTCGTGTGTAACATTCACACTGCCTGCTTCAATATGTTGCTTCACCGTTACTGTTGTCTGTCTTATTGGTTTACCTTCAATGTTTCATGTACAAACTTTTTTTTTTTGGGGGGTGGTTATGCTCCTCAGTTAGGAAGAATTCAACCATAGTACACTTGTAAAAAATCCATCTATAGATTGAAACTGTTTCTTCCATAGTACAGCTAGGAAGAATTCAACCATCAGTATGCAGTTCAAGTGCGCTCAACCTGTCAAATGATGTTGAGAAACTGCGAGATTCGAAAGCCTTTTGTTTTGGAAAATTATATTTTGCATACTTGAACTATCATTGTTTTCTCAATTAGCACTGCACTCTAAACTACTAAAACTGCCAATTCTCACGGTAAATTATTAAGTTTTGGCCATTTTCACTTCTAGTTAGATTTAGTCATTAAGACCGTGCCGTGTGTTTTAGATTTCATCGACCTAAATGGTTTGATCTTGAATTATGGTGTTGTAATTTAGAGCGTAAATTTACATTTTTGGTACTTTATGGTAAAACTTGGGTAAATGATGACCGTTTGAGGGTGTGAAATAAAATTCCGTCCCATATCCAAAATGCAGATTTCATTGTTTAATCTTATCTGATCCTTGAGTTGGTCAATCCCTGCCAAGTTACTCGAAGAACTAGTTCAGAATCAAAAGCTCTAGCTTTTGAGATGAAGGGTCAGGGTGTACTTCGGCTTCCTTGGTAAGAGGCTTACTACCATGTGTGCAACAATAATAAATGTCATTAGGAAGAGGACATAGAGTTCCAAGGAATGTCAATCCACTTTTGCAATGAAAGTATTACCTCTAAATTTGCCGTCATTCTCGATGAAAATCTCCTCCAATTTTCTTCTATTCGGGTTCACATGCTGCGTTTATTCGTTTCTACTTGCACAAAATGATTGTTAGGAGAAAATTATCGGGAATAAACATTCCTGTGATTTTTTATTTGAATTATGCACTCCATGAATCAGAAATATTTGATTACTTTCGATAGCAACTGTATTTCATGATTCAATAGAAGTGGTGATGAATATGGTTGCAGAGTAAATTAGCACCATAAAATTGTGATCGGAAAATTCAAGATTCAATAAGTATCAATAGATCAAAGTCAAGAATATTAATTAGTGCAAGTAGGAATTAACAATACCGATTTAAAAAAGTTTTATTTTATTTATTTGAACAATTTATTAGAACAATTTAGCATAGAACTGAGATTATAAAGATTGATATTCAAGAGGGTCATATCTAAATTAATCAATGTTTTACGAGAAATGATTTCTACAATTCTTAAATAGATAAGTTATTTTGTAAAAAAGTAAACTCCATCTTATAAAAACTATTTTCGTTTTTAGAGGAACTCACATTTTTACAAAATGTCTGCAAATAAATTAATATTATTGACTTCATAAAACTACATAAAACAATGTGAATGGAAATTACAAAATTTAAAAAAAAAAAAAAATCATTTATCTTCTAAAAATGGCGTCAACTTGGAAAGTTATTTTTCTTTTGGATGAAGTTGGAAAGTTGAAAAGGTAAAAATAAGGTCAAATGGCTTATTTCAGGAATTGTGATCGTCCCAGTACCCTCTCATACGAAAAAACTATACGTTAGAAACGTAACGGCTAGATTTTGGTTTAAACTTCAAAGACCTCGTTTCAAATTCCCAGTCATCTCCTTCTCTTTCCTCTTCAAGAATTCCCAAACCTAGCTCTCCATTTCTCTATCATTCTGCAAAACCTCTCATTCCTCATACTTTTCTTATCTCTCTAATTCTCCGAGTCAATCTCAATCTTGGACTTTGTGGGTTCTGTTTCATATGGCTCCCACGCCATCTTCTAAAGCAAACCAAACCCACCCGACCCAGTTGAAGACCCCGCAATCGAAGCTTCGCATAAATTTCAATGCCGCCAAAACACACCCATCTCCGAATCCTAACGCGGCGCCCAAAGAAACTCCACAAGACCACCCGGTCGAAGTAATCGCCCGGATCCGAGACCACCCGGATCGAAAAGAAAAACCCGTTTCGGTTTTGCAAATCAATCCCAACAACCACTCTATACGGGTCCGAGCAGATTTTGGCTACCGGGACTTTAGCCTCGATGGGGTTTCTTTGTCAGAAGAAGAGGACCTTGATGTATTTTACAAAAAGTTCGTAGAGTCAAGGATTAACAGTGTGAAGCTAGGGGACAAGTGTACGATAATGATGTACGGGCCGACTGGTTCGGGCAAGAGTCACACAATGTTCGGGTGCTTGAAGCAGCCTGGGATTGTGTACCGGTCTTTGAGGGGTATTCTTGGGGATGCGGAGGAAGAAAGTGATTCCAATGGCTCCCGTAGAACGTTCGTGCAAGTTACGGTATTGGAGATTTATAACGAAGAGATTTATGATCTTTTGTCGAGCAATGGTGGGGGAGGATTAGGCCTTGGATGGCCGAAGGGCAGCGCATCCAAGGTAATATTCTGCTCAGTATTTGGGAATAATAAGTGTTGCATGATACTAGGTCTGTGTATCTGTTAAAGTTATTGCTTCTTTTATGATTTTGCAACAGATTAAATAACTGGGTCAGCTCTTTTTAGCATTTTTTGACCTTTTCTCACTGAATATTTTGCATGCACACCTTCTATCTCATTCGTATATTATTGGTAATGCTTCAGTTGCGGTAATTGGCATTGAAGTAAGCGAACCCACTTCCATCATTTGAAAAAAATGAAAAATGGTTACTAATATGCATGTACTCTTGTATTGAACTAGCAACATCTTTCATGGTCCATCAAGTTCTGTGACCTTATTTGCATTCTTCATATCACCAAAGAGCAGGCTGATGTCCGCATTATTTTATTTTAAAGCTGATCAACTTTCACTTTTGTGTAGAAGTGACTCACGTGCTTATTCTCAACGTTTTGTGAAGTTTATTGATGTTCATTTTACGCTAAGAGTCAATTTCTTGAGCTATGAGCCTATGAGGACTCTTGTTGGGAGATAAATAATTATTTATTTGTAGGTGAAACTAGAAGTAATGGGAAAGAAGGCAAAGAATGCAGCTTATATTTCGGGTAACGAAGCTGGAAAGATTTCGAAAGAGATACAAAAAGTGGAGAAGCGAAGGATTGTTAAAAGCACCCTTTGCAATGAGAGAAGTTCTCGGAGCCACTGCATGGTATGGTTCTTTTAGATTTTACTTATCTTGTATGTGGTTGGAGTCACATGCTATGAAATTTCTACAGGTAATCCTTGATGTCCCAACAGTGGGTGGACGCCTGATGCTTGTAGACATGGCGGGATCTGAAAATATTGAGCAGGCTGGTCAAATTGGATTTGAGGCCAAAATGCAGGTAAGATTGGTGAAAACTATGTTTTTGTATCTTCACTGTTTTCTCCTTTTCCTATGCTTTCTTTAATAATGATCTCAGAGACATTCCCTGCCAATCTCAGACAGCAAAGATCAACCAAGGGAACATAGCATTGAAAAGAGTGGTCGAATCCATTGCAAATGGTGACTCTCATGTGCCATTTAGAGATAGCAAATTGACCATGCTTCTGCAGGTAACTACTCTTGATATTATTCAGTTACAGTCGTTTAGATGGTTTATATGAAGTTTGATTAATGAGGTTTTATGTTCTTCTGTTAAGGATTCTTTTGAGGATGACAAGTCAAAAATCTTAATGATCCTGTGTGCAAGCCCAGATCCAAAGGAGATACATAAGACTATCTCCACCCTTGAATACGGAGCAAAAGCAAAATGCATTGTCCGTGGCCCTCATACACCAATTAAAGATAAAATTGGCACTGAAGATTCTTCATCTGCAGTCATTTTAGGATCAAGGATAGCAGCCATGGACGAATTCATATTTAAGCTACAGAGGGAAAACAAACTCAGAGAGAAAGAGCGAAATGAAGCACACAAAGAGCTCTTGAAGAAAGAAGACGAAGTTGCTGCACTCAGAGCTAGAGTTGAACTTATGGAAGGGAGTGGATCCGGGGCAAGTGAGGAGGAGATAAACTCAAAGGTGAATGAGCGGACTTGGATTCTGAAAGGTGAGCTAGAAAAGAAATTGGAGGAGTGCCAGAGAATGACCAATGAGTTCTTTGAATTCGAGAGGAGGAGAATGGAAGAAAGGATATTCCAGCAACAAAGGGAAGTTGAAATGCTGAGACAGAGGTTGGAGGAGATTGAGTCTGAGCTATGCCATTCAAGAGATACAAGTGGTGATGAAAGTGCATTGAAGGACATGGATGGAAGTGGATTTGCCAAAAGGTTATTGGGGATATATACCAATGAGGACCCAGGAATGGTAAAATCAATGGATTTGGACATGGATGATCAAGAACCAATTATTCGTGAGGTGAAACAAGTTGGCGAGATTATTTATAAACCTGTTGGTATCCAAGGCGTTTTGGATCATTCTCATCAAGTGGATCATGATATTTTTGCAACAAGATTTGGTGACAAGGTTAGTCTGAGCACAGTATTTGAGGAAGAAGTAGAAGGTGAGGAAGAACAGGAAGAGAGAGTGTTAGGTGAAGTGGACAAAGAAATCATAGAGGAGAAAGTCTGTACGGTTGAACAGTGTAGCCCTGTACACAGAGTTGAGCAGACGCCAAATCTGCATAGCAGAAGTCCAAGGGTGAAAGACTATCTGAAGGAAAAATTAGAGGATGGGTGTATAGGTTCAGAATCAATAAGCGAACCAGAAGATGGTAAGGATTCAATCTCTTCTAGACGATTGAGAATCCAAAATATATTCACACTTTGTGGTAATCACAGGGAGCTGTCTCAACACATCAGCACCCCAGTACCTGCCAAAAAGAGATCTGTGAGCATTGATCCCCAAACATCTCCAGTGATGAGAATTGGGGATACTGCAAACAATTTCAGTAAGGAAAAATTGGAGGCCCCTGAACGTGGAGCAACAAGTCCAGCACTAACTGTGGAGCCATTTGGATCAATCAAAGAAGTGAATGAGCAGAAACTGACAGAATCACAACTGAACAAAAATCCAGTATATAATGAGATGGTTTTGGCTTCAAAGGAGAACTACTACCCCTCATACGATGGTAATGATGAACAGATTGACGTGTACGTGAAATGGGAGGCTTCCAAGGAAAATCCTGGCATTTTCATTACCACCCTGAAGGTTGTAAAGGATGCAAGCCTTGCTGACCTGAGGAAGTTGATTGAAATCTATATTGGTGCAGACAATCAAGCATTCACTTTTCTTCTGCTTGGGGTATGTTAAATTTAGCTCAGCTTATTATTAGAGGAATTCGTTTTTCTTAAAATCATTTTAAATTGGATTACTCACAGGATGTAGTTATACTACTCTCTGCGGGATTTGTTCTTTCAAGCGAAATTATTCTGCAATGTTACTATAATGTTTTGGATGAATACACAGGACCCCACTGCAGCTCCCGTTCCAAGAGAAAAGGAAGGATTGATACAGGCCATCAAACTTCCTCTTTGCAACAACCAGGCGAATGGCCACTTAGCTTGCTTGAGATCAGCAAAGGGAATGCAATGCCCTAGTCATCTTCCACCAAGTCCGCTCCCATTGAGGCCACTGGAAAATAAACAGTCATTCACCCCAAATTCCTGCTGCTTGCAGCCCGGTGATAGTTTATCACCAAACTACACTTCTACCCCCTATATTACTGTTCGAAGGCATCTGTAATCTTTTTTGACTGGGCTGCATCATACTTCTGTATTGAAAATATACTACTACACAGTATTTTAATATTTGTGGCGCAGTGTGTTTATAGTTGGATGTTCTTTTTCCAATCTTGGTGCCTCCTTTCTGCCACTACCTTTGAAGTTTGAACTCTTGCTTTCAATTTGATATTCTTAAAAGAACTCCCAGTTATAGCTTATTGTCCAACTAAATCCATCCTTGGAAGAATGAAAAGTCGTCCCAAGTCAGATTCTTCCTTCCATTAATAATTACTGATAAAATCACAACTCTTTCTATAATTATTTTACAAGTGAAAGATTATAAAGATGATGATACAAAACCTGAAATTCAGATCAAATGAAAAACTCAAGTTTCTCAAAAAAATAATATTTTAAACGAAATGACGTTACCACACTCTGTTGGTGTGTTGTTGCATTATTCTCCCTGACACATTACAACGATTTTATAGCTTTATTTTTTTTAATAATGTTACTTACAGTCATTTTTACATATTTTTTATATATTTTATTAATGTGATTGATTGTATTAATTTTTTTAATACATAACTAATCACATCAATGAAGTGCGTAAAAGAATTTACAAAATTACTACATATAAAATTTTTATTATTTTTACTTTTATTCCTTAGTAGCCTTATTTTCCTTTTAAAATAAGAATAAATCTTCTCTCACCGAAAAGTTGGATCGCATGATTTTTTTTAATTTTTTTAGTAATTAAAGAAGATTTTTTTAATAATATTATATTTTTTCTAAAAAAAGCATTTAAAGATATAAAAAAGTGAATAAAAAAATCAGAAATAAAAATTGCCTTTATCGGAACCCATCTCCCTTTCTTGGGAACAAGCATTTGCTTTTAAGTTGTTATAAAGTAGGAATTCTATCGTATTTTTAAGGTAACGATGCCTTTATCTCTTATTTATTACTGTTTTATTATTTATTTATTTATTTATTTATTGTTATTTGAATATGGATTAGAAATCTTAGACCATTACATTCTTACATGATTTAGAAAAAAATATATTCAATCAACTAATATAATTATATAATTAAAAATAAATTTAATTTTATAAATATTGACATTCTTTTACTCTTTGAATTAATTTTTAAAAGTTAAATTCGTTTTTAATTAAATTACATGATTAAATTCGTTTTTTTTAAGGCATAATTTCCTTGTAAAATATTTAGAAGTATCGCACACAGATCACTTGTTATTATTGACTGATTACGTTAAGTGGAACTCATGTTTTGTTTACTAGATTGGATAATTGGGTACTTAATTGTTCTAATAATCATTGAATAATTAATCCTAGTTGTCCCGAGGATGGGTGTCAATATACAATATATTTATTTTGGGCCATATACCACAGAGATTAAGTAAGTGTTTTAAAATTCTGATGTTATTTAAATAAAAATCTGTTTTCCGGTTTGAAAAATTGAACTCATATCACACGACCATTCAATTGTTCTTGCAGGTTTATACATATTACTGCAGAAGCATATTCTCATTTGACTGTGAGCTGTCATCTTCTTCAAGTATATTAATTAGCAGAGCTTTACCGTTTCAATATTAATTCTTCTCATTCTTGGTTTATAAGTAAAGCTTTAATGGTATGCCACTTGTGATGTTGTGATCCATTATATGTGAAACTTATTCTCATTTATTTTGTTGGGACTGCTATATTTAGCTATTAATGAAATGTTGGAATTGATATGATTTTCTTCACACATTGAAACACATACTGAAATTCTTGGTATTGCCTCTCTTCTATTTGACCTGATTGTTATTTTGGTTCATGTTAGAAATGTCGTCATCATCATCATCATCAATGTCTTTTTCTTCTTTTGCTAAACATACCTCAAGTCAACCATCGTACTTCTGTGAGGTCAAACCCACATTGAAGTACTTAATTATTGCAAAAAATCTTAGACGAGACTTCTTAGGGTGTCCAAACTACAACATAGAGGTAATGGATAGCTCATACTTTAGCCGTACATTAATAATTTCTATTAGCATTCATTAATATTTTGAATTTGTATGCTCAGGGATTACCATTTTGCAAGTATTTCAAATTGGCAGATAGTAATCAAGTAATTGAGCTCCAACTTCGAGAAAGAATTGATGAACTTCTACGGAAGGAGAAAGATCTCGAGAAGATAGTCGAGCTTCTCGAAAAGAGGGAAATTGACATTCGCAAGATAGTGGATCAGCTCGAGAAGGAGTTAGGGCGTCACGCACAACTTGCTGAAAGGAAGCGTTTAGCGTCACTAAAGCGAATGTATTGGGGTGCTGCATTAGTACTCTGTTTTCTTTTTGGACGTTGGCTTTTGTTTTGAACTCCAGACTTTATGTATTTTGATGTTTGAATTTATGGACGTTGGTTGCTGCATTATTTTGGCTCTTGAATATTTGTAGGCTCTTATACTCTAGACTTGGAAGGAGTCTAGAGAAGTGAATTAGTTTGTAATTATTCGCTGAAGGTGTTTGGAGAAGTTGGTGTGAACGTAATATTTGTACATTATTGAATTTTAGAGTTGATTAGCCTTCTGAAAGTTTCCATTGGTCCTGTAATGTTAATACTTTATGAGATGCAGCTGAAAGTAATCATTTTGAAGTAGTAAGTTGGGTTTGGAATATCCAGATTGGTGTGAATGTAATTGACTGTAAATTCTTGAACTTTCAGCTTGATTAGCCTTTTGATTACTTTCAGGGATGGGAGTGACATATTTTATGATATGCAGCTTAATGGTATAAACCATGCCCAACTGGCCGAATTAATTGACACGCAATTAACAGACCAACTCAAACCTGATTGTTTGATTACAACAACAATAACATTTACGCATACACCATCCTTAACTCTCATCTAAGTCAAACACAGCTGGGCATATAAATTGTACTCCATACTTCGTATTCTAAATACAACACAACATTGATTGGGGAATTACGTACATCTGCCGTTAATACAATCTTGGTACAAACTTCTAATGTCATTACAATCATTCCAAGTCATTCCAAAAATGGCTTAAAGCTTTTAATCCATGACACGCAAGTCATCAACACCTTTCAAGTTTCTTTACAATATATCAACATAACCACAAAAAATCAAAATGACTGCCATAATAATTGTTGTATATATCAGACCAAAGTCATATATATAGCCATAAATTCAAGAACCTGATACATATTTAAAATCCTCAAAACTTGTAACTCCCACCTGTACGTGACTTTGGAAATACAAGAACCTCAAAACTGCTCCAAACATACAGAATTATAGCATCAGTTTCCATTGGTCCTATCAAGTCAATGCCAAATGAGACTGTCATTAAAAAGTAGTATATTAAATTCATTACTTTCCATTTTATTAAATATATATATGTTTATTTATTTTAAATGGGATTTATCTCAACTACCAAAACTGTCAATCTACACCCTAGACTACCAAATTTTGGTCAGTTGCACCCTTGACTGACAATTTTGGTAGTTTATTATGCAAATTTAAAACTCTATTGTCTTCTTTATATGTCATCTTCAAACTACTCAAGGGCTATGTAAAACAAATGTAATTGACATAAATATTGAAGTAAAAGGAGAAGAAGAAGAAGAAGAAGAATATTATAAAATACCAACCAAAAATTCTTCTCAATATCATTGTTGTAGTTGTGATCCATCAAAATCAACATGCACCTGTTGTAATCCGTCCAATCCAAATTGCATCTGTAAAAAATAATAACTAGTGTATTAATATGATGTCGACAAATGTCATTAAAATAGCGATAAACTACAGGGATGCACTTACACTCTGTTGATTTTGAATTACTGTTTATGGTGCTTGGGTTCCACTAATGTCATATGCTAGTATGCTACCTGGAATAGCCTGATGATAAAATTTCGTAAAAAACACAACAACAAATGAAATAGTCAAATATAAATAATAACTTATTTATTTTATCTGCAAGTGTCCAACATTGGAGACGTTCAAATCGAAGGGGCAAAATAACCTCCTGCAAGTGTCCATGACTGGTATATCCTCTCCATCTCGCTAATAAAATATGGAAAAATTTGTCAGGTATTTGGAATTGGGATAAACCATGCAAGAAGTTAATATTACTTAAATGCACCTATTTGCGTTTTCCCTTTCCTTGTGCTTTCTTCGTCTTCTCTTAACTTTTCTCAGGTATTTCTCCATCCTAGATGCTCTCCTTAGATATGGGGGTCTGCCTTTCCCTCGAACTATCTTTGGACTGAGAACTTGCGTTGAACTACTAGTTGTATAGCTGCAGTTTCCTTTGTTGTGCCACCAACATTTAAACAATTTCTGGTTAGAGATGGGGGTTCTTGGTTCTCAGAATACAGGTCAATCATTACATACAACTTAGTTGTTGCATCCTCAGTATGCTTTTTCGAACCTGCCACACAATTAATCATTTTATAACAAATATTCAACAAACTCGAATATCTATTAGCATCTTCCCACACCTCGCCTGCGTCATAGCTATTGTTAATTAACGTGTATCTTCTTTTAATGTCCTTCCTTTATCGATCCAAAATGTACTACTGTGACATTGTCTTAATCACATTACATTTGAACATGGCGAAGATGTGCTAGCATAATATCCCTCTCAGTTCAAATAAACCATAAGAACACTTGGCGACTACATCTTCCTCATTAAAATCTACTGAGTATGTCACCAGTTTCATAAAATCTTCGACACGAGCTTCATCTTCTACCATATAAGTCTTAATTGTACCCTCTCTTCTATGTAAAACTGGGTCCAAGTCGATAATGCTGGTAAGCTGGATCTGAACTTCCCTGAATTTAACATTTGTATACAAATCTTGATATCTTTTTTCAATTGGCGCTCTAGAGATGCAAGGAATTGTGAGATAAAATGAGTGGAAGTCAGCGACATTTTCGTTCTCAAATTTCTTTTTGAGGGCATTATCGTACTGATCGACAAACTCTTTCAAGTTTGTCTTAGCATGAACGTAACCATAAAAAAATGCATTCATGCTCCCGCTCCGCTGCGTCGTACTCATCCCAGCCCAAAAAATTTCTTTCAAGAAGGCCAGTACCCAATAGGCATGCTCAGTGTATAAACTCTGCAACCAGACATTATCATGCAAGTTATACGTGCTGATCATCTCATCCCAACATTTTTCAAACTCTTCCAGCTTTTGGGTGTCATAAACACATTTCATCAGTGCAGTTTTCATTCTACTTTTGTAGGAACCATAGCATCCAAGCTTTTTTGGGACTTTCTTTAGGATATGTCATAGGCAAAATCTATGTCGGCTTTCTGAAAAAACAATTGCAATTGCATTTTTCATGGCTCTATCTTGGTCAGTGATAATAGCCTTCGGCGTGACACCATCCATACACTACAACCAAGTCTAGAATAACCACACGAAAGTCTCAGCATCCTTAGATGAAATCAAGCTAGCTCCCAATAAAATTGACTGCCCATGGTGGTTTACACCAACAAATGGTGCAAAGGGCATCCCATATCGGTTCGTCAAGTATGTGGTGTCGAAGGTTACCACATCACCGAAATATTGGTAGGCAGCTCTATTACGGGGATCTGCCCAAAATACATTCTTTAGCCTCCCGTCATCATCCAGGTCCATCAGTGCAAAAAATCCCAAATTTTTGTACTGCATCCGTAAAAAGTAGTCTCGAAGTGCTCTAACACCACCTGCACCCAATCGTAGATGTCTAGCCTTATTGATGTAGTTACGACAATCTTTTTCCAAAAACGGGAGGTTCTCAAATCCACCCGCGCCTACAACCAGAGATCTGAAACTCTTGTTCATTTGGATGCCAGCCAAATTATTTGTATCTAAAACTCTTTTGATAGATTCACTCACTTCTCTATGACATTGAAAGAAGCGAGATTTCTTTGGACTAAGGCCATGGTTGTGGATATTGTGAACTGTAGTTAGCCTAAACTTTCCATCATCAGTTTTTAAGGCATTTATTTTGGCCTTACACTTCGTCTTTCCCATCGGACGTGGGTTGGAGACATTCAAGATTCTATTCCGAGCCTTCTCACCACGGGCATAGGCAAGGGTGACATATCTAACAGTTTCATCCTCTCCCCTCTCACTTCTTTTAGTCATCACCCCAAACCCGCATTTCTTACCATATTCTTTATAATAACTCATTAAATCTTTTAGGGAATTAAACTCCATCCCTGATTTTGGCTCATCATCACCATCCATTTGTATCTTCTTAGATGTTTTTGCACTGCCAGACTCAGTTTCTTGTCCATTTGGTCTATCAGAATTAATTTCTTCGACTCTAGAAGATGTACATGGCGATTCGGTTTCCTCCTCAACAACATATCTATTATCCTCTGTACCCTGAAATCTGCTTGTAACGGAGCTTGTATCGATGTTCAACAACTGGCCTTCTATGCCATGTTGAAATGGATAACTAACATTCTGGCAAAAAGAAAAAACAAACGCAATTAAACTCTTGACACAAACCAACTTATTAAAATTAAACGGAAAACATGATACCCCCACCTGTAGGTTGCTTGGATATTGGTTGGCAGCGAGAAAAGCCGATGACCATGCAGGCACTGGTCCATAGTAACCGTGAATTGGTATGTTTGGAGAAGTTGATGGTATGTCCTAAAATGAAATACTTTCAAATAGTTGATGTATTTTGAAAATAAATATCAACTAATCTCTACTCTAATGTTATTGATATATTAAATAAAATAACATACCGCGGATTGGGGATTTGAGCTAGATGATCTTAGCGTGCTAGGATGTTCTTTTCCTTTTTTCATGCTGAAAGGAAGATAATGCAGCTTGTCAATAGCAATATTGTATAACTAAAACCACATTAAAATCTACGAACTAGTACAATGGATCTCATTTAAAATAAATGTTTAATATGTCAGACATTTTGGACCACCAATCACCAATCCATTAGCACCAACTTCTGGGGGTATAGAATTTGGTTATTTACCACAAAAATATAAAAGACATGCTCGATACTTGGTAGTTGATGGTACATGCTCGATACTTGGGATTCAATCCCAACCCAGGAATAAGTTTAATTAGACCCCATAAATGGGAACAAACTGTCAGAATACTAAATTGCCTATATTTCTTTCCAAAGGGTCAAAAATAATAGGTTAGATGATCATAAAAGCATTGAAGGAAGGAGTGATACCGTGGGGTCGTGAAATTCAATTAAGATGTTGTCCATGGGCATTTTCATTCTATTAGTTATCGCCAAATTGTAACCAGACCCAGCATTCTTAATTGTATAACTAACAACATAAAAGACATTGATAGAATACTCATTCAAACAATCTGTTACCTTAAGATCCACATCCCACATAGCAACAAGAAAATGTGTAGAAACTAATGGGAACAAGAAGTTGACTAGATGTGGACTCAAACCATTCAGGGATGTAAAGGGAAAATAAAATATTACACAACATGATTAGACAAAAATGATGCTTTTCAACTCTGAAAATGCCTTAAAGATGATCCATTTTGCCTTTTTAATTCATTTTGCAAGTAGAATAAGAACAAGAACAACTTCCAAATAATAGAATGTTTAAAGAACAACAGAAAATCAAGGTGTGGAAGAGAAAGAAATACATCTAAGTCAACCGTGGCAATGGAAGAAGCAGAGCAGAAATCGAGTCCAACCCACATCGTTCGGCGGCTAAAATCTGGGATGTGTGAGAATGGTGTGTAACCTCAACAGTACGTTCCGTCCACGGCAGCGACCACAGACACAGACGGAATCACAGAGAGAGAGAGTTTCAGAGCTCGGCTAGCAATGGGTTCAGCTCGGTCGTTCTCCACGTCATTCGATGGCTAAAATTTGGAAACTGTGAGAATGACGTGTTACAGCAATAGTACGTTCCGTCCACAACAGCGACAATAGAAACAAACGGAATCAAAGAGAGGGAGTTTCAGAGCTCGATGGCAATGGGGTCAGCTCGCTCGGTTCTGGGTCTGAGGTTTCCCTCCCATTTTCCCGCATATTTCAATCGGGTTCTTTTTTTTTTAATTTATTATTATTTTAAATGACGTGGTACTGCCACATCAGATGGTTTCGCGCCAGTTACACACTGGTGGTTGCAAATAGAAGAACTGTTTGTAGATATGGATATACTACCATTCGAATTTTGAAGAGGCATCCATGGACTTTGAATGTTGTTGGATTTATCGTTTTGGACATTCCATTCCATAATGCTTCTTCCTATTTCCTGGATGAGAAAGCCATGAATATTTTGGTTGCCGATCCATCATTAACCCTTAAAACTCTAGCCACTAGCGTGAGAAGGAAACCAAATATCTAAAGAAGAATATAATGACAATTACAAAAGAAAAAAAAAACAGCAGTTTTTCATGTGCTTCCCTTTTATATTGGTCAACGTTTCAGAAAGTTTCTGGAATTCGAGTAACGTTTTTATTACAGCTCTAAAAAGTATCTCCAGTTGGAAAAGCTCCTCAGTCTTTTGAGCCTCTGCAGTGTCGATATCATTCGTATAGGTATGGACATCAGCTCTCTCTTCTTTGATTTCCCGCCGCATGCAGCTTGAAAGGAACTTCTGAATTTGTAGGTGTTGATTTTTTGTGTCTTTTTGTAGTCCCACACCGGTGGGAAATATGAAAGAAGCAGATTTTTGAGATTATAAATAAGAGGCTTAGCCTCTCAGTTTAAGTGCATCCATGGACTTTGAATGTTGTTGGATTTATCGTTTTGGACATTCCATTCCATAATGCTTCTTCCTATTTCCTGGATGAGAAAGCCATGAATCTTTCGACTGCCGATCCATCATTAACCCTTAAAACTCTAGCTACTAGCGTGAGAAGGAAACCAAATATCTAAAGAAGAATATAATGACAAATAAGATCATTTGAGTCACATCTTCAACTAGAAGATCGGGTTAAAGCCTCAAACTTACACAAATCACACGTTCCCTCTTGATTTCTCATCAAACCCACCACTCTTCCAAAATCTAATTTAGGCATTTCTGAATGTTCTTCAGTCTTTCACAGATCTAGATCCGGATCTCATGTCTGTAAAGAAGAAGTATTTGAGGAAGAAGTAGAAGGGGAGGAAGAACAGGAAGAGAGTGTTAGGTGAAGTGGACAAAGAAATCATAGAGTAGAAAGTCTGTATGGTTGAACAGTGTAGTCCTGTACACAGAGTTGAGCAGACGCCAAATCTGCATAGCAGAAGTCCAAGGGTGAAAGACTTATCTAAAGGAAAGATTAGAGGATGGGCGTATAGGCTCAAATTCAATAAGCGAACCAGAAGATGGTAAGGATTCAATCTCTTCTAGACGATTGAGAATCCAAAATATATTCACACTTTGTGGTAATCACAGGGAGCTGTCTCAACACATCAGCACCCCAGTACCTGCTAAAAAGAGATTTGGGACCATTGATCCCCAAACATCTCCAGTGATGAGACTTGGGTATACTACAGTGAACAATTTCAGTAAGGAAAAATTGGAGGCCCCTGAACGTGGAGCAACAAGTCCAGCATTAACTGTGGAGCCATTTGAATCAATCAAAGAAGTGAATGAGCAGAAACTGACAGAATCACAACTGAACAAGAATCCAGTATATAATGAGATGGTTTTGGCTTCAAAGGAGAACTACGACCCCTCATATGTGGTAATGATGAACAGCAATACGTGAAATGGGAGGCTTCCAAGGAAAATCCTGGCATTTTCATTACCACCTTGCTGACCTGAGGAAGTTGATTGAAATTTATCTTGGTGCAGACAATCAAGCATTCACTTTTCTTCTGCTTGGGGTATGTTAAATTTAGCTCAGCTTATTATTAGAGCAATTCCTTTTTCTTGAAATCATTTTAAATTGGATTACTCACAGGATGTAGTTACACTACTCTCTGCGGGATTTGTTCTTTCATGCGAAATGATTTTGCAATGTTACTATAATGTTTTAGATGAGTACACAGGACCTCACCGCAACTCCCGTTCCAAGAGAGAAGGAAGGATTGATACAGGCCATCGCGTGTTTTTCTCTTAAAACAATTGACAAAGCATTGCCTTTTCTTTTCTTGGCAACAAAGCATTTGCTTTTTGATCAACACAATCCCACAAAGCACCGTCTTTCGGATGACCCAAAAAAAAAAAAGTCATATGGTGGACCTGTAATGATTTTTTAAAAGAAGATTTTATGAAATTAATTCTCTTTAAAATGTCTAGTTAATGTTAAATACAGTTATATATTATTCAAGTATTGGGCATTACTTTTAAAAATACTAAAATTTAAAGTGTAATTAATAATTATTATTTTTTTGTTAGCTCTTTGAGGTGCATATTTTAGGATGAGGAATGCTACACAACTTCTTAATACTTCATACTCTATTTTTTTTTAATTTTTTAATATTTTTTTTGGATTTATTTTTTTTAAATTAATTTAATTCTTTTATTTATTATTTATATATTAAATATTTAATAAAAATAAAATAATAAAAAAATGTGGAGTGTAGAGTGTTGAGAGATTGTGAAGATTTTTTAAAAGGATTTGCTTTTGAAATCCAGTTGTTTCTCACTCGAGTTCTCAGACGATACTTTTCAACGGCGCACTTTACGAAGAGGGTGAACTACATGGCTTTGGGATTATTCTTTATTATTATTTTAAAAGAAAAATCTTCTTATCATCTTCACACTTTATATATTATATTTATTTTAATTTATTTTATTTTTTCTATAATAAATATGTAATGTGTGGATGATAAATAGAATAATTTAATTAGTTTAATAAGAATAAATTAAAATAAAAAATAAAAAAATAAAAAATAATATTTTAATATATAAAGTGTGTGGTGTGGGATGATTTGTAGCATATCTCTATTTTAAAATATTGAAAGTAGTAAGAAGGTCAGTTTAGATAGAGGAGTATTTTCAGTATATTTTATTATTATTTTTACATAAATGTTTTTATTATTTTATACTATTATTCATTTTATTTAATATTTTACTATATTTTTTTATTATTTACAAAATATCTAATTCACTCTAATATTCGAACGCGGTTTAAAAATTTAAAGCATGTTACTATGTCCACAATCATGAATCCTCGCTTATCAGTCAAATTTTCTAATTTTTTAAACTTTTTAGACACTTTTAAATAATTAAAAAATACTTATTTATTTAAAAATTATTACTTAACCATTAAGTAAAAGAAAATAAAAAGGGCCTTCACTAGTCACTACCGCACGTGAATCACAATAAGCAAGCTTGTACAACTCCAGCGTAGGATTCAAGCTCTAGGTTTTTTCATCGGAACGTCTTGCACTTCTGCTTTACGTAGAATTATTTTCTATGGAATCTCCGACAAATGGCAGTGGCTGTTTTCCGTCGAGCTCTGTGGACTTCACCGAAGAAGAGGTCCCTATTCTTCTTCTCCAATTCTTCATTTCGTTTACCATGTGTGTCTTTCAGTTAGATTTGCTGTTTCTTATTTTTCTTACTTCTCTGTGTCTTTCTGTTAGAATCTAAAGTTTTTGAGATTCTTGAACTGCATGGATTGTTGAGAGTCGGAGGATTGGTTTTGTTGGTTTTTTTTTTTATCTACCAAAAATGCGTCTAATGTGCTGAAATGAAAAAGGCCCCTTTTTTTTGGTTCCTTTTTGTTTTCAGATGTTTTGTCTTGCTAGAAAACATAGTAAAGAGAAGAAACTGTGTGGTTGAATATAGATGTTTTGAAAATCAATATTTAGTAGATTTGAAGAGTCTACTTGGGAACGGAGATTTTAATTTATATTTATTTGGTAGAGATTTTCAGTTGTGTTTTCCATTATATCATTAGTAGTCATTGTCCTTGTTAGAGTAGTGCGAATGAAGCAAAGTATGAGCAGAGGATTTTGTAATATTCTCACTGTATTGATATGTGATATTGTACAGGTATATATATACACTGTAAAGGAATCAAATAAGGAATAAAGTTTGTTATGGGTAACCGTAGATAATAACAAACTATTGTCTACGGTATTTACAAAGAATGCACACCATGTGCTTGTGATAATGCTCAGTACATATTTATCTAAGGAACATCAAGGCTATTTATTCTAATACGCCCCCTCGAGTTAAAGGGTGTGTCAACAACATTGAGACTTGATTTAAAATGAAGAAATTTGTCAGCTACAAGAGGCTTGGTGAGTACATCGGCAATTTGATCTTGAGAACTGATGAACGAAACTTTTAATGTATTGGCAGCAACTCTATCCCTCACAAAATGATAATCAATATCCAAATGTTTTGTTCTGGAATGGTAAACTGGATTTGCTGAAAGATATGTGGCCCCAAGGTTATCACACCATAAAATAGGAGCTTGAGATAAGGGAATACCAAGTTCACGCAAGACAGTTTGAAGCCATATCAATTCGGCTGCAGATGAGGCAACAGATTTGTACTCAGCCTCTGTTGAGGATCTGGCCACGGTGGACTGCTTTTTGGAGCTCCAAGATACCAAGTGTTGACCCAAGAAGATGCAATAAGCTCCAGTTGAGCGACGATCATCGGGACAGCCACCCCAATCAGCATCGGAGTAGGCTTGAAGGGTGAGACTCGATTTTGAGGTGAAGAAGAGGCCATGATTAATTGTAGATTTCAAGTATCTCAAAATCCTTTTTACTGCACTCCAGTGGGGTAGTTTAGGTGCATGTAAAAATTGGCAAACCTTGTTCACAGCAAAGGCAATGTCTGGTCTCGTGAATGATAAATACTGTAACCCTCCTACAATACTCCTATATAATGTAATATCTTCAAAATCAGGAGTGTCAAATTTGGACAGTTTTAAAGAGGCTGACATGGGAGAAGACATGGGCTTGGCGTGAAGCATATTACTACGGGTGAGAAGGCTTTTAAGATATTTTCGTTGGGACAACAGAATGCCATCTTGAGTGTAGTGCACTTCAATACCAAGAAAATAAGCTAGTCGGCCAAGATCTTTTACAGGGAAAGCAGTACCCAAATCATGTATTAAACCAGTAATTGCAGATGATTTTGATGATGTGATGACAATGTCATCCACGTAAACCAGCAGATAAATATGAACATCAAGGCTATTTAGTATGAATAGAGATGGATCTGCCCTAGAAGCAACAAAACCATAGTTAAGCAACCAAGTACTTAGCTGGGCAAACCAAGCTCGAGGAGCTTGTTTGAGGCCGTAAATTGCCTTCTGAAGCTTGCAGACGTGGTGTGGCCGAGTTGCATCAACAAAGCCTTGAGGTTGTTGCATGTAAACATCATCTGTCAAGACCCCATGTAAAAATGCATTTTCTATGTCAATTTGATGCATGAGCCATCCTCTGGAAACAGCAATTGATAACACAAGCCGAATTGTCGATGGCTTCACAACAGGACTGAAAGTGTCCTGGAAATCAATTCCAGGTTGTTGATGATACCCCTTCGCAACCAAACGGGCTTTTCTTCGTTCAAAGGAGCCATCCGAAAGAGTTTTGGTGCGGTAGACCCATCGGCAACCCAGAACATTTTGGTGAGAATTAGATGGAACCAACGTCCAAGTGGAATTTCGAAGAAGAGCTGTATATTCAGCTTTCATTGCTTGCTGCCATTCATCAAATTTGGAGGCTTGAGAAAAGCTTGAAGGATCATCTGGAACCTGTGCAGAAATAGTTAGACAATGTCGAGTGGGATATGTAATCGTGCCATCCATAAATAGACGAGGACGGGATGAGTTGGTTTTGGATCTTGTAATGATGGGAGAACGTGGCTGAAATAAGATGCTGGAGGATGGTAATGGATTTGCTGAAGAGTTTGATAGTGGATTTGCTGAGGAGGAAGGAGGATGTGCAGGTGACAGAGTCGAGGAAGGAGAAGAAGGGCGTGAATTTGGTAAAGGTAGAATCGGGAAATGAGTTGGAAGAGATGATGGTTGGGGTGGGCCGGAACCAAGGATGGAAGGGCTTGGACTTGGGTTGATTAGTGAGGAGGACGGAATTGGGCCAAGAAGAGAGGAAGAGAAGAGAGGTAGATGAGCTGGTGGCTGAACTGGTGTTGGAGAGGATTGCATGGGCTTTGTGTGAGAAAAGGGAAAGGAATTTTCATTGAAGAGGACATCACGGGAGACATATAATTTTTGAGTTTTGAGATCCATACATTTGTAGCCTTTATGAACTGGACTATACCCAAGGAATACACAAGAGGTGGACCGAAAATTTAGTTTATGAGAATTGTATGGCCTTAAGTTGGGCCAGCACTCACAACCGAAAATTTTGAGAAATTTGTAGTCCGGTTCACAGTTGTAAACTTTGGAGTAGGGAGATTTATTTTTAAGAGTAGGGGTGGGAAGCAAATTTATTAGATAAACGGCAGTTTCAAAAGCTTCAACCCAATAGTGAAAAGGAAGAGAAGCTTGGGCTAGGAGTGCAAGCCCAGTTTCAACGATATGACGGTGTTTACGTTCGACTAACCCATTTTGTTGATGAGTGTGAGGACAAGAAAAACGATGTGTAATGCCAAGTTGTTTGCATATGGAGGTGAGAGGTTTGAATTCACCACCTCCATCGGTTTGTAATGTAATTAACTTGGAATTAAACAAGTGTTCAACAAATGGTAAAAAATTGGAGAAAATACTATGTACATCAGATTTTAACTTCATCGAAAAAAACCAAGTGAAGCGTGTATAGTAATCAACAAACGAGACATAGTATTTGTAACCATTTTTTGAAACATAGTGAGCCGGGCCCCATACATCAGCACAAATTAAATCTAGGGGCTTTGTGTAATGCTCGAATGTAGAAGAAAAAGGCAATTGATGACATTTTGCAAGAGGACAAACTGAACAATAGAAAACTGAATCTGTGGGAAAATAAGGCAAGCATTTTGAGTGCAAAACACGAGAGACCAAGGCTAGAGATGGATGCCCAAGCCGTCTATGCCAGTGAGCAACTGAAGTACGTTCTCCAACATGAACAGAAGGCAGTGAAGACTTGGTAGTGGGAAAGGTATAAAGGCCATCACGGGTGACTCCTGTGAGGAGGATTTTCTGTGTCGCCTTGTCCTTCACAAGAAAATGTGTGGCATGAAATTCAAAGAAACACTTGTTATCAATGCAAAATTGAAGAACAGAGACTAGATTCTTTGTTATAGAAGGAACATAAAGTAAATTTTGAAGACGAAATGAAGAGGAATTGAAGGTGAGAGAGGAGTCACCGAAATGGTCTATTTGAAGGCCCGTACCATCACCCACTCTAATGGTCTCACTACCTGCATAAGGCTCAGAAGACATATTCAAGTTAGAGAAATCATGAGTGAGGTGATGAGTAGCAGCAGAATCGGGGTACCAAACCGATTCAAAGGAGGGGTGTTGAGCAGTGTAGTTTGCTGAAAAAATTTTGGGAGCTTCATACTGATACGAATGATTAAATCGTTGCCTACACTGAAGAGCAACATGGCCAGTCTTTTGACAGACTTGACACACTGGACGTTGCAAGTTATACTGCTGATATTGAGGCTGTGGTGCAGAGTATTGAGAAGACTGAGTACGTCCACCACGGTTTGTGAAATAGCCACGGCTTCGACTGCTACTACTACGTCCTTGACGTCCGCCTCGAAAAGAACTTCTTCCACGTTGATCACGGGAGGCAGAGGTGAAATGAGCGGATGGTTCAACAGGAAAAAGTGAGGATCGATTGTGATGCGCAACACGGTTTTCATGTATAAGAAGGAGTTGGTAAAGTTCGTGAGTAGAAATAGGATCAAACCGAGTGGTAATAGAAGTTACAAATGACTCGTATGAGGGACCAAGACCATTAAGAATATAGGTGATGAGTTCTTTTTCTGAGAGAAAGGTTCCAGTTGCAGCGAGAGAGTCAGATAGCTGGCGCACCTTGCCAAAATAGTCTGAAATGTTTTGGTCACCTCTAGAGAGATTTGTGAGCTGAAAGCGCACTTGAAACTCTTTGGCTTGTGATTGAAAGGAGAACATAGAGGAAAGAGAGGTCCAAAGTTGATAGGATGTAGTGGAAGATAGAACATGATGGAGTATGGATTCAGAGAGGGAAGAGAAAAGGACGCTGAGGACAAGTTTGTCCGTTTTGCGCCAAGTAAGAAAGGCTGGATTGATCTTAGGAGGAGCATTGGACGAGTGAGGAAGATATTCAGGTGGGGAAGGAGAAGACCCATCGACAAAGGAGAAGAGATCCTGCCCGATTAGATAAGCCGAAATCTGGACTTTCCAGAGAATGTAATTTTCAGAGGATAGTTTGGTGGTAACAATATGAGAAAATGAGGAAGTAATATTAGGAGGAGATGAAGGAGGAGGTGGTGGAGGTGGGGGAGGTGGGGGATTGGGAATTTCTTCAGCCATGGATCGAGGACGATTAGTCTGTAGCTCGTGATACCATGTTAGAGTAGTGCGAATGAAGCAAAGTATGAGCAGAGGATTTTGTAATATTCTCACTGTATTGATATGTGATATTGTACAGGTATATATATACACTGTAAAGGAATCAAATAAGGAATAAAGTTTGTTATGGGTAACCGTAGATAATAACAAACTATTGTCTACGGTATTTACAAAGAATGCACACCATGTGCTTGTGATAATGCTCAGTACATATTTATCTAAGGAACATCAAGGCTATTTATTCTAATAGTCCTCCAAAACCCAGATGAAGTGTATTTTGTATAAAAGTGGCTCATATATGAGTTCCGAAACCATTTTGGCCAATGCGTTTTATTTTGAAACAGAGTATTTCAAAGATTTATCAATCAAATTCTAGTATTTTGGCCTTCTGTTTATACGGGCTAGCCAGGAACATTTCATATTTACTAAAAGGCTACGTGTATGATTTTACTCGGCTATTGCAAAGCAAAGGCAAAATCTGTCTGATGGAAGAGTATGCTTTATGCTCTCGGAGCGAAAGATATATAGACCTCGAATTTCTCCCGTCTATGTGTGCCACATGATGTGTGGAGGTTCATGGAACTGAGTGGCAGATAGTTAAATCATCCCTGCCACCTGCTTTATTTTTTAGGTTATAAAAATCATGAAGTGTGTATATAGGGGAAAACCAGTTTGAGGTTAGGTTTAATATTTAGTTGACATTTTAGGAGCATGGTTAACGTCAGGTGACATGCTATATGGTATGAACGGATTTAAGGCAGTAAATAGACGCATAACCTACTTCCACTTGAATGTATTTGGTGTTTGTTTTCTTTTTACATAAAATTCTGCTTGGATTTCTGTGTGAAATTCTGCTTGGATTTCTGTGTGATGTTATATTTTCACTTGAAGTCTCTCTATGAGCCAAATATAATTTTCATATGTTGTGTTGTGTCTTGTAACACATGACATAAAGCTGAAGCTAAGTTTGGCTCCCTGTTTGTCAGATACCTATTACAGAGTTGTTTTGTGTTCCTGTTAAGCTCAGATCAACCTTCTATTCTCGTTGTCGTTCCCCCTTCACCACCCCCTCGCCACCCCTCCCCTCCCCCCCTCCCTCCTCCTCTCCAAAAATAAAAAGCGTCTTGCCATTTTGAAGTTGCATAAAAAAGAAATAACTGCTATACAATTTTTGAGTGCTCTCAATTAATTATATTGGCTTTTGGTCACAGATAAGCTTATACTTGAAGACAATAAATACAATATCTTTAAAAGTTAAAAGATATGAGACAATTAGCAATCTCAAATCAATGATACGCGAGAAGGCAGGCATTTCAGAGAATGTCCAGGAGCTCTTTTTTGTTGGTAATCAGCTCAAGAATGACCGGAGGCTAGTTGATTATGGTATCCCGCAAGGCTCCACCCTCCACCTTGTTCTACAGAATCTAGTTGCAATGAGAATATATGTTAAAATGCCATCAGCTCAGAAAATCATTGCAGTTGATTTAAGGACTTATGATACTATCCAAAACATCAAATCAATCATTCAAGCAAAGGAGGGGATTCAACCAGATCGGTACACTCTTATCCACAATGGAAAAGTACTTGAGGATGACAGGATCCTAGCTGCACTCAATATTCCAAATGAGTCAACCATTCATTTGATTTTTAATCCGAAAGATGTCATACCAATTTTTGTCAGAACAGTGACTGGAGAGATTTTGAAACTCGAAGTTAAAGTTTTGCATACAGTCCATGATGTCAAGGCAATAATTGAGAGCATGACAGGTGTCCTGGTGAATGATTTGGATCTGATCTATGCAGGAAAGCGAGTCGAGGATTCCAAGACATTGGCTTCTTATGACATTAAAGAAGAAGCCACCCTAGACATGTTTCCTGCCATGATGCAGATATTTGTTAAGACATGGACTGGGAAGACCATTACTCTTGATGTACAAAAAGGTAATACAATCGCAGATGTCAAGGACAAGATTATTCACAAACTGAAGATTTTAGCTGATCACCTGAGTCATGTGAGCATTATATTCGCTGGAAAAAGGCTTGATGAGGGCCAAGATTTAGCAAGTTATGGCGTCCTGATGCATTCCACTCTCCACATGGTCTTTTCGCCTTCAGCAAGAATCAGTCAGATGAAATTAGCTGACATCGGGAACCCAATACAAAACTTTACTACCATTCGCATTTTGAAGAGTATGATTGAGAAGAAGATGAAAGCTCCAGTGAAGGAAATTTACTTTCAGGGAACAGCTTTGCGGGATGATCGTTCACTTGCATATTACAGGATTGACAGTGAGGCATCGGTAAAGGTTATTTTTTGAAGGATGTTAGACGTGTAATGAAATCTAAATGTGTCTGGAAAACATGAGAATAGACATGCAGTGGATTGTCTTTTAATATACCGTGTAATTCTGCAGATATAGAATATGTGACAAAAATGTAGTTGTGAAATAGATGGAATTCATGGTTTGAAAGGCATTTTAAAGTTGGCCCAAATAGATCATGATACAGCAGGGTCATGAAAGTAAAACATGGAGTTACCACATGGATTATTTAGAAAATGGTCTCCTTTAATTGGTAATAGAATCTTAGGGCTGTGTCCTCCCATGTGGTTTGGTTTGAAAGTATAATTTCCCTCACCTTACTACCTTATTTGTTTGGCATCGAATAAGGCATGTCTATTTCCCCTACTTAGAAACTATTTTTTATTTCTCGAGTTATCTTTATTGTTTTTATCTATAATATGTTCCTTACGAATTATTCAGAGCTGATATCAACATGCTAATTACAAAAAAAGAAAAAGACAAAAAACAGTTTTTCATGTGCATCCCTTTTATATTGGTCAACGTTTCAGAAAGTTTCTGGAATTCGAGTAACGTTTCTATTACAGCTCTAAAAAGTATCTCCGGGTGGAAAAGCTCCTCAGTCTTTTTGAGCCTGCAGTGTCTGATATCATTCGTATAGGTATGGACAACAGCTCTCTCTTCTGTGTGTTCCCACCGCATGCAGCTTGAGAGGAACCTCTGAATTTGTAGGATATGGATATACTTAGAGGCATCCACAGAATTTGAATGTTGTTGGATTTATCTTTTTGGACATTCCATTCCATAATGCTTCGTCCTATGTCCTGGATGAGAAGCCATGAATCTTTCGACTACCGATCCATCATTAACCCTTAAAACTCTAGCTACTAGCGTGAGAAGGAAACCAAAAATCCAAAGAAGAATATAATGACAAATAACATTTGAGTTGTCATAACATTTGAGTTACATCTTCAACTAGAAGATCAGGTTAAAACATCTAACTTACACAAATCACACGTTTCCTCGAGTTCTCATCAAACCCTCTACTCTTCCTGCTCTTCCAAAATCTAATTTAGACATTTCTGAATGTTCTTTAGCCTTACACAGATCCAGATCCAGATCCCATATCTATGAAAGGGATGTCGGGTGAAGCATTATGATCTTTTGGCCTCTGTGACTTTGACGAACCACCACCAGATGACCCCTTTGACTTCCTTCGGCGAGATTGTTTGGGGACAGTAGGCAGATCTGGTATTGTCGAGCTATTTCCAAGTTTCATATTTCGGCCCCGTCTTGTGTGTCTTAAACTACCCGATGAATCTTGGCTTGGGGAATCCGATGAAACATCTGTCGAGTGGTGGCGCCTGGAGTGCTTTGGGGCATCATAGCTCCATTGAGTCCCGTTAGTAGATGAGCCAATTCCAGCTGATTTAGCATGTCGTAGCAGAGATTCCTCAATTCCAACACCAGCTTTTTTTATATCTATCAATAGTGGCAATAATACAACACTTGAGTGTTGTTACAGAAGTTGTAATAGATGATTAATCATCCTAACTAATACCGGCTCTAGATGTGTCATAGACACGATTTTAGAAGAATCAAACCTTTGGACGACAATTTATCTTCTCCAAAAGCGTCCAAAGACCGGGATGAAACTTCCCTTGAAGACTCAAACTCTCTCATCTGCACAAATCATATCATCACAAACATAGTTACCTAAACAATGCTCATAAATATGGTAGCTTGACACCTAATCTTGGCATCTATGAGGCTTGGCAACATTGATGAATTGCTTTTACTTAATAACAAGAAATTGAGGTAGAGAATTCAGAAAATGAATGGGAGGTACCCAGCTCGGCGTATTGGCAGAGGGGCCGTCCCATCCAATGTGCGCAACATGCTTTACATCAGTGGGATAGCCAATTTGCATGTCCTGCTCTTTCTCATCTGCAAAATTGGCACTTTTGTCACCTCAAATCTCCTAAACCCAGATTGAGGAAATAACTCAATCATTGTTGCTGGATAAATGGAAGTGTACAAGACAATTACAATGGAAGCAGAGCTTTGTATTTACACACATTTTTATTTGCAACGGAATGAAACATGGATGTGCGAACAAAAAATATAGCATTCAAAAGAGAATGCTAGTTTTGAGAAGAGCATGTAAAGGATATAGAAAAATTGAAGAGTTCTTTGTTTTGAAAGCATAATAATCAAGACCAGAAGAAATTAATTATAGACCAAGTAGTTTTAAACTTGTGGCAAAATGATGTAATCCATGAAAGGAAGCTTTGATTACCAAATATTTGTGAAATGTATCTTAGGCCTTTCAAAAGACCCTTCACCTTCGTCGCCATTTGGGCTGAAGTACTTGGCTATTTGCACCAGAAGAAACCTTACCCTGCGAAAGAGCAGGTGTGCGTTAATTTGGGCACCTCCTGATAAATGAGAAAGAAGCTTTCGACTGGGATTATGTTTTCTTTTAGAAATGGGAAATGCTGGTGGGGTTTTGCGTTTTTGAATCTTCCAAAACTCTCTCAAAAAGGTATAAATTAAAATTTAGCAATAAGGAAGAACAGAAAAGGTTTTGTGGGGAAAGCATGCCTCGAGATAAAAAATGGAGAGATGTACAAAAATTGCTAAATGTTGCATGCATGCTGAAATCAGATCACATCTTCCGACCATACCGCCGGAGAATTTGATGACAAAAATCTCATTTCATCGGTATTAGTAAGAAAACCAAGAAAATATGTACTGAAAATCATCTCTAGCGATATTGGATCAAGAAGAAAAGAAGAGGAAAGGAGGGGGGGACGCTTATGAGGTTGAATTTGTTCGACGACGCGGTGTCGGTTCGGATTGTGACAGGTGAAATGAAAACCAGTAGCTTTAGCGGATTTTCAGGTACTAGAGCTATGAAAATTAGAGAAATAAAGAAGAAAAAACCATGGCCATAGGCTAAATATGGACGGATCTCTTAACGGTCATTCAGGGAGCGCGGGAAAAACGGTTGGAAGAAGGTAACGTATGGCAATTGTGGAACAATTTTTTATTTTTTATTTTCTTTTATTTTTTTATTTTTTTTTAGGGCCTATATCAAGTATTTTGCCCCGAGAGATATTTAAAAATTTGTGTAATAAAATTAAGAAAAAACTTGTTTGAGATTTAATTAAGTAGCATGAGCGATATTTACCAAAGATCAAAGCTCCTTGCAAATTTAAACACAAATTAATAAATCAAAAATTTTATATATAGTCACTTTTGTGTACTCTTTGTGCATTCTACTAATATGATTGGCTGTGTCACTTTTGTGCACTCATGTAATAAAATTTTGTTACATACAGTTATTTTTACGTACTTCTTATACACTCTACTAATGTGATTGGTCAAAATAGTTACTTTATATTAAAAATATGACGCAACCATGAGTAAAGTATATAAGAAGTACGTAAAAATAAATATACATAAAATTTTTATTTTTTTAATATAAAATAAATACTTTTGTTATTCATATTAATGGAGTACGCAAAAAATACATAAAAATAACTATATGTAACATAATTCATTAAAATATGAGAATCCAAGAAAAGTATTGGATCTTACATGCCGGCGACTCCGTGAGTTAATATGAAACAAGTGTAATTAAATTTGCGAATACATGGCAGAAGTTTAGGTATTTAGAGATAGTTTAAAGTGATAATGATAACTAGTTTAGGAGTATTAAATGCCTTTAATATAATTGAAACATTGAGAGAAAAATTTGCTCTCGTGTGGATTTTTCTTATATAAATTTCAAGAAAAAATAATTATAAACGAAAGAGTTTTAGTTGTTATCAACATACAACTTTTTTTTTTTTTTTGAAAGAACATACAACTTATTATAGACCAATTTACAGTCATCAAAATTAAAACAATCATATATTTTCAACATTACTTCAATTGTTTGTTAAGTAATAATTATATAACAGAAGGCTAGGAAGACTTTCACACATATTTCCCCAATTCCTGGATAGGTTTAGATGACCGTTTGTACGAAACGCAAAGCATTGATCTTTTACACAGATGTAAAAGTGCTGCTTTAGCACCTGAGCTAAATGTCTATTTGAAATTGCATTAAGGGCAGTAAAGAGTATTTAAATAGCCTAAGCTCTTTACCGATTAAATTAGATTGTTTAGGTTTTTTCTCTCAAGTGACTTCATTAATAAAGCAAGAATTAATACAAGAAGTTAACATATATTACAAGTCAAGTATTTGTTAGATGTTAGGGAGGATCATTCTCACTGTAAAAGTCTAATAAGCAAGGTGGGATTTCTATACGGTGATGATGTGTCCATGTTGGAGTAATGATGTGTCCATCTTGGAGTATCTTGTTGATTGTGATATTGGTGTTATGTTAGATGGATTTTTTGAATTTCAATCACTGAATTTTGTGTAAAAAGTACCTGGAGAAGGATTGTGTTCCATCTTCTTGGTGCCTCTAAGATAAGCTCTGAAATTTTCAAGTGAGGGTCTTGCCATGTGTCTGATGTCTTTGACTTAGGAGTGAATGAGTTTAGACTTGGTACCCAAGGATTTTAGACCACAGTTTAGTTCTAATCCCATTATTAATTTGAAAGCATAATCTGAAAAGAATGAAGTCTTTTTGTGTAATAAGACCTTTCCAGAATCTCGAGTCAATTGGTTTTCCTGAGAAAGTGCTCCAAGAGGTGTTTCTCATGTATTTTTGGCCCGGCATTTCTTTCTATATACTTTTTTCCTTACTGATTAGGTACCAGACAAGTTTACCAAGTAGTGCTTTGTTGAAATTGGAAGCAAGTCTTATGCCTAGGCCTCCTACTGAATTGGGTTTGCATATTGAATTCCAAGATTTTCAGATGAAATTGTGAATTTCGTTTGTTTTAAAACCCCATCAAAAACACATTAGGGCTCTATCTATCTTATTGGTGGTTTTCTTAGGAAGCCAAATTGTGGACATTGTGTAAGAAGGAATTGCACTGGCCATTAATTTAATGAGAGTTGTTCTTCCAGTTTTTGAAACGAGTTTCGATTTTCATCTAGCCAGTTTATTATGGATTTTCTCTTAAATTTCAATACAGTGATGTTTAGTAAAAGATACAAAGTTAAGTGGCAGAGCTAGGCATTTTATTTTAGAAGGTGAGAGATCTTGAAGTTAAGGATTTCCTTTACTTCTCTTACTATCTTATGTTTGTTGTTCTTACTAAACTGGATGGAAGATTTTGTTGTGTTTATTATTTGACCAAACTAGGATTTGTATATTTCTAGACTTTGTAGGAAAGCCAATGTATTATGAGTTGTAGATGTGCTAAAAAGAATTAGGTCATCTACAAAAAATAGATGGGAGATATAGTATCCATTTCTACTGATTTTTATCCCTATGATGTTTCCATTATATTCTTGTTTTGTTATTAGTCTTGAAAAGACTTCACTTCCTAGTATGAAAATAAATAGAGAGAGAGGGTCTCATTGCCTAATTCCTCTGTTTGGGTGTTTTAGACCATGTAGTTTTCCATTGATTACAACAAAGTATGAAGTTGTTGTAATACACTCTTTGATCCAGTTTATCCAAGTCTGATTAAAGCCAAAGCAGTTAAAAATGGTTAAAAGAAAATTCCATTCTATAAAATCAAAGGCATTTTCCATGTCTATCTTGACAACCATGAGACATTTTCTTCCTTTTTTGTTTTTTTGAACATGGAACACCTCCTAAGCTAGAATTATGTTTTCTTGAATTACCTTCCCTAGAAGAAAGGTAGTTTGAAAAGGAAAGATGAATTTTTGCATAACTATTTAAGTCTGTTGGAGAGGATTTTAGGTATTACTTTATAACATACATTAGAAAGGCTTATAGGTCTAAATTAATGAATGTTAGGAGAACCAATTTTTGGAATAAGAACAATATGTGTATGTTTTATCCCTTGTAACACGTGCCTTGATGTGAAAAAACTTTTAATAGCTTTATTAAGATCATCTTTCACAATATCCCAATAATACTTATAAAAAAATCATGTGAATCCATCTAGACTAGGTGATTTAGAGGATGGGATCTATTTGATTGTGGAGAGAATTTTTCCTTCTGAAGGTAATTTATATAGGAATTGATTGTCTATTTCAGTTATCTTCTCAGGAAACAGATTGTCTAGATCTTCTGGGACCAAAGGAGAGGATGTTTGAAATTTTTTTTTAAAGTGCTCCAAGAACATTGTGGATATTCAGTGGATTGGAGTCCCATTGGTTTGATTCATTTTTCAAACAATTGATCAATTAATCTCATTCCTCCTTCTCCTCATTGTGGAAGACATGGAAAAATTTTGTATTCAAGTCTGTGGTGGTTAGCCATTGAATTCTAGATTTATGTCTCCACATAATTTCCTCTCTTTTCAATTGCTCATTAAGACATTCTCTAATAGAATCCTCTTGATGTAAGAGGTTATTAGAAGAGTCCTGCGATTATATTTGAGTTAACATATTGGACAGATTTTTTATGCATGTTTGAATGTGTCCAAAGTCATTAACATTCCAGATTTTGAGAACTTTTTCTACTTCTGAGTTTTTGATTGAGAATGAAGGAAGAGGATCCATTCAGATGTATATCCCAAGCCTTTTTTTTTCTTTTTTTTTCTTTTTTTTTTTTTAATCACAGTGACACATGAGGGATCTCTTGTCCAGAATTTCTCGAATTTAAAAGTTTTGAAATTGTGATTTTTATCCTGAGTATACAATAGAGATGGAGAGTGATCTAAGGTATGGATTGGTAAATGAAAAAGTTTCACATCTAAATGCAGCATTGTCCACTGAGGGTTTGCTATGGCTTTATCCAATCTTTCTTTTATATTACCAGATCCTTACCTATTGTTCGTCCATGTGAATTTGGGACCACAATAATCAAGATTTGCAAATCCACTGTCTTCCATGAATTTTTTTAGACCACTTGATAATGAAGAAGAGGCAAATAACCTTCCTTCATGTTTTTCAATTTGATTCAGTAGTGAATTAAAATCACCTACTCCTATTATGGGCCTTGGATAAGTGAATGTTATTGGGTTCAAGAGATCCCAGAATTTCATTTTGTATGAATATTGAGCAGGACAGTAAACCATCAAAAGTAACCATGGCATATATATAAGATCAGAGTACACAAGCATAGCTATTATATTGCTTGAGTATTTAGGTTACCATCTGTATGAAACGCTAAGCATCGATCTTCTATTTGAAATTGCATTAAGGGCAGTAAAAAGTAATTAAATAGCCGATGAAATCAGATTGTTTAGTTATTACTTATTAAACTACTTTTTAATCTAAAAAAAAAAAAAGTCTAAAAAGTACCTTTTAAGAAAATTTTCTTAAACATGATTTTTTGAATAATGTGGAACATAGTTCCAATTTTAAAGAAGATTATTAAATGACAAAAATATTCATACAGCTTTCAGATAATTACATCCTTGTCTTGTGATCTTATAACAGGCACAATACTACCTAAAGAACTTTTTATGTCATTTATAACTCAAAAAGCACTTTCTTATATTGTTTCCAAATAAATGCAACTTGTTTGAAAGTTATTTAGATATCTGATTACAAAACAATAAATAACTTTTTAATAGTAAAGCTTATTACTTAAGCTCTACAACTAAAAATCTTAAAGTTAAAAGTTATATTAGCTACCGCAATCCTAAATATGTACTACTTTTTCAATATAATAGGTACCCACAAAATACTATTATTCGCAATTCAACTCATCTCAACATCCAAAAGCAGAAGTAAATATTCAAGTACATATTGAATTTCTAGAGAATCGTTAAAAGACAAATTAATGTTAAAACAATACAAGATTCAAAGGAGTAATTTGCGTATGGTTTGAAGTAACTTATTAGTTATTACTTGCCCCGCCTACCCCAATTTTAAAAAAACTTGGAATTTATAAAGTCTTAAACTTTAGAACCTAAGACAAATTTTTTTGATAAGTAGAACCCAAGACAAATTATCCAATACTCAAAACTAAAAGAAAAGGATGGTAAACAAGACAGGGTAGCCAGAAGCAAGAGCCACTCATCCAGAGACATTTTCCTCATGAAGCCTTCAGATCGTCCAAGCCAACACTAGCCTGTGTCAAGAGAGGAACTTTCATGAACCACTATAGCTATCTAAAACTCGTGGTAATCTTTTTTTGTGAAAAAATCATGGTAGTTAAAACTCAATGCCACCATTGATGCTCAAAACTCTGTCCCTCTTGAAACCCACTTACTTTCAGCCCCATTCATTTAGACCCATCCCTCAAAATTCCCAATCTCACAGTTGCTTTCTTCCTTTATCCAGAAGAAGCTTGAACATCTTTTCAAAAGTGACCAAGGATATTATGACCTGCCTCATCACTAAGGATTTTTGTTTCCTCTACTTTCTTCTCAAGTTTTTACAATCAGTCACAAAACCACAAATTTTGCAAACAAAATATGGCGAGACTCAAAGCAACAATTCCAATTTTGCAAGACATCTTACCAGAAACTTGTGATTCTCTTCAAGAAAAGGGGAAAAACTTGTGCAGAATTTCTCTATGTCAGCATAAATATCACCACTGCCCCCTAGCACCTCCATGAACTTCTTTCTATCTGGAGCAAGTTTCATTGCAACCTGCAAAGTATTTAATAAGTCCAAACATCCGAATGAAATTACTCCTGTTAGCTAATATGTAATTCAAAATGTCTGAATTAAAGGTCAGACCAGACAAAGAAAAACGTCTGCAAAGGAAAATCAGAACTTATTGTAAGAATCCAAATAAATTTTCCATTTCCATCAATAATTTAAGAATTATTGGGTTGAGGGGGGTGGGCATTGAAGACATTACAGTGAAACTTGTACTAGCAAGCCAGCCATGCCATTTCTTCAGGGTCTTTCCATAGGCATCTGTACAGGCCTGTGACATTGTCCAATCCTTGTGCTCAAGTAAGTTGTGAAACAAAGCCACCAAGAAATCCATTGCTCTGAAGATTTATTGTATTAACATCATAAGTACAAAGGAATCACATTTTCAAAGCAAATATATGATAAACATTCCTGATAACAACATTATTAAGCATTACAATTCTCATTTAAGCCAATACTCCTTGGTTAGAACATGATTACAATTTTATCACTAAGGAAAATTACGACTTGCTGTCAGATTCATAGAGCACATTGACAAAGCAGACATGCAAATACCACAAAGTGGGCAAGGACACCCATTACACAGAGAGAAAGAGAGTAATGTTCCAATGAATTTCCCTATTCTGCTTCATACCTATAAAAAAATCCATATTCTGCTTCTTTTAATTTCCTCTATTTTATTTTCGATGCAATCCATGTGTTAGATTGAGTTTAGTGATATCTTTGAAGTCCTTTTCTGGAGATTGAATGCTATAATTTTCCAAATTATTTTTTTCTAACCCTATGGCATACTACAGTTAGCATCATTTACCTTGTCAACCAAAGAAGTCCGTTGGTGCAACTGGATGATTCTTTTGCTGTTTTAGCTTCAACCTCTGCTCTCACCATGTTATACAAGTGGTTGAAGTCGGATGGATTTGAAGAATGTTTAGATTCCAATCTCTACAAGAAAAAATATCACAGTCAGAATGGGAACACATAAAAAATACTTTTAAGTATATATATTTTAAAAAATTAAAAAAATATATATTTAGAAAATTGAAATTTCAAAAATCTATTTTTTCAATTTTTTGGGAAAATCATTTTTTTTAGTTTTTAAAATTTTTAAAGTGATTTTTGAATTTTTAAAGTTTTATCAAGGGTATTTATGTCAAGTTTTTATGCAGTGGGTACATTGCAATTTTTTGTTAGTTTGAAAGGCAATTGCCAAAATTGATAGTTTGAGGGGTGAATGCAAATTGAGTGGTAGTTTGAGGGGCATTGTGTATTTATCTCAAAATATACTATTCACCTCATATTGATGTACTTTGGAAGATCACTTTTATTTATACATGTTTAATAACATAACAGTGATATCCAACATTACACAAACAAATTTACTAGTTAAGCTAGAACTAGATAAGCAAAAGTAACCAATAAAAATATTTAGCTCACTAGCAGAAATAGAAGTACAGCTCACAATCTCCATCTTCACAGCTTCTTACAGTTTAATATCACAGACATGCATTGTATGACATATCATAAAGACATCTTCACAAGTAAGAGAAAATAATTTGTCTCAAACACAAACAAGTGAGCTTGACTGTGGAAAAATACACAATGAGGACATCTTACCGATATGTTTCCTCCAATATCAGATTTAACAAGGGTCATAGAAGCTCCAAACTTATCTGCCATAAGAAAGAATGAAATAATAAAGTAATTAATCAAGGAAACAAGCCCAGATCTAGCACGCTGTAATATTGATATTTTCCAACCAGACTTTATTACTATATCATGAAAAAACACCAATCACCATAACAAGTTCATATTCTAGAATAGTCACAATACCTAATTCAAATAGAGGACGGGTTTTGAAAGTTTGAAAACAGGGCTACATTGGATTAGCAACATTTAAGACCAAGTATGCATTTGCCACAGTATCCATGAGGACACTACCGCCGATGGATATAGTTTCATGATCCATCCATTACCGTATTCAAATAATGGAGGCAAGAGAATGCACCTATTATAGGCAGTATGTGCTTGCAGACTTCCAAGAAAGGAGTGGTTAGCATGTCCCCTTCCTCGAGCTTCACATGCTGTATTCCTTCCAATGCGGGAGTGAACACTGTTCCCTCCATTTCTATGCTCTACTGCATATATCACCCGAAGTAAATAAATTAGTCTCAGATTTCAGAGTGAGAGGGAACAAAATTATCAAGTGAGGTTAAAAGTGTTAAAATTCATCAACTCATTATTTTGAAAATAAAACTTAAGATGCGAAATTAAAAAATCCCTATCAATACTAGCTGAATTATACCCGTTTATATACTGAGAAAAATTATACACATATTTTTCAATATCTCATAAATGGAAATGAATCGATCCATGCGAACTGCGAAGTATATAATTCAAAGCTATAATCACAAGTGAAGTATCTCATTATGAAACACACATGTATTTGACAGGCATCAGGATATAAGATCTTCCCATATTTTTTATATCGTATAAATCTCAAACAGAGAGAGAGGAAAACAATTTGATCAGATCCACCAACAATCACAAGGATCGGAAAAGCAACAATTTTTTTTTTTTTTTTTTTTTTTTGGGGTGGGGGGAATCCAAATGTAAATGGATATTCTGGATAATTCGTGCGATTCAGGAGCTCGGAGACGCTTACTGAGCTGCTTATAGGCGATCTGAACTGCAGAGAGAGAAACAACAATCAATTCGGTAAGAGAAAAAAGCAAAAGAGAGTAGAGGAAAGTGAGGGTTGGATCCGACGGAGGAACGAACCTTTTGGTGATGATGATCAATGGTCGGAGACTGACCGATCGACAACGCATCAGATTCGATCCGTTAACGATTGAGCTTTTTTTCTTTTTTAAGTGGGACGCCAATTAACGCTGCACTTTTCCTAATTAATTACAATCGAAGGAAGCGAGAAACGGCTCCCGTCGGTGACTTCGACGGATTATTGAGTTTTGCAGTTTGTTTAAAAAAGAGTATAATTTATTATTAAAAAATTAATTTTTTTAATATAAATTTTTATTTTTATTTTTTAAAAATAATTATGCAGTATTTATATATTCATGATTGCAAGCATTAATTTTTTTTTTTTTAAATTCTTTTTACTCATAAGCCATCCTTAAAACACTGTTTCTACACTATTCCGTATGATAAGATTACAACAAAATTATAAAAAAAAAAAATATAAATCTATAATTATTTTTTACTTTATATATCTTAATATAAAAAATTAATTAATTAATTAATTAGTTTTCACCTCCAACAATTAAAAGTGAAAATTTTCATTTATTTAAAGGTCCAAATATCAATTATAAATAGCCTTTTTTGTGCAGTTCATGATGTAAAGTAAAATTAAGATGTGATATATACATTGAAAGTGCCAGCTTTGATAGTCATGACTCCTGATTTTTAATTTTTTTAACGTCTCTCTGCAGCACCTCTGCCTCAGTAGTTGTTGAAAAATAAAAAAGAACTGTCAATATAGCATTAATCATAATAATTCTAGAATGGAAAAGGTTAATTTATTGTAAACTCTACTTGGGAGTTTCATTGTCATAATATTTAATCTAGCTCGGGAAACAAAAAGAAAGTGACTTAGAAAAACAGCTTTTTCATATGATTTTGGGTGGGTATTTGGTTGCATTCTTGACAATTTTCTTGGTGGCAGCATCACCGAGATCAATGCCACATATATCAGCCAGCCTGATGAGGTATAGCAGGACATCAGACAGCTCCTCTCCCAGATGCTCCTTATCTGATTCCTCCCAATTTGGCAAACCTCTGTCCACCTCTCCCCTCCATTGGAATATTTCTGATAGCTCTCCCACTTCTCCAACCTACACTCGAGATTTGAAGAGTTTAGAGAATCGTAAGGGAAATGTTTAACGTTTTTGTCAAATTACTGAGACCCAAAATCAAGAGGATGGTAGAAAAAAGAAAACACGTGGGAGCATTAAGGGATCATGATGGCTCTGATGCGCTCTAATGCAAAATAACATTTCAGATATATATACTTTCCACATTCAAAAGAAAGAGTGCCTCTCTTCAAAGGCCTCTGGTCAAATTGGACAGAAGATACTTTTGAATGGATGAGACCCAGAAACAGATAGGAGTATTCCTGTAAAAGAGGATTAGCAAGATTTGCAAAGGAAGCATGGATGAATGAATCAGCATTGGATACATATATGCATGCTGAGATTACCATAGCAAGGAGTAGATTCCTGGGAGTATGGTACTTCTCCCAATCTCTGGCCTTTGCAAATTCCTCGAGCTTCACTGACAGATCTTTCAGACTGATGTCCGTAGTTTTCTCTTCCAGCACTTCTTCTCCACCCATGATTCAGTTTCTTGGAGTATCTGCATGGAGAGGAAGAGGGGTCTTATATATATAGCTTTAAAGAGACCTAAAAGGCTAAAAGCATATTGCTTCTGATGGAATTTTGTATCTTGTATGGCATGAAATTGAGAGAAATAATTAAGGGATGATAGTGGGAGAAAATACCTTTGTTATGGTTAATACAGGAGATTCCTCACGGCCACCACCATTCAAAATGGCCAACTTCAACTCATTAAAATTGATCAAGAATATTACATTTTTACCATTCCAAATGGGTTATCTTTGAAACATGGCTACCGAGTCCAGCCGTAGGGTATAAATTTACTACCATATACACTCCCACTGTATCAGAATGACTATCTGGGAGTGGGAAATTCCCATCAATGTGAATTGAGGAGATACACGCATTTAGTGATCTAACAACTCATTGATTAGGTGGCCCAATGAGTTGGCCATTTAAGGATAATTACAGTTTCAAATTGCAGCACAGAATGAATTAATAGGTTGATCCTAGAGGAACACTGATTACTGATGGCACAAAACAAATACACAACCTCATCAGAATGATAATCTATGGAAACAACAGGACCACCTTAAAAGGCATTTCATTTCTCATATTATATAATCTGCTCTTTCCGGTGACATAGTTGCAGTAAAATCGGATTTTTGAAAAGCATCAACCCAAAATCAAGTTTTTAAAATCATGTTTTTCAATCAGGGAAAAGATACTATACCGTTTTCTCTTTTTTACCTTTTTATGATACCATTCCTTTTCAATGGCTGCTAGCTACCCCCCCCCCCCAAAAAAAAAAAAGTCCCTTCTCCCCTTCTCTCTCTCTCTCTCTCTCTCTCTCTCTCTCTCTCTCTCGTGGGATAATATATAGAGATACATACTGAAGATCGAATAATTTCTTTCCAGACACTCGTATGCATATCAAAGATTCTAAACGAAAGTGCCACACATTCTGTGCTTGCTGCATATAAAATATTTAGATCAAAGAGGACCAGATGTCATTCAACTGGACCTAGCAGTGTGTATCATGCAAATGATTATCATGGCAAACTGGCAGTGGCATACAAAAAACTGCTGTGTAGATATGTTAAGATAGACATCAGACAATATGTATATTTCAGATTGTGATGAAATCTGGACTAAAGGAAGGGAAAAAAGAGATCACTATATGGTATTGTATAGAAAGAAAATTCATCAGAGTCGGATATATATAATGGACTTCTACTTACGACAGGCATAAATTCTCCATGTTAATTATAGACAGATGATACCGTAGCTAACCCCACAACCCATCAAGATAACCGCCCATAAAGAGAAATACCTGTGCCTTTTAGCAAGTGGATATGGGCATACCTCGAGCATTAGGCACCAACAAAAGATTTAAGACTTTATTTTGATGCGGTAATCAACAGAAATACGCACTTGATAAAACATATACCAACAAAATTAAAATTAACATTAATAAGCTTGGTAAGATGAATTTATATATAAAACCTTAGTGTCATGGGATATAATGAGTAAAAAAAAGTAATGGTTTGTCCCACCATGTTTTTGATATTGTGTTTTATTTTAGAAAAATTATATTTCTGAGTCAGCGTGGAGAACACTCCCTCTACAATGTTGATATGAAAAACTTGATTCGTAAAAGAATTTAATTGTATAACTTTAATGCAAATTAAATCTTATTATTCTAACTCTACAAAAATTAGGGGTGAAAATTGACGTATCGATGTAGTTTTTTTTATTCAAAACCGAAACCGGCTAGTGAATGGGGAGGAAACCATCGTCATCCGTCTCAGCGTAACTCCAGTCGGCTTGTCGGAGTCTTCAGTGGCTGTGTGTGTTGAGAGAGAGAGAGAGAGAGAGAGAGAGAGAGAGGGGGGGCAAAACTTGAGAACTGTGAAATTGAAAGTGGAAAAAGAAATGAGGAGAAATAAGAGGAGCGTGCACCATTCAAATCTTAGAGTTAAAAAGGCGTTGTTCCTTTTATATTTTTTTAAATAGTAAGTCCTAAATCGACGCCATTTTAGCATCATTTCATATATGTATAATTAAAAGAAATACAGTTAAACTATCGGTCGATTCAAGTGTCTGGCCCAAGCTTAAACCGAAATCAAACCACTGGATATCAGTTTTGAATAAATTTCACAGTGCGCCAACCCGTTCTACGCCAATTTCGATCTCTGGAGGCTGGTCTGAGTTTGTCCCCCATCGATTTTTCGATATTTTGTACCGCACTAACAAAAATTGTGTCCTATACATCGATTTATAAAAGTGGTTTTTTCTTTAATAAAGATTCTTTTAGAGTAGGCTGGACTTACACTTTTGTAAGACCTGATATTTTGGATATAGTTTGGGCTCAAGTTCCAGGCTCAAATTGATAACAGTTTGGGTTGGACTTTACGGCACGTCTAAATTTAGGCCCAACTTTGTTAGATCACACCTGCTACAGGAGCCGGTTCGTTTATATCCAGAAAACCGAAAACCCAAGAAGTCCAAATCGGGCGGTCAAAAAAACTCTATAAAGGCACTCCTAGAAGAAAAACCCTAGTTCCTACCCTCCCCTCATTTCTCTCCTTCTAGCTCCGCCTCCGGCATCTCTCACGATACCAAAATGGTGAGCCTCTCTCTCCATCTCTTCACACTACATTCACACCAACCAGTCATCCTTTGATATCTCTATCTCTCTCTTTCTCTTTTCCTTACGAAGTCATCTTCGTGCGCTTGTTCTGATCTTTTTTGTTTATTTTTTCTGTGATTTGCAGCCTTTCAAGAGATACGTTGAGATCGGGAGGGTCGCCCTCGTCAACTACGGCGAAGACTATGGCAAACTCGTTGTCATCGTCGATGTCATCGACCAGAACCGAGTACGCCCTTTTTAATGTTATTTCTTTAGTTGTACTCTTGTAGATTTACGCCCGTCTAACCTGTTCGTGAATTTAAATTTTAAAAATTAAGCGGTTTATTATCCTATGCTTTACTTGAGATCATATTTTGTATGCTATTAAATGTATATCCCAATTTGATTTATTTTGTTGTTTGCAATTTGGATAATGAATTTAGAGTCGTATGAACTTTCTTTTAAAAGGCATATTTGCTGTCCAAAATGTTCAAGTGAAGTTAGAATTATCAATTGAATAGCAATACGCGCGATTTTATTTTGGTTATACTTGTATGTAGTCAGCCATGTTAGCTTCGATTATTTGAAAAGAAATAGTTTAAATGTTTGACCACACTATCCTTACTGAAAATTAAGTCTATGGTACAATCCGTCTGAAATTTGTTTCCGTTAGTGGTAGATTTTGACCTAAAAATGCCTCACGAAGAGTTTCTTTCGAAGTTTCGGACTTTGGAGGGAATACCACCTTTCTTTTATAAATTGTGGTAAATCTGTGGATACTGATGCATTGTTTCACATCATTTTTAGACCTTTTCACTTTGTGTGAGAAATGTTTGTTAATTATTAGCCATCTCATTATATGCTTTATCTACTGCTATAGGCTCTCGTGGATGCCCCTGATATGGAAAGATCCCAAATGAATTTCAAGAGGCTCTCTCTCACTGACCTTAAAATTGACATTAAGAGGGTTCCTAAGAAGAAGGAATTACTTGATGCTATGGAGAAAGCTGGTAGGAGCCGCTAGTTGTTATAGGGCTATCCTCATTTTCATATTTGGTGATTTCCTTCTTGTTATATTGTTGTTTATGTATTGGCAGATGTTAAGAAGAAGTGGGAGAATAGTTCCTGGGGCAGAAAGTTAATTGTTCAGAAGAGAAGGGCTTCTCTGACTGACTTTGATAGGTTCAAACTTATGTTGGCAAAGATTAAGGTCAGTTGTAGTATGCCTCTACATACTTGTATTGTAACTTATTAATGATTTTCTATCTCAATTCTCTACATTTGAAAACCATTTGAATTTTATGATTGTGTATGCTAATGGAGCTCTTTAATGTTGTTGTGCAGAGGGCTGGACTGGTAAGGCAAGAGCTCGCAAAACTGAAAAAGGAGAATGCTTCCTAAGCATAGTTTTTATATCTGTTTCCCAATTTTGTTATGAATTTTCTGCTGTTGTAACGTTTGGATGGTGAGATTGTTTCAATGAAATCAGAGTTTCAGAGCAGCTTGAGCTTTTATATATTTCCAACAAGACTTAATTTATAGTCAGTTTTATCGGTAGACCTTTTCTTATCTGGATGTTCATGTTACTCAATATTTTAATCTTAGTGTGGGTATTCATCCTCTTTTCTTTGGATGGTTGCATATCGTTATTTTATGGGGTTCCAGTATATGCCCAACTAAATATTATGGTTTCATATCGCTGCTTTTATTGAATCTGTAGCGTCTTCCCTCCTTTGAGAGGAGCAAGTACTTGGTGTTTTAAACTTTTAAGAGCACTACCATACACTGATATGGAGTCTTCATTGTTGGATTCCAGTAATTGAGATTTATCTACTTGTTTTATCAAAATTAGACGCTTCAAGGTAAACACCATTAAATTCTATGTTTGTGTAATCCGGGATTGTCTGGGTTTTCTATTTGAGTCATTGCTTGGGTTCTGATCAAGGTGGGGGCAGATATTATATCAAAGAGTCTGATATGGAACGAATTTAGAGAAGACCCAAAATGAAATACAAGTAGCCTTCTCGAATAGCGCCCAAAGATCCACCACTTTGATCGAATTTATGTTTGTAAGATGAAGTTATTTTAATTTATCTCAAATCAATTATTGAGGAGAATTATTATTTTTTTAATTTTTATTTATCTTAAATTAATTATTGATGAGATTTTTTTTTTCATTTTTTATTAAAAAGTTAAACTTATTTTATACATTTTAATTTAAAAAATTAAATATATTTCAATTTAAAAAAGATAAATCTCAATAGGATTTTCAAAATATTATGGAAAAGACCCAGAATGAAATACAAGCAGCCTTCTCGAATAGCGCCCAAACATGATATATGGCAGTCTTCTCATAAACATCATGGGTGCGATAACCCTTGTAAAGTCTTCATTGACAAACGGACTAATTCGAGCACATTCGAACCAAAGCAAAATTTATTTTATCAAGTCATGTAATGGTTGGAAATTTATAATTTTTGTTTGAAGAAATGTGTCAGCAGTGCAGTCCAAGCGACGGTGACGGCGAGCAAGGGAAAGAATCAAAGAGAGTTAAAGAGTTTTGTTATATACAAATACAGTTGCGTACTAATCTGTGTATCAATACTGATTCATTCACACTTAAAATTTAAATTAATACTGTTTTTAATAAAATCTATTTTTTGACTAATCACATCACATTGATGCATAGATTAGTGCACAATTGTACTTACAACTATATTTTTCCTAAAATCAAAAAACGTTTGGTGTGGGTGCTTTGACACGTAGGTGTTGGAACTTCAACTTGGAACTTGGAAGTACCCTTCGGAAATTGGAAGTCCCTTGGTTTAGTAAACTTTTTTAATCAACTTCCCTCAACAAGTGCTGTGAACTACCATGCAATGCAAATGCTTCCACTGAATTGATTAAACTCCATTGAACCTATAAATTTTTTTGGAACATGCTAAGTTCTCTCCCAAGTTGTCCCGCTCAAGTTTGCCCCTAGTTTATTTTTTTTTTAAATGTTAGAAAAAAGTTACTACTAGTGAATTTGTGTATTTTTTAAACATTAGAAAAAAAGTTTCTCTCTCCCTAACGTCCTGAGGACGCGAAAGGAGAAGAAGTTTCTAGTCTCACTTTTCACCAATGAGGTGGTTGAGTGGTTGTTCGCGAGGGTGCTGCAGCTGTGGAGAATGGAAGATCTGGAAGGCATTTGGGAGAAGCTGAAACTGAACGAGGATGAAAACGAAGCCATTGATGTTGCCCTGAACAGATCCGAGAGAACAAAGCATCGGGGTGACTGCAGCTTAATCGGGAAGGTGTGCTCGACTCGGGTGAAGGGAAGGGAGGTGGTCCGATTAGCGATGAATAAGATCTGGAAGGTTAGTAAGCCTCCGAACTTCACTGAAATTAGTCCAAACATTTTTATCATCTCCTTTTCGAACGTGGCTGATAAGAGGAGGGTGCTAGATGGGTGCCCTTGGTTGATTGAAAACTGTTTGTTGTATTGAAATTGTTTGATGGAATGACACAACCAAACCATCTCAGCTTCGACCGTGAAGCTCTTTGGGTGCAAATGCACCATTTACCGTTTGCATGTATGACGAAAGAAGTGGGTATGCAGATTCGTAGTTCTCTAGGAAAGGTACTGGAAGTGGATGCGCCAGAGGAGGAAGCGAGTTGGGGTAGCTTCTTGAGAGTGAAAGTAGAAATAGATCTGTGGAAGCCGATTGCACGGGGTAGAACTATAACAGTGGAAAAACAGAGGATGTGGGTGTCATTTACTTATGAGAAACTCCCTAAAATGTGCTTTAGGTGTGGGTGTATCATGCATGGGGAGCAAGGGTTTGAGGGTGTAGGAGGTAGGCGAGGTCAAGAGAGGGAGAGGGGTAGCCAGTTTGGTCCGTGGCTTAGAGCCAATGGGAATTTTCGAAGGGGCTTTGTGGACAATTCAAAAGGTAGAGAGAATGGTGGATTTGGGAGGGGAATGGAAGAGGGTGAAAAGATATTTGAGGAAGGGGTAAACAGAGATGAGGGGAAAGGGAACAGGGAGAGCTGTGAGGTGGTATCTTTGAAGACAATAATTGGGGGAGGAGAAGAGGATTCGGGGGGTGGAGATGTTTCTGAAGTTATTGGGGAGATTGGGGTTAAAAAGGTTGGGGTTGAAAGAGAAGAGGAGGTGATGAAGGAAGGGTATGAGTCTGTCTCTTTAAGAAGTGAAAAAAATAGCACAACCTCTAGAGGGAAGTGGAAGAAGAGGGCAAGAGAGAAACACATAGAGGAAGGTAGTGGGCTGAAACAGGCCATTAAAAAAAGAAGTGCAGGCAGTGAGGTGGAGATCATAGAAGGGAGTGGGAGAATAAAGAAGTTTAAAAATTCTGTGGAGATAGGGGTTGGGGATATAGTAATTGTTGAGGCGGAGGCTGTTGAGCAGCCCACAGCCTCCGCCTAACCCAATGATTCTCATAAGTTGGAACTGTCGAGGGCTTTGGAACCCTCGAACAGTTCAGGACCTTTGCTATATGGCAAAGGAAAAGAAGCCCAAAATTATGTTTCTTATTGAAACTTTACTTGTTACTAGTAAGCTGGAGGGAGTTAGGAAGAGGGTGGGTCTTGAAAACTGTTTTGGTGTGGATCCTGTGGGTAGAAGTGGAGGGCTTGCAATGTTATGGAGTGGAGATTTAGTGGTAGAAATTCAGAACTACTCGAGGTGGCATATAAATGCTTGGGTAGAGAATGAAGTTACCAACCAAAGATGGCTCTTTACAGGGTTTTATGGCCATCCCGAGACTGCAAAAAGAAATATGTCGTGGGAGTTGTTGTGTTCTTTAAAACCACCAGTGCTAACCCCATGGTGTGTAGCTGGTGATTTTAATGAACTAGTGAGCCAATCAGAAAAGTTTGGAGGAAGACAAAGGGGGGAAGCTCAGATGTGCAGGTTTAGAGAGGCTTTGGAAGTAAATGATCTGTGTGATCTGGGGTATAAGGGAGATAAATTCACATGGAGTAATAGGCATATAGATGATACTTTTACAAAAGAAAGGCTTGATAGATGTGTAGCGAACAGTAGTTGGAGGGAGATTTTTAATCATGTGTGGGTGGAAACTTTACCAGCAAGAAGTTCAGACCACAAGCCTCTAGTGGTGGGGTTATCAACTATCCAGTTGAGAAGGCAAAGGTACAGTAAACCTTCAGATTCGAAGCTGGTTGGACAAAAGATAAAGAGTGTGAGGAAGTGGTGTTGAGGGAATGGGAAAACACTAGGAGAAGTGGTGGGCTGTTGGGGAAAATAAAAGAGTCTTTGAGGAACTATGGAGTAGGTTTAAGGAGATGGAGTAAGGCTAAGATGAGTGAAAATGAAGAAGAGTTAAAAAGAAAAACAGAAATATTAAAAAAGATACAAGAAGAGGAGGAGGGGCATAACTGTGAGGAAGTTAAGAAACTAAAGAGTGAGGTTGGTTTGCTATTGGAGATGGAAGAATTAAAATGGAGGCAAAGGGCGAAGAAAAACTGGTTTATGCATGGAGACCGCAATACAAAATATTTTCATGCATGTGCAAATCAGAGGAGAAAGAGGAACAGAATTTGTCAAGTAAGGGACTTACAAAACAGAGTTATGAAGGAACAAGGGGAGATTGCAAGAGCTTTCAAGCTGCATTTTGAAGAGGTTCTTTCCTCAAGAGTACCTTCTGTGGAAGAGCTGGAAGTTTGTTTGCAGAAAGTGGAGCAAAAAGTAACCCCGGAAATGAATGATACACTACTGAAAGATTTTAATAAGGCTGAAGTGGAGAAAGCAATTTTTCAGATGGGCCCATTAAATCACCAGGGCCCGATGGTTTTGGGGCCTGTTTTTTTCAGCAGTATTGGCATATAGTGGGGGAGGAAGTGTGCTAGGCAGTTCTGAATTTTCTAAAGGGAGGAGGGGATCTGGAGCAGATGAACTATACTTTTATTGCTCTAGTCTCTAAAGTTAAAGATCCTGAGCTGGTTAGTGAATACAGACCTATTAGTCTGTGTAATGTCATGTATAAGATAGTGGCAAAAGTTCTAGCAAACAGACTAAAGGTTGTGCTAACAGAAGTTATTTCACAGCAGCAAAGTACTTTTATCCCGGGGAGATTAATTTCAGATAACATTTTAGTAGCCTATGAGTTGCTTCATTCGATGAAAAGGAGACAAAAAGGGAAGATTGGGAGTATGGCTCTAAAACTAGACATGTCAAAAGCTTACGACCGAGTGGAATGGAGGTTTTTGGAAGGGGTAATGAGAAAGTTGGGCTTTGCTGAAGAATGGATTAAGTTAATTATGAGCTGTGTTTCTTCAGTGAAATATTCAGTTCTGGTTAATGGTATCCCTGGTGAAATCTTTACTCCTTCTAGGGGTTTGAGGCAAGGGGATCCTATGTTTCCCTACTTGTTTCTTTTATGTGCTGAAGGGTTGAGTTGTCTGATGAGTTGGGCTAAAAAAAGAGGGGTATTAAAGGGAGTAAATGTTGCTAGAGGAGGAACAAGAGTGAGTCATCTTATGTTTGCTGATGATTGTATTCTTTTTTGTAAGGCATCAGTTGGGGAATGGAGAAGCTTAAGAAAGCTCTTAGAGGTGTATGAGAGAGCTTCAGGCCAGTGTCTTAATGAGCAGAAAACCTCAATCTTGTTCAGTGGGAATACAAATCAGCAAGTAAGAAAGCAGATTCTGGAGGCTGTGGGTGCAAAAATGAGTGGAAATTGTGAGAAATACTTGGGGTTGCCTGCGGTGGTAGGGAGATCCAGGTATAATGCTTTTAGGAGCATCAAAGACAAGGTGTGGCAGAGATTAAACAGTTGGAAGAATCACTTTCTATCTCAAGCGGGTAAGGAGATTCTGTTGAAAGCTGTCATACAGGCAATTCCCACATACCATATGAGTGTCTTTCGTTTACCAAAGAAGCTGTGCAATGAAATCTCATCCCTTATGGCAAGGTTCTGGTGGGGGCAGAAACAAAATGGAAATAAGATTCAGTGGAAAGGGTGGGAGAAAATGGGAGCAACAAAAGAGGTAGGAGGGATGGGCTTTAGGGATATTGACAGTTTTAATATTGCCATGTTGACTAAGCAATGCTGGAGGGTTTTGGTAAACCCAAATTCTTTATCTGCAAAATTCTAAAAGAGAAATACTTTAAGAATCATAATCTTCTCTCAGCAAAACTAGGGTGGTGCCCATCAGTGATGTGGAGAAGCTTGTGGAGTGCAATAAATTTACTTAAAGAAGGTTTGGTGTGGCGTATCGGCAATGGAGATGATGTGAAGATATGGGATAGTAAATGGGTGAAGTCATCTTCTATGTGGAGGGCTGTGAACAAACCTGTGAAGACATTAGATAAGCAGGCACAGGTAGCTGAATTTATTGATGTGGAAACAAAAGAATGGAAGGAAAATTTCATTGAAGAAGTGTTAGGGAAAGAGGAAGCTGAGGTTATCTATAAAATACCTGTGAGTAAACTGGGGTTAAAAGATAAAATGATCTGGGGTTTTACTAAAACAGGCTTGTTCTCGGTGAGGAGTGCTTATCACTTGGATATGAGTGTGAAGAGGAGGAAAAAGGGGGAGACATCTTATGGCAAGGCTGAAAGGGAAGTGTGGAAGGGGATATGGGAGTTGAAAGTTCCTGCTGCTGTTAAAAACTTTATTTGAAAAGCTGTTAGCAACTGTCTCCCAACAAAAGACAATCTGGTTAAGAGGAAAATTCTCTAAGATGCATGGTGTCCGATATGTTTCAATGAAGAGGAATCTGTAGCTCACTCTCTCTGGGGTTGTAGAGCTGCATCTGATGTGTGGACTGAGCCACAAAGCTCGGTACAAAAGTGGAGTAGCAACGGTAGGGATTTTTTCTTGATCTGGAAACTGTTGGCACAGAAGCTAAAAAAGGAGGATTTAGAAAGGGTGGCTGTAATAATGAGAAACTTATGGTTTAGGAGAAATAAAGTGGTGTTTGATGACTCCTTTATCAGTCCAAATAGAGTGGTAAGGAAAGCACTAGAGGACCTGTGGGAATACCAGATGGCAAGTAGGGAGATTAATGTGAAACTGTCAAGGCCGGTGGTCATTCGATCTAAAATTAGATGGAGGAAACCAGAGGCTGAGATGGTAAAACTGAATTGGGATGCAGCGTATGATTCAAAACAAATGAGGATGGGAGCAGGAGTGGTTATACGGGATGAAGAGGGTGAGGTACTAATGTCATTGTGCATGCAAAAAGTGAAAGTATGTAATGCTTTAGTAGCTGAGTTGTGTGCTCTGTGGCGTGCAGTTCAATTGTGTACAGAACTGAATATTTCTGGAGTTGTATTTGAAGGTGACGCAACAGTAGTTATTGATGGGATAAACAACAAAGATGAATGTAGTACCTGGTATGGACAGATGATAGAAGATTTAAGGGTGATATTCACAAACAGGAAAACGTGGAGAGTACAACATATACATAGGGAAGGCAATAAAGTTGCCCATGAACTGGCTAAATTAGCCATGATACATACAGAAGAAAAGATTTGGATAGAAAACAGTCCAATAGAAGTATTTTCTTTCGTTTTACAAGATAAATTTTGTAATGATTATTTACAGTGAATGAGAAGTATACATGTTCCTTTCAAAAAAAAAAAAAAAACATTAGAAAAAAAAAAATTGCACTGGAGCCAACTTGTATAATTTTTTTACATAAATTTCTCCTGATATAATTATGCAAAAGATGATAACAATAATTATAGTTATTTCTATTCGCATATATTCCTCTTTCCAAGTTTATTAAGTTCCAACTAAAGATCTACAAAGCGTCTCAAACAGTTTACCCAAATTTCAAAGAGTTTTTTTCCCCACAGAGAGAGAGACCCCACCAAAATGAGAAATAATTCCATTTCACTTCACTTCATGAACATTAAGCTCCTTCAATGGTTTCATCCACTTAATCGGCAGTTTCATGATGAAAAGTCATGGAGCAAGATCAGCTCCGTGATTTTGCAACTGGTGGCTTGTAATTTTGCAGCATGGAAAGCCATTTATGCATGAGAAATACTCTACTCATAAAGAGATTGCACAAAAGTAATTTTACAAACTGACGTGGTTTGATGTAGTTTATCTGATTATAAAGTTACTTTTATTATAAAGTAGATCTAATAAATTAGATAAAAACACATTAATTTATGAGATTATTTTTATATAATTCCTTTATATATGTAACAGTAATCTTTATGCATCAGGCAGGCGGGGGTTAGAAGCCATAAACCACCAATATTTATCAAGTTGTTCACCTATCTCACCAAAGCCCAATTTATTACTCTCCAAACTTTATTGGTTCAATTTATTTCATTGGCAAACCCAACCCCACAACTGGTTGAGCTAAAAAACAACCCTTTTTAATTATTTTGAGCACAGAACCATGACAGTAGGAAATCCAACCCAACCACATTCTTCCAATATCATCATTTGTCTTTTCTCTTTATTTTTATTTTTTTTCCCTTTCTATTTCATGTTGCGCGCAACAATGGCTTTCAATACTCTTTAACAGATCTTATCGACAAGATGTGGTCAGTCCCAAATAAACAAACAAGTCTCCGAATTTGAAGAAAATTAGTTAGCTGATAATATATGCCAATGCATAAGATAGGTCTCTCCAGATGTGACACACATTTGAATACTAATTCGAATTCTTCTTCGTGATTGACCTTCAAGTTTGTTATAAATCCAACTCTCTTGATAACCTCCAATATTCAAAGTCCACCCCAACCGTATTTGAATGCGCCTTCATTATCATTTCACTTCTTAATCAGTTAATCTAATATTTTTTAAAAATACAGTGATTTCACAACTTAATATTTCACATCAGAATAATGCTAGATATAATCTTACGATGTATAAATTATGTTGAGTCATTTAAAAAAAAAAGTGTAATCTATTATTAAAAAATTAATTTTTTGTGTGAGTTTCAGATTTGTAAACTTTTTTTAAAATAAGTGTGTGAAACTTGAAACTTTTTTTTCACATTATTTTTTAAATATTTTTTTAAAAAAATTCACAATATTATTAAATAATATTTTCTTAACCACTAAGTAAAAATAAAAATAAAAAAAGAAGAAGCGGTAGCTTCAAACAAGATCTCTAGCTTTTTTCTTTAATTTATTTCCCTGCAAACTTATTAGTCGAGTTCTTTAGGCACTATTTAAATAGTAAAGTATTTCATCTTACCTCATTTCATCATTATAATTTTTTTAAATTTTTACATAAATTATAATAAATAATTCAACCTTTTCAAATTCAACCTTTTCAAATTCTAAAATAATAATAATATTTAAAAAATAATATTTTAATAATATTTTATTCAACTTTTAACTTTTATCTCAATTCATTAATACGTCAAAAACAAATCCTAAAACTGTTTGAACTAATAAAAAAAGTCAAATCAAATCAAAAGGGTGATTGAATTCCTCTAAAATCGTTCTAACTTCTGAGAATTGATTTTTCTTTTTCTTTCATATTTTATGTTGCTATTTTGTTAGTTCAAATTTGACAAGCAGGTGAAAGACCTTGAATTGCGTGAGTAGAGAGTCATCGTGCCCAACAAGACTGCATGCCAGTTTTCTCTCATTTACATGGTTCATAATTAAAAAAATTAAAAATTAAAACATGCATGGCAGTTGCTAAAAATTATTAGACACTCGAGAAATATAGAAAAGAGTATACTTTCATCCCATCACATCATGCTGCGTTATTTAAAAATTGCTTATATAAGAACCACAATTAATTGACATAAAAAATAAAATAAATAAAAAAAAGGAAAACTGAACGTTACATGTTTAATTTTCTTTGTAACAAACAATTAAAAGTAAATTAATTTTTTACTTTTAATGCGTTGACCCAAAAAATGGCAATTGGCAAGTGCAGGAGAAAGTCTGGTTTTTAGTACTTATTTGACTTTGAACCTTGCTTAACGGTGCCAAGTAAGTTTCTCGGTCTCCCCATTCCTCTCTCTTTTGAAAAGTTTCCGTTTCTCGTGATTATCTTCTAGATGTTGTAGCATTGTGTGTTTATCTTTTTCTATATTCAAAAAGGCTTTCCTTATCAAATTTCAGAGACAGACATGGGACTACAGGATCTTCATCTCAAGCTCAAGGTAAGCCCCCATAATTTTCTGGGTGTTTTTTGCCTCTTTCTTTCAATAACTTATATTGTTTCATTAGCCTTTCATCTTGGAGTTCTTGCCCAATCGGATAATTTTGATTACTGGGATTTTGAGTTCTGTTTGATATTTTCTCGGGTTATAAGAAACATTCGTATGCAAATGTGACAAAAATGAATGTAAAAGCTCTTCTTTTTAGCGTGACTAACTTGTTTACTGAATGGTCTAGGCATTCAGGCTGAAACGCTTTCTGATAGGAGATGGCGGGAGCACCAAAAGAGAGCCTCAGACTACAAGGAAACCTTCATGGATGATACCAGTATCACACGGGTATTATGTCGTCGAGGATCAATCATACAGAACTGGTTCAGAGGAGTCCGAGTCCGACTCAGTCGTTGTACAGAGAGAGCAAATCGAGGAGCTTGAGCTGTGGTTTTTCGGAGTTTTCGATGCTCAAGTTGGAGATGGAGTTACCAAGTACATGCAATCCCATTTGTTTAACAGGAACCTCAAAGGGGTAATAGATTCGACATTACTCTTAAATTGAATGAAAATGAATGTCCACAGTCGAGGAGTATGACAAGATTTTGTAAATAGTGGGTGTTTTTAAAAAAGGCAATTCCTTCAGGAAAAGTTACATTTGGCCGATTGGCTTGTATATCAGAGATTTTAAAAGACAAATTGTAGGTGTTCCCTTTTTCTGTGTTCTAACTTGTATCTTTATAATTTACATGTTGCGGATAGCAGTCTCAGATAAGAAGAAAGAGCAAAGAGACAATGAGAAAGGCGCTCCTTAGTGCAAGAGCAAAGGTAAGAGAGAGGCAGAAAGAAGAGGAGACATTGAGAGTGGGGTCGGTATCAATGTTGGTAACCAATGCAGAAAAGCTGGTGACAGCTTACATGGGAGACTATCGAGCTGTTGTCTGCAGAGATGGTGTGGCTCATCAGATCAACAGCACCGCCCACCGATCATCCAAAAGACATTGGCCTCGCAGACTCATTTCAGGTTTGGAGCACTTCCCTACTTTATCTGTGTTCCTCTAAAACCGAATACATTCAATTTGTTATTGGCACAACAGAGTTTTTTAAAACAAAAATGGTGTTTCTGAGGCCCTAACTGTGTTGGATCAATTTCCCTGAAATCAGAATGCTGGGGTGGTGCAGTGCATGATGACACCAGATTATCCCCAAAAGTATGCTTGCATATTTCAGGGAAAAAAGAGATCATTTTCTTGTCTCTGCTTTAACACAAATTGGTCAAATCACGTGTTTTGCCAAACTGCTTCAAATTTCTTTTATTCTCTGGTTTTTTTTCCTCTAACAAAAATAAGTTTCGTCACATTATTCTAAGAAACAGTATTCTTTGATCAGGATCAAGATCCTTTTAAGGATCTTTATCTTGTGAATTTCCATAACTCCCCATAATTAATTTCAAATTATATGGTTCAAACCTTACCCTCATCGGCATTTTAATTTTTATCATCTCAAGATCTTTAAGAAATTTTATCCCTTGAATGTCCTCAAATACTTTCAAGCTGAAAAAATAGGTGAAAATTTACCCCCACAGACATTTTGTGTAAGATTTTTAACAAGTCCACCTTATGGAGTCTAAACAATCCTGGTGGGCCGGTGGGAGTCAGACAGTGGAACAGAACCGAAATGATAGCTACTCTTCGGAGTTTGAATACTTTGAAAGAGAAACAGCTAACAAATTATACAAGTACTTGGGTGATTGGGTGTCCCCTCATACTTCATTCTGTACCATATAACTAACACTGCCATATTTCTTGCCCATAAAGTACGCATATTTGGATACAGTTTGGGCAAATCTGCAGGCAGTAAACAAACCAAAGGCTCTGAGCTTGTCGTTGGTTCTGAAAGAATTGATTCCAGTACTGAATTTGTCGTCTTGGCAAGCACCGGCATATGGGAGGTACGATGCATTTTTCACACCATTTAGCACTAGATACTCTCTTTCCAATATGTATACATCTATTTCAATTTTCACCATTTCAAAAGGAAAAAACAAAAAAGAAAAAAAAAAAAAAAAACCCCAAATACAAGTCCAATTTGTCATGGTTTCCAATTGGTTTCGCGCTGATTGGCATCAGATACTCATGCTTCCAAGTTCCATGCATGCATTTTTCACAACAAAAAAGGTTTCTCTCCTATTGTTGGGTCGTATTAAGAGCTTTGCTACTGAAAACGCCATTAATTTTTTAGGTCCATTACAGTAATAAAAAGAGAAGTTCAAAACACCATTATTTTCTTTTTTTTTTTATGCTACCTTACTAATAATATCAGTGGTGTGTAGGGTGTGTTAATAAACAAACTTGCAAATATTAATTATTTTCTTGGACAAATGCACACACAACACTTGTCATGTTTATTTAGGTTATGAAGAACCAGGAGGCCGTGAATCTCATCAGGCACTTGGAAGACCCACAAGAAGCAGCTGAGTGCTTGGCAAAGGAGGCTTTAACCAGAATGAGCAAAAGCAATGTTTCTTGCTTAATCATTCGCTTTGACTAATAGCTACCATTTTCCTAATTGCAGAGATTATTACAACGTTTTTCCGGGGAAATTTTTTTACTGCAACTTGGTTGCTAGATGCCCAATGAGTTTTTGTTTTCTAGTATAAATGAATGGTACTGATATTTACAAGTGGAGTCTATTTTATTTTGAGAAGTGCTATAGGCACAAAGAAATTACATAAAAACTAATTTACAAGCTGACATATTTTCATGTAATTTATTAGATTTATTTTACAATAAAAGTAATTTTACAATATGATGTATTTCACTTTGTGAGATTACTTTTGTATATTCACATTGTGAGTAAAGTATTTCTTATTTTACAATATCGTCTGTCTGTGATGTAATATCGATCTGAGGTAAATATAGTAGAACATAAGCACATTACAGTTCTACTCTTTCTCGTCAACCAAACAGAAATAAAAACTCGGATGGATACGCAATCATTTTTAATGATTTTAGCTTAGTCAAGCCATTCTACACGCCCCGATTTGATCCACATGTTCCAATCAAATTTATGTAGAGCTTACAGCTAATGTTGATTTAATAATTTCACATGTGGAGCTCCAGAATAATTCACCATTCAAACATTTAAAACATGAATGTGATATACAATAACCTTTTGACAATAATGTGACTAATAATTATGTTTTTTTTTTTTTTTTTTTTCACATTACAACAATTATTTTTGTAAAAATTCACAATCCAGATAGCGCAAAATATACATTTACAAACTGGTTCCTCACCTTCAGATACATCATCCACTTCTCATGATGCAAGTTTCTTTTCGCTAGTCTTGCCCCGGAAGGGTGATAACAAGGAGAACGAGCGAGAAGCTGCAGGCAGACAAATTAAATCCTCAATATCACATCCAGCCGGCAGGGGAAGAGCCAGAATTAAAGCAAGAAGTGGAGTTTGGCAAGTACATTGCATCATAAACAGCACTTACCCTTTTGAGGAGTAGACCCAGCTGTGGGCGTTTCGTCTTGAGAGATCAAATTCTTCAATGTATGTACTAATGACATCAACAAAAATAAAAATGGTGGTTACCACTCGTGCAGCAAGACAATATCTTATTATTAAGCTCCCATTTGAGAACTTACATCACCGAAAAATTTGATCTTCAAGCATTTGAATAAGAAAACTTCGTATACTTAAGGCTACATTTGGATGTTCAGATTGTATACTTAAAACAATCTGATTTCTTTGTATATTTCCTGTGTACTTGGAGTGCATCTTTTGCAACTGTGAAGGAAGTCTTTGTTTTTGTTTTTGTTTTTTGTTTTTTTAACAGAAGGAAGTCTTTAGTTGTAAAAATATAGTAAAAGAATCTGAATTACTTGAAAGGGAAATAGGGAAGGTCAGACTGCTTATAATCAAGTGAAAAATGAATGAAAATATATGCACTAACCTCTAACAAAACAAGCACTTCTGATTGAAAATTAAAATTTTCTTATAAAAAAATGGAAATGTAGTCAATGTAGGAATATAGAACATTTAATGTTTCAGAACATAGATCATGGAAGAGAGTTTCATAAATTCAACACAATCAACATAGACAAAAAATTTTAACAGGGTTTTTATATCTAAAAAGTAGTGAAGTAAAATAAAATCTTAACACTTCTTTGTGGTGGTGTGATAAAAAAAGCCAAGACTCGATTTCTCACTCTCATACAGTCATACAAATCTTTAGAACATCACACATACAAGCACAAACAAAAACCTTACCATTGTTGAATGGTATAATTCTTTTCATTATATAATCATTGGCACAAATGGGATTCTAATGTCACTGTTTTTGAAACTTACGTGTGAGCATAATCTGTTAGCCATAGTCAGTAGACTTCAAATGTACGTCAATCATGCATTTCTAAATTGCTCAACAGAGTGTAAGAAGGTGTACTGGCATTACCTTCACTAGTAGAAACAGAGTTTGTCCCAGCATCATCTGCCTCAGATGATGCTGGGCTATGATTCTTTCTTCCAAACTTCAACAGCCGTCTAAGCCCTTTAGGTGAGTCCTTTACTTGAGGTTTCTCCAATGATTCTGGAATCTTTTCCAGTCTCAAGTTTCTAGACTCAGATATAAGTGCTGTAACAGACTCTGTGCCTGTTGTCACAATCTCCAAGCTTGGTGGAGTTCTGCCATACTCAGAATTCCCAGTACATCGATCTTCCAAAGAAGAAACCTGAGCATAGGGGGCTAGATATGGTTTTTCAGCAATACTGGTGCTTAAAAACTGTGGAGGTTCTTTGTCTGCATTTTTTGTCGTGACCTAACCTCAGATGATGTTAAAAAAGAAGCAAAAGAGAGAAAATCAGACTACTGTGAAAAACTCTTACCTTTGCCAAAGAAATTAAATAATTAAAATGTATCCCAAATCAGAGATATTTTAATTATTATTCGTGTTGAAGTGAAAGAAAGAAAATACAAATAACTTCAAAAATATAATAGAGAGCATGGGACCGAGACTGCCATTATTACAACTAGGACAATTAATCAACAATAAGGCAACGTGCTTATCAAGTGTAACCATAGATGATAGAACAAAATTTTCACCAAGCTCTGCTAGAAGTAGCTAACCACTTTTCTTAACATACATAAAGATACATATCATATAAATACAATAAACCATTTAACTGGCAAGGTAACAACATCGAGGATTGCTGGTGTAAGAAATTACCTGAAACTACTTGTTACTTCTATTATTTGGAAATATTACATTGTAGAAAGTACAGCAATAATATCAAGATATGATGAACCAGCACTGAGTTGGTGAATCACACATCGTAACTAGTTATATCCTCTAGCAAGGAGTGCAACAATCAAGAGAATATAATTTAAGCTTACTTCTTAAAGAATCTTGATGCATGTTATATTCATCAAAGTTCTAAGGCAACAAAATATATATATACTTTTTTATTTTGGGGAACCTTTCCAAGGCAGGGCCCTTTTGACCCACCCATGCAGAATAAACCCCGGTCCCGTGCACCGCACCCTCGGAATTTTCCCTATACGGAACTGGTTAAATCACTGGCTTTTCACCCAGGAGTGTGGCCCCAAAAGATTGTTTGCACCCATGAGGTGTTGAACCTTGGACCTTGAAGGGAGTGAGACCCCAAGACTAAGGCCTTCACCACTTAAACCCATAAAAATATATATATCTATGAGAAAAAAACCAAAGACAGTTACCCATGATCAAAGCCCTTTCATTTGACCAATCCTACCTCAAAAGAAGTGTGTTGCTCTTGGGATTGGTGTTCCAAAGATTCTCCATCAATTTTATCCATCTTACGTGATGAAGCTGGAGCAAGTATAACAGCATAATCAGACACCAACTCAACTTTCTTCCCTATCTTAAAGTTATCATACTGTCCATTTTGTGCCCCCAAATTTCCTTCCTTTGCATGTGCAGTTGGAACAGACGGCTTCTCACATTCTAGCATCAGAACGGTCTTTTCAATTACTGGGTTGTCATCTCCGTCACTATGATGAAAATTATTTTCATGATTCCTTTTCACTTCAGCACCTTCAGAAGTTGTAGAAGACTTATTTCCATTAACCTTCTGTGCCGTATCTTTAGCTCCTGATTTGCTCTGGGCAACATCAGGTCCTTTGGATGTCCTAATTTTCAGTTCTGGAAGGGTTGCAGCTTTGCTCCTATCATGGTTCATAATTGCAGATATTTTCTTACTCTCAGGCGCAACGGATATCTTTGCCTTTGATACTGATTCAGCACTTCGTGACTTCACTGAAGTTGCCTTTGATACTGATTCAGCACTTTGTGACTTCACTGAAGTACCATGATGGCTGCTACCCATTTTAGGTTCAGATAATCTTCTAATCCGTGACATGGATGCCTTAGAATCAGCTATAACACTGCTGTTCTCTTTCTTTGGTTCAGGCAGAGGAGACACAGTGTGGCTTAACCTGTTTCCAACCGAGTGACTTCCACTACTCAATCTGCTGGGTTTAGAGGCTTCCTGAGAATCACTGGCTACGAGGGCAGTTCTGATGGAGGACTTTTTTAGAGGCGACGATGATCCTGGTTCTGAGTCACTAAACTTTGATCCTTTTTGAGAGCTTGGGGAAAGTTTTGTTGGCAATTGTTTCCTGGCTGCTTGTGACGTAAGTGGTGACTTAGCTGGGATGGAACTCCCTCTTGCAGCAATTCTCTTTTGTCTCTCTATCTTTAAAGCTTCCAATCGTTTTAACTCTTCATCTTCCTGAGAAAACAGACAATGAAAAAACAAAACATATGTTCAATAAGCAAGCGAGGTGAGCTGGAAAAAGTCTTCACCAGAATGAAAATATAACATAGCTAATGAACAAGTATACAAAACTGAATCATGAGGTGTAACTATGTGTTCTCTTGTATGCATCCGGTGTACTCAGGCTTTGCATAGTCTTCTATTAACAAAAGGTTTACTCATAAAACCAGTACACAAAACTGAATGGATAGGTTGTAGCCTAGATCACTGGCCACTAATAATGCTACTTTTTTACTTGAAGATAAGATAAGCAACCCCCCCCCCCCCCCCCTTGCTCGCCCCGGCTCCCGGTTGCCACTTTCCCGCAAAATTTTACCCAAAAGTAGAATGAAAAACAAACCTTCTCTTTCTTCATTTTCTGAAGATCAGCTTTGAAGGTTCTTAGCCTCTCTGCACGTGCTCGTGCTTCTTCCAAAGGACTTGACTTTGAAGGTTTTCCTTTCCTTATTGGTCCCACAGTCTTCTTTTTATCTAAATTATCTGGCACAAGTCTTGACTTACGGTCATTGCTTAACCTTTTAGACCCTTGCTTGACATCCACCTCCATATTTTTTTTATCTAGAGAAGCACCATCTTGAACACGAATCTGCATTTCATAATCTAAAGCAAGGTCATAACCAGTTGACTCCTTTTCTATTCCACGTTCAGGCATCAAACTCAATTCATCTGGCTCATGATTGACTTGGCTCCCAACTCTATTAGATGAGTTCTCTGACAACTGAGATGCCAATGGGAATTCAGAATCCATGTCAATAGCATTTCTGACATTGTTTCCAACTTGATCTAGTGAATTTTCCCTTAGTGCAACAATGTAAGAATCATCATCCATATCATGTGATGATCTTCTGTCCAAGTTATTGGCTACACGATCAAATCCATTTACAAGTACATCCGAGGGCAAATTTGTATAGCCAGACTGGCCTCCTTGCCTGTGTACCATAAAATCATCACTGCCACCCCTCCTATATCCACCTCGTCTTCCATCTATTTCTGCAGACTGTATATCCATATGCCTTCTACCATCACCAGATCGACCGTCTCTTCTAGCGCTCAACAATTCATCATTTGATGCCTTGGACTTGTAGGTCATGTTTCCACTAAATTTATGCATGTCCATCACATTATCTTCTTGTGTTTCACCCTTTTCTTGCCCACTAAAAACTAAAGGATCATCACCTACAGTATTTTGTCTCCTTTTCATTTGAACCTCCTTTTCCATCGCAAGCATGCCTTGGTCAACTGCACGTTTGTCCTCATCAGCATCTCTCAGTAAATAATTTTGAAATGCTTGCCAATGTCCACCATCTATGTCCTTACCATGGGTCATTTCTTCTTTGTCAGATGAATTCCATTTATCCATGGATTTTGCATGGCTTCCTTTTCTCTTGGAAGATCTCTGGGAGTCCATATGCCTCGTCTCCAGAGTACTAGCCTGTAAATCTCCACCTTCATCAGTTTCAGAGTCAGAAGCTGATTGTGATTCACTACCAGAGGAGTTCTGCCTCTTTGAAGTGATGTAATTAATGTTCCGGATGACAACCATGCCTGATTGTTTTTTACCTGATCGGCTAGCCTTCTTCCGTGAATCTCGAGTTTGTAAAGCTTCCTTGTCCAACTCTACTTCATCTTGTGATGCTGTTTTTAAAGCATCCGTCTCCCAAGTTTCTATTTCAGCATTGCTATTCCTACTATCCATAGAATGCCTCCTGTGTCCCATTCTTGGATCAGTATTAAGTCTAGGGTCCGACACTGATGGATACGGTGGCTGAAAAAAGGGGCCATTTCCTGGATAATTCTGATAATATGGCATGCCTTGCATGGGATACGCTTGATAGAGTGGGGGAGCACCAGGAGGAGAATGAACAGGCCAGGGAGGGAACATATGAGGAGGAAACTGCCCCTGAAAGTATTCTTGATGCCCTGATGGTGTTTTGTGATCCACAGGAGGCTTGTCATCTGGGAAAACAAGGAGAAAAGTTTTCTAACTGAAAATTATAAACATATTCATACATAAAACACCACATTTAGGGTTAGTTGAGGAATAATATTGAAAAGAATCCATGCAATCAGTAAGCACCTTTAAGGCCCTAACAATTGTACATAGTCCAATTGTCTTGAGGTACTATGTGGACACCTCATGGTTTTGACACCAATACCAGAGCCAGACTTACTTATTTTTTACCCTTTTCAAGATTTTCTGGGATGCTGCCAGAAAATAGAAATTGCCCCTTGAATCATTTTTTTTTTTTTTTTTGATACAGAAAGCTCTGAAGCTATAAGCCCAGAACGTAGCCAAAATAAGGGTTCGCTGTTTAATTTAATTAGTTAGTTAGACAAACACTGTTTACTTTGAAAAGTCCTACATAAAGTTTTGGGGCCATTATTCTAACCTGTGCATGTCACTTGAAACTCTCTTTTCCAAACAATGAAATATGATTAGACCATAAGTAATAGTTATGAAATAAATGATTGAGCGGTCCCTTCTGTATTTGCAAGTCAAACTTCATCATGCAAACACATTCATCCATCCAATGAAATACCACTGAAACCTTTCTCTATTTTCAGAAATGGAAATTAGCAGGTTACGCAAACATTTCAAGAAAAAGAAAAATGGGGCCCCCGACATATTACTAATGATAGCATCATAATTATGTATTTAAAGGGTAGCTATGAGAATATACCTGCACTTACGGCACTAGCTTTCCCGTTATTTTCTAAAGCCAACTCATAGTCTTTGGGCTTGTTGTCCACATTTGCTAGCATAATGCCTGATGCATTCATGGCAGAGAAGTCTGATCGGCTACACATTGCTTCAGCTGCTTCGATTTCAAGCCACTGACCAGTTTCATGCTTTCTTCTCCATAACTCCATAAACTTTATACATGCATCCCTGTTACATTCATAAGTGGTTGATTTGCTGAAAAAATATGAAATCTCCACCACAAAATGATAAAGATGGTCACTCAAAGACAAGCTGCTTACATTAAACGCAAGGCTCCAAAGCATTCAGCAAATGAGACCAATGGTGGCATGTGATCAATGTCAAAACCGGCAGCTACAGCACGTGCAAAGGCCATGCCTTGCTCTTTCTGCAGCACAGTTTTGCGTGTCTCCAGAACTTTCAAAAGTTGAACCCTAATACAAACCCAACAAACATGAGATTATTGGTCATAAAAATGTGACAAAAAGACATTAAGATCATAGCAATCTCAAAGTTAGGCATGACACGAGGAGTTTCCACTCATTACTTCCTTTTTTTTCTTTTATCCTTTTTCTGGAGACAAGTTATGCAGCATTATTCTCAACCAAAATGTGGCCCCCCTCAAAACAAACATTTTCTCAGTAGTGGAAGAATAGAAGCCCATGCATACTTGGGCAGAATTTTCTAAGCAACTAATCTGCCTGTTAGAAATTGGTGTGAAAATAAACGACATACATTCTAAAAACGGAATGTCATTGATAAAGGATGCAATAAACTTTTTGTACAGCTTATAAGCGTATATAGGATTGCACTTGGACATATTTATGACATCCATAACTTACTCACCAAAAGCAGAAACTTGCAAGAGGCTAAATAATGTAAAATGTAATCACAACAAATCTGATAGTTTTCTGTGAATAGTGAAAACCATATATCATCCGTCACACACAACAACTCTGAATAAGCAGTTTAGTTTTCTGATAATTTTATTCTCATGGCAGGAATGTTTAAAACATAAAAGCAGGAAAAGATACTTTGAATTCCCCTCCTGTGTGGTGGATACATTCACTTCAGTTGGATTTGCTGCAGGCTGCCATAGACCAAAAAAAACCCACTTAAACTAATAGGCTAAAATGTCGATTGTATTGTATGAGTAATCAGTGAGGACTAACTTTGTAAAGGACAATTGCTTTCTCCTCATTAGAATCAAGCACAGGCCTGCTACCTGTCAAAAAATTTGAGGAAATGTTGACAAAAAAATACAAAACCCATTAAATTTCGCAAATGAGGTCTCGTCTATTATAAGACAACTGGAAAAATAAACCTACAGAGACAAACCAAAGCTGGTGCTTGACAGAAGCCAAATTTCATAGTATGACAATAGATACAACTTTTTTTAGGGTTTTTTTTTTCTTTTTTTTTTTGTTTTGGGGGGGGGGGGGGGGCAGGGAGAGTATGCTAGTTAAGAAATCTCGTATGCCCCCATACTCTCCCTGCACCCAACGCAAAAACAAAAACCAAAAAAAAAAAAAAAATAAGAAAGAGGCAGAAGAAGAAGAAGAAGAAGACACACTATGAAGCCAAACACAACAAGAAATTAGTGCAAAAATGCACCTTCGTTGACTTCTCCAGGTTTAGCTTGATAATCTTCTACCTGCAACACGGAAAAAAACTGAAATTGACCTCTCCTTCTCAATTTGACCTTGAAATAATAGAGAGCTGATAAAATTTACTTACAGTAGTCAGCCCCATATCATTGTTGCCTTGAATCACAATTGCCTCGTCAATTTGCAAGATCTCTGACTCGAGAGTGTAGACCCTTTCTAAGACCTCTGGAGTGCTTACAAAACGAACAAACCTATAGAAAGCATCACATTTTAGTCAAACATGCAATTTACGGGTAAAAAGTGTTAAATGTAGCAAATTACAAGTTCGATGTGTATAGCAACATCAATGGTCACAAGGCACGACATCAGTATGACTACATGTGTAACCAACAAGACATGGTTCGGGTAGCTATAAGGAAACACTTCCCCTTTCTCGTGAGAGGGGGAAAAGGTCAATAACAATTTTTGCAAGTAAAATAGAAAAGTCACACAACACCTTTCGATCGTGTCCTTTGTAAACCATGTGTCGTCGCTTCCAGACTCCGGCTCTAGAACAATCGAATAACCTCCCTTTGCCATCTGCTCTTGTGCAGCCTTCAAGTGTGCAAGGAATGGATTCAACAAACCTGAAGCTATTTTTTCTTCCTTCCCATTTGCAGATATAACCAAATCATACCTAAGAAAAATCCAAAATTAGGTTACTATAGTTTAATCTCAAAGTAGCCAAGGAAAATTTCAAATAGTTTCCCTAAAGCTCTACCAAAATCACAGTCAAGTCTCGGGAAGAAAGCTTTTACATTTTTATAGAATACGCTACAAAGAATTGCCGCAAGATTTCAACTTCCAACTACATAAAGCACGGTGATTCAGACCGCTTGAGAAACAAGTAAATTTCTCATGAAGAGATAAAAATGTAACCAAAAACTCAGCCGTTTGTTTTAACTAAAACTTATTTCGAAATAGTAAAACAAACTGAAAGGAACCCTGATAAGCAGTATACGCTATTGATTCAAGATTATTACCTTGCTATTCATCAAGAAGAAGAGAAAACGAACAAAACAAAAAAAAATAGGAGAAGAAAAAAAAAACCTGGTTCGAGTGGGCGTTAGCTGAAACACAGCCAAGTCAAGCCGAGTCGAAGACTTCATTTTTTAGAAGACAGAGGAGAAACGGTGAGAGAAGCTGTAACTGAACAGGTCCAGGTCTCAGAAGAAGAGCAAACTGAAAAGGTTGGAACAAAGAAGTTAAAAAATCCGTAAAACCCGTGAAAAAGCGGATTTATTACTCACTGCGACCGGCGAATAGGTTCTGCTTGGAAAGGAGGGCGTTTCTTTTCTTTCTTTCTTTCTTTTCTTTATTTAATTTACAGCTCAGAGAAAAAGTTTCCTGCAGAACAAGAAATGAGGAAAACCATAGCTCCGAAAGATGAGCTTTTAATGGCCACCAGAGGGAGTGTGATTCCTAATTAGTGAGAGTGAGAACTAAAATAAACAAATAAGAAATAAAAGGATCTGCAAGACAGTTTGGCATCGACATAGGATGCCAACCAGAAACTCCTGCAAAATAAACTATATATATTTGACATCAAAATAAATAAATAAATCGTATTTTGCTTTGCGTCGTTGAATTTCGCCTGGAGTGGATATAGATAGCACTAGCCTATGAAAATAGGTGAAAAAGGTAAGGACTTTCTGGTAAATTGATAGTGGAGGTGACGAACGGCACGGGAAACGCTGTAGCGTAGCGTAAGGACAAAAATACCAATCTGGAGTGTGTCGGACAAGGACGTCCCGGACTCCCGTGTTTTTTTCTTAGGAAATCACTGAAATGCCACTTTCGATGCAATTGAGGGTTTTCTTTATGAAAAATATAATTTTAAGTATAATTGTGTACTAAATTGTATATTAATATGATGTGATTGATTAAAAAATAAATTTTATTGAAAATAATGTTAATTTAAATTTTAAGTATGAATAAATTAATATTGATATACAGATTAGTGCGCGACTGTACTTGTATGTAACAAAACTCTTTCTTTATTATTACAAGGCTAGTTTGGCGACTGGATATATGTATAATGCATGTATGGTTTAGATATATAATTATATTCTTTTTCAGTCAAAGATGAATGAGAATGATCTTTTTAAATTAAATTATTGATATCATTACTAAATTATTGACCTTTTTAAACTAAAATATCATATATATCTCTTGATTAAAAAGAAAACATACAACTTTTACCCTAAAAAATCATCCCTAAAAAAGCATAAAGAGATTATAAATTCGCCAACATAATATAAGAATAATTTTATTTATCATCTTCACACACTATATATCATATTTTTTATAATAAATATATAGTATATAGATGATAAATAGAACAATTTAATTAATTTAATAAAAATAAAATAAAATAATAATAAAAATAAAGGCGGTGCGGTAAATTGAAAGAAAGATGGTGGTCCAAATTGGGATTGGAAACACAAGTAACGGAGATTCCTGTTCTTTATAATAAATTGATGTTCTCACTCGTTTATTACGGGCAAGCACAATGACTAGCATACCCTTCTCGCCTCCCTCTATATGACTTTACTTGTGTGTCTGGCACTTTTGGATGAAATGATGCGTGTTACTACTTACCTACTACAACATCCAATAGAATTATTCTATTTTTGTTACAAGTAATATTAATTTAGTCCAATAAACTTGTCCTCTTTTCCCTTTTCTCGGACTGAGTACAATTGTCTGATACCTAACTCAAATTCGTAAATAATTTTTCATTTATTTCATATTGAATATTTGGATTGAAAAAAAATATATATTACCTGTAGTTTTCTCAACAACCACAACCAAACAGGGTCAAATTAAAAGAAAATTCATAGAAATAATAATTGAATTCTTGAAGCAGTTCTCTTATGGTCATGGGCATTATATATTAATATATATAATCTATCTCTTTCTCTCCAGAGCCTTCGATAGGAAAAAGCCTGGCAATGTTATAATTGTTGGTAATAATTTTCACCAACTGCTACTACTGTCATGCGTATGTAGCAAATTCAGCTCTCCCCAACTCTACGTATTCTTTTTTTTTTAAATAAAAAAAACATGTATTTGCTTTTTTTCACTCTTATTCGTTTCATTATTTAATTTTTATCAAGTTAATTAATATGGAGATAGTGAGATTTCAAAAAAGAAAAAAATGGAGATAGTGCACCCTAAATTAATATTTAATAATGGCAATCCTCAGCCAATAATGATAATTTTAAAAGTGAAAGAAGGTTGGTTTTTAAGTTCGTGAAAAGTTAAAATAAATAAATAAATAGAAGAAGAAGAAGAATGAAACTCCAGGCCCGGCCATCATTGTAGTTAGAACAACACTCTTACCGACCATACATCAGATAATTGGAAATTTGTAACCACTCAAAACTTACTAAGGATATTAGTTTAAAAGGGTCATTCTCATTCATCTTTGAGTGCAGAAATATATTTCTAAACCTTACATACATACACCCAATCGCCAAACAAGCCTCTATTCATTATCAAGTTTACAATTTAACTAAAAATTGAAGCTTTGGTAAAAGTTAAATTCATTAGATATTAATCCAAATTAGACTATCTATTCTAAAGTTAAAATATAATATAATACTATATATTTTAATAATAATATTTTTTTATATTTTATAGATATACTTCACATATTAATTAATAATTTAATTTTTATTTAAAATTATTTTTCCTAACTATTTTTTATATCAACCTAATTATTCAACATAAATATAGTCCTGTTTACAAAAAATATTTCTTAATAAATTTAAACATAATATAACCTTTTTTACTAATGAAAGTTTTAATATATGTAGAGCACCAAGCCTATAATATTTATGAAAAATATTATAAAGAAGTCTTATATTATTTATTTTTATTTAATTAAATAATTAATATGTAATTTGTCATTTTTATTTTTTTATTTAAACACATACGTATTTAAACATTAAGATAGAATAATAAAAAATATAATAATTTAAATGACAAATCACATATTAATTAAATAAAAGTGTGTAGTATAAAATTTTAAATATATATCTTTATATTAATAAGTGCCAATAACTTAAGCTACAGTGTTTTCGTCTAATATTTTTATTTCCAATTTTTACCCTTAACTTTATTCTAAAATTACAGATAGCTTGTTTTTATTTCTATTTTACCGACAGATGTTTTAGTCTTTTTACATTTATGATCTTTTTTCTTCTTCTTTAGCGCCGACATTCACACTCATTTCTCACAAACTCTCTCTCTCTCTCTCTCTCTCTCTCTCTCTCTCTCTCTCTCTCTCTCTCTCTCTCTCTCTCTCCACTTATTCCTTTTCACCGCCACACCCTCGCCTCTAGCAAAGCAAAACAGAGACACCACCGCCTCCATCAGTGAAGCATGGTCTCTCGCGTTGGATCTCTGACCCGTGGTTTGATCATCCATCCTTCGTCATACGCATATAAGCATATGTGGCTTTTTCCCTGTTGAGTTTTTATTCAGTATGGTTTTTATTAACTGTTTGGTAATTTGTTTTCCTGTTGCGTATATGCATATGATGTATATGATTGAGCCATTTGCTTTGTGTTTGTTGTGTGGTGGTTGGCCTTGCATGGAAGCTCTGGTTCGGTAGCAGAGGAGCCCGTGTCATGCCGTGTTTAATCTAGGGCTCCAAACATTGGGTTTGAGTTTCATTTTTTGAAAGTTATTATTTTTGTTTGTTGAATTTCAATTTCGAATTCAATCCTCTTTGTGTTTGGTTGTTTTTTACTCATGCATATGTGTATCACGAATTTTTTACTCATGCATATGCATATCATGAACTTCATTTTGAACTGAGAGGACAAGAAGCAGAAATCATACCTACGAAATGCCCAAATTATCTCTCTCTGTACTTTTTTAATTTATGTATTATTTTCTTTATAGATTTGATGATATGTTCTGTGATTTTTGTTTGCAGGGGAAGGAGAATATTACTCTGATTGGCTCAAAGATCACAGTAATTTCAACTTCGTGCCTTGTTTTTTATGTATTTGTTTATCATAACCAGTGTTTCATTTGTTTGCTTAGGAAAGTCTAATGGGTTTTTTATTACTCTGCTTGATTGAAGTGTTTGGTAGAGTTAAAAATTTCCTGAAATTTTTAATTTTAAATTAATCTCACTGCCTTGTATCAGGATCACATGCGACAAGCTGGGGATGTTTGTTTCTCCAAAGTCTTCCGTGAGAATGGTAGGTTTTTAGTTTGAGGATTGGGTTTAACAGTTTGTTGTGATTGTATCCGAACAGCTTGTGGTTTAGCCTTTTATCCGTGGTGGGAAATAATATAGTTTGGGTGAGAGTTATTATGTGCTCTTGTTTTTACTATGGTGGGAAGATTAGCCGCTAAACGATAAAAAAAAATCCATTCGTGTCACTAATTTGGTTGCTTATGGAAAATCATTGTTGCTAATTTGGTTTCTTATGGAATTGTGTTATTTTTCTTCGTCTCAAAGTTTGCTAATTTGGGTCTGTTAATTATGCCTCAAGGTTTTTAGTTTCTTACATTTGCTAGAATTATTGAGTGTGAAGTTTGGTGATAGTGGATATTAGCTCAACAAGATGATTCGTATGTTTTTTTAACCCATATGTTACTCTGTTTCTTAAAAGCAATGGGACATAGAATTACTTCACATATCTTGCTTTTTTATTTTGGGTTAAATTCATGCTTAATTTAAATCCTATTAATGATAGAATTCATGAAGTCCATTTCTTTAGTGTCTTGGAAATGAGGAATCATAATTCTTGGAGATTTCAAATCATTTGACTTTCTTTTTTCATCTTGGACCTTTCATCCTTTTTTTTTGCAATACGTGATGGGATATTTGAATGAAAATAGACAGACATGTATAATTTTTCGCATTTGAAATAGTGGGTTTGGACTTTTGGACGCACGATCACATCACATAGCCTCCTTTTGTTGTTATTGAATTCAACAAAGTAAAGGCAAAAATCTAGATTTTTTTTGTTTGTATTTATTTTAGACATGAGTGCAAGAGTTGGTGATGACTTTCAAAGAAAAATACAAATGTTTTAGCAAATGGGAGATCACATATATGTCAATTATTTCCAGATGTTACCATATATAGATTAAAATATTTTTTTCTTATAGTATCAGATGAGAGAATTAAAAAAATAAAAAATAAAATTGCATGTGCTCCCGCATATATATATAATTTTAAATATAAATCCATCATTCAATATACTACATATCATCTATTTTTTTAATTTTTTAATTTTTTATTAATTTTTTAGTATATGAATAATAAATAAAAAAATTAAATTAATCTTAAAAAATAAATCTAAAAAAAATTTAAAAAATATTTAAAAAATAAAAATATAAAATATGTGGTGTACGAGACTCATTGTATGATCACCGATATAAAAGAATGTTGAAATCAAATCTTGAAGGGATCAAGAGTGAATGCAGACGTTGAGACAAGAGGGATACAAAAATAGTTGGGGGACCTACATCTTGAAACGTGATAAAGTATTTTGAAATTAAGCCAATTCAGACAAATATCAATTATCTATATCGAGTGTTAGGTGCGACATGTATGCTTTTTCCTTATTCTTTAATTTTTAAGTGAAGTAGAAAAAGAAATTGAATTTGAAGAGGGTCCATTTCCAAGTACTTAAAATGGATTGGCTTAACCTTACTTGCCAAAATATTTAAAAATCAATTTAAATAATTTAATTAATATTATATTAATTTTCTTATGTACAAATTAGATTCCTAACACTCAATGGCCACGACTGACGGCAGACAAAAACACATACATAAGAAGACGAGAGATGAGAGCGAGAGAGGCGGCTGCCATGTAATTCCCAATTTGAACTAATAGGCCCCACCATATTTAACAAAAGATGATCATAACTCTCTCATCTAATAAGACAAAACGGTCCTACCATGAGACGATAATTAAATGTGTACAATCTGAAACTGATCATGACTTGGACAGGTAAGAAAAATAAGTCGTGTCTTGGACCAGTTACCAAAATTTGAAGAATTATATTTATTATCTTTACCCAGTACACATCTCGATGTCACCGTCTACAGTTCCTGTGTCTTTCCTCTAAAATCTTCTGAGACTTCCACTTTTGCATTATTGATATGCCTATGCTCGAGATCATAAAAGATATATTCTTCATACATGCATACATGCCTTTTAACTTTTTCTTTTCTCAGAAAAGTCTTTCGAAGAAGGCAAGGGATAAAGTTTTAAATACGATCACTTTCAAATGTCCAATATGAGCAAGACTACTTGATTCTTTTCTAAGATGGTAAGTGGTAGTCTTTTAGGATATGGACAATTTCAAATTTCCAACACTTGAAAATTTTTCACATTTTATATGATTTGCTTTGCTTTCAAGAATCATATCGCACTTTAAAAAAATACCAAACACAAGAAATAATGTAATAGACCATGTACGAGCCAGCCTACCAGAGCGTTGATGCGAGACATTTTAAATTGAAAATCATAAAATTTAAAATAAAAAATTATATTTGTAACAGCCCGCTAGAAATTCAATTGTGAAATTTCTGTTAACTTTAAGAACCTCGTGAAAACCCCATAAGTTTTCACGAATCCATTAATCATATAGGTTTTTGTCTAATTACATAGTTAGTGTTATTATTTACTATGGTATCAGAAGTGTGTTTTTGATTATTGGAGATAGTTAGAAGTGTCAAAATGTATTATGGTTTGTGCCATTAGACTCGGAGGGTTATTTAAAGTCTTATGGCGCAATAACATTTTTTCATATTTTCGGTCAAAACGTATGTTTAAAACTGTAGATATTATTGGATAAAAAGAAATATCTTGAGGTAATTTTCATGAATATTATTGGGTAAAAATATTTTGAGTTGATTTTTATAGATATTATTAGATAAAATATTATGAGATAATCTTTTATAGATATTTTGGGTAGGAGAAAACTACACTCAACTCTCAACTCCAGCCTCATCTCTTCCATATCTCATCCATAATTATCTCCAGCCACCTCTCCCCACGAAATTATCTAATTACACCTTCCAATAAAAGATTATCAAACACTCTCTCTCGGACAGCTTTTAGGAGGTCTTTTGCACGCCCATTTCGAAGCTGTTGTAAGTGTTTTATCATAAAGTCTCCTTCATATAAGTTGTTCCTTTTTTAGTCTAGTTTACATGGATATATTATTTGCCCCATTTGAAGATCATTTGGTCAGTCAAATATTGTATAAACTATAGAAAGGTCATTCTGGGAGATAAACTGGAGAATATGTTATAGTTTGGAGTTTTTGACCAAGCTAATGGATAGATATTGGTCCGAAATTTTTATGGAGTATTGTTAACATGTATATGTGACTATTGGTTGAGGATTTTTGCATGATTAAAGGTTTTGATGAAAGATTTACTTAGATTTAGAAACTTAGAAACTGGAAGAAGAAAAACAGTTTCTGTTTTGAGAAAGTTTAACTCTTTGGTGGTCTAAACCTATTCTAATGACTTTAATAATTTTATTGGAGGATCCTAAGTATCTTATATACATGTTATATTATTATTTTGAAGATATTTGATGTTAGTTTCAAAGATATGAAATTTTATGCAAAGAGATATTCAAACAAGCCAAAGTATGGATATTCTTGGCTAAATTTATGTTTTGGTTAATTTCTAACCATGTGATCTTGAATTAGAAGCTTATATATGTTTTAGGACATCTTTTTAAACCATGTGATGGTTTGGTTTGAAGATCATATATTTATAAGTCATAGATCAAGATTTTTATCAAAACTAGTTGAGGAAAAAGTTTCTGTTTTTGGATTAAGTGTAAAACCAAAAACTCCAAATGTTATTTTGTGATTTTGGTGACTTTGGTTTGATGATTTAAAGCATGGTTGATGTTAGGATGATATTATGAATATGTTAGAAGTAAGATTTGATTTTTTGAAACTCTTGGAGATGTTTTGATTTAATGTCAAAACTTGTGATTCAAGTGCTTGGATCTTTTTACAAAAAAGTTTGGTGTTGATTATTAGCTTTTTCTAAATGGATGTTTTAAGTATGGTTTTGAACTTAGGATTGGAAGATGTTTGTTGCAAAATTTTGGGTTTAAGCATGAGTTTTGAAGTTGGAAGGAATTGCAACAAAAATAAAGGGAAATGGCCTATGGATGTTTCAACCATAGTGTGTTCTTCATAGTTGTGTTTTGTTTTAAATTTTTCTGAGTTGATATTTAAGTTTAGGATAAAATTTACATGAGGAATGTAAATTTTAGAAACTTTTAGAGTTAGTATGCAAAATCCTTAAGTTATGGGTAAAACAGTCATTTTTCCACATGTAGAGAGTAAAATGAAAATTTTACTCTTTAAGTTAGTATTTTCCATATTTCAAATTATTAGTGATTTAGTTCTAACTTTTAGAATTACTAATTACAGTTCCTCGTGATCGCACTTGAAGTTTTATAAGAAACGCGGAGATCGAGGTAAGTTAGCTTTTAACTTACTAGCAGTCTACTGTGTATGTGTGCTAAGTAAAAGAATTACAGTGTATGTATGTATGTTATCATATATGTCATGCCATGCCAAGTTATCATGTAATTGTCTATTATACAGAATTTATTCTGTCATCAATTTTTATCTGTTACATAATATATTCTGTTATGTATTACTGTACATTACAAGTACGTCATGCTAAGTATGTCATCTATTACATGTAAGTCAAGTCATGTAATATTCACTGTTGCAAGTATGTCATGTTAAATATGTTGTCTATTATATGTTATACCATATTACGAAATGTTTCTATCTCAAGTTGGTCATGTATTCTAAGTTATGTTCAAGTCACGTTATGTTACGTCAGGACTTCAGTCCTTTCGTATTCCAGTCACGTTTCATCTTGAGTATATTCAGTTTATGTAGAATACATGGGGCCACAACAACTGTGGAGTATGTATTTAACTGCATAGTGATGTATAGAATACATGGGGCCACAACAACTGTGGAGTATGTATTTACACATAGAATACATGGGGCCACAACAACTGTGGAGTATGTATTTTTAATGTTAAGTCAAGTTTGTGTAGAATACATGGGGCCACAACAACTGTGGAGTATGTATTCACACGTAGAATACATGGGGCCACAACAACTGTGGAGTATGTATTTTTCATGTTAATTCAAGTTTCAGAGCAAGTTCATGCTAAGTCAAGTTTCAGATCAAATTCATGTCAAGTCAAGTTTAGTTCATGATTCAATTTAAGCTATGTCAATTATGCTATGTTGTACGCTAAGTTATACTTTAATTACTTATGAATTTGATTATGCATTTATGCTTTTACTGTCATACATGCATCATTAGTCTGTATGGAAGTTTTTTGTTAACTTGCTGAGATTTGTAATCAAATCTCACTGTGGTAGTCCCAACTACCATTCCCCCCGAATGGTAGATCTTGTTACAGGACCTGAAGGAAGATCAGGAGCTGACCAACTAGATACAGTCGACTGAACGACGGTGCGTCGTTAAGGTTAATATAGTAGTTAAATTACTACTTGTACGATGGAGTTGCATCTCCAGTACTTTTAGATCATAACTATTTTGGAATAGTTCTGTGATCTTAGTTATTCAATGTATCTTTATATATGAAGTATGTTTTAAGTATTTGGGATATTTTAATTTGGTGCATAGTATTGCTAAAGAAAAAATTTATCCGCTGCGAATATTGCATAATGTTAGATGCATGTTAGGATTATTGCATCTTATATGTCATGAACGGGGGCAGGTAACCTTGTGTTGCATGTCTTGACGCTTCAAATGTCCGTCCAATCCCAAACGGAATTTGGGGGCGTCACAATATTACCTTATTATATTTAAATAGGAGTAAAATATAACGGAAAGGAAGACCAGTTAAGCTGGCAAAATCATATGGATGGGTTATGTGGTCTTCTATTTTGAACACTTTGTAAAGTATATAGCCTATAGGGTTGGTATAGATATAATAATGAGGTGTGTGTAGGGTTATCCAAGTGCAGGTCACCAAAACCTAATTTTCAAATCGAAGCCAGGGGTCTCTGGTCTATGTTGGTGTACGTCCCTTTCCCTCTTTTGGAGTTTGGGCAAAATATGCAAACCTTCCAGGGAGTTTTTTTTGTTTTTTGTTTTTTTTAAAAAGTAGAGGACAACACCTCCAACTTTATTAATGAAATCTGTCATTTATGTTGGAGGAAAATCATAACCAGCAAAACAAATGAGTGAAATGACCAACAAAACAAAAAAGAAAAGGCCTAGAAGGTGGGTGTCGTGGCCTGATTTCATGGGATATTCTCACTTTCCTTGAGCATGCATATCCTGCTTTCTTTAACAGGTCATTAAGTGCAAGTGACATTTTTTTTTTCTAACAAACATGTCAGTGTCTTGATGTTGACAAATTGCGTTATGGTATTGAGGATTTGGAGGCTCATGATGAAAATTATATGCATGAAGAATAACTTTTTCCATGTCTCTTAGTAAATCTTCTGGCCATGGAATGCATATATGCTTGCAGCATCATAAATGGTATGATCTGCTGTAAGCTGTTTGTTATATTACGTGGCTCATATCGAATAGAACATGTATTCAGAGGAAAGCAAGTTGATGCTAGAGTAAAGTGCAAGGTAAACATTTTCCTCATATTTTGAAATTAAAAATTTTTACATGGTAGTTAAAATATTTTATTTACTGATATCAACGAATGATAATTTATTTATTGCTGTCAGGTGTCGAGTTTACTTAAATGTGTATGATGATACCATATCGACACCCGTTGTTATTTTTGAAATCTATACAATATATTTATATGTTTATAAATTTATATATTTTTAAATTTATACATTTAAATACGTTTAAAAATTTTTATACATTATCTTTTTATATGTTTTTTCATTGTTACAGGAACATCTGCCTTATATTGAAAACATTGCAAACAACATTGAAAATAATGAGTGGATCGTAGTCTTGGGCGCGCAGATTAATGAATCAGTATATCTAGATATACTAATTATTTTTTCTTCTTTTGTAAGAACATGATGAACAAATCGATTGATCCACTGTATTTTTAAGCTGCTTTTTACAATCCGACATGGGTAAAGTGGAGCAGGTCGATAAAAGTTGTATCATAAAGCTATATATATATATTTAATATTATATGGCAAAGTAATCACGTAGTTAATTCATTCTTTATAAACAGCTAATTAATTAATTAATTAATATCAAAATGCTTGCTTTTGAATTTTGAGCAGACACCCGCATATAATTATTATATGATTAGGTCTAATCTTATGATGGTTTAGGCAATGCTCATGAAGTGAGATCTTGGTACAACACTTTGGAGATTCTTTTGATCAATTTGTATTATTTTATTGCAAAACAGGACAATTACTTACCAAATTGCATGCATGCTGACAATTTCGTGGATGTGCAGCAGGCCACAATACAAAACAGCATGCAGTATCCACTACTATTACTACATCACTCTTAATCATCCTCACCCCCTTGCCCCCTTGCCCCCTTCAATTTTTTGTTTATGAAAGCATGATATAAGAGTGACTCCATCCATGAATTAATATTGTAATGCATGAAATCGTAATTCGTAAAAAGATGACAGATTTTTTATTTTATTTTTTAGATAATTTAATTAAGATATCTTATTCCTTAAAAGCCGGAGAGAACATTATTACTGTTAGAGAATAGATTTGGTAAATATTTTTGAGAGCGAGAGAGAGGCTTTTAAAAAGATTTATTTTCTCTAAATAAAGCAAAATTATTGTTCTTGGTCGAGCCCTTTACGAAAATTTAAGATATGGGTACCACTTAATTTTGTTGTTAAGCGAAAGCTACCACAGGAATCATAGACGTGAGAGACTCGAAGTTAGGATCGGGTTGATCATCCAAGTGGTGCTTGCTGTCTTATAATTTTCATAAAGATAGATTAAAACTCTCATTTAGCAGTTAAAGAGTGTAGAGACTTTTAGTGAGATAGCAGTTAGATTTGATTAGAAAATAGGTGAGGTTGTCGGGAAAGAATCCAAAATTGATTGACGTGTTGAATTGAAGATTGCAAAAAATTAATGGAAACCGTTCAGTTATTTTTACTTCTCTCTCATTTTCTTTCTTTAACTTAGAAGTTTAAGCACATTTTTTATTTTTTATTTTTTTTATTTTTTGCAATCTTTAATCAATCATAATTAATGTTTTTATATTTTTTTTGTTAAGACTAAATACCAATACTGTAATTCGATAATTGATTAATAATGAACGGGTAGTGTAATGTATTAAATATAATGTTATATCATGTTGATGGTGTTGCGAGTAGAGTAGTTAATCTAGGGATCTAACGGGTCGAAGACATACTTAGTCGAGCATCCAAACAAGTCGTAATTCACAAAAAAGTAAAACCGAAAACCACTTTAAGGATGCCTGGTTTTCATTTGGTGGGAGAGAATCCACTTCTCAGCACAGATACATTGCATGTGGGTTTCCCTTGTGTGTATTGTCACGTACACAAACCTCCTACATTCCTCTCACGAAATAAAACTGTTCTCCATTGACCCACCCCGACTCCTATCATTTCGCTCCTCACCTTCTCTTTCCTCTCACTTATTTTCTCTACTTTGTTTTGCCCTATCTCATAGAATTTTCATGTGGGTTTCCGTTTTTGTTGATAAAGCTCTGTACGAAGAGATTTTGGCCGTTGTCTTCTTTGGTTTTCTCTTTTTTGCTCTGTTTGGAGGGTTTTCTGATGGAAAACGGTGCGGATTCGACCTCCCATGATTTTTTCAGCTGTACCCATGTCTAACATCTTCGGTTTCAGTGGTAAACTCTCAATTGCTTTAGAAAAACATAAATGATATACTTGAAGTGTTCTTCTAAATAACATACTCAATAAAGAATTCATCAAAATTAAGTTGTTAACCTCTCTCTCTCTCTCTCTCTTCTTTTCAACAAAAATGGTGACCCTCTGTTTTAGACCAGACAACTCTGATCCGTAAGATTTTTACAGGTCTTCTGTAGCTGTCAGGCGCTGCAGCTATAATACTACATCGCTCTTCTGTATCTGTCAGGCGCCGCAGCTATGATGCTACATCTCTTGTCTCTTGTAGAGAGATGCTTCACGAAAGATGTTATGAAGTAATAGAGTGATATTCTGTCATAATTTTCTCTATAAAAGAATTATTCAACTCATTTTCTTTCGCATCTCATCTTCTTCACTTTTCTAAATTTAGTCTGCATTTTTACTCTGTAATCTCTTTCTGCTTTCTCACTTTGCAATGGCTCGACAATCTTCTCATTACAAATATATGAGGTATTCTGCACCTCGTTCACCAGTTGTTTCTGCTTCTTCCGTAGGTACTATAATGCAATCCAATGATGATCTGACTAATAAGTCAGATAATGAAATTATCTACGACCTTGTGAGTCTCGGTACCCTATACTCATCAACCCTTGTCGCATATTCTCAGCGACTACAATCTAGGACTGGTGGGGTTGACAAACTTCACGAGAATATTTTTATCTTTCAGCGGCTTCTTATGGAGTCCAACATGAAGATGGAAGCACTAAAGCGAGAGAACAGAGATTTAAAATCTTTGCTTAACTCTTCTTTTCGAGTGGCTACTCCTTTAGATAGGAAAGACATGCAGATTTTTGAAGAGTAAGAGCGTTTAAAGATTGAAGCAAAGAGCCTCAAATTTCTGTAATTTTGCTTTGTGATAATAAAATAATACTTCACAAATATTCATATTTGTGTTTCTATCTTCTATTAGATCTTTTATGTGTTCCATTTTATTTCTCCTTTAATAATGCACAATTTCTTACAAAACCATAATATGAATCTGAAATACTAATTGTATTTAAGAGATAATATTTTAGATCTAATAATTTCATTCATCTCCTCCATGAATGTTCTCTAAATCCCAATTGAAGCTTGTCATTTTACAAATTTTTTAGTTACAATTCACTTGTAAAATCTTTGCTTGTTATTTGGAAAAATTCCAGTGGATCAAGATATCAACAATCATGACAGTGTTGCTGGTCTCCTTCTAAACAGGTTGATTCACATGAATAACCTCAGTTGCTTCAGTATACTGAATGAGATGTACTTATTTCTTTTGTTCTTTATTTTAGGACATTTTGAACTTTTGCCATTTATTGTAGTAATAACATAATTGAAGATAAACTGATGACTACTGCATAATATGCATGGAATTCTACCTGCAGTGTACTAAAATGAAGTAATTTGCTATGTTATATGTAATCAACACATTTCCTAATCAATTTGTGCTATTATCTGCTTCTATAAATTATTGATATGTTTTAGTGTTCCCAGAATAGCAAAAACTTCATTTTAGCAGATGAAACAATAAACTTCATTTTAGTCTCACATGCGACAATAAAAGGAAGCTCAAGGGTGCCAAATTACATGGATGAAAAAGAATCGAGCTAAATGATTTTTTCCACCGAAGTGATGTCAGGGATTACGTATATTAAAATTTTTTTTATCAATAGTGATAGTGCACTGGATAACTGATATTAGACGTGTGGATTCGAATTGTCATTGGAAAGTAGATGACAAGTCCTTATTCAATGTTGGTCCCGGCTTGTCCTCCGTATTCAAAGCAAACATATCTTCCTTTTTGTGGGTTCCTTCCTTTTTTTTATTATTTTTTATTATTATATATTTTTTTAAATTGTTAGGGCTAATTTGGACTATTTTAAAGGGAGAAGGGGGTCCATTACAAATTTTTGATAGTTTAGGAGATGATTGCAACAGATACTGTTATAGTTTGAGATGATTGTGCATATTTTCCTCAAATTGATCTCAACCTTAAAAAGACTCAACAAATATATTAAAAATCAAGAATTTTATTTATTATACTGGGTGATTAGTTTTGCACTTGTTTAAGTACATTAGCTTGTGTCGGGTTTTGTGTTTCTAAAGTTTTTTCAAAAGCAAATGCCTGCTTTATAGTATTGGTCTTGGATTATATAAATGTGAAATGTAAAATTTAACTTATTTTTCATAAAGTTCTTTTATGAAAAAGAAAAAGAAAAAGAAAAAGAACCTTAACAATCACGCGGTAAGTGACAAGAAGGATAAAAGTGTAAAGTTGAGAAAAAAGGAAAATAAGGAGGAGGAAGAAAGAGGACTTGGGGACTTCGACGCTTCTTCCCGCATGACTCTTGGACAACCGAGAAACCTCTGGATGAAAATCACAATTTGTACAATAAGTAAATCTATCATTATCTTATTATTTTATACTAAAGTTATTATTAGAAAATGTTTGTATATCTTCTCTATTTGCCTTTTCAAAGTGGTCATTAGTCACAATTTTTTTTTAATTTTTTTATTTAATAATTAAGAAAATAATTTTAAATATATTGGTAGATTTTTTATTTTTTAAAAATGTTTAAATATATTAAAAAATTATATAAAAAAAAAAAAGAAAAAAACTAAGGGCGGCATGCTCAGCAATAAACACTGAGCAGCATAATTTCTTCTCAGACATAAAAGGTACAGATCACTGTTTAAGTTAAAGCAATGTGCAAGTACTTCATAGTCGTCAAACATGTGTCGTGGAATGTGAAGTTGAACAGGAAATTCCAAGCAGAATTTGACTGCACTACTGAAAAATAAAAAATAAAAAACTTTTGATAAAGTCTCAAATCTCATGCTAATCGCGGAGGCCGAGAGAAAAAGTCTTCTCGAAAGAAAGAGATTGGATTGGAGATATGACATGTTGTTAATTAAACAATGGATTAAGCTTAATCTCTTTCTTTCAAATTATAGTCTCTAAACCTACTAAAGTAGGATTTAAAAAAAAAAAAACAATAATAGAGTTATGTATGAATTAAGAGACGTTAGGTAACATGTCAATAGCAAGCTTTTAAAGGATCCCTTTTGTCATCATGGTGGGTAACACACGCCAGAAACAATTGAAGAAAAATAAACCTTTGGGTAATATATCGCAACTTTTTTAATTCAAAATCTTTTTAGACGCAGAACCTATAATTGAACTTTCAAATGTCTAATATGAGCAAGACTACTTGATTCTTTTCTGAGATGGTAAGTGGTAGTCTTTTAGGATATGGACAATTTCAAATTTCCAACACTTGAAAATTTTCCACATTTTATATGATTTGATTTGCTTTCAAGAATCATATCGCACTTTAAAAAAATACCAAACACAAGAAAAAATGCATGCGCGCTAATAATAGACCATGCACGAGCCATCTTTCACTAAATTTTGTCTTCTGTAATGAAAATAATAGTGTCAAGTAATTGGGCAGACATCATACAAATATGACTAAAGGTATACAGTAATAGATTATAAATCATCATGAATCCGCAAAAAGATTTGGTTGCAACAGTAGTTTTGCAGCGTGATAGGACGTCTGGATGATTGAGGACAATAGGCACCTTAAAACGGTTTTTATGGCTCATTTGTGTTCACTTCGTCTCGTATAGCTGATTCGGTTTTTGTTTCAAAAGGTACGTATTTCTTTAGTTTTATTTCTTTCTTCATGGTAAGGAAAATCTGCCTACACATAATCTGCCTGTGTGTATATATATATATATAATACAATTAAAACTTACAATGCCTTTTGTGTCTAAACAGGAATTGTCCACATCAAGAGATCTAAATATATAAAAGACTCTCTATTGTTCATTTCAAGACCTGTAAGTGCTTTTATATATATATATATATATATATATATATATATATTATATCTCTTTTTGCTGGTTTCTACTTATAATTTTTTTGTGGATCTTTGCTTTGAATGGCAAATTAATTTTGAAAAATATTTTATTTAAGAATTTTGATATGTGATATCGATCTATGCTTTTTATAAGTTCCATTTTCATGGTATTTTTTCATTCCATGTGTTATTTTCTTATCTTCATTTCCTTGTTGATTTAAAGTATAAATAATTTGGTTGTATGTATTTTTCAACATATGAATCAACGAAATTGTTTATAGCATTTAAAATGCATCATGGAGATATGGATTTCGCATCAAGCAATTATTATTTATTCATTTAGTTTTGGTTGTGTTGAACAGTATCCAACTTTTAGAAGAATCATTTGCTTCGTTAACATAATGAGAAGTGGTAAGATTGTGTTAATAAGTTATATAGCATTTTTTTTTGAAATAGTAATATTAATTTTGTAAAAGTTAAGTTTGGAGACTATTTTTTGAAGATCAAAGAAAACAACGAGCGGAGAATATCCCGTATAAAGATTTACCAGAAGAGAAAAAGGAAGAACTCCGTAGAAAACAGAGAGAAAGATATGCTAAAAAAAAGCATCTAGCAGCAATTCCCTCCAATTGAAAGATTCATAATATGAAAAATCTTATTAAAATTTTAATAAATAAGTGTTAACAAATTAAATTATATTAACGTTATTAACAGATTAATTTTTGATATGTTAATATAGTCTTATTTAATAAATGATAATATATTATCAGAGTGGTTGTGTGATATTTTATAATATATTCATTTACAGCAAAGTTGTTGCATGTGTCGTTGTCTTTGTGCTCCTCGATTTGCTGGGTCGTGATCTCCTCATTTTCCACTGATCTTTCATTTGTCCTCTATCTCCAGGTATGTTTTGTTATTATCCATATAAATAAATGTTCCTCTATTTATTTTGTATTATTTTATGAATTCATTTGTCTATGTTATTTTACAAATCAATAAGATTGTTATTTAATATTTGGTTTGATATGAATGTTAATCATATGCTATTATTTATATATAATATTTCTTTATGCTTTAGAGATACATAATTGCAAGCTTGTTTTTTTTTTTTTTTTCTTTCCTTGGATATTCGTTTCTCTGTTTTGTATGTCTGCGTGTTTGACAAGTTGTTATTTATGTCTTCTTAATCTGTCAAATTCCTACAAAATTTGTGATTCGTTCTAAGAATGCTAACTGGTAAGCCGATCTTATTACATAGAATATTAAAATTTCATAAATTGTATCTTCACTAATTTGTATCTAAAATTCTTTAAAAATAAATTTTGAAGAATCTGGAAATGGTGTTGGAAAAAAAAATTGGTACGCTGCTCAATCAGAGGAGAAGAAAGAAGAACTACGTCAAAAAAAGCGGCAGAGGTATGCTGAACTGAAAGAATGCAGAAGTAAGAAAAAATAAACAGAAACAAGATTTCAATGTAATGTATCTTATAATTCAAACGATGATGAAATTATTTGTACAAGAGAAATCGGATCTTCGTCAAATATTAACACTTCTGGTAACATTATACATAGGACCGCATCTACTCTATCTAGAATAGAAACTTGCAACTCTGGCAGTGTTCAGAAAACTTCATCAGTTGGTACTTCTTTCAGACGAATATTACAAACTGACATTTTGGAGGCAAACCACTTACCCTTTGTGCTTTCGTGCCAATATTGTGGAGCAAGAAAATTTTACCATGAACCAAACGGCTTTTGTTGCGCTGATGGGACAATAGCGTTGAGCCATAATCAATTTTTAGATGAGCTTTATCAATTATTCACTTATAATTCAGTCGAGTCTAAAAAGTTTTGTACATATGCATGCACGTACAATAATAAATTCGCTTTCACATCATTTGGAGTTATATTTGATAAAGAATTATGCAGACAAAACAGAGGAATCTACACGTTTAGAGTTCAGGGACAGATGTATCATTATATTGAGGATTTAGTTCCTGAAGATGGACATCCTTCATATTTACAACTATATTTCTTCAATAAGGAGCACGAGTTAGAAAATCGTATTTATGACGCAGAAAGATTAGATCCTTCTATCATTGCTCGATTAATGGATATACTTGAGGTTAATCCATACTGTCGCTTCTTTAGAACCCTCAGCAACATTTCAAGTCTTGAAAATCATACAATTCGTATAAGATCAGATATTGATTTAGACCAACGTGTTTACAATGCTCCGTCGGTATCGCAAGTAGCAGCTATATGGACAGAAACTGACAACTGTACAGAACAAAAAGGTCGAGACATTATTGTTTTTAACGAAGCAGGAGGCAGTCATATTGTTCAGTATTATTTTGGATGTTATGATCCATTACAATATCCATTATTGTTTCCTTTCGGTGACTCGGGTTGGCACCAGGGAATCAAAAAAGTAGAAAGAGGAACGATATCATTAAATGCCCAGGCATTAGAATCACACTTTATTGAACATTCAAATAGCGCGGAAGAATTTCTTCGAAAAGAAGGCCAAGGTAATAAAAAATTTATGTAAATTTAATTATGTATTTTAGTTTCATCTAAATTTTCTAAACTATATTTTATCATATTTTCAGTTTTGAAGAATAAGAAGAAAGTACCAACGGTTTCATGTCGTGAATATTATTGTTTCAAATTACAAATAAGAGATATGTACATGTCGATTTTGTTACTATCTGGTCGTTTGCTGCAACAATTTGTTGTCGATATGTACATTAAAATTGAAACATCAAGATTAGATTATTTTCGCTCGAAACAACATGAGATTAGATCAGATGTGTATCAAGGTATTGTAGATAGTCTTTCAGTTGGAGAAACTTGTGCATCCAATATTGGAAAACGGATTATTCTACCTTCATCTTTTATTGGAGGTCCAAGAGATATGCGGAAGAGATATATGGAAGCAATGGCATTAGTTCAACGTTTTGGCAAACCTGATATATTTCTAACCATGACATGTAATCCAAATTGGGAAGAAATCTTAGAACAACTAAATCCACATGAAGAAGTTCAGAACCGCCCTCATTTAATTGCAAGAATCTTTAGAGCAAAATTAGAAGAATTGAAAATTGATTTGTTTAAGCGAGAAATTTTTGGTAAGGTTGCAGCATATGTTTATACCATCGAATATAAAAAAAGAGGTCTACCACATGTTCACTTCTTAATTATACTTCAGAAAGACTGGAGAATTTATGCACCTGAAACTTTTGACGAAATTGTTTTAGCAGAAATACCTAACAAAACAAAAAATTTACATTTATATAAAGTCGTCCTTAGACACATGATGCATGGTCCTTGCAGAATATTAAATCCAGCCAATATATGTATGGACAAAGACGGCATCTGTAAGAATCGATACCCCAAAGAATTTACAGCTAACACAACTGTTGGAACTGATTGTTTCCCGTCATACAAACGTTCTAACAATGGAATCATTGCTAGAATTAGAGGAAAAGATTTAGACAATCGGTGGGTTGTTCCATACAATCCGTATCTTGTTTCCAAATATAATTGTCATATTAACGTTGAGATTTGTTGTACAGTTAAAGCTGTTAAATATTTATACAAGTATATTTATAAATGACATGATCGTGTTGCTTTCAATATCATTAGCAAAGAAAATAACCAACAAATTGACGAAATCGAACAATTTCAATCGGGAAGATAGATTACTCCACCTGAAACAATGTGGAGAATATACGATTTCACGCTTAACGAAATGTATCCATCAGTTTATAGTTTGCACCTACACCTAGAAGATCAACATTTGGTGTATTTTCGTGCACACGAAGATCTAAACAATGTGTTAAACTCGTATACATCCAAAAAATCGATGTTGACAGAATTCTTTTATAGAAACCAAATTGACAAGAATGCACGAAAATTGTTGTATAGAGAATTTCCTGAAAAATTTGTTTGGGATTCACAATGTAGAATTTGGACTCCGAGGAAAAAAAAAACTGTTATAGGCCGAATTGTTACAGCCAATCCATTTGAAGGTGAAAGATATTTTCTACGGATGTTATTGAATCATATCAGAGAAGCAACGTCATTTGAGAAATTAAGAACAGTTAATGGTGTTGTACTACCAAGTAGCTTAGAAGTATCATGAAGCAGCTACTTCTCATGGTTTGTTAAACAAAGATAGTAGCTTAGAAGATTGTTTAGAAGAAGCTTGTCTATATCAGATACCAAGTAGTTTAAGACACATTTTCTCAACAATTTTGGTGTATTGCAATCCTATGAACCCAAAAGAACTTTGGGAGCGATTTGAAAAAGAAATGTCTACAGATTTTCTTATAAGAAACGTGTCGTCAACAGTTGTTAGGAAGATGGTTCTACAAGATATTGCTTCCACACTAGAATCTATGGGAAAAGATATAAATATGTATCGTTTTGTTCCTGCCGATATATTTTACGGTCAAGATGAATTTACAAATAGAGAAATTGACGACGAACGAGTAGTCACAATTCCAACTGAAGATCTACTTGCATCACAAGTCCTAAATTCTGAACAAAAAAATGCGTATGATTTGATATTGCATACATTAGTATCAAATAAAGCTGGTGCTTTTTTCGTTGATGGCCCTGTTGGTACCGGTAAAACTTTTCTATACAGAGCACTTCTAGCAGAAATTAGATCGAAAAATATGATAGCACTTGCAACTGCGTCATCCGGTGTTGCTGCCTCCATCTTACCTGGAGGACGAACAGCACATTCAAGATTTAAGATTCCATTAAATGCAGATAAAAGCAGCACATGTAATGTGAGTAAACAGGGAAATCTTGCTAAATTATTACGACTTGCAAAATTAATTATATGGGATGAAGCACCCATGTCTACAAAACATTCAATAGAAGCATTAGATAAAATGTTGCAAGATATTAACGATACAGATCTCTCTTTTGGTGGAAAAGTTATTGTTTTTGGTGAAGACTTTCGACAAGTATTACCTGTGATTCGTAATAGCACAAAAGAACAACAGATTGATTCAAGCTTAGCTTCTTCTTATGGTCTATTTTTTAAAAAATAAAATTAACAAAAAATATGAGAGCCAGATTAGATCCAGATTTCTCGCATTATTTAATTGAAGTTGGCAATGGTAACGCACCCATAACTATTGACGAAAATATCGAAATTCCCAAAGAAATGACCATTCCCTATACTAATGATCTTGACTCTCTAAATTCTTTATTAGATGCTGTTTTTGGAAATATTTCTAACTATCCAGATAATTTAATAGAAATGTCAAATCGAGCTGTATTAACTCCAAAAAATCGGTCAGTTGATGAAATAAATACTATTCTCATTAACAAATTCCCTGGTGACGTTGTACGATATTATAGCTTTGATGAAACAATTGATGTATCTGAACAAGGTATTATGGAAGATTTTTTAAATACATTGACACCGAACGGATTGCCACCACATGAATTGTTACTTAAAATAAATTGTCCTATTATGTTACTTAGAAATATTAATCCTTCAGAAGGTCTTTGCAATGGAACACGATTAACTTGTTGCAATTTTAGTCGTAATCTGATCGATGCACGAATTTCATCTGGTCACCACAGTGGTAAAAGAGTTTTTATACCTAGAATTGCATTTTTATCAGAAACAACTGAAAATAACGGCTTCCCATTTAAGAGGACACAATTTCCTGTTAGGTTAAGTTTTGCAATGACAGTAAATAAATCACAGGGACAAACGTTAAATTCTGTCGGAATATACTTACCAGAACCTGTCTTTTCTCATGGACAGTTATATGTTGCACTTTCAAGAGCTAAGACTGCTGATTCGGTCAAAATGCTCATAAGACCAACGACAAGTGCTGTTTATGAAACAAGTTATACAAAAAACATTGTATATAGAAATTTTTTAAGATTAACAAATTCATTATAATATCATGCAAGTGTTCCAATTATTTTGATGTCTTTTGTAATATCATGTGAGTGTTCCAATTCTTTTATGTTATTATTATTCATATATTGTTTTTTTTTTCATTTTATAATTCTATAAATTTTTTTTGTTATATATTCACATTTGTTTGTCATCTAATTTTTAATTACAGTGAACATGCGAACCGTGTATACATCTGTTAGGGACATTACTCCAGCCACAAGAAATTGGAAGATCAAAATGATTGTTACAGAAAAGTCACCAAAACGTACAGCGCAAAATTCAGCAACAAAATACCAAAATTTGATACTTTTAGATTCTGAGGTATTAAAATATTACTCTTCATTACTTATCATTATTTTGTGTATGGTTCAAAATTAAACAATTAAATTTATTCATTGTCTTCTTACAGGGAAATCGCGTGCATGCAGTGATCTTTGGGAAAGACATCAATCTACGTAATGATACACTGTATATCTACCAATCATACTATATCGCAAATGCTTTGGTAAGAACAATGGATCCAAGGCATCAAAGAGGACCATATCAGTTTCAATGGACAATAAACTCCAAGACCATTGTTGAAGAGATCGAAGAAGACGAGCCAGCACTTAGACTGCCAGAATATAACCTTGTTCATTTGAATGAACTTGGCGTACACATAGACACAGATGCTGAAATAGGTAACTACTATATAAATATCGATATTTTTATATAGTTCCCTCTCACTGCAAAGTAACAATTTCTTTTTTCCTAAACTAGATATTTTGGCACTTGCAATTCATATGAACCCGCCAAATGAAGTGAATACGAACCATGGAAAATCGTTGATCCAAGAGATATATTTGATTGATCCAGGGTATGAACGTATATTGTCTCACATTGGTAAAATTTTTAGATTAATATATTATAATTGTTTTATTATGATGAATTTAACACCATTTATCATTTTTAATAGTCTAAAACTCCTGCGTTTAACAATGTGGAATCGCTTTGTTTATGACAAATGCAGCGAAATTTCTGACCTTATTCTGGCAAAGCCAATTATTTTAGGAATACGGATCAAAGTTTCTTCTATAATGGTACTTCCTGTTAATATTAACATTGTTGTTAATTGTACATCTTATACTTGTATATTTATTCATTCATGTTTATAATATAGGCCTATTGCTGTCATCAAGACTGACGAGTGTCTTTATTGTTGAACCCCTTCTTTTATCTTTTGTTGCATTACGTACATGGTAAATAACTTATTTAAATACACTATAAATTTAATGTGATTTTTTTCATTGTAAATCTTTCTTTGTTTCTATTGATGTTTAACTTTATTTACTAATTCAAATTTTCAGGGCAGCACAAAATGATAAATTGCTGGAAGAAATCATTGGAAATAGTTTTGGATCAGCTTCAAGTAGTTCTACCGATCCAATCATAAAAGTATCTGAAATCGCAGAAAAACTGATATCTGCTCCAGCAATGGCGGTATATTTTTCTCTTTTTTTTTAAAGCCAAATTTCTTATTTTAAAGAATACAATTCATTTTTTCACTCTTTGGAATTGTTTAATTTTATTCTAAGTTTTTGGGACATGGAGATTGGAGGTTGGTTGGAATGAAATGGAGATGGAGGATGGCAATTTGTGAATTGTGTGTTGTGGATTCAGAACTGTGCATATGCTTCAATTTGAAATGTTGATTGTTTGTTGGATTTAATTTATGTAATAAGGGTGAATTTCGAATCCTCCTATACGGTATTGTTTAGATGTTGATTAGTGCACATAGTTATTTTGTCTTAATGCAGAGGTCCACATATTTGGTTAATGCAGAGGTCCACATATTTGGTTAGAGGCAAATTTAGAATGGTTGATTTTCACCAGTCATTCCACTACGTATCATGCGAGAATTGTAACAAGGCAACTGGCTATGACCTTGGTGAAAACTTCATATGTTATAGTTGCAAGAATGCAGCAATTGCACGGGCAAGGTAAACATTTTCCTCATATTTTGAAATTAAAAATTTTTACATGGTAGTTAGAACATTTTATTTGCTGATATCAACAAATGATAATTTATTTTAGGTGTCGAGTTTATTTAGATGTGTATGATGATACCACATCGACACCCGTTGTTATTTTTGAATCTTTGGCAGAGAAAATTTTGGGATGCACAGCTGTTGATCTTATAGACCGTACAGACGAGGTAAAATCTATACATTTAAATACGTTTAAAAATTTTGATACATTATCTTTTTATATGTTTTTTTATTGTTACAGGAACATCTGCCTTATATTGAAAACATTGCAAACAACATTGAAAATAATGAGTGGATTATAGTCTGGGAGGTTACGCCAAAATAAACTTACTGTATTATCTGTTAATAACGTCCCAGGAACAGCAGAATGAGTTTCCAGACTTTTCTTTTGAAACTTTTGACTATTGTAATATATAAGTACAGGGTACTCGTGTATAGTTATAGTTATGTTTATTAGAGTGCTGTATTATAGCAATGAATATTTTGCAAACAATATATATAATGTTTATTATGAAGAGGAAGAAAATTGTTAAAATATAGATAAAATTCTGTCTATTTATAGCTAAATTAAAAAATTTTTAAATTGTTACATTTAAGAAAAATATCGACTAGGCATACGTGTATCGCACGTGCTACTTTACTAGTGTATATATATATATATATATATGTGTGTGTTTATATTTCTGGCTACCTCTTTTATCATCTTCCTTCTCATTAAATTTTGCTTTTGGGCAGCATCGTGTCATGATCATCGCTGTTTTGACTTCTATCCTAGTGGAAGTGACAGTTACAATTTACGAATATATTTTAATGGAAGTGACAGAATGTGCCAATTATCTAATTAAACATATAAGAGTCATGCCAATTACAGCTTATGAATAAACACAGTATATATAATGTATATAGTTAAACTTACTATAATATTATAAAAATATTAAAGCACAAATATTTTTTATATTGACTTACGTTGCAGACTTTCATATCAGCTGTGTTTAGTCTATAATTAATATAGCAGCTAAATATATCTGAATATTTTTTTTAACAAAGATGCCTATCAAATGTGTCTATCAAGTCTATATTTTTATTTTTATTTTCATCTTATTATATTATGAGTAGTCAAAGTCAGTAGTCATAGTATAATTTTCTATTTTTTATAAGATACGGTTTCATAAGAGATCTTGCCGTACGTACGTTAATTAGATCATCTATATTATATATCAAGATGCCGCAAGGAACTGCATGTCCACTTGAGTCTGAGTGCGTCCTCCAACTTCAAGGCACGAGGGGGTTCCGATTCCCTTCGCCAGAATTAAGGCACACCGATAGATCTACTCTTGTCTTCACGAGTTATTTAATTTGACGTTGTCTTTAATAAATAAAAATAAATAATGCAACTTTTATTTTTATTTGTGTCAGCGTGCAGTGGTGACTACTGAATCATGTGAATGTGCATGATACAAGACTTGAAAAAACTATTCGATTTAGGCTGATTCACACGAATTGAATTGGTAAAAAATAAACTAATTTTAGTGAACATTATGAATTGTTAACCGATTTTAATTGAGTGATTCAAACTAATTCAAGTAGATTTTAGACTTATTTGACACAATTCGAACCGATTCAAAACTATATTTATTTTTAAGTTGTCTAATAATTAAAGTTTTTGTATTTAATTTATTGTACAAAAATATGATAGAATTAAACATATATTAACTTATTCATTATTGTATTCACTAAGAATAACAAAAAAATGAAAGATAAAACATGTAGTTCTTTTTTTTTCTAATTAAAAAAAAAATAAAGAGGTGAATGAGTATTTTATATTAAATTTATAGTTGTGCATAAAATACTATATTTATCTTGTGTTTATAACTTAATAGTCTTTATCTTTTTCGTATATAAGATATAAAAAAGTCAGACAATTGAGGTTAAATATATAAATTACATATTTATTAAAATTATTTAGATCTATATTATATTTTTATTGAAGCTAGTCATTGAATTTTTATTTTATGTTCTTTTATAGATAATATTATAAGATGTTTGAATTACATCAAATATAATTTTTAATAATTATTATTATTATTAAAATATCCAATTCAAAATTATCATGAATCGCACGATTCTACACCCAATTCCGTTTTTTCGAACCAAGGCATGATATAGCTTCGTGTTGTTATATTAATAATACATGTGTGCCTGCAGTGCAGTGCAGTGCATGAGAGACATTAACGTAAAAAGTATTTATAAATATATCCTTATGATCACTACCATAAATTAGATAAAATAACAGTCACGAGATCATAGGACAAACTTCTTTCAGTTTGGACTGAATTTATATATTTTGGTGAATATCTCAGGTGATGGCATTGTCAGCCTTCAACTATATATAATAAGGTAGTGCTACTATCCACTCAATTGGCTTGCTTACTTGGTATGTCTCTAGTATAAATAAAAAATTACCAATACACTAATAGTCACTTTTTTAATAAGTAAGTAAAAGAAATTTTAAAAAATAAATAAATACATGAGCAGTTAAAATGAGTAGACAAAATGAGAAGGCGTGCTAACATTATTCTATATAGTATTATATTCTATGCAATCTTATTTTTCTTATTATTTTTTTAAAAAATTCCATAATATTTTCCTTATACTTTTATATTAAGGCGACGTTAATATGTCAGTCTCATGTGGTCTGGGTGCATCATTTTTTTAACACTGATCTTAAAATATTCGTAATCGTCAATTAATGTTTTGATATAAATAACAGGGCCGTATCATAAATCTCCAAACCCTACCCTACCCATAAAGGAAATTAATGCCAGCCCAAACTAGCTGGGATTAATTAGTAATTTGCAGCTGGTTTTTTCTTTAATTTCTTAATTACTCTGTTCATGTGAAAGAGTGGTGTGAATAATCCAGTTAAATCTCCCATGCACGAATATTGTTTCATAAAACGAAAAATAAGGAAGTTCATGTGTTTGACACAATTTATTCTAAAGGGTTGTCTCTGATTAATTAGAGACTAATTCCTATAATCATTGTTTTTTTTTTATTTTTTTTTATCAAAATTAGTGAGATCCATCGAGCCAGCTCATTTCTTTTATCCTCGCATGGTAGATCTTATTTGTCTAAAAAAATTAATTTTTTTTTATTTTTTATAACTTGGCCCCCCGGGCTCAAATCATGATTAGCAGAAGCCTTAGAGCATCATTAGCAGAGTTTTCTTTTCTTTTCTTTTTTTCTCATTTTTCTTTCCCTTAATACCTCAAAACTTAAAAAAAAAAAACATTCTTTTCATAAAATATTAATAATAATTAATGATACCATAACAAAAATGTTGTGTGAATTAAATATCAACAAGACAACAAGATCAACTAGTTAGATCTTATCCAGAGAAGCTAAGGCCAGCAGTACTAGTTATATATTAACTATCAAATGGAGTCAAGTACTGAAAAAGGCAATGGCGTAAATAAGAATCCACATCTTCATGATCAGACAGTGACGAGTCAAGAATTTATAATAGTGACACCACACCAGACTTTGCAGTTTGCATTAAAAAAAAACATAAGTAGGAAAGAAATTAACAAAGACACTGAGACAGAAAATGATCGATCACATTGAATCAGGGTAGTCGACTTTGATTTTGGTTGGTATTTTTAGTTGGAGATGGAGTCATTAAAGTTGGTCAATTACCTCAGCACACTCAAGACAGCTCAACTACATAAATTGAATCTGCATCCCAGTCAATCATTTTCTGCACACACAAACTTGCTTACCATTCATAATAACTTTTATGTTTTAAGTCATTTCCTTTCTTCTTCTTTTTTTTCTAGAAAGTTTCCTGCAAAGCGTGGTACTCATTTTCTAGACTCCCAACTCCAATGTTTATTGCAAGTAGCTTGGGTAAGGCTTGCAGATGCATGCAGGCCATCACTTGAAGATATTAAAGCCCAACAAGACTACGGTTTAGACCACTTCATGCATGGAAAATCTGGTACTTTCAAAAAGTGCCATCACTCGGTTTGGAAAGCATGACGTTTAAGGCCTTTGGGATTAGCTCCCTTCCTTTTCAAGCATCAAAAAATGCGTTGGGTGAAACAAAATTCTTCTCAGATCATTGCTGTTTTGAGATGTTTTAAGAAATGTGTTTATTACAAAACCATGCATATTCCAGGCTCCAGCTAGTATATATGGCCGGACGTAACACTCATGTTCATACGAAACATTAGTACTGGAAATATCCAGACAAAAAATTTATTTCCCTATGACTCTTTCAATACCAGAGTGAATACTGGCGATCAAACTTTTTCTTCGTCACTGAGGATGATCTTCCATCATCAGAAAAACTCATAAATCCAAATTCCTCATCATTGCCTCCAGAGGGACTAATGCCAGCAAGCTTTGAGCAAATTCCACTAATAAAACCATCCGCCTTTTCATCTTCAGAGTCCAGCAACAAACCTGATTCTTGAACCTCAGGGCTATCCCATTGGTGTGATCCTACATTAACATTGTTTTTTTTAAATGTGAAATATTTGTTACTCTCCTCATGATCGCGCGTTCCTTCTTCTGAATTAGAATCTTTTGTAGGTGAGCGCAGTTGATCATGTTTGTTCAGCTCGTATGTATCATTCCATGTGGGAGTACTTGTGGTAGAATACGATGAGAGAATTGAAGAAAACCTTGACGTTTCGGAGGAAGATGAGGGAGTAGTACTAGCAGTACTAGAGGAAGGAGAAGCCGTGTTTGGACTTCCAAATCCTTGGATTTCTTTTGTTATTTTGAGAGCTTTCAGACGCGCTTCTTTGAGTGCTATTCCTCCTCCTAGAAGTTTAAGTATCTCCTCTGATTTCTTCTGCATGCTGACGCCCCAGTTGAACCTAACATCATTCACCAGGATTTTGAAAATGAAAGCAAGCATATGATATAAAGCTGGTGCTATGCTAATGGCCTGTCGGCCAACATTATTTGGCTATCCCTTAAAGGAACAGGGCTCCCTTCAAACAGTCAAATTGCCTGGAAAAGAAAAAAAATAGCTCGTGCTATGTATATATATACATACATTTTACCAGAGAAACCTGAGGATTTTATGGAATTACCCCTTTTCATCTATGTGTTTAAATGTTCCAAGCTCTTGAATAATATCAGCATCACGTTGGAATTCTTCAGCCAAATCTTCAGGACCATGAGTTAGTAAGAACGCAAGAAGTACCAGTGATTTGTAGGATTGTCTCCATCGCTTCCAGTCAACGTAATAGAACCTGCATTATTTCTATATTAACATTTAAGAATTGGTAGCAATTGGGGTCTTAACATAACAAGGGAATGGTGATGTAAAGACTGTAAAATGGTCATGTAATGTTCAATATAAAAATCAACGTTTTTACGCTAAAGTAAACAAACCCACCTTCTATGAAGAACATCAATAATTCTCCAATAATCATCCACCTCAAAGGATGCTTCAGCTATTCTTGTCATTGTTCTAGCATCAGGGCTACATGGATTGTTATTTGTAGCTTCTTCGGCCAACCTTGAGAAACGAATATCAATATGATACGTTATCGCAATGCAGGACAGAGAAAACAGCGAATATACGCGGTGTGTGTGTCTCTGAATCGAAAAAAAAAAAAAAACTTTTTGCATTTCTTTTAATATCGTAACACAAGGGATAACTTTTCAGTCCAAACTATAGATCTCTGCTTTAATTTTCCCTCTTTTCTATAAGAAAACGTACCCTTCTAAAAAATAAAAATAAAATCATTTGGTTGGCAACCAATGACCCCTTTCATGCTTGGTGATCTAACCATCCTCCCTCCCTCTATTAATCTCTCTCTAGTCTCTCTTTCTCTCTCTGGATCTCTCTGATCTCTCTCATGAATTCAAACGTCGCTCGTATATATAACACTGGACGAAAACAAATTCAAACAAAAGCTAGCTTAATAGACTAAAATAATTTTTTTCCATGTAATTGGTGGGATTAATTTAATTTCTTTCTAAAAGAAAGTTAGGGTTTATAAGTTATAACTGATCAAAATAATTAATTTTATAAGCAAACCAAAGGTATGTATTAATAGAGTAATACTATACACCACATTTTCATTCTATTTTCAACCTATTAAGTAAAATATGGCTTATTTATCATCATTAAAAAAATAAAGAAATATGCAATAAATGATTATTCAATGGTGATAAATGAGCTACATCATACTTAGTGGGATGATAGTATGGTGTATAGAATTTTTCATATTAATATAATAGGCACTCATGTCAATCGGTAGTCTTGCATTACGCTGCGCATGATCACATGCATGCATGCTTCTTTTAGTGTTCAGAAAGATAATTTATTTTTTGCTATACATGTATATGTGCGCGCGCGCGCGTGTTAATGAGTGTGATGAAAAGAAAAGGAGAGAGAGATCACTTACAGTTCAGCTTCACTAACATCAGTGAAGACCAGCCTGGCAGTTCTGTATTTCTGTTTTAGGAAAAAAGATGCTTGCCTTTTAAACTGGCCTAGCAACAAGGACCCCATAAGAAGGCCGCAGAGACTTCTTCGGCAAAATTTAATTCTATATATATGAACGAAACCCAATTCTGATTATTTTTCAGTGAAAATAAACCCAATTCTGATTATTTTTCAGTGAAAATAAACCATGATCAGCCAGACAAGCTGAATGCAAGAGTTTCCCTTGAAAGCAATAGTTAAACGTTTACAAGAAGTTTAAATTTTCGAACACCACAACATCATGATAAGTAAAAGTCATCCACACGGCCACTACATGAGCTACTTAAACAGGAAAAAAAGCTTATCCAAAGAAAACCCATGCACTATTTTGAGACGTACGAGAATTTTAGACCACAACCATTGTACTTGGGTAGCCATGACTCTAGCTCAGATAATAAAGGACAAGTATTTTCATGTAAAGGGAATACACAATTGGCTAATATTAGAATTTGACCAATTATAATCCATATAATTTTTCTCTCCAATCTGAATATATCTGTGCGCATATATATATGGACTGAACTGAAGCGTAGGACCCAAAACCATGTGTTTGGCTGTTGAACTCATCTCAAACCAATTATTAATGAAACCTATTACTTTTTTAACTTCACATAAAAAAAAGTTAAATTTATTTCAATCTACTTTTTATACATAATTTAAACACATATATCAACTTATATATTTACATTCAAACACATATCAACGGGACTCACAAAATATTATTATTTACAGATCAACTCAGATCATACATCCAAACGCAGTGTTTGTTGAGTGATCACATAAACGTCTTCTATTTTAGTGAACATAGTTTCGGGTTATTATTATTTGTATTTATGTTTTGCTAGTTTTTTTAGAGTATCAAATGTAATAAATATTGTTATGTTCAATTTGGTCTCCAAAATTTTATGGATCTCAAACTACATTAGTATATAAAGTAATGCTACATGTATTTACAATTTTATGTACAACATTATACGTATTGAGTAAAAGTCCAATTTTATCATTTTTTTATTTTCTAATTCAAATTTTGAATTTCAAATTGCATAATATTCAACATATCAATAACTAACATGTTGACATGTATGGTTGTGTAAGTTAAAATTGTAAGTATAAATAGCATTTTCTTGGTATATATAAACATCTCAGACTTTGGACAAAATATATATGCTCCGAATTATGATGATCAAGCGGTTTTCGCATTTGGCCGACCAGACTCGCGAGTAGATCATTAAGGTATAATCCATCTAAAATTCATTCTCAACCATAGAACAATAACTACTCTAAATTTCCATTGCAAGATGAAGACATTTATTATATATCACACTACAACAAAATTGAGATTTAGTGACGCTTTAGAATTACTGACAGTCCCCAAACTGTCACAAAAAATCAGTTTTTCTGACAATTTATACAAACCGTCAATAAATCTAGATGAGAATTCGTCTGACGTTTGAATGTAGGCAAATTTACGTTCAAACGTTACATGAACGTTTGAACATTAAAGATTTTTACGTGCAAACGTAATATTTTTTGGCGCCAACGTTCAAACGATGATCAGTGACGTTCGAACGTTAGATAGAGTATTTGGTAAATATGACTATAATTTAAATTTATATAGTTTTTAAATAAAATAATGCATCATTTGTGAACAATTATTACAAATTTAAAGAGATTGAAATTTGAAGCGCAATGATTTAATATTAAAATTGGATAAGTTAACTGTAGTATATTATAGACTATGTACATAATATATAATACACTATATTATATACTAGTTAAGTATATAATATATATTATATATATAATCTAGTGCTATATACTATACTATATATAGTCTAGTATATATTATATATAATATATATAGTATATATATACTCATTATATATTATATCTATAGTCATTACATATAATATATTATATAGTTAATATATTAATATTATATAGTTAATATATATAGTATATATTATAGTATATAGTTAATATTATATATAGTTAATATATTATATATATTATTATATATTATTTATAATAATAAAGTGCATTTCTTTCACATACGTTCGAACGTTAGTGTGTGAAGTTTGAACGTTAGATAGAGTATTTAGTAAATATGATTATAATTTAAATTTTATGTAGTTTTTAAATAAAATAATGCATTCTTTGTGAACAATTATTATAAATTTAAAGAAATTGAAATATGAAACGCAATGATTTAATATTAAAATTCGATAAGCTAACTGCAGTATATTATATACTATATATAATATATAATACACTATATTATATACTAGTTAAGTATATAATATATATTATATATATAATCATTACATATAATATATTATATAGTTAATATAGTTAATGTATTAATATTATATATAGTTAATATACTATATATATTATTTATAATAATAGTGTACATTTCTTTCACATACGTTCAAACGTTAGTGGGTGAAGTTCGAACGTTAGATAAAGTATTTGGTAAATATGACTATAATTTAAATTTTATGTAGTTTTTAAATAAAATAATGCATCATTTGTGAACAATTATTACAAATTTAAAGAAATTGAAATTTGAAGGGCAATAATTTAATATTAAAATTGGATAAGCTAACTGCAGTATATATATAATATATAATACACTATATTATATACTAGTTAAGTATATAATATATATTATATATATAGTCTAGTTCTATATACTATACTATATATAGTCTAGTATATATTATATAATATATATAATATATAGTTAATATTATATATAGTTAATATATTATATATATTATTAACATTCGAATGTTACTTTTTAAATGTTTGAACGTTACTTTTTAAACGTTCGAATGTCATATCAAATCAGAGTGGTTTTAATGAATAAACACATGGGAGGAAGCATAATCATTTCTTCTGCTTCTTCCGTGCATGAAAGAGAGAGTGAGAGTGAAAGAGGGTTGTGGGTTAGAGAGAGAGTGTGTGTGTTAGAGTGAGAGATGGTTAGAGAGAGAGTAGAGTGAGAGAGGATTAATATTTTTGCTCTCTCCATTGATTTTGGTAAGGAAAAACTCTTTTTTCCTTTAAATGTTTTGCAATTTTATGATATTTATTTTGTGTTTTTTTTAAATATGTCTTTAACTAACTAGTGTTGTGATTTTTTTGAAGGATTGGTTGTTGTGACTTATTCAAAACTTGTGATTTGTAAAATGATATTGTGAGTGATAGGTATATTTCTAAACTTTATTAAGATGTTTATATATTTTGTTGTGCTTTTGTTGTGGATAATGATGCATATTTTAATGTGTATAATGTGAGTTGATTGTGGATTTTGAAGGATTAGATATGGGTATAATATTGTGAGTTGAGTAGTGAATTTTGATTGTATATATTGTGAATATGTTTTGAATTGGATATTATTGATGAATTAGAAGGAATTGAATTGTTTATGTTGATGAATTAAAAGCAAATCTTTGTGATATGGATTATGTAATATGATGAATTAAAATAAAAAATTGTGTTGTGTGTATGCTTATTTTTAAAATGAAAATATAAATATTTGTGTATATTTATATATTAAAATGAATATGTTTTACAATTGTGTACGTGAATTTGAAGCATATGTTGTGGTTATTTTTTTGTGACTATGTTTTGGTATTTGTGAATTAGTTATTATTGAGCATATGTATATGTGATTTGTGAGTTAGTTTAGTCTATGGAAAATATGTTTATATATTGTGAATTTGTGTATTACAGTATTTATTAAAATTGTTGAAAATATGTAAAATATTGTAAATTTAGTTGTAAATATGTTTATATATTGTGGAAATATATGATATCATTTTGAATAAATTTGTGAAATTTTATTGAATATGTTGGGAATAATTTATTTAATTATGCAACATGTCATTAATTTAATTTTTATTTGTATTTCTTTTAAATGTTACTTATTTTGCAGCATTTTTTTTTTTTATCAAATGAGTATATGAGATCAAGACAACAAGAGTTTGAGTCTCTTTTAGAGCAACGGTCTTATTTAAAGATATGTTTGCAGGAGCAACATAGAGACTAGGAGGAAAGAATGTGCAGTGAAGTTTAAGAACAAGTGCAGAGGGAGATGAGAGTCCAGATAGGGTGTGTTATGTCACTACAGTAAAATCGCGGTGGACAAAGAAAGAAGAAGAAATGAAATCAATTCAGTTTTCTCATTATATAGAACTTTTAATATCTAATTTTACAACTATATAAAACATTGTTAGTTGTTAATTTGATGGTGTAATATGATGATACAATTTGTATATTTTTTAATTTTATAAAAATAGTATTTTTGATCTATACGTTCGAATGTATATAACAAACGTTCGAATGTTGGTTCACGTTAGAACTAACGTTCGAATGTACGACCTAACGTTCGAACATATTCATTCTCAAAACAAACACAACGTTCGAATGTTTAAAGGATTTACATTCAAACGTTTTGTTTGACGTTATAACGTAAATATGATATGTTCGAACTATAACTAACGAACGTCAAATTTTTTCATTCGAATGTCAATTAGTCGGGTTAACGTTCGAACGTTACATTTTGTGACAGATTTTAACTGTCACAAAAAATTCCACGTTCGAACGTGACATCAAATGGAATACCTCCAACCGTCACTAAAAATATTTTTTGTGACGGTTGAATAATAAACTGTCACCAATTATTTTCTGGGACGCATATTAGGTGACGGTTTCGAACCATCACCAAATGTCTTTAGTAACATTTTGGTCATTTTTTGTGACGTTTTTCTCTGTCACAAAAGATCAATTGTATTGTAGTGTCACTAATCTTTTTTATTTTATTTACAAATCAAACAATTCTAGAACTTATTGAGAAAAAAGAAAACTAAAATATTGGCAGAAACTTGGGGATTAAGTTTTTTCCTAATGGGAAAATTAGAACAATAAAAATTGAAAGGGTTGAGATACCCAACAACCATGTCAAACCAAAAAATGCAGTGCAGAAAATAATAAATAAATTGAAAAATAGAATGAATGAGTTCTAGTCCCATAACTTCTTGACTCATGTTTGAGAAAAGATCACCATAAATACGGTTTTGCCGACGGGATCAAGGAGAGTCCATCAGTGCACACTAGGGTGTGAACTGTAATTGTTTGTATATTGAGGATCTCATTTCCTACATTGTTAGATAGTGGAGCATACGAAATAACTCCCACATAAAGAAGTCTGAAAATTTTTGCATTAATGGATGGCAGAATCACAGGTAGCAGAATAGGGAGGCGCATGTAGCGGCCATGCGCTGGTCAAAATGTAGCGCTTTGAGGGAAGATGGAGCTAGACACTGAAGACTTTCCGGTGGGGTACATGTACGGTGGCGGTGATGGTTGGACACAAATATGTAGTTGAAAGTCCCCAAAAAGGAAAAAAAAAATAGAAAATCAATATAACAAGGTCGCGAATCACCGAGCAATTAGAAGTGTCGAGCAACTAGAGGAGGCTCAAATTTGTGAGCTAGCAGCCGCTACACGCCAACTCTGAAGGTGGGGTTGGTGTGGTGATTTTGTAGATTAAAAATAAATAAATAAATAAAAACCTAAATCTAGCCTTTAATGACTTGACAAAAGAGAAAAATGAGAAGAAAGGAAAAAAAAAAAAAAAATTGAAGGGCAAACGGGACGGTAAGGGTGGACCTCCGGTCATGTTTAGGGCTGGGGTAATTGGTTAACTTTTGGGAAAAGAAGGTGCCGGGGAGAAAAGAATGAAACCCTAGCGAGTTTTAGGTGTTGGGACAATAAAAGAAAGAAACCCTAGAAACCCTAGAGGCAACTTCCTCATGACTCTTGTACATCCTTGGGATTACTTCATCAATGGTAAAGAAAACCATGAAATTAAAAAAAAGAAATCAAAAGATAAACTCTTTTGCACCTCTTTATCTTTCTTAAAATTACTTGATTTAATGCATTATCTCCTAGATAAAAGAGTCTTGAATTATTTGAGAGAAAATAACTAATTAATATTATTTTGAATGATTTTGGAGAAAATAACCGATATCCCATATCAATTTGAATCTACAATATCATTAAAAAAAAAAAAATCACGATCTCTTAAATTTCAATTTGAATTGACCAAATCCAAAAAGGGCAAGAACAAAAAATCAATTAATCCAAAAGAGTCATTGGTTTAATTTATAAAATGAAATAGACAACAACAATAATAATACAAATTTGCTATATATAGCATAGCAAGATTGTTGGGAGAATATATTCTTCACCCTTTTAAACTAATGAACATTCTACACTCTGCAATTTGCACCTTAAACTATATCAAAATCGACACACTAGTGCACCACCGGCACCCATTTTCTAATCTCTACGTATGTATTGTCCAATGCCTTTGTCAATTTTTAATAATTGGACGTCATAATGTCTCAATTTTGATTATTTAGAGTATAAAGTGTTTCTTAGTTAAAGGACAAAAGAGTATTTATCCCTTATTATTTAATTAGAATATAAAAAACTTATGCCTCAACCGTACGTAAAAGTAGGTTTTACAGCTTCAAGGCCAAATCAAGCTTGTTTAAGCCAGAAATTGTGCTGTTGTCATTGTTGCTGTCAACAACTTCAACTATTGCCGTGATGGGGTGCTCCAACTGATTAAGATACGGCTGAGTGCTATCAGTAGGCCTAGTCTCTTGAATCGGTTCCAACGCTCTCGTTTGAGCTTGCGGGGCAGCAGCAGGTGTCAGCTGTGACGACGTAAGCTGTGAGGAGTCATGACGCCTTGCCATCGGAGGAGAAATTTGCAGTGGTGGAGCTGGCCTTGGCCGCGGGGCAACGATCCGGTTAACACCAAGAAAATGGTGTCTTTCTGGCAGCACTGCAGAGGGTAATTGCACCGGCGTCCGTAACCTGTCCAAGAAAAGTGGAACCGTAGTTCCTCGTGGTGGTGTTGGCAAACAAAAGTAATTGGAGGTTACGAAAGAATTAAAGATAGGTCTTTGGGAGGGCATGCGGTTTCTTCTATGTTGCCTTCTTCTCGAGGAAGACTCCTCTTCCAACATGTGAGACTCCACGTGACGTATGAAGGCTTGGGTGTTCATAAACACAAGGTCACAAAATCGACATGCAATCTGCGTTCGATTAAGAGGCCGCAGTACTTGTCGACCACGGTTTAACCCATTAGCAGTACTGTATCTATGCCTCCTAATGTTCCATCCATACTCAGCCATGGTGAGGGAACCCTAGACAAGGATCAGAGAGTTTAAGAAGAAAAGGATTGGACTTTAGGATGATTTACTTCACAAGATTTGGTGGGTGGGCACTGGACCAGGCCGGACAAGGTAAGATGCGATGAGAGCCTTAGACAAGTGAGCAATTTATAGGTAATTTTCTAACCATTTTAGGCGCTGCAATGGGATGCAAGGTATTTATGTTGCCACAAGCGATTTTGACTGATATATTAATATTGCTCATTAAGTTGCTGTCATAATAAAGCACGAGTGTGACACCAAAAATGGAAGGGAATTTAATTTATGAGTGTATATTTAGGATGGATGATAGTGCTGTGGTTCCAGAATCTATTTGCATGGCAGCTTGGCTATATATTGGTTTCTCGCATCGTCGTTAAATAGAAAGTCCATAATAATAATTTAAAGCTAATTTCCAAAAAAAGTAGCAGTAATTAAAACCATTTGTCATGTGATCCAACATGAATGATATCTCCTGTTCATTTTTGGTGGCACTATTAATTTCTTCTGTTTGAATGATCTTATTCATCATATCATCATGATGTGAATTTTAAATTCACCGAAATACAACACAATCATGTATGCTGGCTGATATTCGCCTCTCTGTCTGTCTGTCTCTCCCTCTCTCTCTCTCTCTCTCTCTCTCAAAATGACACCAATGATCGAGTAACTTTAATTCCCTTTTTACATTCATCATTGTCATGGTACGGTGTTCTATAATATCTAGCCTTAAGATATTATTCCATAACTGAAGAAAACGACCGACTTTGCAATAATTATTACACTTATTTGAATTGGCGTTCCATTAATTAGAAGTATATATTAGTGATTTTATGTTTCGAGTATAAACAAGTAATATTATTACTCATTAATAAGGTCTGCACTCATTTCAAGGGGAAACTATTTGATGGGAAAAAAAAACTCATTGGCTTTCCATTGATTTGTGGGAATTAAAACTCGAAAAATATTAATGTTGTTGACGTTTCTAAAAATATTTATCCCTGGCTTACAGCCAGAAACCATCCAGAATTCGGACACAGCAAGGAAATTGATGCGTCACAAAATACAAGAAAGGCAATATTGAAATATAGTTTCCTTTTGCGGCAAACTGAAATTCAATAATTGATTGAAAACTAGATAGGTCATTAGGCAAGCTGTAAATGAATTAGTCTATTTGATAGCTCACTTGATACTTGTCCAATTAAATTCGAATCAAACTCGACTTGTTTAAAAAAAAAAACTCGCTCGTGAAAATAGATACCTGTCTGATAATTAGTAAATGACACATATTCGACTAAACTTGACTAAGACTCGTTAAGCCCGCTCGTTTATACCCGTATCGACTCATTAGCTCAACTCGATTAAAACTCATTCATATATTGATAAATATATACATACACCTATATATCTATTCTATTATATAAGTGTGTATCTAACGGATGAACAATAATTTTTCTTATTTTTTGTTAACTTTGTTTTTAGTTTGCCGTTAAAGTCCGTTACCCCCCTCTACTTTCTAGCATCGCATCGTTGTTCCTCTTGTCTTCAATAATATAGGTATGGAAAATGCATTAGTATGCAACTGAAGTAAGAACCTCTTAGCCATGTCTAACCTTTATTCTTTGAGTACTCTGGAGGGAGGGAGAGAGAGAGGGAGAGAGAGAGAGTAATAACTATGTTATAACTCCATTAAAACATAGAAATTGTACTAACCCAAAATAGAAATCTTGAAAGTTGGCGTCAAACCCAGAGGCAGAGGTGTCTTCCAAGTTTGTCTTCCCAAAATTCATCTTTGAGGAATTACGCTTGTTGATGGAACCAGAAGTCTCACAATAAGACGTGTAGGATAAGGACGAACAAGAACAAATAGTGGTCTGTGAAATTGAGCCGAATGAGCCAATATCGCCTTGAAATAACTCCTCACCGTGAGCCACAAAACCACCACATGCTTAACTGTCTTAATAGATTTTTTCGACAGCATTTCCTCATATCCAAACTCCTCATAGCATCTACCCTCCTTTGTGAATGCTTGGCAACACCATCTTCAAGTAACCACAACCCAAACACTGCGTAAAGCCACGGTAGTCCTAGTGTAACACCTGTTGCACCTCTAGCCTGTCCAAAATCATACAAGATGATATTTAAGTGGTTCAGCAAATTGCTTACGTCCACTGGAGCCAAAATTCATTGAGTTTGTATGAAATTACAAACACTCAACAATTTCTCTCTCACATCACTATCTTTCTATTTTGCCCACATCATTTTACACAAATGAGCTCTCCTTTTATAGGAGAGTAAAAGGAGAGGCTCTACTGAATATTAGCCGTAATTAATGACTAATCCTCCAGCTGCAGCAGCTAAGGTTGAAATTTCAACACATAGGTTAGTGGACGGTGCATGTGCATAGCAGCTATTTAGTTACTGCATTCACACTTAAGTGGTTTGTCCAACAATCACCCCCTCCACTCAAGTGTGACATACTAGGCTGCTTACAAACTAATTTATTTTTCAAATGAATGCACCTTCTTCTTTGACATGAGAGACTTCCGTTATCAAATGCGTTCTAAGGCTCCACTGCACCCGAGGGTGTTCAGCAGTGTGCAATATTGATCAAGTCCAAACAGTGTTGGAACTTGATCCCTGTGACGACTTTCGTCAACATATCTGCTGGATTATCTTCAGTGCCAATTTTTTGAAATTTGATGTCCTCTTTTTCTAATATTTCATATACAAAGTGAAATCGGACATCTATATGTTTTGTTCGAGAGTGATACACTTGATTCTTGGCCAAATGAATTGTACTTTGACTGTCATAGTAAACCGTAACCTCTTATTGTTTAAAGCCTAAATCTGTTACCAATCCCTGTAACCAAATGACTTCTTTCACGGCTTCTATTACAGCCATGTATTCAGCCTCAGTGGATGATAGTGCAAATGTAGATTTTAAAGTTGATCGCCAATGAACAAATCCTTCAGCCATAGTGAACACATATCCAGTTATCGATCGGCATCTGTTAAGATCACCTGCATAGTCTAAGTCAACATATCTAGTTACTAGACTATCTTCACTATTCTCGAATTTCAAACCAATATTTACAGTCTCTAAAATATACCGTAGAATCCATTTAGCCAAATGCCAATAAGCCTTTTCCAGAATTATGCATATAGAGACTAACTAAACTATCAACCTGAGAGATATCAGGTTGTGTATACACCATGACATATATTAAACTTCCAACAATACTTGCATATGAGACATTCTTCACGTAGTCCCACTCTTCATCATCTTTAGGAGACTGCAATGCATTGAACTTGAAATATGAGGTCATAGGAGTACTCATCGGCTTCGTCTTTGAGTCGATATTGAAGTGTTGCAATATTCTCTTCAGATACTGCTTTTGAGTAAGGTGAACTGTACCTTTCACTCTATCTCTACTGATCTCTATCCCTAATATTTTTCGTGCTTCTCCCAAATCTTTCATTTCAAACTCATGACTCAACTGAATTTTTAAACGATTTATCTCCCCCTTACTTTTACATGCAATTAAAATATTGTGATGACCCATTTTTACGTGTATTTTCACTGAAAGAGTTTTTTAATTTAATTAATATATTAGTTCTTTTATTTTAAATTATTATATTTTAATTGGTTTTATTTTATTTGATGTGATGTTTAATTTATTTTAGTCGTTTTACGGTTTTTAAAATCGTTTTCGGCGGATCAGTTTTTGGATTCCGAAAGTGAAGATTGGACCTCATTTCTTTTCCCTAATCTTTTATTTTCTTTTCTCTTTTTTCTTTTTCCCTTTTTCCTTTTTCTTTCTTTCTTTTTTCTTCTTCTTTTCTTTCTTCTTCCTCTCTCTCTCCTCGCTCGCTGCACCTTCTTTCTTCCCTTCCCGTTGCCGCCCGTTGACCAGCCCAGACACACCGCCGTCCGGCTGGCGTGGTTGACACCACCCCCACCAAAATCTTCCCCTTCGGCTGGTGATCACTCCCACCAAAAATCTCCACCATCCGAGTCGCCGATCACCACCTTGAGGCATTTCTTTCCGCACGGATTTTTGTCGATTCCGGCGTCGTCGCTTCACCTCTGGCCACTACCTCTTCACAGCTTCTTCCCCTACCTCTTTCCATCCTAACCCACTTAATTTCAGCCCCGATCCGTTGCCGGAGCAGCTCCCACGAGCTCAACTTCGTTCAGCCCCTTTAAGCTCTTCCACTGCCGTTTCCACCTCCACCCACGGCCAAAACTCACTTCCTTTAGATTCATAAACATTTCAAGGACATTCCCTATCAATTTAGTGTCTTGGTTTGTCCCCGTTCAAGAGTGGGTAATTTATTACCCACGGCCATAGTGTAAAATACACTGTTATGTTACTTTTTCTCTGTCGTTTGCAGTGCCGCAAGCTTTTGAAAAATACCGTATAGCGCTGTAAGTATTTTTCAAACTCTACTTTTATATTTAAATATATTTTACTCTTACAATAAATTATTGGATTGGTTAGTTGATTCCGGACTGAGTCCGAGGAGTTCAGGGGTCTGATGGATTGAGGACGGAGTTGTTAGGTTGATGTTGATATTTGTTTGAGATATTTGTGCATTGATATTTGCATTGTATAGTGCACGCATGTTCATGTTTAAAAAGGAAAAATCAGATTTTTCGTGTAGTTGCATGCATGTACATGTGTTTGTAAAATGGAAACTAGGATTGTAAGCGAGAAATGATTTATGGTATATATGAACGGTTGGACTGACTGGTTTGAGTCAGAGGCACGTGTAGGGATAGTGGTAAACAGGGACGGTGGTAGATTCCGGCCTACGGTGCACGCGTAGGGATGGTGGTAGGCAGGGACAATGGTAGAATCCTGCTTGTGATTCTCGCCTACGGTGCAAGCGTAGGGACGGTGGAGAGCAGGGATGGTGGTAGAGTCCCGCCTACAATGCTCTAACGGTCTGGTTTTTAGGCCATTATCGGAGATAATGGCGATGTTATGTTTAAAGGATATGTTTTGGGCCAAAATGGGATTTTGGCATGCGTGGAAAAATGTGTTTTATGGGTTATGTGCATTGCATTCTTTCATGCATATTGTTTAAGTTTTAATGTGTTTTTATCTTGTGGCGTTTAGATCTTTACTTACTTGCGACACCATTTTTGGTACCGTAGATTTTGGTGCAGAGATCGAGGAGGAGAAGGGGGCTGGGCCCGAGGAGGCGGCTCCGCTAGAGTTTTGATTTGGAAGTTATGCTTTGTAGTTTGGTTTGAAACAATATTTGTAATTTGTAATATTTTATTATGTATGTTTTGAACAGCTTTGTATTAAACTAAGAAAAATTCTGGTACTTAGTTATATGACTTTCGTTATCCACTGCGTGTTTCTTTTTGTACACTTGTTGCATGTACATACACTTGGCACTCGTCGTTAGGATGGTGACTCATGTTGTCATCATCCGGACGTCTCGATTTTTCCGTGTCCATACATGGAGATTTGGGGGTGTCACAGGTTGTATCAGAGCGGTTTGACTCTGGGTAAAACCACATGTCCCGTAGGTAGTACCAGAATATTTTTTAAAGTTGGGTTTTAAAGTTTATTTTAAGTATAGTTGCTATTTGATTTGTTTTATTTGTTTTCAATTTATTTGAGCTTGTTTGCTTGTATTTATTTATTTAGTTGTGTTTTTGCATGCTGGTTTCTTTTTGTTTCTTGTTATGTGGTTTGGTTTTGGTTTTTAGTTTTAGATTGTTGGTTTTATTTGTTTTCTTAAAGGGGGTCAAAGGTTATGTTGTGGCAGGAAGATGGTGAGGCCAAGAAAGTCTACTCAAGAGCTTCGGGACGATACGCCGAGTGATGATGCCATAGCCCAAGCAATACGACAGATGATTGAGTTCATGCAATATAATTTTAGGCAACAACAAGAAGGTTCTTGGCTACAACAAGGAGGGTCTTGGCCACAACAGGGAGGGCCTTGGCTATACCCAAGAGGGCCTAATGGTGTGGTGCAAGCTGGATGCACCTATGAGCGCTTTCTAGCGCATAGAACTCCACCCTTCACAGGAGGAGAGGATCCACTTCAAGCTGGGAAGTGGGTCAGAGATTTGGAAAGAACTTTTGAGGTATGTAGTTGCACTGAGGCGCAACAAGTAATCTATGCCAGCTATCTGTTGCAAGGCACCGCTTCTGAGTGGTGGGATACAAAAAGAGTAATACTGGAGTCAGAATTGGGATCTTTTACTGCTGTGACTTACCAGCGCTTTAAGAAAAAGTTTAATGATCAGTTCTTTCCCGCTTGTGTGAGGCGGCAAAAAGCAAGAGAGTTCTCAAACTTGGTCTAAGGGAGTATGGCCGTGGAACAGCACGCCCGAAGATTTATAGAACTTGGGTGATTTGCTCCCCACCTCATCGTCACAGAGGAAATGCAAGCTGAGCGTTTTCAGGAGGGTTTACGTCCTGATATACGCCGAATGGTGGTCTGCCACCGAATTTTCACTTTTCAGGATTTAGTGGATTTGGCCACTCTTATAGAGCAAGAGAATAATCTAAGTATGGGCTCCCCTCTAGGACAAAAGAGGGGGAGTTTTACTGGTGAAGGAAGTAGTTCGGGTTCGCTTCAGAAGTTTGTTTAGCGGATCGAGACTCGACCACTAGCAGCCTCGGGAGTGCGTATGGGAGGACGAGTGTCAGTTTGTGAAAGATGTAATAGAGCTCACGGAGGCGAGTGTCGTCTGGGTAGTAACCAATGTTTTGAATGCGGTCAAACGGGGCATCTTGCTCATGAGTGCCCTAGTCGAGTTCAAGAAAGCCGTGGAGCTTGTCGCAATGGTAGAACTAATCAGAGGCAATTAGCTCGGGCTCGTATGTACGCAGTGACTCCTGGTACCGTTGGAGGCGAGATTACGGAGATTCAGAATGCTGGAGTCATGGCAGGTATAGGTCTAATCTAATCCTTCATGATGAACGCCTTGTGTGATTTATTTATTTTTTATATTATCGAGACTTGGAGAGAATGGCATGATCTGGGTGATCTTTTAGGGAAGTAGAATAATTGAGTTCTTTGGTTCTATGGAGTTTATGAAATGGTCTATAACGTAGTAGGTTGTAAGTTCAACAAATTTCAATGATAGATTTTATGAAGTTTCAGCAAAGTTTTAAAGTTTAGGGCCTTATAGATTTTAGGAAAATAAGTTTATGGTAATTAAGGTGTTAGGTTCGACAAGCTTTGGGGGGAAATAATTAAATTTCGAGTTTTAGATTCCGTGATTTGGATGAGTAATTTGGTGGTAATTGGGGCTTTAGATTTTACAAGCTTTTAAGGTGAATGTTTTGGATTAAAACCACCAATCTTGAGAATTTCAGAAAATGATTTATTATCTATTAATGTTTTAGAATTTGAAAGATTTGGGAGTCGATTTTTTTCTATTATGGGATGTAAGTTCTTTGATCTTAGAAGTTCCGAAAGATGATTCTTATTTGATTTAAGGTTTTAGAATTGCAGAGTTGAAGGACTGATTTATAATACGAATTGAGTTCTTAGTTTTACAGACTTAGTGCTGTAGCTTGATCTACTCTAGTGAGTGATTAGTTTGTAACCATTAAAATAGGGTTGATTAGAGTTGAGTTATTGATATGAATTTTTTTTTTTCTAGAGTAGATTTCTTTGAGGATTGGAGGTAATGATCTAGTTCGTCTATTTCTTTGAGGATTGAAGATATCGAGCTAGTTTAGAAAATAATTATTGTTAACTCGAGGTTGTAGTAGTAGATTTTAGGAGATGATTTTTATCGATTCGAAAGATATAGGTCCATCAGGGTGTTGGAAATAGTAGATTTTGTGTTGGTATTGAATGCAACTGAATTTGAGGCTATATGATCCGTAGACTTTTGGGAATGGATTCTTAGCAAGTTTAAGGTCATTCTCAGTACCAAACTTTAAGTTATGGCTAGTTGCTGATTTAAGGATATAAGTTGAGTAGATTTAGGAATGAATCTTGTTGAGTTGAGAATATAAGTCCAGATGATGGAAATGTGGTAATGGATCACTTGTACGTTTGAATGATTTATGGTGTTGGCTAAGAGTACATGAGATCGATGAGTAGTAATGGTAAATGTGTATGGATTTCGAGGAGTGCTGGTCCTAATCTCATATATTTTTGGCTTGGTAGGAGTTGAAGAGGGATCTGTGTGATAATTTTAAATTTAAGAGATTTTGGCTTTGAGTTGTTTGGTAAGTTGAACGGAATGTGCTGTCGAAGTGGGTTACCCATTGGGATGATAGTTTGTAACAACTATTGTGTTTATCTTGAGAATTAATTGCGACTTGAAGTCAATAGTAGTTTTTAGTGAGTTGGTTATTACAAGATTAGATGTTATTCAAAATATAGGTAATGAGCTTGAAGTGTGGAATATCAGGTAGAAGTTATATGCGCTCTCGTCGGTTGGCCGGAAAGGACTTGGGCCTTTTGGATATGTTCCTTATCTTTAGAAGAGACAGGTGTATTTTGGGATGATGTTATGTGTTTTCAATTTGGGGCCTGGAGGTTGATTACTATTGATATCTGTCATCAATCAATGGGTGTATTTTTGCGGAATGTTGATTTTTGTTTAGGGCAGCGATGACCAACTGAGGAATGAGTGAGATTTGTGGTTTTGGAGGTATATTATTTTCTATAGAAATGTGGTAAAGGTTTTCTTGTGATTAGGTGTGGATTGAGCTTGTACTTCATGACTTAATTTTTGAGGATATAACATTTATGTATTTTGGTGAGGTAGCAGAGTGCGTGCGAAAGCATGATTTTTTGAGATACTTAGATATTCAAATTTTGTATTGATTTTGAGGAATTAGTAGTGATCCGGAGTTTTAATAGGAGATTAATATTTTGGTCGTGCAAATTCTGTTTATTGATGGTTAATTTTGGAAGTGGCTATTAGGTTACCAAAGTTGGAATAGGATGAAAGTTCGGAAGGTAAAGCAGAGACGTCGTTGATATTAGCAATTTATGGTATGAAGTTAATAACTATTGGGATTGTTGGGAGTTGTTGATGTTATGTGTCTCTCAAATATGTTCGGAGTTGTATCTTGTATCTTTTTAGCGTTGATGTTTGACGTTACAAATTTCGAAGACGAAATTTGTTTTAAGGGGGGAGGATGTGATGACCTGTTTTTACGTGTATTTTCACTTAATGAGTTTTTTAATTTAATTAATATATTAGTTCTTTTATTTTAAATTATTATATTTTAATTGATTTTATTTTATTTGATGTGGTGTTTAATTTATTTTAGTTGTTTTACGGTTTTTAAAATCGTTTTCGGCGAATCAGTTTTTGGATTCCGAAAGTGAGGATTGGACCTCATTTCTTTTCCCTCATATTTTCTTTTCTTTTCTCTTTTTTCTTTTTCCCTTTTTCATTTTTCTTTCTTTCTTTTTCTTTCTTTTTTCTTTCTTCTTCCTCTCTCTCTCTCTCCCCGCGCGCTGCACCTTCTTTCTTCCCTTCCCGTCGCCGCCCGTTGACCAGCCCAGACCCACCGCCGTCCGGCCCCGATCCGTTGCCAGAGCAGCTCCCACGAGCTCAACTCCGTTCAGCCCCTTTAAGCTCTTCCACCGCTGTTTCCACCGCCACCCACGGCCAAAGCTCACTTCCTTTATATTCATAAACATCTCAAGGCCATTCTCTATCAATTTCGTGTCTTGGTTTATCCCCATTCGAAAGTGGGTAATTTATTACCCACGGCCATAGTGTAAAATACACTATTACGTTACTTTTTCTCCGCCGTTTGCAGCGCCGCGAGCTTTCGAAAAATACCGTATAGCGTTGTAAGTATTTTTCAAACTCTACTTTTAGATTTAAATATATTTTGTTCTTACAATAAATTATTGGATTGGTTAGTTGATTCCAGACTGAGTCCGAGGAGTTCAGGGGTCGGATGGATTGATGATGGAGTTGTTGGGTTGATGTTGATATTTGTTTGAGATATTTGTACCTTGATGTTTGCATTATATAGTGCACGCATGTTCATGTTTAAAAAGGGAAAACTGGGTTTTTCATGTAGTTGCATGCATATACATGTGTTTGTAAAATAGAAACTGAGATTGTAAGCGAAAAATGATTTATGGTATATGTGAACGGTTGGACTGACTGGTTCGAGTCAGAGGCACGTGTAGGGATGGTGATAAGCAGGGACGGTGGTAGAATCCCGCCTGTGATTCCCACCTATGGTGCACGCGTAGGGATGGTGGTAGGCAGGAACGGTGGTAGGCAGGGACGATGGTTGAATTCCGCCTTTGATTCCCGCCTATATTGCTCTGATGGTCTGGTTTTTGGACCATTATCGGGGATAATAGCGAGATTATGTTTAAAGGATATGTTTTGGGTCAAAATGGAATTTTGGCGTACGTGAAAAAATGTGTTTTATGGGTTATGTGCATTGCATTCTTTCATGCATATTGTTTGAGTTTTAACGTATTTTTATCTTGTGGCGTTTGGATCGTTACTTACCTGCGGCACCATTTTTGGTATCGTAAATTTTAGTGCAGAGATCGAGGAGGAAGAGAGGGCTGAGCCCCAGGAGGCGGCTCCGCCGGAGTTTTGATTTGGAAGTTATGTTTTGTAATTTGGTTTGAAACAATATTTGTAGTTTGTAATATTTTATTATGTATGCTTTGAACAACTTTGTATTAAACTAAGAAAAATTCTGATACTTAGTTATATGACTTTCGTTATCTGCTGCGTGTTTTTTTTTGTACACTTGTTGCATGTACACACACTTGGCACTCGTTGTTAGGATGGTGACCCGTGTTGTCATCATCCAGACGTCTCGATTTTCCAGTGTTCGTACATGGGGATTTGGGGGTGTCACACATATCATCTAATGAAAGATCTATTTGCAAGTTTTTTGAAATATACACAGTGATCGTATTGGTAACGAGTGTATTTTAGATCAATCTTAAAGCGGTCAAACCGCTTATACCATCATCGAGGTGACTGCTTCAAGCCATAGAGTGACTTCTTCAGACTGCAGACTCATTTTTCTTTACTAACGTCCTTAAAACTTTCTAGTTGAGACAGATAAATCTTCTCTTCCAGATCACAATGTAAGAAAGCTGTCTTCACATCAAGTTATGCTAACTCAAGATCATTTTGTGCAACCAAGACTAGCAATATCCGAATGGATGAATGCTTCTCGACATGAGAGAATACTTCACTGTAGTCAATTCCCTTTATCTGAGCGTAGCCTTTGGCTACTAATCTAGTTTTGTATTGTACTCCATTTTTAATAGTTTGATCATCTTTCTGATTAAAGATTCACTTACAGCCAATTAACTTTTTTTTCCTTGTGGAAGCGGCACAAGCTTCCAAGTCTGGTTCTGGTGAAGAGACTGCATCTCTTCATTCATTGTCTTTGTCTATTCAACTCGTTCACTGGACTGTATGGCTTCTTTGTAAATAGTTGGGATCTCACCCCCTTCAACTGGTAGTGAATATGTCACATATTCTACAAAACATGTCGGTACATGTTTCTCTCGTCTCGGCCTATTGGTTGCTATTGATTCGAGTTGACGTGGAGGTACTTTGACTGGACTATCAACCTTATCTTGTTCATGCTTTCCCAAATCCTTTGAAGTGGTAAACTTCACATTTTGCGAATCATCTGTTGTTTTGCCATCATAGCTGCCTTCATTGGAATCTTTATGCTTATGTGACTTAAACATCTCAAATTAGTTGAATGTAACATCTCTATTGATGATTACCTTTTCAGATTCTATGTACCAGAATCTATACCCTTTTACACAAGTACTAAAGTTTAAGAATTTTACTTTCTTGGCTCTGTGATCAAACTTACTCTCTTTAACATGATAGTAAGCAGGGCATCCGAAAACGTATAAAGAGTCATAATCAGTAACATGTATACATTTCCACATTTCAATGGGTGTCTTCCCGTCATTGGCAGCTGCGAGTGGTCGGTTGATGAGGTGGCATGCATATGTCACAGTTTCAGCCCAAAATTGTTTACTGAATCTAGCATCCAATAACATACATCGCACTTTCTCTAAAAAAGTACGATTCATCCGTTCTGCCACACCGTTCTGCTACGGTGTACCTCGTACCGTGAAGTGTCTAACAATTTCCTCTCTTCGGCATACGATAAAGTATGCCAGTCTTAGTCTCAATCATTTTCTTTCAATCAAGGAAGATTTTCAGCACTTCATCTTTATTTTTCATCGTATACACCCACACACGACGAGAATAATCGTCTACAAAAGTTACAAACCAATGCTTACCTCTCAAATATGCATTTTTGGTAAGTCCCCAAACATTAGAGTGTACATAGTCAAGTATCCCCTGTGTATTGTGTATAGCAGTTCCAAACTTGATCCGCCTCTACTTCCCCAATACACAGTGCTCACAGAAAGATAATTTACCAGTCTTGACACCTTTGAATAAGCCTTGCTTTACTAGTGTTTGCAAAACTTTTTCTTCAGCGTGTCCCATACGCATATGCTAAAGACTGGTAGTGTCGGCATCAGTCTCATCCAGCTTCTCACAGCATGTGAAAGCTCTTCCATCAACAGTACTTCCTTACAAGAAGTACAAGTTTCCTCGTCTCAAACCCTTCATAGCCACCTGAACTCTCATTACTAATTTGAGAGTTCCGTCTTCAATAATGATTCTGAATCCCTTTGAATCTAGAGATCCAAGTGAGATAAGATTCTTCCATAAGTTCAGAATGTACCGAACTTCTGTCAGAGTCTTGACACTACCATCGTGTAGTTTCAACTAAATTTTACCTATTCCTTAAGTCTTATAGGCACTGTCGTTGTCTATAAGTACTGCTCTACCCTCAATCTTTATGATGTCAGTAAATTAGTCCCGATTGGGACACATGTGATAGGTACATCCGGAATCCATAATCCATTCATCGGAATGACAAATGGATGATGAACTTGTCAAAGAAAAATCTGACTCTTCATCTATATCCACAACATTGGTTGTGGTGGGTTGATTCTGTTGTTGTCCCTTCAGCTTGGGATAACCTTCTTCCAGTGTCATTTGTTGCAACAAAATGAACACTCGTCTCTGGCGAGTTTTCTCCCGACTAATGAACTACGTGATGTGGCCCGGGTTTTCGATTGAAATCCTTTATTCTTTCTTGGATACCTTGACCGTGTTCTCCCCCTTGCTGTTAACTCTTCACTTAATATATCTAGCTGTACCTGCTTATCTTTTATGTGGTACTCATTGCTAATTAAAGAACTAAATATATTGTCAAAACTGATGTTTTCCTTCTCATACAGTAGTGTAGTAATTAAATACTCATATGTATCATGCAAAGAATTTAACAAAAGTAAAACCTTATCTTCATCTTGAATTTCAACATCCAAGTTTAATAAATTAGCAAGAATTTGATTGTAACTATTCAGATGTTCAGACACATAAATACCTTCATGAAACTGGAATCTGAAGAGCTTTTTCTTCAAGTGTAAACGGCTCTCAATACTCTTCTTCATGAACTTACCTTCCAATTTCTGTCAAAGTTCCCTTACATTTGTCTCTCTCATGACAAAATATTTATGTTCTTTGGTAAGGCATAACCGGATTGCACTACAAGCTTGAGTATTAAGCTTCCTCCAATCCTTTTCAGTTATATCATCTGGTTTTTCGTCTAACGCAATATCTAACTCTTGTTGGATCAAAACGTCCATAAGTTCACACTACCACATGCCAAAATTGCTTGTTCTATCAAACTTCTCAAATTCAACCTTGGTATTTGACACTGTAGACCGATGCCCAGAGCTACTAGCATTTCCAGAGCTTCTATCTCTTCCAAAACCTTCCATATGAATTTAAAATTTTAGACAATAAATTTCAAAATTCTAACCTTACGGATGAGTCTGGAATGATCCAAATAGTTGAAAATCACTATTTGATCGTTGAAATCGGACTCCAACTGGCTTAGATCAAGCCCAAAAGGGATCTGAAAAAATAAACGGTCCTGATAGTCTGGCGCGTGGTGAACACGCACTGAGAGCCTCTAGGGTGCGTGGGCAGCGTGTCCTTCACGCATCTTCAATCTCTGGGCACGTGGGGGCGTGTGTCTACATGTGGAGGCGCGTCGGAGCATTCTCTTCAGTCTTCTTTAACCTCCAGCTCGACTAAGGCGCGTGGACTCACTCTCCTACTTCTTGGGGTGCGTGTGAGCTTCTCCAACCTCTGTTTTCGATTCCGTTTACTGCAACGGATTCGTCTTGACGCGAGAAACACTTTGGAGTTGTCAAAAGTTGATTTCAATCAACTTGATTTTTGGATAGTGCAAACCAAAGCTCTGATACCAATTGTTGCGCCTCTAGCCTGTCCAAAATCACATAAGACGATATTTAAGTGGTTCAACAAATTGTCTACGTCCACTGGAGTCAAAATTCATTGAGTTTGTATGAAATTACAAACACTCAATAATTTCTCTCTCACGTCCACTATCTCTCTATTTTGCCCACATCATTTTACACAAATGAGCTCTCTTTTTATAGGAGAAGCTCTACTGAATATTAGCCGTAATTAATGGCTAATCCTCTAGCTGTAGCAGCTAAGGTTGAAATTTCAACACATAGATTGGTGGACGGTGCTATAGGGCGGTGGACTGTGCATGTACATAACAGCTATTTAGTTACTGCATTCACACTTAAGTGGTTTGTCCAACAGCACCTCTGTCCCACTCCTCAAGCCATCTTCCCCACGGGAAGGCCTGCCCAGACCTCATTGCCATAGCCAACCACAAATCCACGTCAAAAAACACCACCCGCAACCTCACTGAAGGACCTCTGTTTTTGCATCTCAAAATAGAACACTTCATCTCGTGCAGTGCCACCAGCCACGACAAGAGAAGCCCAACGACGCTGACACCGACGCATTGCTACCCTCTCGGTGAGTATCCTGTGCGGTCTCTCTCTCTCTCTCTCTCTCTCTCTCTCTCTCTCTCTCTCTCTCTCTCTCTCTCTCTCTCTCTCTCTCTCAATGTTTTTCCCACGTCGTCGACCACCCAAGACCATTGCCTAGCCCTGGTCCCTTCGCTCGCTACCTTTCCCTCTCAGTGAGTCTCCATCACTCGGTCTGGGTCTTTATCTCTCGTCATGGGGCTTAATCTTTGTAAACTAAAATAAGCTTTCATTTGCTTTATGTAAGCTTCATGCGCAAAAGGGGTTGAAGTTTAATTTTATGATTTTACAATTTTGCCCTTTAGTTAATATTACGAATATTTTTGTCCTCAAAGTTGTAAGCGTCATGGTTTAAACTATATATTTGAGATTACTCGAGAAAGAAAACCTGCATGTTATGGTTAATTTCAAAAAATATCTAAAAAGAAAGGATGTTATAATTAGAGCGTACCCAGTTTACACACATGACTCTTTTGTATCTTTGCGGGATATATGATATCTCTCTCCTCTTCCCCTAGTTAATTAATTAATTCATCTCGATCGATCTGATCATCTTATTTGTTCTTTCGTGACAGTAGTACTCCTGGATCAATGGGTTGTGGCATTTCAATGTTTGACCCCGAAGACGGCCTGGCAGGCCCAACTTGCGAGTCAACCCCTCCACCAAAACAATGTTCACCCTATTGATCATGAGGATATATATTAGGCTGAATTATTCTTGATTTTTTATATATCGATGTTGTTTTGAATGAAGTATGATTTGAAGACGTGGTTGTTTGGATGTAGAGAAACAATCGCGCCTAGGTATAAAGTTATTCGTGCCTTTGAGGAAGTGGAGGAAAAGTGGAATTTCATATTTGTATTATTTTCTCGTTCTTCTGGTTAGGATTCCAAAACGAGAGTAAGATGATTGCAATTTGAGCCCGGGGGGTTGAGTTAAAAGAAAGTAATTTTGTTCTACTTACCTGTATTTTTTAACAACTAAAATGTACCTTTAACGTGAATGTTTCTCTAATAATTTGTATTATCTACAAAAATGTGACCTGGACTTTAGGTTGTTGCAATATACATTGTTAAATATGAATTCTACCAGCCGATTGATATGGAATGCACTTGATATTGTCAAGGTTTAGATAAATTGCATGATTGAAAGTCAGCACACCATAAGAATGTTTTATATATTAGTTTTTTAAAAATAATCATTTCACTTAACTAGACAAATGTATTTTGCACGTTGATACTATCCTAGTATACATATACATATGCCCAGTCACTTATGCCTATTTACTGAATGAAAAATTCTATACACCATACTACAATCTCACTTTCATCCCACTAACTAAGATGTGATATATTTATCACCACTAAATTATCATTTATTACATACTTCTTTATCATCCAATGGTATGAATGTGCCACATCTTACTTAGTAGAATGAAAATATGATGAGAGTATTGTATATAACATTACTAGTATGTAAAAACAATATATGAAATAGATTATACATGTGTATGTATTAATAATTTATGTAGGCATATAATATATTATTATTATAGATAAATATCAACTAATTACGTATTAATTATTTATAAATTTATAAAATCTTATAATTTAATAGAAATTTTACTGGTTAATTATACAGATTTAATATTAGATTTTTTTTCTTTTTATTTAATTTATTAATTATTAAATCTTATCCAAAAATAGAAAAATAAACAACTCGAGCTTGTTTTTTAGTCGAGTTCATGCTCGAACAAAGATTAAATAAAAATCTCAAGTTTTTTTGAATCAAGCGGCAAGTAAAACCTGCTCGCCGACTCGATTACAGGTCTACAGTGAGGTGTCTTCATCTGTGCTGAAAATTCGATGCTGTCATAAGAAGAAGATGTGTCAAAAACATTAAAAGAAAAGAAGATTGGCCTAATTTAATTGATGGATGCTACAGGCATGTATCACAAGAAATCATATAAATTTTTAAAGATTAATATTAATTGGAGATGTTCAAGAGATCTAATTAATGTGGTGATCTAATTAAAACAATATATATATATATATCAAAAATTCTATGTGCAATCATTTTTGTGCACTCTTTTGTGCACTCCAATGATATGATTGGTTGGATATTAAAAAAAAATTAATCCAGCTAATCATATCAGTGGAGTGCGCAAGGAGTACGCAAAAATGACTATATGTAACATTGCTCTTTATATATATATATATATATATTTATATATGATAACTTAGTTTACTCCTACTGAAGCTCGATGAAAGATGAAGATATTATGAAACGCACTACAAGAAAACAAAGGGCGTATTCGTTGACAAAGCAAGGTTTTGGGTTTTGGACGAGTCCAAAGAGCCATCTCATTATAAAGGCTTGAGACCCAGTGGGGTACAGGCGTCTGGACGTGTTTTTTGGAGAAGTTTCAGTGAGCTTTTAGCTGAATTGAACCCAACAATTGATACACATATACAAAGTAACCGAGGCAAAACCATAATATTACCGACATCGTCACAAACTGAAAAGAGGAATCTTGAGCCTTGACTTAGGCACTCTTTCCCATATGGCTTTGTGCTTTATTTCCTCTTTCCTGTGCCGATCGACAGGAGCTCAAAGCTCCGAAGAGCATCATCTCGACCACCTCTGGTGGCTGCATTACGGGTAAAAGATGATGTCTTGGATTCAAACCCAGGTTGGATCCTCTGGGTTGTGGACAGCCGACCGCTGCCTGAAACCAGCCGACTTGACCGATTCTCACTGGGCTCACCAGAGGAGCTAGGCCGGCTGCTTGATATTACAGGCCTTTTTGAGGTACTGCCATTACGAGAAGAACCGCGTCCCCTTTCAGAATCAGGTTGCTGCAAAGTGGAAAACAAACAAAAAAGTGAATTTAAAAGGATAAACTGATGGAACCAATGCAGAAAAATTGCATAACGAAACGTGCAACTACACACCACATCCTTGGACGATGGCACATCATCTGAAGATCTGTGCCTCGAGTGATCACCATGCAAACCGTGCCCTGAGCCATTCCTTCTAGAAAAGGCCTCAACAGCACCCGAGAACCTATCTCGAATTTCTTGTCCCACTATAAGAAACATACAATGGTACGTGTTATACATTGAAAGTTTGTTCATCTTCCTATTTCAAATAGAAATAGAACTGCGTAGATAGTTTTACAATTTAAACAAAGAATTCCCCAAATGATCAAAGATGGAATCCAGCAAATGAAAATGAAAATAGATATCTTAGGCCACGTCACAGAACGGGCTAAGCACTTGAAGCTCAAAGTGTTCATTACATATTAGTTGAATTCTAATCATCCATGGAACTTGATTGTTCAAAAACAATTTGTTCCAATCCTAGGGTGAAAGGGAAACAGACCTGAAGGCTTCTCTATTTTTTCAGCAGATGTTCCTGGGTTCAATGCAGGTTTCCCACTTGGCTGTTGGAAAATTGACATGAAAAGATAGTAAGATCATTTACCACCGATGTATATAATATTTTTTAATAAGAAATAAACACCAACAAATTATTTACTGACTCGTGCTCTAGAACTGGAGCCAATTTGAGGATACTTTAATATCGTCCAATCAAATACATAGTCAAACTGATAACCTGCACCAATTACAACTTACTGAATTCCAAGTTATGTGAAACCCTTGATCAGATACAAGATGAGCATTGGAGAAAGAATCATTCAACACTTATCGAATAAAATAGGTCAAAGGGCTGGGGCATAATAGTCTGCAACTAACCTTCTCGAATAAAGAGATCCCGGAAAAGCCTCTTCAGATATGAATAATCTGGTTTATCTTCAAACCTTAGTGATCGGCAGTAATGAAAGTATGAGGTGAACTCTGATGGATACGATTTGCAAAGGACCTGTCAAATAGCATGTATGTTTTTATATGCCTTTAGTTTACACATGTTTGGAGCACTTGAAAAATAGAACGAGGACTGGAAATTAGACTCTTGATAGCATAGGCTGGTGATTTTTTCCTGTTATGAACTCAAACCATGTCTCATCATAAAATTAAGTGTCTTGACATAAGCTGCTTGCAGGAGCAAGTGATGATACCTCTATGGGAGTAAGCGTCTTCTTTTCACTGATCTTGTCATACTTCTGTTTCTTAGTACCCGCTTTTAATCCTTGCCAAGGAAGGCTGAAACAGAATTTATATGCAGTGAGTTAAAAATATGAATAAGCTTAATCAAACTAGGAAAAGTGCCAATAAATTAATTGATCAACCTTCCCCTCAGAAAGTACATAAGCACATAACCAAGAGACTCCAGATCATCTCTTCTGCTTTGTTCTGCAAGTAGAATCATTGTCCCGTCTAAATACATGACAGGAAGAATAAAAGCCATCTCACATTACATTAGCTGCATAAACAGAAGTTCACTCACCAACTCCAAGGTGAGTATTAACACTTGCATAACGAGCAGTTCCTGTGAGATTTTTGTTTTCCCTGAACCAAAAGATAATCTCACAAAACAATAGCAGAAAGACTTGAAGAGGGAGAAGAAGAGGGGCTTTGTATTAAAATATGGTGACATACCAAACATGTGAAAGCCAAGTAGCATATAGATACATCAGGAAGCCACTAATTCACTTGTGATTGGAGCTTAAACATAACAAAAGGAAAGGGTATAATGAAAATCTCAATAGCCTGTATTATAAGTAGACTCATCGAAGCATATATGCGTCTATAGGATCATGTCAGCACTTGCTAAGGCTCCCATTCCACTTATAATATACACTAAAATTAGTGCTTCAAGGTTGTCGAAATTCTTGCATGACATTTATATGCAAGAAGCTTTCAGTGAGTGTTTTTTTTTTTTTTTTTTTTTTAAATATAAGTTAAGATAATTTCATTACTAAGAAAAAAAATACATGAGGGGGTGGGGAACCCAACAAAAACCACAAAGCAGTAAATACAGTGTAGCAATTAAAACCTAACCGGGAATTGGTACCAATGAGGTTCTCTAGTGCTGAGAATTTAAATTCTATATTCTATATATATTATATATAATTAAAAATATAATTCTAATTAAAAATAGAATTCTAATTTTCTATTATTCTTAATTTTTATTAGAATAAAATAATAAAAAGAATCAAATAATAATAAAAATAAGAATAATATTGTGCTTGTGAAGGAGGGGGGCAATCTACGTATTTCAAAGCAGGGTTGGAAGGAGAGACATGAGGTGCTGGTGGGACTCAACACAACTTGTGGGTTGTGAAAGTGCTGGAGGAGTGCTTGAGAGGGAGGAAAAAGGAGGTGTACTCGGTGATAAGGGAGGGCTACTGAAGCTTTGTTGCTCAACATTGTGAGAATGGCCGTGGGCGGTACTTGTCAAACGCAGAGTATGGTCAAGCGGGAAGAACTTGTTTGCTTTGTTTCCCTTAAGGTGAAGATGGGTGGGGATGGAGAAGGTTGAAGGAAACTGTTGCAGAGTTGGTCCATTCAAGGGGAACAAGGCCTAGACCCGCTGTCGGAGCTCAGGTGAGCAGAGTGGTAAGGGGGTGAACACTGTTGATCGGTCCTTTAAGGAGGTACTCACGACGGCGGGACCAAGCCACGCGCAAAGGAGGGTATGTTGGAGGTGATAGGCATTTTGATGAGGTGGAGTGTCGAGCCCCGCACCATGTACTGGGTGCAGAAGATGGCAGATCATGTGCTGGGCAAGAGGCATGGGAGACCTAGAGGTGTTTGATGGATTTGCAAGGGCAGTTGAAGAAACTGCAGGAGGAGATGGAGGAAGTACGTTGGCACGTAGGGCTGAAAAATGAAAGAAACTGGAAACGGGATGATCGAAGGGGTAGAAAAGGAAAGGGATCAAAGTACTCAAAAGCCTATCATGGGCCTTATTGGAATACGAAGGCTGGGACTCAACCTCAACCCAAAACCCATGAAGAACCCCGTAAGAAGCACGTGCCTTCTGGAGGGCAGTTTAAGGCAGTAATGGATAGGGCCCAACCCAGAGCCCTTTCTGATGGCAACAAGGCCTCGTCAAGTGGAGGGCTCAGCAGGGGACCTAGGAAACAGCCCAGGATCGCTAAGGAGAGTTCCCCAACTCTTTGCAACGACTCTGTGGAGCATTGTTTTAAATACCGTACTGGTACCGGCCGTACCAGCCATTAATCCGGTACATGTATTATACATGTTTCGTACCGTCCCAAATACTGGTTGTATCGGCCGGTATTTCAGCCTTTACTTTTTTTTCTTTTCTTCAAACTACAAGTTTATTTTTTGACCCCCAATTCAGACCATGTTATTTACATATAATTTATTCATATATAGATTATTATTTTGGAATATAATTTATATATATAATTTATTCATATATTGACTATCCCGAAACAGCACCGATATCGAAATATTTTGTTCCAGTATCTTGACCAATACGACATCTAGTACCATATTCAAAACCTTGTTGTGGAGCGCATACTTGAGACGCTACCATGCTCGCCGTCAGTGGAAAGGGTAGTGACGAGCCCACAGACACCGCCGATGATGGTAGTGGGACATTCCGTTGACGTCCTGGCAGCATTCAGTGATCATTTAAAACTGATGAAGCAAGCGTCAGGCTCTCCATCAAGTTTGGCAAGCTTCTCTCTATTGAGGGGAGGACAGACAGTGCCGATAAGCCCAGAAGAAACGAGATTGAATCCAATCATAATTTCTATAAGTCCATATCACGATCTAGTGGAGAAGGCTGAAGAAGGGGAGGGATCCAAGGATCTAATGCACTCGATTCCTTGATGTATGTGGCCAGTTGGGGTTGGACAATATCTCATTAGAAGATGAACATCGAGGAAGTTAGATTAGTAGGATGGAGGACCCTGTCCCGTTGAATTTCTGCTTCCCAGCTCAACCGAATGTTTCAAATTGGGTCTTTCATAAGGTGTGAGAGATCCAAAAATTTGTAGGGATTGAGTGTGATAGTTATGAGAAGCAATTTTTGGTTTTGTTCACCGTAATTGAAGCGGGACAGAGACAAAAAACTAAAGGTGAATCGAAGAAGCATCGTGAGCTCAAAAGATTGACTTAGTTGATGAATATGGAGGGCAGTTCAAGCAGGGGTAGAGTGAAAGGGAAGGGGCTGGCCATTCCTCAATGAAGCCCAAGATTGTGTCATGGAATGTCTGTGGGCTAAATGAGATCAATAAGCGTTTACGGATCAGGAATTTGCTTCGAGAGTGGAAGGCTAACATTGTATGCCTACAAGAGACGAAGTTGAAAATGATTAATATGAAAATTGTGAAGAGTTTGTGGAGTGGAATTCATGTGGATTGGGTGTGTTTAGCCTCTAATGGGGTGTTGGGAGGGATTGTGGTGATGTGGGATTGGCGGGTGGTGGAGAAGGTGGAGGATTTTGTTGGGCAGTACACGGTAGCATGCTTGTTTAAGTGTCGCTGATAACTTTCTGTGAGCTTTTGCAGGTATCTATGGTCCTACATTCCGCCATCGATGGGACGGAATGTAGAGATGAGCAGATAATCCACAATCATATAGCTGACTTCTATGAGAACTTACTAATGGAGCAAGTGGGATGGCAGCCCCCACTGAATGGGATGGTCTTTGACAGATCGAGCGAGGCATCACGCTTGAAAATGGATTTTGAGGAAATAGAGGTTTTTGAAGTAGTAAGGAAAATAACCAGGGACAAGGTTCCAGGACCGGATAGATTCTCTATGGGATTCTTCCAAGACTGTTGGGAAGTGCTAAGAGAGAACCTCATGAAGGTGATTCAAGAGTCTTTTGGGACTGAAAATTTTGAAAAAAGACTTAACACCACTTTCCTTGCATTGATACCTAAGAAGGTGGGGGCTACGGAGATTAAGGAGTTTCGGCCTATTAGTCTAGTGAATAGGGTGTATAACATAATCTCTAAAGTACTTGCAAACAGATTAAGTGAGGTGATGAGGAAGATTGTCACGAAACCTCAAAACGCCTTTGTAAAAGGTAGATAGATTTTGGATGCGGTGCTAATTGCCAATGAATGCCTTGATAGTAGTCTGAAAGCCGGGAACACAAGAATCATGTGAAAACTTGATATGGAAAAAGCTTATGATCATGTCAACTAGAATTTCCTTCTTCATTTGCTCAGGAGATGTGGTTTTTGGGAGCAATGGAGTGCGTGGATCCAAAGGTGCATATCTACCACAAAGTTCTGTGTTGGTGAATAGATGTTCAGTGGGTTTTTTTTTTATAGTTCCCGCGGTTTGAGACAAAGGAACCCGTTGTCACCCTTGTTGTTTGTCATTGTTATGGAGGCTCTAAGCAAGATGCTCTCGACTATGGTTGCAAATGGTTTTCTAGACGAAGTCTCGATTGGAACCTTGGATAAAGGTACTATTAATATTTCTCATTTACTGTTTGCTGATGACATTCTTATTATGTGCAAAGTGAATCAAAATGAGATGCAAGTTCTGAAGGCTCTACTCTTTTACTTTGAAGCAGTTTTTGGTTTGAAGGTGAACTTGGAGAAATCAAAAATGATGCCAATCGGGGAAGTTTTGACCATACACTAGTTGGCTAGAATGTTGGGGTGCAAGATTACCTCCTTTCCTATGCCTTATCTGGGACTTCCATTTGTGAGTGCATCAAGGGAGCTTTCGATATGGGATACAGTGATCGAGAAAATAGAACGAAGAATTGTGAGGTGAAAGAGAATGTACTTGTCGAAAGGTGGAAGGATTACCTTGATAAAGAGTACTATTTCTAACCTTCCTACTTATTTTTTATCTCTTTTCCCAGTACCTGCAAGTGTGACGACCCGTATTGAGAAGCTCCAGTGTGATTTTTTGTAGGGGGTATGGAGGAGGAGTTCAAGTTTCACTTGGTTAAATGGGGGCAAGTGCAGCATCCTATCTCGGGGGGAGGTTTGGGGATTAGAAATTTAAGGGTATTCAATCGAGCATTATTAGGTAAGTAGTTGTGGAGATTTGCTAGGGAACCAAACACTATATGGAAATTGGAAATTGGAAATTGAGAAGAAATATGGTGATTTATGGGGGATTGGTGTACTAGAAAAGTAAGGGGGGCCTATGGAGTTGGGTTGTAGACACATATAAGAAGAGGGTGGGGGGGGTTTATAACCGTTATGTTAAATTTCAGTTGGGTGTGAGATTGAGGATAAAATTCTGGAGAGATGTTTGGTGTGGCACCAGGGCTCTACAAGACTTGTATCCTTCTCTTTTCCAGATTGCAAGTGCTAAGGATGTTTCAGTGGCAGAGATTATGGAGATATAGGGGGGACAGATACTTCGAAACATTAATTTTAGTAGGGCAACACAAGATTGGGAAATAAGCAATTTTGCAAATTACTATAACCTCTTATACCCTATAAGACCAAATAGGCAACAAGAAGATCTTATGTGGTGGACTCTAGCAAGCAAAGGTTTCCCGCTCGTTCTTTCTATAAGGTCCTTACTCAAGAGTCCAATACTCAGTTCTTAAAGGAAGATCTAGAGACATTAGGTACCTCCAAAAGCTTCTTTCTTTGTATGAACTACTTCTTTGGGTAAGATTCTCACCACTGATAACTTCAGGAAAATGAGAATTATCATTGCAGATTGATGTTGCATGTGCAGAGGAGAGGGAGAATCGGTTGAGCATCTCCTTTTGCATTGTGATACAGCTAGAATTCTATGGAATGGGGTTTTTGCTCAAATGGATATGGCCTAAGTTATGCCAAAGACCGAGGAGGCAGTTCTGGCTAGTTGGTCAAACATAAGAGGCAGGCAACCAATTAAAGAAATTTAGAAGATGATCCCTCTATGCATTATGTGATGCTTGTAACAGGAGCTCAATGAGCAAACTTTTGAAGACCAAGAGTGATCGTTGGAGGAGCTTAAAGTTTTATTTTTTAGAACTATTTGTAGTTGGGCTGTTGCTGTGGATTTTAATGGCATGGCCCTTCATGATTTTCTTGTTTCTAATGTGCCTACCCAGTTAGGGCATTAGAGTTGTGTACTGACTCTGCCATTCTTTGATCAATATAATTTATTAATTTATCAAAAATAAAAAAAACTTAATTAGAAGTTACAAGAAACAATAATGCTGGATTACCTGTACGGTATGTGCTTGTGTGTTTGAAGATCCCTGTACTTTTTTGCCAGACCATAATCAATTATATATACCTGTTGTTCAAAATAAACCTATTTAAAGCAAGGAAATGCCAAGCAATGCATGTAAGGACACGTCTAAAACAGCCAAAACTATTAGTTTCAGAGGGAGTTTTGCAATGTACACGATCCTAAGCAAGCATCAATCAAACAGAAAAGCACTGCCAAGCAACTAGGGCATTTGCCAATATAATATGCCATTCAACATTATCAGGTGAAATTTGTCAAGTGAGTGCTTGGCGAAGTAGCCAGGCTATACTTATCTAAAATCAAAACCCCTCTCTCCCATGATATTGTACTCTACCAACCCCCCTCTAGATACAAGGTTGAGATATCTTCACTTCAAAAGAAAACAAATAGGTAATAAATGGGATCCCATGTTGCTTGGGAGAGAGAAGTTATTGCTCTTTATAATGATTCTAAGGTGCTCCAATTATATCAATGACTCTAGTCCTTTTAGAGTATGATCTAGATGTGACTTGGGCCATCCCTTGGGCCATTACAAATAGCATCAGTCAACCCAACCAAAATTGACTTGAGTCGTGCCAACTATGATGGAATGGCCCAACAAGTATGGGAGGATGGGGAGTATCACTATGGGGGGATGGGGGGATTGTGATACCCCCCATATTGAGTGAGTAGGTGGTGAATGTGATCCCAAATTGTTTGGGAGGGAGAAGTTCTTTTCTTGATTGACAAAATAGCATCCCGACTAATCCCGAGGGTGCACAGGCCCTCAACAAGGAGTTTATTGCAAGTACACCTCGGGTAATTCAAGGCAAAAAAATCTCTAAGTCTGATAATTCCTAGCGATTATCTGCACCCAAGGGGATTTGAACCTTAGACTTGGGGAGAGCATACCCTCAAGCCCAAGGCCATTACCACTTGAGCCAACCCCTAGGCCTTTACCATTTGAACCTTAGCTTGGGAGGGAGAAAATATCTGAGAATTCTAAAAGACTCCAATTGTACCATTGACCAGTCTATGCAAAGTATGTTTTAGTTGTGGCTTGGTCCTCCCTTGGATATTTACAATCAGGCTCAACCAACTAGGAATTAGCCATATAGGAGATCTTTCAATTTCCCATAGTTGATCATCGTAACATTACTCAGTAAAGTTTACATATTCTAATGGTGACACATCCTCTATCCGCAACTAAGGAGAGTAAACACAAGTACAACATTGATCAATCATTTGTAAACTCTCTTGTGACTAGGTGAAGTAGGAGGATCATGGATCACTAACAACGTTATACATAAAAAAAGGTGAAGAAGACTTTTAGGAGCATTTAATCGTTTATGAATCGATACCGCCACTGGGATTAGTCTTTCATTAAGTGATTAGTCACATATCTTGTCATGAAAATGGGCATGTCAAATTTGGAGCCCTTTGGAAATCTTTATAAAGAGTAAAAAATTCTCTTTCCCAGAGAATGTGCGATCTCATTCACCCTCCACCCATACTCAATCTAGGAGATTAGATGCCCTTAAGACTTAAAAATGAACCAAAAGCAGTATGCCAATGCATAATTGCTCATGATGCAAGTATTATTCCCTAACACGATATTTAACATAAGGTTGGCCTACCCAATAGTTATTTTTCACATATGAACGCACATCTAATACATAAACTCCTCAAATCAACTAAAAAGATTTCCATACATAACATATTATAACCTATACACATTTTGGTCTCACTAATTGAAGTGTTATAACAGGCAATTGGCAATCAAACTTCTCTAGAATTTGAGATGAAATTTATCGTCCTTGATCCCCAACAAGTATTTCTTAGGAACCCAAAAAACTACCAATAAAACCATACACCGGTTCAATCACCAAACCCATATAAGATTCTCTTAAGCATGCAATCTTCTAATTAGCAACAAGACACTTGGATTGGGATAGAATACAAAATGAGAATATTGTCGTGAAACATTCTCATTTTTTAGACATGATATTTCTAACAAAAGCCATACACAGACATTTATGGAATAATTGAGATCCAATGTGTTATGTGTACATAATTCAAAGTAATGCAAGTTGAAAGCATACATAAAGAAATCAACACCATATGGAAAAATTACCTGATTAGCTTTGCGCCCTAAACCCATTAAAAAGTTATCAGGCTTTATGTCACGGTGAAGAAAACCCCGTGAGTGCATATACTCAACTCTGTTTATCTACATTAAATTAAAAGGAAGAGAAAAGGCATCAGCATAGAAGCCATTTAACCATAGATACCTCCATTTTTTCCTGGATAAGTAACAACATATTAACAAAATACCAAACATATTAACGATTGACTTACTAACTGATCTGCAAGCATCAAAACTGTTTTCAAAGTAAACTTCCGGTTGCAATAGTTGAAAAGGTCTTCTAGGCTTGGCCCAAGAAGGTCAATAACCATAACATTGTACTCGCCCTCAACACCAAACCATTTCAGATGGGGAATACCCGCTTCATAGAGAGAAAGACAATAGCTACATAAGTTGACTTGAACTCACTATAAACAAGACAAAAAGAGGACTAATAAACAATAAACACATGATAAATGTGACTTTTCATATCAACTCACTATAAACAAGATTCGATTCTCGCAACACCCCCTCAATTAACACTCCAAAACAATAGTTTTAACATTTGGGCATCTTTACCTATCAAAAAAAAAAAAACTCACTATAAACAAGAAGACTACAATGGGAAACTTACTTCCTCCTTGCAGAAGCATGTATAATTTTGACTCATAGTGAAGCTGAGGGTGCTTGGTCTTCGCAGACTCCTGGGAAAACAGGTAAAATATAGGTTCCCAATAAAAGTTATTGACTTTAATAAGGTCAATCCATAAAACCAAAATAATAGATTCCAAAGATATAAGTAAACAATAAAAACTTCAATTGAAGTACACGACCATTTGTCAATACCATTCAAGCATACCACAATGTATTAACACCAGATGCACAGTCAACATACAAGTTCAAATGAGTATTAAGACCAAAATAAGAGAAGATAGTACTATATGGAGGATGCTGGAGGAAAAAGACCTCGCTTGCAAACGAAAATGCGTTTCCTAAAAATTTAAGGTGTTTTTAGGCATCCTTACAAAAAAGTTAACTAAGAGACGCAACCAATAATATATAGTAGGATCTTCAAAGTACAACCCAACATGTATGCCGATCTACTGAATTACGGCAACGAAAAAGAAAAACAGTTCCACTTATAACAATTTTCCGAAAAATCCAACTCAGAAATAATTCACCGTCATCCGACACCAAAGGTGCGAAAAGATCAAACTCCCAGAACAAAATTTAAGTGTAACAAAGAAAATGAACCTCCCCCCTCTCCACATACCAGCTTGACAGCCACTTCCTCTCCACTTTGTACATTAACCCCTGAAACACCCACATCAAGCCAAAGCATTATGAACCCTACTAATTCTCAATGAAAAATACAAAACCATAAAGTGAAACGAGTAAATAATGCTACTTTACAGCATGAGTTGCATACCCAAATAGAGCTCGCCAAACGATCCGCTACCGATCTTCCGCCCGAGCTTAAACTTTCCACCAATCACGTGCTCCATGATTCAGCTCCCAATCAAACAAAGACAAGCAACAAGCACAGCCCCTTCACCCTCTTAGCTGGCAATCCAATCCAATGCGGTTATACAATGGTTAAAAGGTTTTGTTCATCCAAAAAGTTTATCGCCGACAGATCTTCGATTTCAATCCAGTCTCAGATCCATCGCATCCCAACACAAACACAACGATCAAATAACCTTTTCTATTCATCAAAAACCAAACTAAAACATCCGGACTTCCTCAAAAAAAAAATCTAAGCGATATATGTAGAGAGAGCTGTAGCATCTAGCTGTACTAGAAAATTAATAAATCTAAGGGAACCCCAATAATCACCGAATTGAACTCGGGTTTTAGGGTCACCACACGGGAGTTTTTTCCTTGGGTAATCGGGATGAGAAAAAGAACGTGAAGGAAAAGAGAGCGAGAAAAAAGGCCGCCTTTTTTATGGAAATTGGTAGTGGGTAAAGATTATTGTTGTGGGAAAAAAGAATGGGATTGGAACTTCGTAGTCGGAGAAGAAATCCTAACCTGCTAACGATTCTCACCGTCAAGAAAAAATGAAGGTAGACAGACTCCGTAGGGATCTTTCGGATCTGGGTTAGGGACGAGAATTGGTTTTTTTCTCAGAAAATTCTTCAGAATCTCTGGAAAGGAGTATTGAGAGAGAGGCAGAGACAGTCACATAGAAAGGGTGGGGTTGGGGGAGAAGAAGGGGGGGGGAGGAGGAAGATGGAAGAGAAAGTGGATGATTGATGAAGCAAAAGCTAGATGATATTATTGAATTTTATTTTTTAAAGTTTTATTATTGTAATAGTATTTATTTGGCTGAACTGAGAAAATTATACGAATTATAACCTGAAGGCTGCCCTACGCTACTCATGAACTCTCTACTTTTTATTCAACTTCCGTACAGTTTCCGAGCATGTTTAGGAAGTAAAGTATTCCTACTTGAAAAAATGGAAAGTCATTCCGCGTTTATTTAATAATAAAAAAAAAAGAGACAAAAAAAAAAAAGAAGAAGAGAGAAATAATAATTAAATGGTAAAGCCAGACTTTTATGTATGAACTTTGAAGTGAGTTTTTTATGAGCCCTTCTATTATTTTTCTAAACAATTGATGCGTACTTGCGGCCACTATATACCTTATTATTTAATGTATATTTAAATATTATTAAATTCTCTCACTTTCATATTCTCGCCTGAATAATTTTTAATTAAAATTAAAGTGGTGGAACTCTCTCTCTTGAGTGCTTTACCTTGGTATCTCTCATTGAAACAAAGAGCAGTGCATGGTATATAAATGGTTTTTTACTGCCAAGGTCTAAGAATTTTTAACGTTTAAAACTGTCAATCATGTCACACCAGAAAAGTTGGGCATAACAACAATGGACGTTTAATTTGCAATTTGAACTTCAAAAATATTCGCTAAAATGAAAAAAATATAAACTCCAAAAAGATTTCAGTGGAAGGCATCATTTAAGATTGTCCCCACCGGTGGGTGGTAATGTTGCGTTAAAAATTCCTGATTACGGTGAGCAAAACAACGCAAGAAAGATTGGTTTGTTCATATCAAATCAAATTATTTTATCTTATTTTATTTTATTTAATTATTATAATTTTTTTAAAATTATCACATAAATAATTAAATTTTTTAAAATTTATTTAAAAAAATTATATTAAAATAATATTTTATTCAATTTTTAATAAAACATCTTATTTTATCTAAACTATGTAACTAAATGAATAAACGGTAAACTTCGAAAAAGGGAAAGAATAAATGATAGATTCTGAAGTGAAGTTTTGAGTGTTAACCTTAAACTTGTAAAATAAAATATTTGAGATCAATTTTGCAAGCAAAATCAAACACTCCTAAAAGTTGAAAAAGGAGAGAGAGAGAGAGTGAGAGAAAAATGAAAACCATTATGATAATATGTAATTGCAAATTGCAACCCAAAAGTGAGAAGGTGGGATATATTTGGTAGTGAGAACAGTGGGTGAAGGATAATCCCACCCTGTCTAAAGTTTAATTGCTTAACAGACCCTCCATTACTGGACACCTTTGTAGCAAACGTGCACTTTCTTTTTCTTGAAAAAGTCTCTCAAAAGGCTTAAAGACGATGATGAAGTTCTCCTAAACCTTTTCTTTTTTCTTTCTTTTATCTTTTTTATGTGTATCTGGGCGAGGTTCTCCAAGTCATAAAATAGAGGACCAAAAAAAGCATCTCTCAGTAATCGGAATATCCAAAGGCAGCTTTGTCGACTGGGTAGATGTTTGCAACATTAGCTAATGTCGAGAAGAGTTGAGTGAAATTGTAGATAGTAATATTTTATTAAAATAGATTTAATTTTTTTAGATTGAGATGGATCTAAATTTTTATATTAAAATATATAAAATATGTTGAGATGAATTTTTTTTTATAAAATAATAAATATATAAATTTTAAAAAAATAAAAAATTTCATCCATAATGAAATATATCTTTTCTAAAGGGTAGCTTTCGGTAGTATACATTGCGACAAATGGATGGCTGCTGATTTGACATTTACATTGTTAATTGGGTCTTGTCCACAAAGTTGATTTCTTTTCATTTCCCTTTTGGTGACGGTGGAAACCAAATGTATACTCCATATGGATTTAGGAATAGGAAAATGCTACTTAACTTTATTAATGTTGTTGTTTAAAGATATTGTTTGAATATTTTAATTTTTTTTATTTTAAAGTGATTATTAATAAAATTGTATATTTTTTCAAAAAAATTAATAATTAATAATTTTAAAAAGATATTTGTAAAAAATAATAAAAAAGAATAAATTACAGTCTATTGATAAGTGCTAGCGGCCCACTAGCACCCCCGATTCTCGTTTATGAGGGATGGCTGGTTGGGCTTTGTTTAAGATTTTCCGTTTCGGCCCGGTAGCCAATCTTCAAATAAATTAGAATGCATGAGGAAACAATTGCTTCGACAAAAACGACGAACTTGTAATTGTTTTATAACTCCTTTATAAGCAATCAACGTGATTATGTCGCCTTATCAATAATGTAAATGTCTTCTTTACTTAGAATCTTTTTATTTTGAAAAAGTCTTTTATAAGATGACTAAAAGTAAAACTTTATTGATGGTAAAAGGCATAGTATCACAATAAGTATTAAAGAATACATCTAACAATCATTAAGCACTAGCGGTGGATACAAGCAAATTATAAAAACTATATCCGTTACAAACAATGACCGAAAGTCATGAAAATAGTGTATTATAAAAGAATATCTTCAACTCATCCAACGAACAAGCCGGGTCTTCAAAGCACCTATCATTTCTCTACATCCATAAGCACCACATAATTTCATAATATCAATGTATTTTATATAAATTTTCTCGATATTAAATAAGTGTATTATTACTTGCAGGTTCCTGTTACTAATCATTTGGCTAAACAAGTACTATCAATTGGAGCATATTTGAGTAGTTTTCAAAGTAGAATCAATGATTTAAAAGACTATAGAAACGCCATTTTTCGATGATAAATTGTTGCGAAAGAAGGTTTCATGAGAGTGTTTGATCAAACTAATCACAGATATACCAATCAATGGAATTAAAACTTGCGCAACAATCAATGTATTTAACATGCTCAAAATTGCATTCTCACGACCATTATGACACGTTCTCGTTATGCCGAGTCACCAATAATCACCACAAGAGCATCCTTGAAATGGTGAAATCGGCTATAATCCCTCACAATGATCTCTCTCCCAACAATCTTTGATATAAACTTGGTTGCTGCATGGCAGTCCACGCAGACACGAATGTTCTTTGTTAGTCAAATTGTTTTTCCCGCAGGAGTGCTAATGATGCCGAATGCTATAGCGAGCTTTTCATTGTCGCTACAAAAATTTTCTTCTGTGTGTCCAGGACGTATCATTCTCACTCCATCGGCTCTAGTAAAACTTCCATGGCCTCGTTTATTCTGTCATAATATGGATGAGTTTATCTCCGGACATAAAAGCATGGACCTTCATGAGAGATATGATTTTAAATAAAAAAACATAGTTTAAACAATAAAATAATTTCAGATTTCGTGACAAAAGTAATGTGTTCCAATATGTCGTGCCATAGGGGGTTGCATCCAGCCGAACTCAACACACTTTGTTCCATATTCTATCTTCGTCAGAGATATGATATACATATAACAATTTTTACATCCCTTTATGTAACTCTGTTTTGAATTAAAGATATTTCTATAAAATGATGTTAGTTTTATAAATCATTTTATAAAAATACCCATTTGAAGCATGGTCGTAAAAGGAATTGTATGTCTATATTTAATTTGGTTACCAAACCCTTCTTAACTCACTTTATCTCATCATTATAATTTTTTCAAATTTTTATATAAAATATAATTAAAAATTGAACTTTTTCAAATCCCAACACACTCATAATATGTAAAATTAATATTCTAATAATATCTTATTCAATTCAACTCAACTCAAATCAGTTGAGCCCGACATCCAAATACAACCTTAATCAATGAACCCGAACCGGGTCTGTCATGAAGACATGAAGGGAATTGAACGTATGAGAGCATTGGCATTGCCAAGTCCAAAGTTTAGCTAGAATTTCATCTTTTTGCTCTAAAATGGATTTCTAGATAGATTAGTCCACATTGGACTAGCTATCTTAAAGTCTAAATAATAATAAAATATTAAATATTTTAATAATATTTTTTTATATATATTTTACAAATACACTTCATATCTTAGAAATAACTTTATTAAATAAACTATTATTGAACTATTTAACTACAAATTATTATAAAAATACTATTTTGGTTGTTTTTGGTTGAAAATATGAAAGCTGTAGATAAATACAAATTCAAAATGTGTTGAACTGCTTGACCAGTGCATCAATTTAATTGAGAATGCTTGATGTTGAAGAGTTGAATAGATTTTGAAGAAATCATGACTGCAAACTCCATTCAGCTCTTTATTTCTGGTTGATAATAATAGAAACCTAATGATAATACTCGAAAAATCATGAGGGGATCTGAGAATCTATGTGAGTTTAGTTCTACAGGTTACTGAACAACCATCCATGCTTCAAGGAGGAGAATTAAGGCCATACCAGGTAGAGGGGTTTCAGTGGATGCTCTCCTTGTTTAATAACAACTTAAATGGAATTTTAGCTGATGAGATGGGGTTGGGGAAGACAATACAAACTATTTCGCTGATAGCATATCTCATGGAGTACAAGGGTGTGACTGGGCATCACTTGATAGTGGCTCCGATTCTCCGAAGGCTGTATTACCAAATTGGATCTATGAATTCTCAATGTGGGCTCCTAGGTATGCAGGAAGCATTTTTTTTAAACTGTCAATGTGAGCACATGCATGCACGTTTTCTGTTTCCCAGTGTAATATGTATTTTGAAATCATCCTTTCATGCCACATTTGTGATCCAGTATTGCAACTTTTCTTTACTATGGACGTTTAGATGAGAGAAAAACAATGGGGGAAGAGTTATTAGGGGAGTGGAAGTTTAACGTGTTGATCACACACTACTATCTTATCATGAGAGAGATAAGGCATTTTTGAAGAAAATTCAGTGGTACTACATGATTGTTGATGAAGGGCATCGGTTAAAGAATCATGAGAGTGTTCTTGCAAAGACTCTCGTCTCAGGGTATGACTGACCTTACTTGTCATGTTTTAATATAACTGATGCATTCAAATAGGATTGAAGAAGTGACTCCAACCTCCACCTCTTGCTTTCGGGGGAGGACATGCCATTTTACCTAAAAAGTTTGTAAATCTGGTCATATTAAGAGGCGGTCTAAAAATGTGCTTATTAGAAAATCCAATCAATTAGTTAAATCAGAGGAAGTACTAATCTATTATCTGTATCGTATCAGATAATTATTCTAGTCTGTGGAGCTCAATCAGAGGAAGTACTAGTCTTTCCCACAGTTCCATCACATGATAGCAAAATTTTCAGGGATCATACTTTAATAATTACTTGAACTTCCAAGGGGATTCTGTGGCGTTTTCTTGAAGGTAATACCATAAGGTCTTGAGGTGTGAATCTGTGCATTTGAGAAGGAACATCACACTAGCAAATGCTAGCAATAGCAGTACGTGATTGCTGCCATTATAAACCATACCCAAGAACAATATGCCAAAACAAATAATCATCTTTAATATCAATAGTTCCCCAAAAAAATACTATGAAAAATTAACTAGACAAAATCCTATGTACCATTTTATCCTAAAAAAAAAAAAAAAAAGACAAAACATTTACCCAAACAGATGCTACCAGGAGTGGCAGATCATGGAGGAAGAACCTTCGGCTAGGATTGTGGAGGAAGTCGATGCTGAGCAATTATCTTGACCTGGTTGGGCAAAAGAAGATGTGATTCAATCGGCCTGTTGAAGAGAAAATCAAAATCGGAGAAGAGGGAGAGGAGCGAGGAAGAGAGAGGAAGAGAGGCTTACTTTCAAGAGGTCGGAGACGACGGGTCCGCTGGAGAAAACGACTGGTGGAGAAATTAGGAGTTGCGGGCTGAAGAAGGGGGACGAGTGAAGAAGAATGAGAAAGAAACCGAGTTTGATTTTGGAAAATAAACGAGAAACCGAGGGAAAGAGAGAGGAGCTGGTAGATGAAAAATCATAAAATATTAATTGATCCGTGTACAAGACCTTGCCAGACTTGGAGAGCTTCTAAGAATAACTGTAGCATTTATCTCAAACTTTTCATCTTTGCCTAGGCCATTGCAGACGATTTAACCCAGATTTCTATTTATTTTACACTTGCATTGGGCAATGGCGAGGCCATTGCCAATGCTCTGAGCTGATTCAACCGCACCGCAAGAACTTTCTTTAACAAAATTTAGATGCGTGCTTCAATTGAAATTTAAAAGAAGCTGCGAGATCAGATAAAAGCCATTACCAGATCAAGACTAAAAATCCAAGCCTGACAATAATGACTGATGTTTTACACGCCCACAAACACAAAGTTAGATGAGTACTCGATTCATTGGTCTTACAAACGATAATAGTTCCTTTACGCAATAAGTATGCATTACACATATGGGGACATTCAGCCTGCCGGACCCAGAGTTTGACGTGTTTCAGATTTTGGTTTAAATGGCAGCTCTCAATCGTCTTCTCTTTCAGGGGGGAGACCACAAGGCAAAAGCATTTTCTGCACAACCAAAATCGAGTGGCAGAAAGGATTAGGTGATTTATCAGTAAGGTTTTTTTTTTTATTAAAAAAAAAATGACAAGTCAGTAAGGTTTTAAAAATAGCTGAGCCATCATCCAATATCAGGGATGTTTGGAAAAGTTTTTCATCTCATTTCCTTCCCAATCATCATTCAAAAACATAAACACTTTCAAACTAATCGTTACAACTTTTCTAAACTTTCAAACAAAAAACAATTCAACATTTTCAGATTTCAAAACAAAAATAATATTAAAAATTTATATTCTAACAATATTTTAATTTTATAATATTTTTTATTCAACTTTTTTTCTCTCATTTCCCAAAACATAATAGATATTTAACTCAAACTATCACGCTACTATTCACAAACCATCTTACTACTATTCACAAAATTCTCATCCCATCTCATTCTCCAAGTATTTTTAGATTAACATTAGAAGGAAAATGCTTAGATGGTTCAATTGAATAAGAAATAGTAAATGCTTAGATGGTTCAATTGAATAAGAAATAGTTCGTGATCACCACTCAAACATAAAGCTTTAGATTAAAAACTAGTGTGTAGTATATGTCATCTATAAGGAAATATGAGTGGATTATAGAAACCGCATCATCTGCACAGTGTTCAAAAGCAGGATGTATAACAAATAAAACTTAATATCAGTTTTGCTGAAAGAGGAGAAATAGGGAGCGGGGAGGTGGCAATGAACTCTTGAAGGAAAAATACAACATAATACAATGGTTAAAACCTCAAGACCATAAAAGAGAGTCATTTCCTTACTCCTGTGTCCGTTCTTTGTGCTTTGGCTACGCCTTCAACTTCTTTCGATAAAATTTTTTATTACTTATCAAAAAATAAAAGAATATCAGCTCTATTAAATGAAAAAAATGTGAGGCAGTAGAAAGAGATATTCTATTAAAGTACTTATTAAAAAAAGAAGAAGAGATATTCTATTAAAGTTGTGCATATGAAATAGCAAGAAAATGAGTGAAAAGTTTTCAGCTTCCTTCAGTCGTCTTTTTAACCCAGCAAAGCCAACCCCAATCCCTCATATTTAGCCACTACAGAAAGTTTGAGTAACCAGATTCCCTCATGTTCACACCCCTGCCTTCATAACCTAGTCCTCCGGCCCCATGAGCAAACTAATTAAAAACTGTAAGTTCTTTCAACCACAATCACAAGCCATCTTGACTTATCTTGATGTCAACCAAACAAATAAGCAATCTTAAACAGCTTTTCCAAATATGTCATATGACAGTGAGTGAACAGACTAAAATTTGGCGAACTTTATAGTTTTTTCAACCACAATCACAAGCCATCCTGACTTATCATGACGTCAACCAAATAAGCAATCTTAAACAGATTTTCGAAATATGTCATATGACAGACAGTAAACAAACTAGGCATAACTCGGCGAACTTATCATCTGGCTAAAACAAAAAAAAAGAAAAAAGTCAAGTGTCTTCCTCTCTGTGAAGTATATCATATCAAGCCCTTCAGATCTACAAAAAGAAATCTTTGGTGGTTCAGAAAAACCTTATAACATGTGATTGAGCTTCAAGCCACATTATAGCTTTGGTACAGGCTGCGTATGTAAGTATAACATTGGCCTTGTAAAATTTCAACATCTAACCTGTTACCTAACCTACGTATACAAAAACTCACGAGAAGTGATAAGTCCAAAATGGAAAAATTGCCACCCCAAACTAAAGCCTAAGATCATTATACAGGTATAAAAAAAATAACCATTATACAGGTATAAACAAAATATCCAGTATACAGGTATAAAGAAAATATCAAGTAGAGAAAAAGACGAGTTAGACAAAACCTGCATGAAGTTGTAGTGCTCTCTCCCAATTGATTCATTTTCTGCAATAGCGAAGTACGCTAGTATGGGGTAATGACCAACGTATGATGCATAGCTATCTCGTTGAATGTTCACTGCCCATTCACTGCACATCCAAAGTAAGTGTATAAACACATTCAAATGAAGAACAAAAAACTAACATACAAACTTCACAAAAAATAAGAAGAAGAAGAAGAAGATAAAACATGGGTTTTCAAAGAATTGGCAGCCTCACAATCTATTCAAATCTGCATGCCCAGTACCGACATATTTAGCTTGAAGGTGCTCAAGCTGGGAATTGATGTTAAACCTGTCGCTGGCCTGCACAGTCAAACGTACCAAGCTTATCGATTTTTCAAGCGACTGAAGAAATTAAAATATAAAGATTTTAGTATCAAAGGATGTAAAAATTCAAAATTCCAGCAACGATTTTAAAGAGAAAGTCGAGCTAAATCGAATAGCTAATATTATCAAAGTATGACATCTGTAGAAAATGGAAGACAAACAAAAAGTGTTCCACAAGGCAGCACCGATAGTGTATTAGGTTTTTGACGAGCTACGGGAGTGAGAAGGAATAGGGTTTAGGGTTTCGATTGTACCGTCGTAAGGGGTTCAGAATGCAGGAAGTTAACGTCGAGAGAGAGACTTACCTGCATTTTGACGTCTGGGCGAATTGAACTGCAGTAACGAGGATCGAGAAAGGGAAGAACGAGCAAACTTTCCCCGCGCAGATGGAATGCGGCAGGCCTGTTTGGAAGGGATTCCTGCCCCGTTTGAAGGACTGTTTTGTCTTTGATGTTGAGACGTGTCATTTTATTTCTATCTAATTTTAATTTTTAAATATAAATATTTTTTAATTTCAATTTTTTTAATTAGTACTTAATCATTATAATTTTCTTAAAATTTTAAATAAAATATAAAAAATAATTTAATTTTTTCAAATCTTAAAATAAAAATTATATTATAAAAATATTTTAACTTTATAATATTTTTATTTTTTCTTGACAATTGAATTAAATTATTTATTCTAAAAATTGTTATTCCTTATTTTAATTTTTGTCATCCTATGTTTTAAATAATTTTTATTGAAATGAGATTGATTGATGAAACTTTGAAAAAATCTTATATGATTAATGTAATTAAACATAATAAAAAAGAGTAACAATTTTTTTTTTTTTTATAATTGATAAGACAAACACATCATTATATGTCGATTAATCAACGTCCCCTAAAATACACCAGAGTTCTGTTTTTTTTTTTTTTTAAATATATCTAAAATATTAATCAATGCAAGCCCATATATAATATAAATCATTTATATAACTTATATAATAAAATCTAAATTATAATTTATATAATAAAATTTAATTTATAAGACAATATTTAAATTTTATCAATCAAATTAAATCATATCATATATAATCGTTTTGCTAAGTGTGTGTACCAACTTATAAATTAGAAACCTAATTTCAAACCTAATCGAGAGAGATGACAAACCTAATTTCAAAGAAATTGATTAATTTACTCTTTCACATAGTAGTACAACTATCATCAACAGTATCAAAGAATATATATTTCCAGAAAATATTTGGTAGAGACCAAACAGCTCTTTTGGGAACTATCATCAACAGTATCAAAGAATATATATTTCCAGAAAATATTTGGTAGAGACCAAACAGCTCTTTTGGGGCCTTTGCCCCCAAAAACAACCAAATCCAGGAAGCAATAAAACAAAAGCCATTCAACATGGAACAGAGCACTCTTTTGTGGCCATCTGATGTTATTAGAAATATTAGTGTAGCTCAATAGAATTGACTCTGTTTCTCCGGGACTTCTAGTTGGGAGGCAAGAGGTTCAGAAACCTCCCTTGAACAGGCTGACTGGCAGCCTTGGCTGACTCATCATCTGTCATATGGATGAGCCAAATTAATAACAAATGCAGAAACTGGTCGGCTATATTTAAAGTAAACAGAATCACTCTGAAGATGCTTCATTAATAGAAGAAAACTACTAATAAACTATTATCTAGCAAATAGAAAAAAAAAATTATAATTAAAAAAAAAAGAAAAATTAATCATCCCGTCTGTGCCCTATTACTCCTAATGAGCTCATTGCATAGTAACCGAATAGATTCCTTTTTTCATTAGTAATTAACTGCATTCTAAAAGTACCTGCTGCTATATCTGTAGAAGAAACTCAACTGTACAACTATAAATTAAACAAAAAAATGCAAACTGAGCAGTGGTTCCATTATCAGCGAGTAGTTATCAACAGCTAAAACAGCAATGGTGTTTATATGAACACGGTACCAACAATTCTAGTAGTCAATATTATAAATACACAAACTACAAACAGGACTTTGTTTCGAAAAGAGTGTACTGTATATTGAGATACTGGCCAAGCTGAGGATAAAACGGTCCCCGGGTACTTGGGCTAAGACTTTGCATTGGTTAATAAAATGTTCCGACTACCTATCGAGAAAAAGGGACCCTGGCTTAGCTGTGAAACAGCTCAAGCAGAAAAAGCATATATGTGAGATACTAGTGAAGATACTACCATATCAAATCTTTAGGCTTGGAATGCATCAACTCAAATTATGTATACCAACCTTTCTTCATGGACCTGCTTTTGATGAAGTTTGAATTTCCTTATCAGCCTAAAGAATCAATGATGAATCATGAGAAAGAACATAAACATTAGGTCTATGTATTCTCATACAATTACGAAATGAAAAAAAAAAAATACAAACTAATTTACCTCTTCAAACTTCTCAAAGTTGAGTATCCAACTCATCATTGACCTCAGGAATTGACCTCAGGAATAAATGCAGCTTTCATTTGATACAATCTGTCCCATTCGGTGCCTTTGAACCATGAATGAGCCTAAAAATAACCAGGTCAACAAGTCAATTAGTTAATTAGCAACACAAAGTTCAAATGCAAACCAATATAACATAACACATCATACAACACCTTTATTTCATCTGCGCCTTTTGTTCCAAGACGGTAGAAACACCCCTTTTCGAATGATAAACTGTTGACAAAGAAGGTTTCATAAGAGTTTTTGATAAAGCTAATCACAGATACCAATCAATGGAATCAAAACTTGTGTAGCAATCAATGTCTTTGACATGCTCAAAACTGTGTTCTGACAACCAAAATGGCACGATTTCATTATGCCAAGTCACCAATAATCACCACAAGAGCACTTTCCATCCTTGAAATGGTGAAATCGGCTATTATCCCTCACAATGATCTCTCTCCCCACAATCTTTGATATAAACTTGGTTGCTGTGTGGCAGTCCACGCAGACACGAATGTTCTTTGTTACTCGAATTGTTGTTCCCACAGGAGTGTTAATGATGCCGAATGCTATAGCGAGCCTTTCACTGTGTCTACAAAGTATGTTTTTCTTCTGTGCCTCTTCAACATCATGGAGCACCTCCTTTGTGTCGGGAACATACCCTTCTCGCTCCATCTGCTCTAGTAAAACTTCCAGGGCCTCATTTATTCTGTCATAATATGGATGGGATTGATCTCCGGACACAAAAGCATGCACCTTGTTCTTAACTTCGATCCAGCTGCAAGCTGGTTTCTTTTTCATGCCCTTATTTCTAATGAAGATTCTCAACTTCTCTACATCTTTCCATCTCCTGGCAGCGGAATATATGTTTGACAACAGAATGTAAGCTCCCATATTCTCCGGATCAACCCTGAATATTTTCTCAGCCACCTTTTCTGCCAATTCAACATTCTTCTGAACTCTACAAGCTGACAAAAGTGTTGACCATACACTTCCTGTTGGTCCTATATGCATGTCAGATATAAAATTGTAAGCTTCATCCAGCCTTCCTGCCCGACTCAGAAGGTCTGCAACAGCAGCGTAGTGCTCCAAGCCAGGAGCAATTCCAAAATCCTGTGTCATACTATTGAAATATTTCCAAGCTTCATCTACCAATCCAGCATGGCTGCAGGCAGTCAACACAGCCACAAAAGCCACATCATTTGGTTTTACTCCCTCCATTTCCATCTGCTCAAATAAGGAAATGGCATCATGGGCATGCCCGTGCAAAGCATATCCCATGATCATGGCTGTCCATGACACCATGTCATGTAGCTCCATCTTATCAAAAATCCATCTAGCTATCCTAATGTTCCCACATTTGGCATACATGTCAACAAGGGAGCTAGCTATAAACACGTTATCATCGAATCCACACCTAATTATATATCCATGTAACTGCTTCCCCAAATGTAGGGTCGTCAAGTGAGCACAAGCCGGCATGATACTTGAAAAGGAAACATGCATCGGCTTGATTTTAGCCTCCAACATCTGTCGAAAGAATCTCAGGCCTTCATCAAACAGACCATTTTGCACACACCCTGCAATTATAGAGTTCCATGAGATGCCATCACGCCAAGGTAAGAGATTGAAGAGCCGACATGAATCTTCCATGCAAGTACACTTTGCATACATGTCAATTAAGCTACTTCCAACGAACAAATCCGCATCCAACCCATGTCTGATGGCATACCCATGTATTTCCTTTCCCTTAATAACATCCACATATTCTGCAAAGATAGGAAGGACACTCGACAAAGTGAAGGAATCTGGCTTTATGTTGTCATTCCCCATCTCCCTGACTATTGTTAAAGCATCTTCATACATTCCATTTTGTGCATTTCCTGAAATCACTGTATTCCAAGAAACAAGATCCTTTTTTGGCATCATATCAAATATCTTTCTCACACTGCTTTGATTCGAGTTACTATTATTCTTATAATCATTCAAACCCTCACCACCACCCATCTGTCTCTTTGATTTCTCATCAAAGTATAGCCTCCGTCCTTGGTCTACCAACTCCGCAGTCACAATTCTTCCACTCAATTCCCTAACAGTAGCCACAACATTTTCACCTTCGCCTTTTCCCCATTCCTCGGGCATTCCATCAAGCACTTTGGGCGCACCAGACAGCGTCCCACTCTCACCCAAGCTCTGAAATTTTGAGTACATATTCATAAGCGCATTGCCCGTATACAAATCGAAATCCATACCGAGCCTTATAATGCAGGCGTGTAGCGACTCGCCTAACTTCAAGTCCATCAGCAATGTGCAAGATTTCAGCACAGAAGGGAACACATGGCAGTCCGGGTGCTTACCGGCAGCCCTCATTTCCATGAAAGAAGCCAAGGATTTGTGAAAACAGCCATGGAAAGTATAACATTTGATGAGTGATTTCCAAGCAAGAGCGGGAGGGGAGTGAATGGTGTTGAAGACCAGCAGTAACTCATGCAAGAGGTTAAGGTTTGAGTATACCGATAAGAGGACAGACAAGTGAGTGGAACATGCGCCTTTGGTTGTGAGGATATGGGCGTGAAGCTGTTTGGCCTGCGACTTGGTTTTGATTGTTGTGGGATTTCTGAGGAGGGTTCTGAACAGGGTTTTGGGGGAAGACATTGATAAGAGTCTTGGAAATGGGTTTTGGTCAACAGGTGGAGAATACCCGCTCCATACAGAGAAAAGATAATAGCTACGTACGTTGATTTGAACTCATTATAAACAAGACGAAAAGGGGACTAACAACTAATAAACACATAATAAATGCGACTTTCCATGTCAAACTCACTATAAAAAAGAGGACTACATAGGAAAACTTACTTCCTCCTTGCCGAAGCATGTCTAATTTTGACTCTGACTCATAGTGAAGCTGAGGGTGCCCGGTCTTCACAGACTCCGGGGGAAACGGGTAAAATATAGGTTCCCTATAAAAGTTACCGACTTTAAATTTTAATAAGGTAAAACATAAAACCAAAATAATCGATTCCAAAGATATAAGAAAACAATAAAACTTCAATTGAAGTACACGACCTTGTTTCAACACCATTCAAGCATACAACAAGAAAAATCAATTAATACAATGTATTAACACCAGATGCACAGCCAACATACAGGTTAAAATGGGTATTAAGACCAAAATAAGAGAAGATAGTAATATATGGAGAATGCTTGAGGAAAAAGACTTCGCTTGCAAACCAAAATGCGTTTCCTAAAAATTTAAGGCGTTTTTAGGCATAGCAAAATCCTCCTTACAAAAAAGTTAACTGAGAGAGGCAACAAATAGTATATGGTAGGATACCAGCGCCATGCTTTTTCGCTTATTCAATCAATCAAGAGTTTTATTACGTGTAAGTAAAGTTGCATCTTAATTTACGTATCATTATTAATTTTTTCATATTTAAAATTTAAATTAGTATTGTGTTTAATAAAATCGACTTTTTGACCAATCATATTATATTTATGTACACATTAATGCGTAGTTATATTTATAACTAGATTTTTTCTTTAATCAATGACGGGATCTTCACAGTACAACTCAACACGTTGATCTACTAAAGTACAGCAAAGAAAAAGAAAAAGGTTTAATCACCGAATTAAACTCAGATTTTATGGTCATCAAACGAGAGTTTTTTTTAGGATATTCGGGATGAGAAAATGAATGTGAAGGAAAAGAGAGCAAGAAAAAAACCTTCTGTTTTAATGAAAATTGGAAGTGGGTAAATATTATTGTCGTGAGAAAAAAAGAATGGGATTGGGATGTAGTCAAAGAATAAAAGAAAAATATAGTTGCAAATATAATTGTGCATTAATATATGTACTAATATAATATGATTGGTCAAAAAATAGATTTTATTGAAAACAGTATTAATTTAAATTTTAAGTATGAATAAATCAGTATTGATACACAGATTAATACGCGACTATGCTTGTATGTAGCAAAACTCAAGAATAAATCCTAATCTGTGTTATGAGCTTAGAAGGCTTCGACAGCGGGCCGTATTAGGCGTACAGCTAGTAGAAATGTATATTTTACTTTATTTATTATTTATTTAAATATCCTTAATTATTACAAAATATTAAAATAATATACAAATTTATGAATAATCATCAATTATTAAATTAAATTAAAAATAAAATAAAATATTTAAATAATAACTTTAAATGATAACATTAAAGAAACTAAATAACATTAAAGTATTCGTCCACTTGTCTCTTTCGCTTCTCTCTATCTATTCTCTCATCTGCCAGCTATAAGAGCATCCCCACCTAGGGGGTTGGAGTTTCGTCCCTTTCCCACCTCAGCCTATCCAGCCTCTATTTATAAGGTGTATTTTTTCCAATTTTCTTTAGTTTTCTGACGATAATACTTAGATGTTCTGATATGCTGTTTTTCGGCCTTTTTCATCGAACTCCCCAACCGCCAATATGTCAAACGGTGGCAGATTTCTTTTCAAATGTGTGGCATGTGGGCCTCACGGGCCACCACGCCTATGGGAGTCTCTAGCCTCCACGCGCGGCGTTTTCAGGGCCAGTGATTTTAGATCTTCCAAATTTGTGTGGACCTTCACGGGTGTCTCTAATCATCTTCAAGATGCTAGTCCCCTATGTTCTTGCTTACCCTAACCAACGATCAAGACGATGTGTTCGTGATAGTCTCCTATAGTTGGACCAGATCAAAAAAATGCAATGCACTCCTCTCAGCTACGGCTTTTAGTCGTAGGTTTATAGTCTGTTTATCAGACTATATTAAAATCGCTTTTAAGCGACTTCCCAATATGGGACTGGGTTGGAGCCAATCTTTTGGTGAGATAACCTGCTATGTTGTTTTATTTTTAGTGTTGCTTTTGCTTATTTTGGGATGACTGTTAGGGACTCCCACCCCACTGAATATTGTATCATTGTAACCACTTAATTTATCTATGAAATGCTTTGCTTGTTGAGGGACAGAAAAAAACTAAGTACCATTCTCGTATAATTAATATCTTTAAAAATCTTTTTATGAAAATGATGCAACTCTCTCTTAACCTTGGAACGAGGAATCTAACTCTTGCTCAAGATGAAGCTCTCTCCTCTTTTCATAGAAAACTTCCTTCCCTATCCCCAGACAAAGTTTTTAAAATTTAGCCTTTCCTAACTACCTTTCTCCTCAAATCCTTTGTTGCCTACCAAACCCCAGCTACCTACCAGACCTCTTTGATCCCTTTCAAAACCCAACTTTCCTAGCTACCTTTATCTTTCTACCCTCTGTTGACAACCAACCCCAAATCTGCTCTCACTGTCCCCTTTTCTTGTCGTCCCCACCCACCTGCACACAAACAAACCCACATGTAAACACCTGAAATAAGTCAACTATGAAAGAAATCAAAACATACATTGAGCAACTTATCTCTCAAACGGAATCTTTGTCATGGGATGACCTCATCCTCGAACCAGCACCAGATGAAGCCAAAAAAATCTCTGACCACACCCTAATTGGAAAACTCATCTATACAAAAACCCTTAACAAGCATACTTTTCATACCACCATCAAAGCAATTTGGAGCTTCATTAGAGGTCTGACCATTGAAGATATAGGCACAAACACCTTCCCTTTCACCTTCCAAGCCCACATGACAAAGAAAGGGTCTACAGCCAAAGACCATGGAATTTCAAAGGAGTCCACATGGTACTCAAAGAATGGCTTCCAGCCCAAAGCTTGCAAGAATTTGATCTCAAACACACGGCCTTCTGGATCCAAATCCACGGTCTTCCCTTAGAGATAATAACTCAAAAAAGTGCCATCAAGATTGGAAAATCTCTCGGCAACCTGCTTGACGTTGATGAAAACTTCATTCCTGAAGAATCCACAAAGCAGTTTCTAAGAATTAGAATGGAAATAGACGTCACACAGCCACTTATCGATGGTGTCATTTATCCTAGGCTCAAAGACCTTCCTGCAAAGATTTCTTTTAAATACGAATGTCTCTCAGAGTTTTACTACATATGTGGAAGCATTGGTCACATCCAGCAAATTTGTCCCTTATATTTTGGAAAAGCATGCATGCCGCAATACAATTCAAAACTCAGAGCATAAGGGCAAGATCCTCGTAAAGCTCCAAAAGCGGAAAATTTTTCACTACCACCGGAAATCCAAGAACAAATGTTTCTTGCTAGGCCACCCTAGTTGCCTCCTATCTGCATAAGAGAACCACACCCAGACCAAAACACCCTACCCTAGTATGACACGAGAGCTCCAAATAAAGGCAAAGGAAAGTTGCATTTACAGTCTCTGGAAGAAGATGAATCCATGGAACTGGATCAAACTCTGTATGGAACTTATGCCGGAAGTAGTGCAGGTGTGGCTGCAAACCCTCCACCTTTCCCCTGCATGCAAACAATGAATCCTCTACACACTGCAACCTAGATCCATCTCTCTCTAACCCAAACGCGTGGCATCCATCAAAGTCCCCTGACAACTCATTCAATGGCAGACACATCCACCTGAAATCCCCTTACCCCACTTCAGCATCTGACACAAACTTATCAAAGTGACTTCACAAGCCCGAACATCATCGGTCAAAAAATCTCCCAAACAAACTTCCCAACCAATCACGTGGCCCCCATCAACTCTCATTTATTTCACCCATTGCCTCGGCCACCGTAGCCATCCATTCCCCTCATAAACCCATTTCATTACCAACCCTTCAAAGCCACACAAACAAATACATCGACTGACTCATACATTCCCAACCCACTCGAAAAGTCCTAGCATTGCAAGCCCCGGAACCATCCATCTTTAAAAAAATAATCGCCCAATTTCACTCAAACCAAGGCCCAATTAAATACTAGGCAAACAACCCACATATCTCACTTCTCGTAAGTCCCTCATGTAAAACCTACCTTTCATTTTCCCCTTGCCACCAAGACCAAAGTCCACTTTTTGAAATCAAACAACAAAACCCAATTCAAGATTCTTATACCCACACACCCATAGATGGCCCCCCCTCACAAATCTTATCGCCCAGCAATCTTACATAGAGGAAAAGAAAAACTTCATCTTGCAAAAGTTTTGGAAAGACACAGCCTGAGAAAAAATGATTCATATCCTCAATAATCCCAATCGAATTGAATGAAGAAGAAAATCATCTTGACGAAAGCAAAAACCCAAAACCAGAAAAAACAAAAAAAAAAAAAAAAATCATCTCCAAAGTCAACAATCCAAATGTCAGCTCCTCTTCAAAAATCGGTACAGCCCTCAGCAAGAAAAATCAACCATGCGAAAGGAAGAAAAAGAACAGATACACTCCCTACATTCAGAGGTCTTCAACTCTGACAGGTAATCCATCTCAGTCACAAGTGATGAATTTATATCTCTTAAATCCAACAATCATGGTGGCAAGGTCTATACTGCCCCCAAGTGACCCATGAAGATTTTGTCATGGAATTGCCAAGGCTTGGCTCATCCTCGTGCAATCAGGAATCTCATAGCTATTATCAAGCATCACAACCCTGATTCTATCTTTTTGTCTGAAACTTTGTTGTCTAGTGCTAATGTTTCTCGTTCTGTTAATAGTCTAGGATTTTCCCATTTTGTTCATATTCGCCCAACTGGGAAATGGAGTGGCCTCTTGTATATATGGTATACTGGCTTAGATGTTGAAGTTGTTTTTGCTGCTAGTAATATTATCTCCTGTTTAATCTACTCTAATCCCTATCATTGTCAATGGCTCTTAAACTTGGTCTATTGCCCTGCAAAGCACTCAGAAAAACAAAATTTTTGGGACACCTTAAACAAGATTACTGATTCTTTCACTAGACCCATCATGGCAATCGAAGAATTCAACTCTATCATTAGCCGAAATGAAAAATTTGGAGGTAAACCCTTTGCAAGTTCATCAACCTCAAATGGCCTCAAAAATTTTATGGACAAAAATGACCTCATTGACATAAAAGCATCTGGCCCAAAATACACTTGGTCAAATAACAAACAAGGATGTCACAACATCAGGGAAAAGCTTGACCATGCTGTTACTAATGTTAGTTGGAACATCTTGTTCCCAGATGCTTCTATGTTAAACCTCCCTCTATATTCCTCTAATCATTCTCCAATTATCCTTAATACTTCCAATTTTAATAACAAGAAGAAATCTTTCAAATTTGAGGAATTTTGGCCCAGAGACCCCTCTTGTTTTGACACCATCAAAAAAGCCTGGAGCATGCACTTCCACGGTACCCCATCATTCATCTTGGTAAAAAAGCTCAATGCTACAAAACGAGCACTCAAATTGTGGAACAAAATTTCTTTCGGCCATTTTCAAACAAAAATCAAAACTCTTTCAAATTCCCTCAACCAAATCCAGTCAAAAGATCCTACCCTTGACATGATGACCTTGGAAATTCTCTAAAAAAAAATCTAAATGAGTAGCTGCGTGAGAAGGAATCCCTTTGGCGTAAAACATCTAGTGACACATGACTTACTTCTTCTAACCTAAATATCAAAATTTTCCATGTCTCTGCATCCATTAAAAGAAGGAGAAATACCATTGACATGCTTAAGATTGCAAACAGAACCTGGACTACTGACCCCACTGAGATCTCATCCCTATTCCTTGATCACTTCACCAATATTTTTAATTCAACAAATCCCGAACCTCCCCAAGACCTCAAGAATCTCTTTCTCCAAAAGATTACGAACCACGAAAATGAGATTCTCTGCAAAATCCCAGTTGAGGAAGAGATCCTTGACACTATTAAACAAACTCCTTCCACTAAAGCCCCTGGGCCTGATGGTTTCAAGGGACTATTCTACAAGACCTAATGGGAACTAATCAAGACCGACCTCACTGATACTATCCAGAATTTTTTCCTTTAAGGGAAGCTCTTAAAAGAAATGAACCACACAAACATAGCCCTTGTCCCCAAACTAAATGCCTAAACACTATTCACCAATTCCACCCAATCAGCCTTGCAAACGTCAACTGCAAAATCATTTCAAAAATCTTGGCTAATAAATTCAGGAGGATCTTCCCAAATATCATCTTCCCCAAACTGCTTTTGTCCCTAAAAGATTAATCCAAGAAAACATTATTCTAGTGTAAGAAATTTTCCACCACTTAAAAAAGAAGAAGGGTAAGCAATGGCTCAAGACTGCCAAAATTGACAGGGAAAATGCTTTTGATTATATGGAATTTGTCTTTTATCTTAAATATTTTTAAAAGCTTGGGTTTCAGCTAAACTTGAATTTGCTAGATCAAATAATGCATGTCGACTGTCTCTTACTCCATTCTTCTTAATGGCTCCCCAACTGGGCTGATCCATCCTTCCACGGGCCTTAGACAAGAAGACTCCCTTTCTCCTTTTCTCTTCATCTTAGGTAGTGAGGTTCTCTCAAGATTCATTCATAAGGAGGAGAATCTAAACACTTTGGAGGGTATAAACATCTCTAGAGGTGGCCCAAAAATCTCTAACCTCCTCTTTGCTGATGATCTCATCTGTTTTAGAAAAGCTTCCTTATCCACGGCCAATATTTTTGCTCGTTGTATTGACACCTATACCGAATGGTCTAGACAAAAAATCAATCAAAGCAAATCCACGATCCACTTTAGCAATAACATTTCTCCATCCATCAAAAGAGAGATATAAAAGACTCCCTCAACTTCAAAACTTGCCCATCAAAATTGAGATACCTTGGCCTTCCTCTCTTTATTGGTCATTCCAAAAAAAAAATATCTTCAAGGAGACTCTTGAAAAAATTGAATCTAAACTTCAAGTGTGGAAATCAAAGATCCTTTCTCAAGCTAGCAAAACCACTCTTATCAGAAATGTAACAGCCTCAATCCCTTCCTATATCATGACCACTTGCAAAATGCCAAAAGCTGTCTCCTTAACCATCGACAGCCTCCTTAGGAACTTTTGGTGGGGTAAAGATATCTAGAAAAGTGGCTTCTTCACAAAATCCTGTGACTCCATCTGCATTCCTAAATCCCTTGGTGGGCTTGATCTTAAGAAATGTTCTCTTTTCAACAAAGCCTTAAACTTAAAATTTGCTTGGTCTATCATAAATGAATCCAATAGCCTTTGGAAACATTTCCTAACCACCAAAGACCTTAAAGATTCCAGCTTCTTTGAAGTTCAGCCTAGGCCCACCAACTCTTGGTTTTGGAAATGCCTCCTCAACCAAAGAGAGTTCCTTAGAACAAGCTTTTGCCACCAAATCAACAATGGGGTCTCAACAAAAGCCTGGAAGGATCCTTGGGTTCCAACCCCCCCCCCCCCCCTCCCTCATTCCTCAACTAAACCCAACAACCAACTAGATTGAACCAAACCTGAGAGTTGCAGAACTCACTCCTGAGCAACCTAGAAGATGGAACACTCTTCTCCTCCATACCCTTTTTTCACTTGATTCGGCCATGGAAATCTCTAGAATCCCTTTGTCAAACTATAATTTCTCAACTATAAATGAAAAAGTCAAATGGAAACACCACTACTCTGGCACCTTCTCGGTCAAATCTGCTTACACAGCAATGCTTCCCCCCCACCCCATGAATCAAGTTCCGAACATCCTTTGGAAGCAATTGTGGTAACTCAGAATACATGATAGATTGAAACGCCTCATCTGGAAGGTCTCTCAAAAAATCCTCCCAATGAAAACTCATTTGAAAAAGATCATCAATCTAACGAGGAACAAAATCTATGCTCCCTCTGCCTCACTAAATAAGAAACCATATCCTACCTCACTCTCAGCTGTCGCTACACCAGAACTCTTTGGAGGCATTCTAAGTGGTCCATTGACACCATGAAGTTCACTCGAAACCCAATTTCATAATGGATAAAAATTATCTTGTCCCCCTCTACATCCTTGGATATACATGAGAAAGAGTCACAATCCTTGCAAATATTTGTAGCCTTGGCAATAGACAACAATTGGTTTCTCAGGAACCAAGTCATTCATAATTTTTGTTGAACCCAAGATTTCAAATTTTGTATAATTATATATTTACATATAGATTTTGATGATAACAAATGAATTCAAAGAATAAAAGAGTCTCAAACTTAAGTTGTCTACATAATGGAGTCAAGCACATCAAGGAAACAAGTATAAACAAGAAGAGAACAAGTTTACATTAAATTTATAGAGTAATGTTGTAAATCTCTTAAAAATTTAAAATTAGGATTAAGATTCAAAATTAATATTTTATCATAAAGCATTAAAATACATTTTCCACATGCGCATGAATATTTTAAAAAATAAATTTTAAAATTTTAAAAGATGATTGATTGTCATCTTTCATATGTGCATTACATGATTAAATGTTTGAATTTTGAAAATATTAAAGATGATTTATTGTCATCTTTCACATGTGCATGTTTTATTTGAATATTTTCAAAAGTGATTGATGCTTTTTTTGACTTATGCAAAAGGTAGATGATTTCGTTTGAAAATTTTGAAAAGTAAAGTGTGCCCCTTTTGTCATATGCAAAAAGTTAAAAAGATTAGGTTTGAAATATTTAAAAAGTAAAGTGTGCTCCTTTGTCATATGCAAAAAGTAAAAAGATTAGATTTGAATTTTTTGAAAAGTAAAGTGTGCTCCTTTTGTCATATGTCAAAAGTAAAAGATTAGATTTGAAATTTTTGAAAAATGAATGATGTTGTCTTTGACAATTGAAAAATAAGAACTTTTTATTTGAATTTTTTGAAAAAGTGAATGATGTTGTCTTTGACATGTGACTCTTTTTAAATTTGAATATCAAGTCTCATATACCTATAAATATATCATTTGAGAGCTTCCACTTTTACAACACCAAGAGCATACAACATTCATTCAAAACTTTCATTCTCTCTTCTCTAAACATTGAGCCTTAATTCTTGTTCATTTTAAGAGAAATGTAGTTTGCGTTGTATTGTTCTTATTTCACTCATTGAGAAGTGTTTTCTAATAACCTACATACTAGCAGCTCTTGTATCAATAAAAGGGTGTGTATAACCCTTGTGCATGTAGAAAGTGTTCTACACAGGGAATAGTTGAATCACCACGTGTAAAGTGATTGCAAGTGTAGAGGGTTCTTCACGGATTCTTTGTAGCAGTGTTATTCAAATGTGTAATAGGTTTCTATCTCCATCTAAAGGAGGTTGAATAGTGAATTTGGGGATTCTCAAGGGGTAGCTTGAGGCGAGGACGTAGGCAGGGGGCCGAACCTCGTTAACATATTGAGTTTGCTTTTCTCTTACCCTTACTCTTTATATTTATTGCTATTTTATATTTTTTTATATTTTATATTGTATATTTGATTTATAATTGTTATTTTTTTTAATACAACTCAATTCATCCTCCCTCTTGTGTTAGTCATCTAGGCAACAATTCTATAATCCCTTCCCCCACCTGGTTAATTACAAAAGTTTCAAATGTTCTCTTAGACCACAAAACAGCTTGGGAAAGGAAGGATTTGGAGTTGGAAACAGTCCGACAACAAAAAGTAGCAGGTTACTTCACCATACAGTTCGATGTAGTAGTCAAACCTGAACGTTCGACAACAGCAAGCATCTACAGATCAGACCAATGAATTCTTCTCTTCACAACTACCAGTTTCATCACCAGCACCAATCCAAATGTGGGAGAAGCAACTGTAGCATTGATAGGAAACAAAGAAGCCAAAAATCGCAGTCTCAGGAAAATAAACATTGAAGGTGACTCAAAACGAACAATCCAAGCTATCCTACAGGTTCAATAGCCAACTAGTTGGGAAATGAAACTAGTCATTTCTAACGTCCGGTTCATAGTCCCAGATTTTGAAGCATGGTCAGCAGCAAAGATTCATCGATCTAAAAATCGATGTGGGCACAATCTAGTACAATGGACAGCCTCTGACCACATCTATGGAAGCATACCCCTTTCTACCATACCCCCTATATCCTCTCCTTCCACAGCAGAAATGACCCCCTTATAATTATCTTGTATTATGTACCAACTCTATGTAGTTTGTTTTTATATTAATGCATGCTTATGTGCCGAGAAAAAAAATGCCTTGGAATGAGGAACGAGTTGAGCATGGATGCATCAATGAATTCAATAGCAACGCGATTCAAAATTAGAGATTTTGAATTTGATGTTAATGGATTCAAATAAATACTCGTTCACTATTTTGATCCGTATAAATTTTATTTTAAAATTAAAATTTTATTATTATTGAATTGTAATGTTAACATTTCTCAATATTCTTATGTTTATATTATTTGGATTGTAATTACGGACCTATAATCATATTTATTACAGTATGGTTTGTAAAATTTGAAAAATATTTATATTTTTTTGTTAATAGGTTGTCTTATATTTTTTAAGATATTGTATTTACTAATAAATATATATATTAATTTTATATGAAATTATGTTAATCAGGTTAAGTAGATTATGCATGTTAGTTCAACTCATTTACATGAAATATGTTTAAATGAGTCGTATTGTATTGACCTATTTCTAATTATTTATTAAAAATGTCAAGATGGATAATACGATTACGACCCGTTATCTAAATGAGTCGGGTTAAAATTTAAAAGTTTGACACGTTTAACTTAACAAATTAGATTTGAATTGGTCTATATAGTCAAATATTATTGATTTGACACGATACAAAAATACTTAAAAAACACAAATTGCAACCCCCAGAACGAGCAGTGCAACAACTAGGAACGAGCAATGGAAGAACGAGCAAACTTTCATCCCGCTGAGGGACTTCGATTTACCGATTTGTTGGGCATACGATATTGGATGGGATTCGCAAGTGTAGAGACGGTCAAATTCCCGAGTATTAACATTCGCATGTAACTTTGACGTGATAGGCAGTTGAATTCAAATTGTTTTTCAATTGTTATTCCTTATTTTAATTATTATCATTATATATTCTAAAGACAAGCACATCGTTATATGAAATATGCCAATTGATCAACGCCCTCTAAGATATACCAGGTGTTTTCTTTCAGTAAAACCAGCATTTATTTATTCATCAGTTTTTCTATTTACAAGTCACGTATACATATATATCCATATCATCCACATGGTAAGATTCAATTTATAAAATTTAAATTTTTAAAATTTTTCTTTTAAATTAAATTATGACATATAAACTCTTTATTAAATATATTATCTATACCAACTTATAAATAAAATTTTCATTTATTTTGTTTTGAAAAGCAAAGCTATACCTTTCTCAATCTTAAAATGTACCGTCACAGACCTTTCTCAACCTTAAAATGTACTGTCATAGATCTCAAACGCAAACCTCACTCATGAAATGTTATTTTCTTTTATCAATAAACAAAACTTTATTGAGTTTCAAATAGAGTGATTGACTATAGTAATGTGATTGACTATATTATTTCTTTTATATTTGAAAAATAATAATACAGTTAATCACATTATCAAAATATATAACGAGTACATAAAAATAACTGCACATAAAATTTTTGAATTAAGACAAAAGTTAGAATATATGGAACATATACAAAATCGTAAGCTAGTTTAGCCACACAAGAAAGTCATGAAAAGACATGCCATGAAAGTCGATTACAATTGACAAATGAAGTAAAATAGTGAAAAATAAACTTATCTCATCCATTGACCATTCTCAATCTTCAAACCTTCTTGCATTCCTCTCTCTCTAAATACACTATCATAGACAAATTGAGACCATCTTCCGCACTGTTGCAATCAAAGGATTGCCTCGATCCCTCTCAAAAAGCTATAAAATGTTATTGGCCGTCGTCGTCGGGATTAGGCTTTGCCTTTGAATTTTGAACCGTAATCACCCAGCCGAGCCCACTTATTCAACTCTCTCTCGAGAGAGAGAGGTCACAAACCTAATTTTAAAGAAATTGATTAATTCTTTTTCACATATAAGTAGTACTACTATCATCAACAGTATCAGTAAGTTAATTACAAAACAATGATGCTGGCTATTACACAGGGATTTTTCGCAGCATTACAAAGGAAGGAGAAAAAAAAGTTGAATACACGAGTTTTCAAAGAATATAAATTTCCAGAAAATATTTGGTAGAGACCAAACAGCTCGTTTGGGGCCTTTGCCCCCAAAAACTTTCACCCTAAAAAAACCAAATCCAGGAAGCAATAAAACAAAAGCCATTCAAACATGGAACAAAGCACTCTTTTGTGGCCATCTGATGTTATTAGAAATATTAGTGTAGCCCAATAGGATTGACTCTGTTTCTCCGGGACTTCTAGTTGGGAGGCAAGAGGTTCAGAAAGCTCCCTTGAACGGGTTGACTGGCAGCCTTGGTTGACTCATCATCTGTCATATACATGAGCCAAATTAATAACAAATGTAGAAACTGGTCGGCTATATTTAAAGCTGAAACTTACCCAATTCCCAATTCAACTGATAGCACCCATATCCAAAAACCTAGCACTCTTCCACTAAAACTTTAACTATCCTTTCAAAGTTTTATATCATAAACAATGGTGGCATCTAAAAATTTCATGGCTTCACCGTGCATTCCAGAAATCTTCCTTGCCTTATTATTGTTGATATAGGCAAGCATGAATACCAAAGTCTACAAAATTGCAGAAAGATGGGCCTACAGATATCTAAAAGTTCTATCATTCATACGAATTTGCAAAAGCATTTTGGTTCTTGCAAAAAATCATAAACTCGACGGCATAATAAGCAATTGAAAAAAAACAGCTGGGAAATTTCTGAAAAGCTTACCAAAGAGGGACATTTTGGTTCTTGCACAAAATCATAAACTCGACGGCATAATAAGCAATTGATAATAAAAATTAAAAATTAAAGAAGAAGAAGAAGAAGAAGAAGAAGAAGAAGCTGGGAAATTTCTGAAAAGCTTACCAAAGAGGGACTTGATGGAGGGCCTCTTAGTTTTAGTGCTCTTCTTCTTTAATTCGGCTGTAAATATGAATGCATGAGAAATGGTCACATAAAAGATCACTGCCAAGGACAATTTTTGCACTAGTTGAAGTAATGTTCCAAAAAGACAGACATGGTATGCACGTATAGAGTAGTTATAACCTGTATAATAATTGCAACCTCTGTTTTATATGTTATAATGATCACCTCATAGTATATAAACGTCACTTTTTTGTTTTGATACAACTTAGGGCATCGGGTGTGGTAAGTACAAAAACGAAAAGTTCACTCCCACTCAGGCCACCACTTGAGGAATTGCCTTGAAAAGGGGTTAAAACAAGTAACCATTGTTTGAAGGAAAATGATAGTATGGCTCCCAAATATGCCCACCAAACGTGCCTGCTCATATATTTTATTTTATTTTTTATTATTTTTTTCTTAATAATTAAGGATTAACTATTAGTGAAATTTTATTTTTTTTATTTTTTCCTAATGATTATGGATGTTTAAAAAATGCTTACAAGAAAAAGAAAAAAAAAGGGAAAAAACTATTTGCACTGGTGTGCACATTTGGCGTGCACCCTAGCATTGTCCTTGTTTGAATAAAGTTCACAATAAAATAAAGAAGCAGGTTAACCAAGAGTATTCAAAAATAGCTTTTCCTTTACCCACATATAGTCAGAAAACAGTGTATGATTTAACACAACTCGGCTTAGCCGTAGAGCCCTGTTCCCAACTATATTGGGTCGGTTGCATAAATTCCAAATGCTAAATTCCAAATGCCAAAAAAAAGAGGGTTGTTATAAGTTAACCAGACAGCACAGAAAACTATGGGCAGATCCACAATAGAGTGATTCCTCAAAACAATGTCTACATCATAAATTATACAAATGGCAAAATGGGCCGAACATAGATAAAAAGCACTAGATATTTTTAAAGTTACTAAGGCAAACAACAAATAAAAAAGCTCAACTAAAAAATATTAAAGTACACATCCATTGAAAGAAGCAGGTACATACCAATCCCAGGTAACTGATGATCATTTACAATCTCGAAGTTCTTGTATGTATAACCAACAAAGTTAACATCCTTAGACGACAGCATCTACATCAGAGTAGAAAACAGCAACATAAATATTAGCAATCAATACCACCTTCTTTCAGTAAGAATATTTTTTTTTTTTTTTTAAGTAAACTGCATGATTCTTAGATCACACGGTAAATGGCTAATATGTAATGCTAGCATACTATCAATAAAAGGGACCTAAAAAAAGCACCAGCAAACAAAAAGGAAACTTCTCATCAAATTTTAAGATTAATTGAATACGAGAAAAATAAAAGTTTGCAGACCAAGCCACCAAGGAGAAGCAAAACATTTAAGACTCACGTTCTCCCTAAAAAGACCATAGTGGAAGCTACATTTCTATGAACATGCACATATTAAAAAATTATTTTTCTGGACATGCTAAATAGAATCACTCTGAAAATGCTTCATTAATAGAAGAAAACTACTAATAAACTATATCTAGCAAAATAGAAGATTTTTTTTTATAAATAAAATAGAAGAAAAATTAATCCTGTGCCCTATTACTCCAAATGGGCTCATTGCATAGTAACCAAATAGATTCCTTTTTTCGTTAGTAATTAACTGCATTCTAAAAGTACCTGCTGCTATATCTATAGAAGAAACTCAACTGTACAACTATAAATAATATAAATAAACAAAATTTTTGTTGAAAAAATGCAAACTGAGCAGTGTTCAATTATCAGTGAGTAATTATCAACAGTTAAAACAGCAATGATGTTTATAGGAAAAACACAGTACCAACAATTCTCGTAGTCAATATTATAAATACACAAAAACTACAAACAGGACTTTGTTTCGAAAAGAATGTACAGTATATTGAGATACTAGCCAAGCTGAGGATAGAACAGTCCCCAGGTACTTGGGCTAAGACCAAAGGTTAATAAAATTTTCGGACTACCTGTTGAGAAAAAGGGACCCTGGCTTAGCTGTGAAAGAGCTCAAGCAGAACAAGCATATACGTGGGATACTAGTGAAGACACTACCATACCATATCTTTAGGATTGGAATGCATCAACTCAAATTATGTATACCAACCTTTCTCCATGGACCTGCTTTTGATGAAGTTTGAATTTCCTTATCCGCCTATAGAATCAACGATGAATCATGAGAAAGAACATAAACATTAGATCTGTATTCTCATTCAATTAAGAAATTAAAAAAAAAAATACAAACTAATTTACCTCTTCAAACTTCTCAAAGTTTTGGGTATCCAACTCATCATTGACCTCAGGAATAAATGCTGCTTTCATTTGATACAATTTGTCCCATTCGATGCCTTTGAACCATGAATGAGACTAAAAATAACCAGGTCAACAACTCAATTAGTTAATTAGCAATTCAAAGTTAAAATACAAACAGTATAACAGAACACATCATACAACACCTTTATTTCATCTGCGCCTTTTGTTCCAAGTCTCTGGTCTACATTACATAACATTTTACTAATAAGATCCTTTGCTTTTGGAGACAGATTTGCTTCTTCTGGAAATTTCAAATGAGTTCTCCAATTAACTATCTGCATAATTGATAAAGAGGAACCATGTTCCATCATAAATGACAAAGATAAGAAAGGCTACGGAAAAGAAAACCAAGCAGATGTAAGCCCCCAGAAAAAATATGTGGAATTAAAATTTATAGTAGTCAGAGGTCACGTAGGTATGAGGTAACAAAAGGTAGAAAGGAAAATGCATTAAAGTTCCCAGGAGTAAGAAAATTTGGCTTCAACCAAGAAAAAGAACAAATCTAAGGTATAAAAGAGAGAATTCAAACTAAGTCAATAGATTTACAAATGGCAGATATCCAATAGATGTATGTCAGAAATGAGTTGTCTTGATTGAATATCTTTAGAAAGAAATTTTGGAAATAGATAGCATATTACAGTAAAGGTCTTAAACAAAGGTTGATAGATATTTGGACACTTGATTCACATAATTTTCAAAACAAACTGTCAAGCACCAAAATGTTGATTTGTAAAGATGGACAAAGAAAATTAATTTTGGAGAACCTTCTAAACAATATGGAAAACTAATAAACTGGGGTTGAAAGAATCCTCACTACAAACTTTTATTCATTATAATGCCTATTTCATACAGACTGCCACATAAAAACAAAAACAAAAATAAAAACAAAATTAACTCTATATGAGCACCATTGCATTGCAGAGTATGTATGCAACATGGTTGCAGAATATACAATGAGCAAATGGTAAAGAAGTTATGACCATGCCATTCAACCCTCACACTTAATGCGAACAGTGAACAGGATCATGTGCACAATCTTAAGCATATTTTCAAAGTACAAATTGAAGAGTTCAATTTGCAGTCTATAGATTTTATGTTCATATGTAATCGAAGATTTAAAAAAAATGCGAAAGGCATTGCCCAAGTACACAGGTAGTATATACAAGAGGGACATCTAATTACAAATAGGCAAAGCAGTTAATACAATTTGCCATCTTAAATCTTTTAGGAACACTCTGCTCTAGATACTCAACATAAAAAATAAAAAAAATAAAAAATAAATCCATTATACTCTATTAGCTAGAAAGATTAACTGTGCAAAAAATCTCTAAAAGATTTAAGGAATAAATACATTTTTAAAAACTTGTGATTGAGGAATTAAAAATGAACAAAGATCCGCAATCGAAGAAAATGCATTTTCTTATAATTATGCATACTGTGGTCCAACTCCAGGAGAGACACAGGAGCAGTAGGAAAAAAGGAAAGGAAATAAAGATAAGCATGCCCTGCTTGAAAAATGTTCTAAAAAATCATATGAAGAAAAGAAAAGATCCAATGTTCTTGAAGTTACCTTCCTACAGGTTGACATAGGTTCATCAGAGTAAAAGGGTGGATATCCCACAAGCATTTCATACATGATAGCACCAAGAGACCACCTGGATATGAATCAAAAGGATCTCACTAGCATGCATTGTGGAAAGGATGGATTAAAAAAACAAAATCCAAATACCAACCAATCACATTCCATCCCATATCCTTTCTTCAGCAAAACTTCTGGGGCAATATAATCAGGCGTTCCAACAGTTGAATAAGCCTGCAACATTGAAATATTGAAAAAATTTAACAACATATCCATGTATGTTACCATGAGATTCTAAAAAAAAAAAAAAAAAAATCCATAAAACGGATTTTATTGGGAAAAGGGTGAATTTGGGGCCTTCGAAGATAAGATTCACAAATATGGCATGGAAAAAACATGAAGATAAACCCTTCACACAAATGAAGAAAAGGAACATTGAAGACAACACTGTCTTGTCTCTATTGATGCATGTGATGTTGTGAAACTTACAAGCATCCTCCTGTTCCTCTGCCAATGTTGAAGTTGCTCCTGTTGTGTGCGTTTTGGTGCCACAGGACTAGGGCGTCCATCACTCTGAAGAGCCCCACTAAGGTTGTTTCCAAGAGAAAAATCCTTTTCTTGGAGATTACTGCAGTCTAGTGGTTTACATAATCCAAAATCTGATAATTTCATGTGACCATTTCTATCAAGGAGCAAATTATCTGGCTTGATATCCCTGTAATATGTAAACATGGAATTTGTTATATGAAACAAGAAGACAATAGCAGAAATAACATACTGATAGCCTCTTATCACACATGTCAAAGTACCTATGAATGTAATTATGTTTATGGATGGACTCAATGGCTAGGACCGTTTCCGCAACATAAAATCTGGCCTCATCTTCTGTCAGTATATCCTTGCGCATTAATAAAGTCATCATATCTCCACCGGGAAGATATTCCATGATGAGGTATAAATACTCCTCATCTTGGAATGAACAATAAAGCTTGACAATGCAATTGCTATCAACCTCGGCAAGTAGATTCCTCTCAGCTTTCACATGTTCAACCTGAATAAATTTAAAAAAAAAAAAATAGAAGGTTCAACTATGAACATAAACTTAATAAAATTTTCTGTCCGACTTAGTAAATATATACTTGTCCTCTGCGAAGCATCTCTGATTTTTTAAGCTTCTTCATAGCATATACATGACCAGTTGACTTCTCCCTACAGATTCTAACCTGCTCCATAACATAAAAATTAGTAATGGGAAACAATTCGATCTAAGAACATCACAAAGAAACAAACACCAAAGATGCACCTCACAGAAAGGTTAGTTATATGGCCAGAATCAGTCAAGACCATCACTAACTAAAAACTCCAACTTAGCCAGCAGCACATCCTTCTTACTCATTACCTAAACAGAAAACTACAGCAGAAAAATGTGGCCTGCCTTATAAGAAATAAAATTGATGCAGGCATACTTCATTATACATGTGTAATTATGAAGGCTTTTTCAGGTGACATTTGTAGTAGGATTCCATTCATTTTCTTTTCACTGTATCTTTTGACGCTAGCTAGTATTTATGTAAACATTTCTAGAAAAGCTAGAGAACTTACTTCAGCCCTTAAAGATCCTAAAAATTTGTTGTTCATAGTTATTCAATCTTTTGGGGTAGGAAGTAGCCAATGAAGACATTGTCTTAATGGACATAAATCTAGTGAACAATTTTAGGAGTACTAAAATTGTAGAAGTGCAGGTTTCTGTTGTCATCTGATTCTTTTGTTCCTAATTTCCATCTTCTTCTCCCTCCAGATTATTTCTCCTCTCTTTTCTAAAAGTAAAACCAAGCCCACTCAGGTTACCTCAACTCACCAGGAACATCATAACTCCAAAGCATGACACCATTAAACGTAAAGAATCCCAACCTCCAGGCCTCCTTCTAGCATATAACCCCACTATGAGCATTAGATACATGCAAAATATAGAGGGAAAATGTATAAGAAGAAAATTCACTTGCAACTTCCACTTCTACAAGCTGCGAAATGCCATTTCAATGTATTCTATTATGTTTATTGTTTTTCTAAACTACCAACGGTAAAGGCTTGACAAAAGCAATAGCATCATAACGGCAAAAAGAAATATGAAGGGTCACTTGAATGCGAATGGATTAGAATCAACGAAGAAGTATGTCAAAGCAAAAAAGTTATACCTCTCCAAATGCACCCTTCCCTATCATCGTCAATGGTTCAAAATCGTCAGCACCCATCTTATGCCTTTGAAGACGCATGTATTCAGTTTCCTTCTTCTCCAAATACTTTAGCAGGTTGTTCTGCTCTTCCTCGGAGACCTCAGCATCAGCTAACTTCTTTTCAAGTATATTGCGTCTGAATGGAATTCAAGTATATGCCAACACTCAGGGTTCTAAAAAACTTGATTACTTGAACAACAGCTTTGTTGAAATAAAATCATTATCCAGAAAATTAGGTACTTAACTAGCCAATCACTGGCCAAGAACAATGGTGCAACACAATTTCTGTCTAATAACTTTATGCCAGCATTAGCAAAAGAATTGACCATGGAGCGGCTTTATTTCAATTTGTCCCAATATCTTGTAGAGGGGAAGTTGAAAATTTGGGCCTCTCTATTGTTCATGCAATCAAATCACCAAGCACTGCATATAAAGCCTCACCACTTATTAGTGGCCCAGGGGAGGTAACAATGAAAACAGAAGAGGAAGGTAGCGGCAGTGTACTCCCAATGTTGGCAAAAGCACACCCAAGTGCAAAGTGCCAAGGCCAAAGAGCTTCACTTATCAAAAGTACATATTTTCAGAAGCACGCTTTTTGTGCAAAGCTAACGTAAAGAAAAAGTGCACTTCTGTAAGTTGTTAAAAAATTTATACAAAATATTAGTTCAAGAACCAGAAATTGATTCTTAAGTATTTAATTGACATTGAAGATCATTTATGTACTATATGGTGCGGCTGCCATATGTTGTCACATGTGATGTATATGCTTTGAACCCAACATGTTGGCCTTCCAAATGAATTTATATTCGATTGCTTATGTTAGCAAAGAAGTCAATATCTACAATTCTTGAACTTTTTTTGTCAAGGCCTTTTGCATATATTTTGATTCAACCATGTACTACAATTTGATTATGGCGATCAGAAAAATATGGCACCATGGTATTACTTAAAAAAATATTATCAAATATCATAGATGTGTATATTTAGTAAAGCACAAGAGAATTATAATAAATGCTATGTTTAAATTTTATTTAATTAATGGATTACTTGCTTTTCATGTTGCATAATACTCTAAAAATTTGAGTTGAAAGGCTGAATAGTATACCATCTTTTTTTTTAAACCTTTTTTAATTGTAGTTGATGGATTTTTTGTTATTATAAATCAATTTTAAATATGTATGCTTTACTTTAATCAGGTGTGCGCTTAATGCCTAGGCGATGACGCTTGCGCTTAAGTGCACCTAGTGCTTTCACAAACACCGAGTATTCCTGACAGAATTTATAAACATATCCAATCTATCAGTAATGTAAAATTGCAATCATTGATTTCTGAAAAATAATAGAAGAAGCATTGAAACCGTACCGCTCCTTCCTCTCCTGCAGGTTCTTCATCTGATTCTTGTAATGGTCTTCTATATACTGCTTTGCTGCGGCAACTTTCTGCTTAGTCACATTTGAAGGTGCTTCCTCATTCGTTGGCACCTTCAACACTTCCATCCCATTCCCTACAGCTTCCTTCTTCCTTGAAGCATTTGACTTTTCTTTCGACTTAAACTTACTGAACCAAGCCCTCACCTTGTCCATTTCTTCCGCTCTACTGATTCCGCCCACCTTGTAAATCCACACTTTTAAATTCACATATTACTTCATTTCACCAAAAATTAGTGTAAAAACCTGATCGCATATGCCATGCAGCATCGATCATCTAAACGTCGTATGCATTTGCTCTGTAATTGACAAAGAAAGTAACCAATTTCTATTTCAGAATAATATCATCTATAAATTAGACTGTAACAAAAAATCGCCCCCTATCCTCGAAAAACTTAAAGATCTTACTTTATACAACAAATACACCGAATGCAATGCTTGCTTACCAAGAAACGACAAGAAAATATGCAAATAAATTATTAGCCTCGAGAAACACAACTGAGAATCATTATAAGCTAAGTGCTCAAACCCTCTTTTTAAACTTTAGTCAAATCCTGATCCTAGTTGCATTTTAAAGTTTTATCTACTTATTATTTTCCCGCATTTTGTCAGCAACTAAGCAGAGCTCCAAAACTAAAAATTATATCAACGAACAAACTGAATTTCGAATGAGAATCTCCGAAACCACGATTGCAGATACTTTTGCGCACAGGGAACCGAATCGGACTGTTCCGGAGGGCTCCGATCAGTGAATCGGGGGGGGGGGGGGGGGGGGGAGAGCATACCTTAGGGAGTGAAGGAGCAGAGCAACGGAGCGAAACCTAGAGAGAGAGATACGGACGAACTGAATAATTCGGCGAGGAGGGAAGTGAGGAGAGGAGCACTTCGGGTTGACGACGATTGTGGAGATGATGCCCCATTAGCAAGCTTAAGCTGCCTCCGTAGCCTTTTTGTGTTGAAAGTTGAGACTCTTTGCTTTTTACACCCAAGACTTTTTTTTTCCTTCCTTTATGTGCTTTGTTGGTGTTCCTTTCCCTTGGTGCTTTTTTTCAAAAATATAAAAATAAAAACTAAAATAATTATGATATTATTTTTAGTAAAAAAGCTCGTTACCGAGTTTGAATTCTCGCGAGTTTATCTGATTTCTCGTCACATTTTTTAAATATATTTTTACGAAAAATATTATCTATATTTATAATTTTATAAATTATACCTATTTATCTGTTAAGTATAAAAATTGTGAAAATTAATTTGATTTAAGAAAAGAAAAAAAAAACCCCCCGATAAGACTAGGCAGATATTTTTTATTGAAAGAAACTACTTAGGTCTTAGTTTGTTTTACAACTCATCTTGTCATTATAATTTTTTTAAATTTTTATATAAAATAAAATAAATAATTTAATTTTTAAAATTTTAAAATAAAAATTATAGTAAAAAATATATTTTAATAATAATTTATTTAACTTTAATCTCAATTAATCTTATCTCATATATGAAAACAAAAGACTGCACAAATCTACGCAAAATGCAGGTATAATTAGCTAACTGTCATGCATCAATTATTAAATCTCTATCACGAACAATAAACGTTAATATCTAATCAAATCACATTAGTTTATATTTTTTATTTTTGTAAAATATTTTTATAAACAATCCAATTCCTTAATTTAAAAATCAATACTACATATAATTATAGAGTCTGTAAATACTATATAATTATTTTAAAAAAGAGTAAAGTTTACTATTAAAAAAAATTATATGAGTCTGGTATTTATTCACATTTTAAAATGAATTACGTAGTGCTTGCGTATTCTACAATTACAAATATTATTTTTAATTAAATTTAAGTCTTTTAACAATATACTTTTGATATAAAAGATAGCACAAAAGCATATGAACTTTGGAGTCCTATGCATATTGAAAATTAATTTACTAAAATGAGAGGAAATATAATTTTTTATATCTTAACAAACATCAAAATTAACTAATAAAATTACAGAGAGTTCAAATTAGAAATAATTAAAAGTAGGAGCTAAATGAGTGTATATAGTACGTAAGATTAATAGTTTTTTTTTTCATTATTGGGAAAATAATAATCATAAATAGAGGGAAATGTTTCGTATTTAAAACTTTTTTTAAAATGAATAAATATTATATATATTCATCAAAGAAGTGCACGACATGATATAGACGAACGAGAAAATGGATGGAGGAGATGGTAATTACAGCAATAAAACCTTTAAAAAAAAAAAGAAAAAAAGAAATAAAAAAGAACAAGGTAATGAGATGGACCACTTCAGGACATGGACCCAGTGGAAACTGTCGAAGAATAATTGCCTAAACAATGACTTTACTTGACGCATTCAAAGCCTTGATGTCCGCCTGAGATACTGACCCCGCGTGCCTGTCACGTGTCACCCTCCATTTCTCGTCTCTACTTCTCGAGTCCTCCTGCACCTCCATTTCCTTCCTGCTTACTTTTCTTTACTCATAGATGAAGACCGTGTGACTATCCAGTAAAATGGTACCACGTGTTTATGCATTTGAAAAACGCATAAATTATAAAATAATTAATAACTAAATAAAGTGTACTGTACTGTAGTTTAATATTTGGAATTTCTAAAGTGGTTCTTTTTGTTATTGTTTTGATCACTAAAATAAGTACTTCTTGTACTTCTGGAGAAGCATAACACCTTCCATCAAATACCACATCGTCACACCACTACACTCGTTAGGAAGGAAGGGAGTAGTAATATCTGTGGATCAAAATTCAGCTTTTAAGAAAATCTGAAATCTAATTACGTTGAGATAAGTTAAGTTATGAATAATAATATTTTGTAAGTTTTATTAAGATGGGTTTAATTTTTTTATATAGAAATGATTTAATTTTTTAAGTTGAAATATATTGAATAGGTTAAGATAAGTTTGATATTTTTAAAAAAAGTTAAAAAAATAATAAATTTTAATAATAATTTATTTGAGATAAATTGTATTTAGTTGACCGACCAAACACAACCTAAATAATTTCCCTTTTTAATTCTTTGTAAAGTGCTCCATAAGAGATGGCTCAGTACAAGTCGGCGGTGATCATGACAGTGATGGGGGGAAAGAATCAGTGATGGGCTTTGCTACACGCAGTCGGGAAACGCAGTCGGCGTGCAGTCGGCTGTACGGAATGAATAAAAAAAAATTATAAAAAAATTATTTTATATTCAGGGGGACCTGCATGAATTATAAAAAGTTATAAAAATAATTTTTTTTTTTCATGTAGGTCCTGTATTAATTTTTTTTTTACAGCCGACTGCACGCCGACTGCGTTTCCCGACTGCACAAATCATTTCTCATCAGTGATACATGTGGTTTGTTCAATTTATCAACAATGGCGGCGAAAGGACAATAGATTAAAAATAAGAGGAGATAGTAAATATATTTCATAAAAATAAATTTATAAATTAATATAATTTTTTCTTATTTGTTATATCTATTTTATAATTTATTAATTTATAAGTTTATTTTATAAAATTTTTTTATACCAAAAGTATTTTTCAGCAAACAATATCAAAATCAACAACATCAATTTTTATGTTTTTTTCTTCATAATTTTAATGTTATGAACTCATGGTGCATTCTCTTTTCACTCTACATCGGTTGGCAGAAATCCCCGTACTGTTGTTCTGCATCCACATTCTCAAATTTCAACGTCAACGATCTGCAGGTTACGTAACTTACGTGTATATATGGTGCCTATTTTTCAACATGTTGAGTCGTTGACGATGCTAACGGATGGGCCAAAACAATAAGCTTTTTCTCCACAAAATGAGAAATATTTTTTGCAATCGGAAAATACAGTCGGCGTGCGTGAAGAAAAAAGTGAATTAATACAAGACCTACATGAAAAAAAAAATTATTTTTATAACTTTTTTATAATTTTTTTTATTCATTCCGTACAGCCGACTGCACGCTGACTACATTTGCCAACTGTATGTAGCAAAGCCCCACAAAATTAAGGCAGCCAAAGGGGATTGGACCATGGTGGGAGCCAATCATCCCAGATTTTTTGTTATTTCACATCTGTTCCATTCAAAGTTTGACTCGGTCATTGTGGATTATTATTATTATTATTATTATTATTATCTCATCTCATTATAAATCAAGTTCTTACATTAATATGTTTATCAAGCCATACTGCTTGAAAAACAAACGAAGGACATCCATCCTACCAGATACTTACATCTTCAACATTCCTAGCAAACTTTGCTAAACCATGCCCAACATTCTTTCTTTGCCTACTTACATGCACAATTGAAACTTCCTAGAAATAAGTTCTATGTCTTCGTATCTCATCTAGGACATAGGCAAAATTAGTTAAACATTCAGAAGAGGAATTTAAGGCTTTCACTAATACCAAACAATCAGTTTCCATCAGCATCTTGGATATATCCCACTGCATCCTGAACTGAAGTCTCGGCAACAATGCCGTAGCTTTTATAAATTCTTAGGTACAGCATGCTCTATCTTGCTGCAAGCCACTAGAACATTGCCCTTATGGTCTCTTAAAACCACTCCAACTCCAGCTTTATCGATCTCACCAAAGGTAGCACCATCCACGTTCATTTTCAAGCTGCCCTCTAGAGGAGGTTTCCAGTTTAGCACCCTTTGAATTTCTCGATTGCTGCTCTCAAGAATCTGAACTTGTTTAAATTTAGATTGCATAGACAAGGCTGTAGAGATTACAGAAGAAAACTAGAGAGTGATATTATCATAAATAAATTTGTTTCTTCTATACCAAAAGCCCCAAGTTATTGCTATAAATCTCATGACCTCTTCCTCATTACCTCTATCCTTTACTTCAAGCAGCATAATCTCTCCAAAAGATTTCCCAAGGCCTATCTCCCCCAACAAAGGTTGAAACTGGACACATAATGAGTAGATAGTACTACAATAAAATAAAGCATGTGCTGCATCCTCTCTACATTGGTGACAAAGCAAACAAACATCATTCTCCAGAATTTGTTTCCTCATTAGATTTTGATACGTAGGTAGGATATCCAAAAAAGCTTTCCATACAAAAATCTTCATCTTTAAAGGAATTTTCAGTTTCCACAGGCACTTCCAAAAGGGAGCAAGTAGTTGAACCCGAGACCCTTCCCCTTCATTTTGGGCGATTACATATTGAAGTTTTTTATACTCGCTACAAATTAAGTGGTGCCCACTTTTTTCAGCTAACCAATACCAAGAATTTTCATGACTGGGAGCCACATTAATCTTTAAAATCTAAGATACAACTCTTGGATTGAAGAGAACTCTTAATGCATCAACATTCCACCAACCAAAAACACTGTCCATTAGATCCAAGACTTTTCAGATTTTCCTGAGGATGACCAACCATTTCACCTTGTAAAATAGTTGGCTGGATTCCAGGAATCTAATGATCTTTAAACACATTTGTTTCCACCCTGTTATCCAATCTCCTGACACATCCAGATTTCAACAAAGGCAAGGCACTATGGATGCCTTTCCACACATATGATGAGTTGAATCCAATCTTAACATCAAACAAAGAGCCATTTGGAAAATACCGAGTTTTGAAAATCTTATATAAAAGAGAATCGCAATTAGTGAGTAACCGCCAGCCTTGTTTAGCTAAGAGGGTCATATTGAAGTCATACAAGTTTTTGAAGGCCCAACCACATTTATATTTGGATACACTCAATTTCTGTCATCCCACCCAATGTATTTTCCTCTCCTGAGATTGATTACCCCACCAAAATCTAGTCATCATCATTTCCATTTTATGACATAAAGTTTTAGGAAATAAGAAACAGTTCATTGCATATGTTGGGATTGACATAGCTACTGCTTTTAATAGAATTTCCTTACCCCCTTGAGATAGCATATTACATTTCCACATCTGAATTTTCTACCATAATCTTTGCTTTATACCAGTAAAAGCTTTTTGTTTAGATCTCCCAACCATGGGCGGCAATCCCAAATACTTCTCAAATTGCTAAGTATTACTTCCACCCCACATTACTATAATATTTGCTTTCACTTCGTCTTGCACATTTCTACTAAAAACCATCGAAGTCTTCTCTTTATTAATACACTGCCTTGAAGCTTTCTCATATATATCCAGTAGAGATAAAATTTTAGCATTAGTGGAGACATCAACTTGACAAAAAATCACACTATCATCAGCAAATAATAGGTGGTTCACCTGAGGAGCCCCTCTACAAATTCTCACCCCTTCCACCATACCTGCACTAGCATTTCTTTTCAATAAACTAATCAAACCTTCAGTACACAGAAGAAAAAGGTAAAGAGATAAGGGATCCCCTTGCCTAATGTCTCTCGATGGGCAAACGGGGCCTTTTGGACTGCCATTCACAAGAACAGAAAAAGAGACTGTTGACACACATTGCATAACCAGCTCAATCCATTTTTGGGCAAAATCAAGAGCATTCATCATCCCCCTCAAGAAACCACACTCAACTTTATTATACGCTTTACTCATGTCTAATTTGAGAGACATATAGCCTTTTCGACCCACTCTTTTATTGCGAAGATAATGTAATATCTCATATGCAACTAGAATATTATCCGTAATTTGTCTCCCGGGGACAAAAGCACACTGAGTATCAGAAATGATCATATGCAGAATTTTTTTATATCTATTTGTAATGACTTTTGATAATACCTTATAAAGGACATTACAAAGACTAATAGGCCTAAAATCAGCCACTCTAGAAGGATTATTTTTCTTTGGGATTAAAGTTATAAAGGTATGGTTTAGATCCCTAGGAAAACCTGTTGGGAGCTGGTCGGAGACAGAGATGATTTTAAAGAAAATGGGAGACAAAATTTAACGTGGTTTGGCAATTGCTTACGTCCACAACTGCTGTAACTTCACTATGAAACAATTTTTACAAAAGTCTCTCTGCTCACCCACTCTTCAAACTCTCTTCTTTCTTCTCCACACACACTACACGCAGCACACACTATCTATTTTCTCTCTACACTTGTCTGCACACACCTCAACTGAGCTCTCTCCTATTTATAGGAGAAAGCAGCTTACAATTTTTTTTTAGTGCAGTGATTTACGCAAGAGTCTGAGGCGTCACTTGCTGCAGACACTGTGCGTGTCTGCAAGTGGCGCCTAATATGCCAAAGAAAGAAACGGTGCATGACTCACTGTTCACCATTTTGTCTCTACTCATAACAATCTCCCACTTGGAGACAAATGAGTCTATATATCTTCATAGCGATCATTACAGCAACTTCAAGTCATGTCTTTAAATATGGAGGCCAACTAAAGCTACACACACCTTCAGTTTGTCAGCAGTAACTACTTTTGTAAACATGTCTGCTGGGTTCTCTGCTCCTCGAATCTTCTCAAGTATCAGCTGTCCACTATCGAGAAGAGATCGGATAAAATGATATCGCAACTGTATGTGTTTCGTTCTGGAATGAAAGGCTGGATTCTTTGCAAGAAAAATAGCACTCTGACTATCACTATGCAGAATACCTTTTTCATTCTTCTTTCCCAATTTGTCCAAGAATGACTGCAACCAAACCATTTCCTTCTCTGTTTCAGTTATAGCAACGTATTCCGCTTCTGTAGTTGAGAGAGTAACAATCTTCTATAACTTAGAAGCCCACGATACAGCTGTACCACCCAGCGTATACACAAATCTAGTAGTACTTTTTCTGCTGTCAATGTCACCTACTAAATCAACATCTACATATCCCTGTAGTTTTAAACCTGCTTTTGTAAAGCATAGTGACGTATCTGAAGAGCCTTGTAGATATCTTAAAATCCACTTGACTGCTTCCCAATGCTGCTTTCTTGGATTACTCATGTACCTGCTCACAGCTCCCACTGCTTGTGCAATATCTGGCCTTGTACAGACCATGGCGTACATAAAACTACCAATAGCAGATGCATAGGATATTCTGTTCATGCATTCTTGCTCTTCCTCCGTCTTTGGCGACTGATCCTTAGTTAGTCGAAAGTGACTAGCTAAGGGTGTGCTCACTGGTTTCGCCTTATCCATGTTAAACCTTCTGAGCACCTTCCTCATATACTCTTCCCGCGAGAGCTTAAGAGTATCATTAGCCCTGTCTCTAATAATTTTCATACCAAGGATTTGTTTTGTAGCACCCAAATCCTTCATCTCAAACCGCTTTGACAACTGCTTTTTCAGTTTATTGATCTCCTCGATGCTTGATCCTGCAACGAGCATATCATCCACATACAACAGTAGGATAATATAAGAGTTGTCAAAATTCTTCATATAGCAACAATGGTCAGCCTGCAGTCTTGTAAATCCATTACTGCACATGAAGTTATCAAACTTTCGGTACCATTGTTGTGGAGCTTGTTTTAAGCCATACAAGTTCTTCTTCAGTTTGCAAACTAGATTCTCTTTTCCCTTTATTGAGAATCCTTGTGGCCGGTGCATATAGATGTCTTCCTCCAAATCACCATGAAGGAATGCAGTCTTCACATCTAACTGTTCAAGATGTAGATTCTCTGCAGCCACAATTGCCAACACTAGCCTAATCGTGGTCAATTTTACAACTGGGGAGAAAATGTCTGTGTAGTCGACACCTTCTTTTTGTTGAAACCCCTTCACGACCATTCTGGCTTTGTAGCGCTTGCTATCATTGTGCTCTTCCTTAATTTTGTACACCCATTTGTTGTGCAAAGCCTTCTTGCCTTTTAGAAGCTTAGTTAGCTCCCGTGTCTGATTTGACATCAGAGACTCCATCTCATCTTGCATGGCTTTCTCCCACTTGATTGAATCTTCAATTCCTAGAGTTTCATCATAACTTTTCGGTTCACCATTATCTGTTAGCAAGATGTAGTGTAGAGATGGTGAGAACCGTTGTGGTGGCCTGATTGTCCTTGAAGATCTTCGAATAACAGTGAGTGGTGTACTTTGTTCGATCTGTGTATCAACATTCTCTTGATCCTCGTTCTGATCAGTGTTGACTCGAGTAACATCAAAGTCAACGACCTCAGGTTTCTTTGGCTGCTCTTCAGGTTCAGCTTGTGACTTAGCTTTGTATAGAATCTGCTCATTAAATATCACATTTCTACTTCTGATGATTTTGCGATTTTTATCATCCCAAAATCGATAGCCAAATTCTTCATCACCATAACCGATGAAAAAACATTTTCTAGATTTGGCTTCTAACTTGTTACGATCAGTAGAATCTATGTGAACATATGATACACAGCCAAACACTTTCAAATGAGAAAGATTTACCTTTTTTCCGCTCCAGACTTCCTCTTGTAGATCGAACTTTAAGGGAACTGAAGGTCTCTGGTTAATCAAATAGGTTGCGGTGTTAACTGCATCAGCCCAAAAACATTCAGGCAATCCTGAATTCAGCCTCATACTTCTGGCACGTTCGTTGAGAATTCTGTTCATACATTCAGCTACGCCATTCTGCTGCGGTGTCCCGGGAATAGTCTTCTGAAATCTAATCCCATTTGCAGCACATAATTCTTTGAACCCTCCGTCGATGTACTCTTCGCCATTGTCTGACCTCAGACATTTTAACTTCAAACCTGTTTCATTTTCAACCATGGCTCTGCACTTTTTGAAAGTGTCAAATGTGTCAAATTTATTTTTCAAAAAATAAACCCATACTTTCCTGCTTGAGTCATCAATAAAGAAAACATAGTACCGTGATCTTCCAAAAGAAGTGACTGGGGATAGCCCCCACAAATCTGTGTGCACCAACTCCAACTTTGTAAACTTTGGAGTTCTACCATTTTTCAAGAAACTAACATTTTTCTGCTTCCCAAAAATACAACCTTCACACATGTCGAAATCAGTTGATTCCAACTTTGGTAATTTCTCCTTGGATAATAGTACTTTCATTCCTTTCTCACTCATGTGATCAAGCTTTTGATGCCATAGGTTAGCATTTGCATCAGCAATTGCAACAGTATCTCTAATGCTTGAAGTCATGTATAGAGTACATGTTTTTGTGCCTCGAGCTATTACCATTGCTCCTTTTGTTATCTTTCACGTGCCACCAGTAAATAGTACCAAATGCCCATCAGAATCAAGTTGTCCTACAAAAATTAGGTTCCTCATGAGGTTGGGAACATGTCGCACCTTCTGTAGCAACCATGCACTTCCATTGGGGCAGATTGATTGGTACATCTCCCATGCCTTTGATTTCCAACGCTTCACCATCTATTAAGTACACCTTTCTAAAATTACCAGTGACATAATTCTGCATGATTTCTCGGTGAGCTGTAGTGTGGAATGAAGCTCCTAAATCTAACACCCAAGATTCAATTTGGTTGTCGACTGAAAGGAGTAAGGCATCTTGGAGATCTTCTGTTGTGGCATTAGCAGAGTCATGCTCATTCTTCTTCTTTGCTTCCTTGCAATTATTTTTGAAGTGGCCAATCTTGCCACAATTTCAGCACTGTACTTGTTTTCCGGACCTAGATTTACTTCTGCCTCTTCGGGACTTTGATCTGCCCCGATTTGAACTTCTACTAGCTCCTCTACCTCTCGTCTCGAGGTTTAAGGCAGAACTGGAAGTTGATGCTTCTCATGTATCTCTTCTGCGAACTTACTCACTAAGAATATGGTTCCGGATATCTTGATACTTCATCTTTGTTTTGCCATAAGAATTGCTAACAGCTATTCTCATGGCCTCCCAGCTTTTTAAAATTGAGTCAGAGCAATCAGTGCACGTACTTCATCATCAAATTCAATCCCCACTGAAGCTAATTGATTGATGATGGTGTTGAACTCAATCAGATGTTGAATAACTGGAGTTCCTTCTGCCATTCTTAAGTAGAATAGCTTGTACATCAAATGCACTTTGTTATTGTCTGATGGTTGCTCATACATGTCTGATAGAGCTTTCATCAAATCTGTTGTGGTCTTTTTCTTTCCCACGTTATGTGCAACTGATCTTGACAGTGTTAGTCGAATGACTCCCAACACTTGTCTATCAAGAAAACTTCAATCTTCATTACTCATGTCATCTGGCTTTCTTCCTAGGAGTGGAAGATGTAGTTTCTTCCCATAGAGATAATTCTCTATCTGCATTCTCCAGTATGCAAAGTCTGTACCATCAAATTTCTCGATACTAACACCTTTAGCTTCTTCTCCAGCCATAAATTTACAAATGAGTTCAAATTTAAACAAACAAAGATCACTGTTGCGTCTGAAACACTCGAATTAGCTGGAAACGAGTCCGAAATCATCAAAATTGGATCAAAATTGAGTTTAAACAGGCCAAAACAGTTTCTGCCAACCAGAGTGCGAGAAGTGGCAGGATGGCGTCGGCTCGGCTCAGTCACGCCTAGGCTCAGAAACACGGCTCGGCTCAGTAACAGGGCTTGGCTCAGGAACACAGCTCGGCTCGGCTCAAAATCACGGCTCGGCTCGGCTCAGGAACACGACTCGGCTCCGTCACGGCTACACAGCTCGACTCGACTCAAGCACGTGAGAGACATGCGCAGAACACCTCCAGGGCACGTGAGGGCGCATTGGCGCATGAAATTCAGTCGTCTTTAACCTCAGGTGTGCGTGGGGGCGCGTGAGTTGCAGTAGATGCACGCGCCTATCTTCTGGGAGCGCGTGTGAGCTCATCCGACCTCCGTTTCTGATTCTATTTGCGGCAACTGATTCGTCTCGACGCGAAGAATACCATGGAGTTGTCAAAAATTGATTTCAACTAACTTGAATTTTTAGGCAGCTCGAACCAGAGTTCTGATACTAGTTGTTGGGAGCTGGTCGGAGACAGAGATGATTTTAAAGAAAAGAGGAGATGAAATTTAACGTGATTCAGAAATTGCCTACGTCCACAGCTGCTGCAATTTCACTATGAAACAATTTTTACAAAAGCCTCTCTGTAAACTCTCTCTGCTCACCCACTCTTCAAACTCTCTTCTTTCTTCTCCACACACACTACACGCAGCACACACTATCTATTTTCTCTCTACACTTATCTGCACACACCTCAACTGAGCTCTCTCCTATTTATAGGAGAAAGCAGCCTACAATTTTTTTTTGGTGCAGGGATTTATGCAAGATTCTGAGGTGTCACTTGCTGCAGACACTGTGCATGTTTGCAAGTGGCGCCTAATATGCCAAAGAAAGAAACGATGCATGACTCACTGTTCACCGTTTTGTCTCCACTCATAACAAAACCTCCTTGATTCAGGGCATTCAACAGAGAAGCAGTTACTGACTTTCCAACCTTACTCCAATATTTTTTAAAGAACACAGGAGATAGACCATCAGGGCCTGGAGCCGTAGAAGGATGCATTTGTTGAACAGCTTCCTCAACTTCTTTAGCCACATAAGGAAGTAGTAAATCTTCATTCATTTGAGGACAGACCCTCCTCCCCACATCTGAAAATAAATCTGGAAAATCTGACTGTGAATCAGTAGAGAATAGTTTCTAGAAAAATCCCACTATTAAGTCACTGATCTGATCTCCTCTTTTCCAATTACCCCTATCATCTTGCAATTGATGAATACAGTTCTTCCTTCTCCTAGCATTTGCTTTATGATGAAAGAATCTCAAATTCCTATCCCCTTCTTTTAACCACAATACCCTAGACCTTTGTTTCCACATAATTTCATCCATTTCCAACCATTTCTGGACCTCCTCCGTAGCCTCCTTCTGCAGAGAAATTTGTTGGAAAGTTGGATCCATTTCTTCTATCCCTTTTAATTTTTCTTTCGCCAAAGCCAATTCTTTTTGGACATTTCCAAAAGACCTTTTATTCCACTTTATCAACTCAACTCCACATTTTGAGATTTTAGCCATAAGATGGTTACATTGATCTGTACCTTCTCCCTCGCTCCAAATCCTCTCCACTATGTTTGAACAATCCTTGTTTCCTTCCCACATTACTTCGAATCTGAAAAGCCTCTTCCCCCTTTGCCTCATCGACCCCCCATTTGTGTCCAACCATATCGGAATATGATCAGAATATGCTGCCACTCTATGTTGAACGTGAATAAAAGGAAAAGCCTCACACCATTTCATGTTTCCCAAAAATCTATCCAATCTCTCACTTATAACATCTCCCTCCCTCCTATTACACCATGTAAAATGCCTCCCAGAAAATCCTAAATCCCTAAGGCCCCTTTCATCTAAAACAGATTTAAAACCCTCCATTTGTCTCTCACTTCTATATACCCCCCCATTTTTTTCGGATTGGCTGAGGATTTCATTGAAATCTCCAAAGACCAACCATTGGCTAGTCACTCCCACCCCTAAAGATTTGATCAAAGACCACACCTCCTCCCTCCTTCTGTTTGCGGATGTCCATAGACACCTGTAATTAAACCCACCCCTCCCTCGAAAATAGAATTCTTAATTAAGCATGAATATGATTCTTTGAATAGTTAATAACATGTAAATCACAATCATCTTTCCATAACATAGCTAAACCACCACTACATCCGATAGAGTCAACAACAAAACAATTTTTAAAGCCAAGAGTATACTTACAGAAAACCCATTGAGAAGCTGTAAAGCGAGTTTGTTGCAAGAATACCACGTCAGGATCTTCCTTCGTAAGCAGGTCACAAAACGTTTGGACTCCCCGTGGGTTCCCAAGTTCACAGGGATTCCAACTAAAAAACTTCATTGCATCCGGCTGTGCTAATCCACAGCCACCGCCGATAGCTCGGGAGTAAGGGGTCCCAACCCATGATGTTTCTTCCTAGTTACAGCTTCTTCATCCGCAGCATCTCCCTCCTTTCTCTTTCGGCTAATTAGTCATAGTGCCCTGGTTAGAGTCTGTTTTTGCTTGTTCCCCCTCTCGTCATTTCTAATTCCCGTTTGAAGAGGTCGAGCTCTAGAAAAGGCCTTCTTTGAAGTGGCCTTGGGCTTCGGACTAACATGGTCTCTCAAGACAACTCCACTGAAACTAGAAAGCCCATAGGGCTGGGGGCCGAATTCAAGTCCATACAGAGCAGCAAAGTTCCCATCCGAGGCTGTTGGAGCCACCACCAAAAGTGACGTCACTCCTTCAGTCGGAGGAGCTCCGTCGACATAAGCTGAGTCTATAATCACCATCTGATTCATCTCCTTAGGAAGCTTTGAAGTTCCCCCCTCTTTCGAAACCTGAACAACCAGCTGGATTGGCTCCGTTGTAGACGGAATGGACTTTGGGAGAATCGATTCCTCTACTTTTTTTGACTGCGCCGCCGAGGGATTTCCAAAATCCTCTGTCAATAAACTTCCTCGCTAAGGTCTAGGTTCCCATTTCCCTTCACGTCGATTAGAACCGAAAGTAGCCCTCATCCATTCTCCGTACTGTAATTGCTCAGAAGAAACATCCACTGGAGCTTTCTCGCATTCTCACATTATGTGGCCTAACACACCACAAAAATAGCATAGGTCCTGCAAGCGTTCATACGAGAATCAGACCCAACAGGAATCACCTTCTCCAATTTTTAATCGTTTCTTCCTCTAAAGCAGTTGGGTTATATCAACCATAACCCTAACCCTCATATATTCGCCCCATTCAACATCCCCTTTTTCTAAATCTATTTCAACAACCTCTCTCAGCATGCTCGCTACCCTTTTGCTCACATAATAGTTCCGAGCCATTAGTGGGAGGTCATGTATTCGCACCCAAAAAGCAGCATGTTTAATTTGTATCGAGCTAAGTTGCATAGCACCTTTAAAAGGTTTCAAGAGTATCAGTTGTTTGTCAAAATGCCACGGATCGTCCCTTTCAACCTTGGATTTATCTCCCTCGTTTTCAAACTCAACCAGCATGAAAACGGTATTCAGATCCCTAAATTTTATCCCGTATACTGGTCTCCACACTTTCTTCATAGTAGCTTTGAACGCTTCATGATTATAGTGTTTTCTAGTAAGAAGACACATAATCAAACAATGCTTTCCCCTAGCAAGAACCTCTTCCACCATACTGGACTCCACCAGTACTTCTTAATTCTCCTTTTCTGTAAGGGACAACGATGCATACAGCGAGTCCAACCCCTCAGCCATCTTTACTACCTTCAGACTACTCGTACGCCGACGAGAAAGAGAGCCTCTACTCCAGGGCAGAGAGAGGAAAAAAAAAAACGATGATTTGACTTAGCTTGCAAAGATTTGGATACTTGGTCATCGTACATTATTATTTTAAAGTAAACAAACATTAGGGTTAGGATTACTTTTAGAGGATTCACATTTGCATCTGCATCAGATAATTTTTCCTATAATTTGGTGAAAGTGTTGCAGTTTTGATTCAAAACCACACTCCATCCCAATCTATAAAATGCGGTTGGAGTTTACAGTGTGTACCAAAATTCCCCATATTTTGGGGAACGAATGTATATCTCCAAATAACTTTTCTTTTTCCTATCTCGCATTTCTTTGTTCTAGACGGTTGGATCCCCTCGTCCGATCATCCTCTCCCTCGCAACGTCTCCAATCTTCACAAATCACAACAATTGTAAGTCATCGCCTCTTCCTCTCTCGATTTGGGTTTCTTCTGCCATTTTGTGATATTTTCATGATCTTCAAATCCACCGTTCCTCTCCACATAAAAAAGGTTGTCACTTTTCTATACTCAACTCTCACACATTCTCGCTCTCTGACTCTATGCTTTAAGAGAAACCTGGAAGCTTAGTTTATTAAACGTGTATTTGTGTTGATCGCTCACTTTTTTTGTGGGTTTTGTGTTGTGAAATTAGGGTTTTTTTCCTACTTTCTTTATATATGCTTGGTTGCTGGGAAAATTTTTGTAATTTTGCAAATCGTTGGTACGAAAATCTTGCTGAGTTGTGCTTGCTGTGTGATTTTCACTACCATTTTCTCACCTCTATTTGGTTGCTGTGAAAATCTTTAGGGCATTTTGCTCCCTGATTGCGTTTGTGATAATATAAAATGCTAGCAAAATGCATATTTATAGAGGAAAAATTTACCGTTAAATATAGGACAAAAAATGTTACCATTTGAGAGAAGACAAAAAAAGTTACCATTAGAAAAAAGATAAAAAAATATTACTGTTAGAGAAATGACAAAATATTACTGTTGCAAAAAAGATAAAAAATTTTATCATCAATACGTGACTAAGTGTTACCATTAGAGAAATTGATAAAGAGTAGATATTAAAAAAATACCATTACATTAGAAAATGTACATATTAAAAAAATTACTATTTTTATAATACGGATTTTGGTTTGAAAAATAATAATGTATTTGTTAGTCAAAATCGTATAAATATTTAGTAGAAAGTGATATTTAAAAAAAAAAAAAAAAGATAATAAGACAAAAGAGTTTGTAGTTAAGATTGTAAATGGAGATAAGAGAAAAAAGTAATAAAGAAATAAAGAAATATTATTTAATTGAATAGATATAGGGATGGAGAATGAGATGTAGGAGGTTTTTAGAAAATAAATAAAATTTAGGAAAAAATTTTAAGTGATGTGATTTTGAGTTAAATTATAAAGAATTTTATAGAGGTCCAAATGTGGATGCTCTTAGACCTATCTCAATATTTAAACACACAACTTTCAAATCACTAAAGCATCCACATTGGTTTCATCAAAGCCATCTTCAAAATTTGATAAAAAAGTACATGTTTTTCATAAATCCAAAACCTTCTTATCCATAACTCTACACTGGATTAGTAATTGGATTTATCAAAATAATAATATAATATTTATTTTTAATAATAATATTTTTAATTTTTTTCATATTTTACAATTATATTAACTATATGTATATTAACAATTTAATTTGATAATTACAGTAACCCAAATTACTTAAAGTAACAAATGATTGGAGTTAATGTGATGGAAAATGGCAGAGTAAAAACAAGAAACAAACTTGAGTGATTAATATTTACATAGCCAATCAAACAAACAGTTTCTTTTTGTCCCAATATATTATATCAAATCTCTCCACCAACAAGTGGGTTATAAATTAATTTCTTTACATCCTCCGTCTCGCTCAACACAAATCTATGCCCACACCCTAGTATTTGTTTCTATTTTCAAATGCCTTTGTTTTTCTAAGTTATCTAAATTGCATCAGCTCCAAAACAGCCACAAGTCTAACCCAAGAAATAAAAAAGGAGAATAAGAGAATAAAATCAAGATTGAGAAGTCTTAAGTTTGAGATAAAAGTTTAAAATATTATTTTTTAATATTATTATTGAATTGAGATTTAAAAAAATTAAATTGTTTATTATAATTCGTGTGAGAATTGAGAAAAATTGTAATGATAAAATGAAATGAGATGAGATTTTTGTATCTCATCTTATTTCCAAACTGGCCCTTAGACCTGGTGTGTGCCACTAATAGGGTCCTCGGTCGAGATCCTAGACACCAAGTTGTCGCGTCCCTTCTTGGCGGTGGTCTACCGATGTGAACTGCCACTTGCTTGACCGTGATGGTTATGGGTGGTGTTGGCTGAGTTCGTATGATTGTTCAGTAGCTGATGGTGGGCGTGATTATAGTGACTGGGCGTGCATACATGCATGTGCAGTAGCTGAATGGGCTAAAACGGTTGAGTGGGATCAGGCGGTTAAGTGGATGGCTAACCAAGTCAGGCACACGTGGCTCCTGCTGATGGGCTGACCAAGTCAGGGACACAGGTGTCTCCTGATGGTGGGATGACCAAGTCAAGCACAAGTGTCGCTTGCTTGGGGGCTGTCCAAGTTACGCACAGGTGTCTTCTGATGATGAAGTACACATGGCTAATGGTGGTTTTAGTAGGTTGGTCGAGTGGGTGATGGCTGAGCAGTTTAAGGGATGGTTGGTTACTCCCTACAAAGTATGGGAGCGGTTATGGCTAGACAGGTGGCAACGGCTGGGCGTGTGGCTTGGCTGGTGGGTGGTAACTGTCAGCTTGTCCCTGACCTTGCTCCAAATTCTACCAGGGTGGCTTGGTGTAGACCAGATGCCCTTCAATGGCAACTCATGGCTGCCTTACGCGGTGCCCCTCTCGAACAATTCAAAATGATCAGGAAGCAAATGCAAATGCAATGCAATAGACACAATCCAAAATGCTGAAATATATCAACAATGCATTAATCAAAGAAAAACAATAGAATGAATAGGTTAACCTGATTCACGAATTGCACAGGGTGAGCCTTCTCTTTTGGGATTCACGGATTGCATCCAATGGAGCCTAAGTGACAAAGCACCAATATATCTATAGGGGCTTACAAGCCAAATTCCCAAATGTTCAAATATAAACATAATTGATGGCCTAGTGCCTAACTTATACTATAAAGAAAATAAAATGATTACAAAGGGAAATGGTTCTGGGTCCACGCCTCCTGGTTAAGGCCTCATGTTGTCAGTGGCGCATGGATGACCAAGATGACTCACAGCATAGGCTGAATGCTTATGTGCGTGGGTCTTCAGGTTGGCTTGCCGAGCTAACCTTGGCTGGTCCATGGTCCTTGCATGTGTGGCCCAGGTTGTGTGGGCTGAGCGCTATTGGTGAGTCGCTGGGTTAGACCGTGGTTGGCTTGAGCATGACAGGCTGCTGCACTGCCCAGGCCAGTGGGGCCTGGGCGTTGGTCTACATGGCCCAGGCTGATGGGGCCTGGGCATTGATCAGCAAGACCCTAGCCAAAGCCAGGGCGTTGATCAACATGGCCCTGGTCTAGACCAAGGCGTTGAGCAGCATGCCAGCATGCATGGGCCTGTTGGGCAGCCGCACCGTCAATTCCAATATGGGCATGCATGCGCTGCGCAGGTGCATAGGCCATGCATGGGCCTTGTGCCTACGCACGGCCCATGCATGCGCGCGGTGTGTGCACATAGCCCATGCGTGCACGCTGCGCACCCGCACTAGGCGTGCGTGCAGTCTAGCCGTGCGTTGAGCGTGGTGTGACAACCTCGCTTGCGTGCGCACACTGACTATTTGTTGCCTGATGGAGGGTGACCGTGGCCCAGCATTCACCAAGGGCTCGGTCTGTGGGCAACCAAGTGACGCCAACAGTGCTGCTGGCGTGCTATCCTGGCACGGGCGGGTGCTAGTCAAGGCATGGCCGGTGGCCTCCTGCCTTGGGGTTTTGACATTCCCCCTCCCTTTTAGCGTATCCTTGCCCTCAAGGATCAATTGGGGATACTTCTTCTCCAGCCCATCATAGTCCTCCCAAGTTGCCTCGTCCCTTGATAATCCTTCCCACAGGATCAATACTTGCCACACCCTGGGTCTCCCTCGGCCCCTCTGATACAGCCTATATCCGAGCACTTCTTTTGGCTTCATAAGGATCCTTCCCTCTTGATCCACTGTGGGTAACTCCTCTCCAATGAGACTCGGATCTCCAACCTTCTTCTTGAATAAGGAAACATGGAATACCGAGTGCAACTGTGAAGTTGATGGAAGCTGAAGCTTGTATGCCACACTGCCTAGTTTCTCCAACACTCTATAAGGCCTATAGAACTTCTGGTTCAGCTTTGCACTCGCGGTTTTGCTCATGGTCTTCTGCCTAAATTGCCTAAGCTTCAAATAGACATAGTCGCCTACTTTGAAGGACACGGCATGTCCCCCCTGATTATGATACTTCTTCATTCGAGTTTGGGCCTTCTTGAGCTCTCTTTTAACTTTGGCCAGTACCTTGTCCCTATCAATTAGCTCCTACTCCACTTCATTATTACTGGCTGAGCCCTTTTCATAGCTAACCAAGAGTGGCGGTAGTCTGCCATATACAACTTCAAAAGGGTTTTTTTTAATAGAAGAGTGATAAGAGGTATTATACCAAAATTCTGCCCATGGAAGGTAATTTGCCCATCTCCTTTGCTCTTCATGACAGAAGCACCTCAAATATTGTTCCAAAGTCCTATTGACCACCTCGGATTGGCCATCCATTTGTAGGTGATAGGAGGAACTCGTCTTAAGCTTGCTGCCTTGTAATTCAAAAAGCTGCCTCCAAAATGAACTCATAAAGACCATGTCCCGATCTGATACTATGGTCCTTGGAAACCCATGCAACTTGGCAATGTTGTTAACAAAGACTTTAGCCACTGACTTGGCTGTATAAGGGTGATATAGAGGGATAAAGTGGGCATACTTGCTTAGCCGGTCTACTACCACCAGAATCACTTCATGTCCTCCACTAATGGGTAGTCCCTCTATGAAATCCATTGCCAAGTCCTCCCAAATTCTGTTTGGAATTGGCAATGATTGGAGAAGTCCCGCTTCTAGCCTAGTGTCTTACTTGGCCTTTTGACAAATGTCACAACTGGCCACAAGTCTCTTGACATCACCCTTGATTCCTTCCCAATGGAAGAAGTGCTTCAACCGGATGTATGTTCTCAACCATACAGAGTGATCACTTTCATTGCTGTTATGGAAGCGATCTAGAATCTCCTTCCTGAGATTGGAACATTCGGCACATAAATATAGTTCTTGTAGAAAATCAGACCGTCTCTCACTTTGTAGCTTACAACCCCTTGTCCTTGGGCATCCAAGAGCTCAATGATCTCAAGTGCCCTTGCATCCAATCTGGTAGCCTCTCTGATCTTGTCTCATACTCGCCATTCTGTCCCACTTAGTGCCGAGTTTGATGACCCTTTGTCCTCTCCTACTACCTCAAGTAGTTGGCTGCCTTCCCTTCAGTTTAAGGCATCAACCACCTTATTTTCCTTGCTCAGTTGATAGACTATGTCATACTTAAAGCCTAGTAACTTGACAAGGAACTTCTATTGTTCTGGGGTGACAATTTTCTGCTGCAATAGATGCCTTAAGGCCTGCTGGTTTGTGATGATGGTAAACTTGCGCCCCAAGAGGTATGGGCGCCACACCTTGACAGCATGCACCACTGCCAATAGCTCTTGGGCATAGGTACTCCATGCTTTCTTCATAGGCCCGAGTGCCTTGGAAATGAAGGCCAAAGGCCTTTGGTCTTGGACCAACACAGCCCCGATGCCCTCACTACTTGCATCTGTATAAACTTCAAACGGTCTCTCAAAATTGAAAAGTGTCAACACAGGTGTCTTGGTCATGGCTCGCTTCAATTCTTCAAAGGCTTCCCTAACCTCAGTTGTCAACTTGAAACTGTCCTTCTTGAGCATTGTTCTGAGTGGCTTGGCTATGAGCCCATAGCCTTTGACAAACCTCCTGTAATAACCCGTGAGCCCCAAAAATCCTCTCAAGGCCGAGATGTCCTTGGGTAGAGGCCAATCCACCATGGCCTCTATTTTTCTATAATCAACCTTGACACCATCTCCAAAGATAAAGTGGCCCAAGTACTCCAACTTCTTCTCCATGAAGGCACACTTGGTGGCCTTAATGAAGAAATGATACTTTTCTAGAATTGTTAGCACATTATCCAAGTGTTGCTTATGCTCTTCGATGGTCTTAGAGTAGACCAAAATGTCATCGAAGAAGACAAGCAACAACTTCCGAAGTAGTGGCTTGAAGATGCTATTCATTGCAGCTTGAAACGTTGAGGGTGCATTGCACAAACTGAAAGGCATCACTAGGTATTCATAATGACCTGAGTGAGTCCTAAAGGCTGTCTTATGGATGTCTTCCTCATTCATCCGAATCTGATAGTAGCCAGCCCTTAGATCCAACTTCGAAAACACTGTAGCCCCATGCAGCTCATCCAACATCTCATCAACTATGGGAATTGGGAATCTATCCTTGACCGTCGCTTCATTCAGGGCCCTATAGTCAGTACAGAACCTCCATGTGCCATCCTTCTTCCTCACCAACAGCACTGGTGAAGAAAAGGGACTAGTGCTAGGACCGATTAGATCACTCTTCAACATCTCATCTACCTGCCATTCAATCTCTCCCTTCTGAAAGTAGGCGTATCTGTAGGGTGGCACATTGATCGGCTTGGCTTCATCCACTAGTCAAATTCTGTGATCAAACTCTCTAGGAGGTAGAAGTGAGGTGGGCACCTCGAGTACCCCCCTGTGGGCTCCTAAGACCGGCTTGACCTCCTCAGGCAGTAACTCTAATTCATCATGGGTGCTCTCCTGACCCTTGTTCTCGACTTGCCTCAATACATCCGCTTTGGCTACTACTATGGCGAAGCAATGTGCCCCGCCTTTGCAAAGCTTCTCAAACATAATAGTTTCGCATGACTTGATCTCCTTACTGGCAATGGATGTCCACAGTCGCTTCTTGGAGCCAAGTTTAAACTCCATCGTCATGTTGTAATAGTCATGGACGACTCTGCCAAGGCTCTTTAGCCAAGCATTCCCCAAGACTAAGTCAAGGCTGACCAAGGGCAGCACATGCAAGTCTGCCATAATTCGAACCCCCTGAACATTCATCTTCACTTTACAGATGAGAGCCTCACATTGCAACTTTTCTCCACTTGCTACATTTAGTTCAAATGGTGGAATAGGGCTCGGCTTAAGTCCAACATTGCCCACAATGCTAGAATTAATGAAGTTGTGAGTGAAGCCGCTATCCACCAGCAAAGTCACTTCATGCTTGCTCACCCATGCCATCAACCTCATGGATGTGGGCTTAGAAATGCCAGCCATGGCATTCAATGATAGCTCAGCCTCCTCTGGCGTGCCACCAGATTCGGTTTCCTCGGTTTCCTCCTCCTGGGTGGCTTCTTCTTGGCTGCCTTCCGACTCATCATCACTTGACTCGTCCTCAAACATAAACAAGGCCTGAGCTACCTTGCACTTGTGACTGGGGCCCCATTTGTCTCCGCACTTAAAATACAACCCCTTCTTGATGCGCTCTTGCACCTCTTCACCAGATAGCTTCTTGATCTCAGGTCTTTGTTTAGAGGTGGTGGCTAATGTGTCCCTTCCCTTCCAAGAGACCTTGGTTTGTACAGTCTTGAAAGACTTGCTCCCCATGTCTTTGGTTGGGTGCCGCTCACTAGAATGGCTCTCCTCAAGAATTTCAGTCATCTTCATCACCTTGGGTAGCCTTGTGGGCTGTCTAAGTTTGATTTCCTTGGCAAGCCAAGGTCTCAAACCATCGATGAATTTGCCTATCAAAGCTTCCTCCGACCAGCCCCTAACCATGATCTATAGCTGCCTAAACTCCTATTTATAGTGCTGGACCTTGCCCTCTTGCCTTAGCTTGGCCAACTGCCCATAGTGATTGACAACTGGTGATGGCCTAAACTGACTGAGGAGCTCATTCTCAAAGGTTGTCCACTCCAACCTCATGTGATCCTTGTCGTACTGGTCCCTTATCCAATGGCACCATTTTCCAGCCCTGCCTTCAAGATAAAAGCAGGCTATCGACACCCTCTCATGGCGTGGGATATCATAAGTCAAAAAATAGTAGTGGACCTTATCCAACTACTCATAGGGGTCACCACCGCTATACTTCGGGAAGTCGACCTTAGGTCGCTTGGGTCCCCAATCCTGATGCCATTTTCCCCTTCTATCTTCATAGTCGTCCCTCTCAAATTGCAGCCTATGATAGCCACGACCTGGCTGTCTTCTCCATGCCCTGGGTTGTTCACGCTGGTAAGGCTCCTCAAAGCCTTGCTCGTGCTCAAATTCCTGGTGCTCATGGTAAACACTAGGGCTCCTAGCCCGATAGCCAGCCAATGGCTCCTCTATCTCAAAGGCTTCATTCAGAATCCACCTCTCATGGTAACCTTGGCGGTTCTCTACACGGCCACCATGCCTCAAATCTTGACTAGGGGCCGCATGCATGGACTCGGTCACACTGGCTTTCAGTCCATCAGCATAAGCATCATCCCCATGAGGTGGTGTCCCTGAACGGTTCTCGGCTAGTCTCCTCTCTAGCCGCTCCAATGTTGTGTTCGTCTCTCTCCTTATATTCTCCATGGCCCTCTAGTTATCCTTATTAGATGTCTCCATGGCCACACGCAACTCGGCTAAGTTGTTGGTGACACCATCAAGAATTAAAGTAATCTTGTTGGTGTAATCCTCTAGAACTTCTAATCGGGCTCTATTAGAAATGCCCATAGACTCCTCTACAGACTGCTTCTCTTGCATGTTGATACACTCTTACTACTCTATCACTGCTGAGTGGCTTGCAAACTGACCCACACAGATGGTTTAGGCTTGCAAACTGTTAGTCACAAGGGATGAAAAACAGGCTGATGATGGAGGTTCGTGGTTCCAACCTTAGGTCTTTCACCTTCAAGGGTGACCGACCCCAACCACAAACTGAGTCTGACCTTGGGTTGCTCACGTTCTAGCATGGCAACCGCTCCAAACCTATCTACTCCTTCCTCTACCACAACCATCAAACTTCACAATGCAACAATAACAACAAAAAAGAAAAAATGCAATAACGTCAAGATCCTCCGTGGATCCCCCAACCAAAATCACAAAGACGAGTGATGGTTTGCCTACCTCAATAGAGAAGTGAGAACCTCTCTTGAACCTTCAAGCACGTGGCTGCTCTCAATGAAAGCACCAAATTGGTGATAGGGTCCTAGGTCGAGATCCTAGACACCAAGATACCTCGCCCCTTCTTGCTCCTTGATGACCGATATGAACTGCCACTTGCTTGATATTGATGGTTATGGGTGGTGTTGGCTGAGTTCGTATGATTGTTCAGTGGCTGATGGTGGGCGTGACTCTAGTGACTGGGCGTGCATGCATTCATGTGCAGTAACTGAATGGGCTAAAACGGTTGAGTGAAATCAGGCAGTTAAGTGGCTGGCTGACCAAGTCAGGCACACATGACTCCTGCTGGTGGGCTGACCAAGTCAGGCACACAAGTGTCTCCTAATGGTGGGCTGACCAAGTCAAGCACAGGTGTCGCTTGCTTGGGGGCTGACCAAGTCACCCACAGGTGTCTTCCGATGATAAAGTACACGTGGCTAAGGGTGATTTTAGTAGGTTGGCCGAGTGGGTGATGGCTGAGCCGTTTAAAGGATGGTTGGTTACTCCCTATAAAGTAGGGGAGCGATTATGGCTAAACAGGTGGTAAGGGTTGGGCGTGTGGCTTGGCTGGTGGGTGGTAACTGTCAGTTTGTCCCTGACCTTGCTCTAAATTCGACCAGGATGTCCTGGTGCAGACCAGATGCCCTTCAATGGCAACTCGTGGCTGCCTTACATGATGCCCCACTCGAACAATTCAAAATGATCAGCAAGCAAATGCAAATGTGATGCAATGGACACAATCCAAAATGCTGAAATACCTCAACAATGCATTAAGCAAAGGAAAACAATGGAATGAATAGGTTACCCTGATTCACGAATTGCACAGAGTGAGCCTTCTCCTTTAGGGTTCACGGATTGCACCCAATGGAACCTAAGTGACAAAGCACCAATGGGTCTATAGGGGCTTACAAGCCAAATTTGTCCAAATGTTCAAAGATAAACATAACTGATGGCCTAGTTCCTAACTTATACTAGAAAGCAAATAAAATGATTACAAAGGGAAATGGTTCTGGGTCCACGCCTCCTGGTTATGGCCTCATGCTGTCAATGGCCCATGGGTGACCAGGATGACTCACAGCATAGGCTGCATGCTTGTGCCCGTGGGTCTTCAGGTTGGCCTGTCGGGCTAACCTTGGCTGGTTCATGGTCTTTGCATGTGTGACCCAGGTTGTGTGGGCTGGGCGCCATTGGTGAGTCGCTGGGTTAGACCGTGGTGGGTTTGAACATAGCAGGCTGCTGCATGGCCCAGGCCAGTGGGGCCTGAGCATTGGTCTGCATGGCCCAGGCTGATGGGGCCTGGGCGTTGATCAGCATGGCCCCGGCTGTAGTGCCAAGGCGTTGATCAGCAAGGCCCTGGCTAGGGCCTTGAGTGGCACGCCAGCATGCGTGGGCCTGCTGAGCAGCCGCACCTTCAATTCCAATGTGGGCGTGCATGCGTGCGCTGCGCGGGTGCCTAGGCCATGCATGGGCCTTGTGCCTATGCACGGCCAATGCATGCATGCGGTGTGTGCGCATAGCCCATGCGTGCACGCTGCGCACGCGCACTAGGCATGCATGCAGTCTAGCCATGCGCTGAGTATGGTGTGACAACCTCGCTTGCATGCGCGCGCTGACTGTTCGCTACCTGATAGAGGGTGACCGTGGCCTAGCATTCACCAAGGGCTCGATCTGTGGGCAATCAAGTGATGCCAACAGTGCTGCTGGCGTGCTGTCCTGGCACAGGCAGGTGCTAGTCAAGGCATGGCCCGTGGCCTCCTGCCTTGGGGTTTTGACAGCCACACTGTTGGCAACTAGAGCAGGGGATTAAACTTGAATAAAATACATCTCTGATAGGTGAACAGTAACCATTTAAATTTAAAGCAACCCATACTTTTACTGTAGTTCAAAACTTCTCGTACATTCATTTGGCTAATCCAATGTAGCTATGTTTTGAGTAAATTCATCATATTTTACATTTGGCTAGGTTTTTGATGAAATCAATGCCAATACTTTAAACATTATTTAACTTAAAATCTCTTTACATGTGAGACTCATAACTTTTTTAACTCAACACATCCTTATCACGTGGGATCAACAATCTTTTTAAATTTTTTATAAATATATCTAAATTCATCTTAATATCTAAATATATTTAAATTTATCTTAAATAAGTTCTATAAAATTCACTTTATTATTTTAATTTATTAATTCATAATGAAAAAAAAAAAAAAACCTCAACTTATTTCAAGTTATCTGAGCATTTGAGCAAAACCCGAAAGGATAAGATTTGGAAAAGGCTAGCCCCACGACAAAGGCAAGGCAACTTGGGTAGGGTGTGGATTCCCTTGGAACCAGGGAACCCATGTTCAGCAATCCATTTGTGGGACTTATCGACTCAAAGGAATTTTATGTCGATCTTGGACATGAATTCGTCGACTAGACCCCTTCCATTACTCGAAGCCTCGGTCTGGATTACCAGATTAGATATAAATTATTCAGCAAATCTATACAGCAATTTTACATTTTTTTATATCATTAAAAAAATATAAATTTATTATTTTATCTTCTATTATTTTATATTAATATGTTAGGTATAGAGGTACTGTATTGCAATGCTCTAAATTATTTCATCTGAGTTGTACAGTATGTTTCACCTGCTGTCTAAATAGTAGAATATAAAATTTTATCTCATTTTTTATTTTTTAACTACTGTAATGATTGTCTGACATAAAACAGTAAAAAAGACATTCAACATTTAAAAAAAAAAAAATTTGTCTTCTTCATCAGTGCTTCCCACGTTCCTTTTTTTTTTTTTTTTTTTTTTCCTTTCACATCCCATTTCGAATTGTGTTCCTCTCTATTCACGCCTCTCCCGCTCTGTCCAAAACCCTCCATTTCCCCAGCTAACCAGTGAAACCAACGCCATCCCCACCGCACTTTTAATACATCAGAAAAGTCTACCCAATTTCTTTTTTCATTTTTTTAACTTAGTGATTAAGTAAATTTTTTTTTAAGTGATATTATAAATTTTGTTTTAAAAATAATATTTAAGAATATAAAAAATTGAATGAGAAAAATAAAAAATAAAAAATAGTCATATTCAGGAACAAGTCGAATTGTTCCGTGACTCTTAACAGTATTCTTAATACATAAAATTATCTATTACAATAATCAAATTTATTCTAATTAGAATAAAAAATTTCGAGTTTTCTACATATAAAAAAATAAATAGATCATAATTAGAATAATATCTTTTAACAAAGAAAATTTAATTTTTGGAAAGATAGAGTAATTTCGGCCAACAAAAAAAAAATGGGATTTAAGTTTGTTTATATTTACATATTTTTTAATTAATAATAAGTATTAATTTTTATTAATATATTCATAACTATTACCCAATAATTATTAAATGATTTTCAATTATTGGTGGGACCTACCCATTTATCAAATCCTAAAAAATAAAAATTATCTTATCTCACTATCTAAACATATACTTTTTTATAAATCATCTAATCTCATCTTAACTTAAAAATTTTATTACTGTTCAAAATATCATATTTTATTTTATTTTATTTTAACTGTGTAACCAAATGAAGCCTAATTGTCAATAGTGATAGATGTTTGTGCCATGTTGTTTGACAAAACTTATGTTGTTTGTGTTATGAATCAAAGAAATTTGTAAGTTAGTGTGCAAGGTGTGTTTAATTTGACATGTCAACAACGTGAAGGATATATCTTATTATCTTACTACACCGCCTTGTAAGTAAAAAGGAATTTAAAAATTTAAATCAAATCCATCATCGTTTAAAATTTAAACTTCTGAGTGACCAGAGTTTTAAGAGCTATCTAATTTGGCATTCAATCCAGTTACACATGAGGCTTCAGCTCCTTACGAAAGAAGTAATAATTTTTATTTTTATTTTTATTTTTTATAACAAAGATGTAACCATTTGAATGGCAGAAAGACGCACACACATGTAATGCTCTCCGAGAATAAGTTCATGTTCATTTTTGTACAAAGGAACAACAACCGAGAAATTATAGGATCTATGTTTTCGTGTTGAGAGGGCTCGGATATTGGGTTCAATGTGTCTGGCTGAAGGAAAAATAATCCAACATTATAGATGTCGGCAACAGAAAAATGGGTGTATGGAATCTGGATGTTAACGAACCATTGCATTAGAAACAGAGAGAGGCCAGAACTTGTTCTGCTTGGAAGGGAAGAAATGCCCACTCGAGCCCCTGACACTTACCGGTGTTTACATCTTTAGAAAATTGCACCTGCTGTGAAAATTGTAACCTTTTATAGAACAGCCAGCCAAATGGCGAGCCGTTACCCCCTGTGATGGGGAATGCTACTCTGAATCCTTGTTTTTTTTCTTTTTCTTTTGTTGGGCAATTTTGAAGAGGACAATAGAGCTCTAGGGGGGGTGGGGTTCTCGAACTTCATAGTCACTAAAGATCAGGACAGTGTCATTTGGCCCATATGCCGTTGGCTGCTATCATGTTTCTACTCTACAATGACCTATTTCCTTGCTCTTTCATGGCTAGTTTTGGCTTGCTCAGGGTCTTCTGTTCAAGCTAGCAATTACAATTTACAAGGGGTGTATGCCGAAGTTGAAGGCACTTCAATAACAAACATGTCCGGACTTTCTAGAGTAAAAACATCATCATATTTCATTCTCAACGCACAAGTTGTTGATGATGCATTAGCCATAATTCTGAAGGAATGCATAAGCTAGATACTATCCAATTAACGAGGAAAAAGTACATGCTGTTACAAAATGTGTTTTCCAAACGGGGCCAATTGGACAATTGCTATAAGAGCATCCCCATTGGGTTCCCCATCCTCATCCCTATAATTTAACTCAAATACTCATTTTTTCAAATTATTCCCTAAAATTTGTTTATCTTCTAAAAACCTCCTACATCCCATTCCCCATCCCTATTTCTAAAAATTTTTTTATTACTTTTTTCTTTCTCTTCCATTTACAATCTTAACTACTAACTCTTTTGTCTTATTATCTTTTTTTTCCAAATATCAAATTCTACTAAATATTTATTGGAGATTTTGACTATCCAATACAGTATTTTTTTTTAAATACTAATTCGTATTATAAAAATATAATTATATTTTTAATTAGTGAATTTTCTAACGTAATGGCAAATTTAATTAGAAGAGTACTTAATATCAATTTCTCTAATGAAGATCCGTAGTCACGTATTGATGATAAAATTTTTTATTTGGATGAAATAGTAATATTTTCTGTCTTTTTTAATTAATGGTAACGAAGACCCGCGCTCGTATTGCATGCAAAATAAAAAATAATCAAGACCCGCTTCATAAAATAATTGTCCCAAACATAATTGTCCCAAACATAAAATAAATAACATGATCATAAATAATCAATCCAAATTGGCATCTCTAATGCGTCTTGCCATGATTTCTCTCTGGAGTTGCTGGAAATAAAGCCGCTGCATTTCTGGCATGACACTCACATCCATCATCATGATGCGCTGATCTGATTCCTTCTTCGCGATCTCCACTTTCTCAGCCTCCAACCGCAGCCATTCGTCCTCTTGCCGGATTTTACTGAGCTCTTTTTCTCGATCAAGCGACATCTTCTCGGCCTCCAACCTCAATCTTTCATCCTCAAGTTGTAATTTTCTGGCCTCTGCCTCCTTGTCATACTCCATCTTCTCGGCTTTAAGGCGATAAAATTCTTTTCTCCTGAGCGCGTGACTCCTCCAAAAGAGTATATTTCATCTTCCTGAGTTGGAAATTCTCCTCTGCTTGCCTGCCTTGGGCCTTTCGTTTTCCTTTCTCAGCTTTCCTTCCAATTGGTCGGTCGGGCTCGATAACTTCATGAGCATGCATTTGATCCGCGTCGATATCAAAAACTGAATCAACTGCAGCGTCAGAACATCGAGTTGGGGTCGGGGATGGGGACATCGTCTTCCTCCGCTTTGGATCCTCCTTTGTGGCGCGCCAAATCCACTTAGGTTGGTCCTTCAACAGGTGCCAATAATGCTCGAACTGAAATGAGCATTTCTCGAGTGATTGGTACATTAGCTTCGCCTTCTCAAACTTGCATGGGAAAAATTTAAAATATTAAACCAATGTCACAAACGAGAAATTAAACGACAATTATTGAAGTAATAATTTGGAAATTCTACCTTATCTTGTTCGATCATGCCACTTTGATTTAACCCTTCAACTTGGGCTAGTTTCACACAAAATTTGTTTGTGGCCTTTTGGATAACCGACCACCGATGAATTAAAGACTTTATTGTCCGGTCATTTGTGGTTTCCTTAAATTGCTGGAAGTACTCATAAATTTTCTCCCAAAGTTGGGAGTGTTTTTGATCTGTTCCCTGAACAGCAACAAGGCTACAATTTAACCATGCCGAGACAAGTAACTTGTCTTCTTCGAAGTTGAAATTTGCACCCCTCACTGATTTCCTATTGCCGATAGGCTCATTAGGGGGTAGGGGTGAAGAGTCACCAAGGGTCATTGGAGATGATCCACTTTGCCCACCATAAGTGGGGTCGAGTTGAGGATCTTGACTTAAGAGATTCGTGAAGAACATATGTCCAGAGTCTTGTGAATCCATCGCTAAAAACGCATTGAAAATGTTAGAAACGAAACTTGTAAAGTTTGGGGTGTTAGTCCGGGTGGATGGCTCATAAACCATTTGGTATGATCTTGGAAAATTGGCCACCGACTGATAGCTGCTACAACCGGTTGCCAATACTTATTGGCCGTCCTGATTACCTAGCCATTAGGGAAATGACCATTTATTTCACATGATCCCCACAAACGGTTGTCATCATCACAGCCTTATGGTTTAGTTTACACATAATTAAACCAAATTAAATCAAGATACCAAACAACATGCAAAACAAAATAACCAAAAATACGAGCATCCCCATCCGATTTAATAATATATCGAATATATAAATAATTATAAAGGTTCAGAATGGTGTAAATATTGACATCATGTGTAAGCAATAAGCCCAACATCGAATGGCTGCAAAATCTCACCCGAACCCCGATTGCCTTTTGTGGTATGTACCACAAACTGCAATATGGCGATTCGGGTGAAAATTACCCCGCCATATCGATGGGGCCCCAATTACACTTCTGAATTAACCCCATCATCACAGCCTAATTATATTCCCCCCTCCCCCGAATGACACGAAACACTACAAATGACCAAACAACAACGAAAAAATTACTCAATAACCAACAAAAAAAGGGAAATTCATAGTCTGTGTCCCACATGAAAGAGATAAAAACAAAAACAAAAAAGAGACATATAAAAATAAAATAAAAACCCTAATAACAACCACTAAATAACAACCACTAAAAAAAGGAAATTTTAGACAGAACTATTTGTTAATCTTTGAGGAAAAAAGAGAACTCAAATATTTGTTAATATAGATGAACTCAAATATATTCATCCACAAAGATATAAAATGGTATCTGGCCAGTACAGCCACGGTAAGAAGGTCTATCCACTCATATTCACAAAATTAAAAACATGAAGACCAGTGTTTTTCAACCACTAGTTAATAAAAAACAATACCTTGTGTCCTTCCCAAACAATCCTACCTTTAACCAAAAAAAAATACCATAGCTCTAACAGAACAAGCTACAAAGCTTGCCTGTCATACGCAATAGGTCAGGCCATACCATAAAGAAAAAGATATTATATATAGATAGATGTTATATATAGATCTGTGTTCAAACAAGGTAACTGTATAGAAAAACTTCAAACATCACCGTGATATTCAACAATTATATGGTCATCAATGACATCAACTATAATAGAAGAGATTTTAAAAAGTAAGAGCAGAATTTGTCGTGGGATCCCCATCTGTAAGAGCAGAATTTTTCATATCAATTTAAACATGCAATGAAACAACCAATTCAATTCAAAGCAATAAGGAAAAAAGTAATAGACCAAATGTATACAGGCAAACTAGGATATTTGAGACTTTGAATGGAAAGCGCCAGCCTCTCGAGCATCCATAGCAAAAAAAAGAGAGATATGGTAGCATTCACAAATAATTACTCCTTAATATTCCATGGAAATATCGCAGAATGGTGCTCTCCCATGTCCATATCACAATGCATACAAGCAAAGAAAGAAGGGAAGCAATTCATAACCCAAAAAAAACCAGGAAAATAAATCAATGAAACGGGATTACTCAAAAATTGACAAAGCCACAAAGTAGGACAAAGCCACAAAGCAGGACAAAGCCAGAAAGGGTCAGATCTTAATGATTCTCCTATGGTTATGATGGCATATAGATGAGACAAAGATGAAATTCGGAACAAACAACAGAACAGATCTCTCAAACACAAACTGAGTCCCATCCAATTTACACATAAAACACCAGAAAGTGAAGTAGGTTACCTTTCCCTTCAACAAGCTTATGATACCCAGGATGGAAAAAATACAATCGCAGACAAGAATCCAAAATTTGAACTTACAATAAATGAAAATCACAAAAGGGAAATATTAGGTTCCTAGTTAATTGCGATTAAAATGCACCTGTACTTGTATTCATCCCTTGAAAACTTTTCTAAAAAGAAAGCCCAGAATCCAAAATTATCAATAGACCCCAAATCAACGAAATGGCAGCACCCCTCGATCACAAATGTTTCAGCACATGATGTAACAGAAGAAGAAAACAAACCCAAATCTGGATTGGGTTTAACTTTCTCAACCGAATCGAATACCAAAAAAAGAGAGAGCTCCAAAACTAAAATCAGCACCGACAATAGAAGCAATACATGGGTACTGCTTAATTTTCATTTCAAACAATATATAGTCAATCAAAAACAAATTTATACAGCATCCCACGGGGAAAAATACCATAATTTCATTCCAATCAATATACAGTCAATCTTCCAAATACTCCTTGGTTCCTCCAACAAAAAGCGATTCGGACAAAACAGGGAAACCCAAAAGAAAAACAAAGCCAAATCAGAGAATAAAATAGCACTTACAGTTGAGGAGGGCAGAATCCGGCTGTGCTGCGTTGCGAGGGAGGGGGGGAGAAGAAGACGCAGGCTGGAAGGGGCAACCGTTGGGGCGAGAGAGCGATGCGGATGTACAGTGAGTCCTCAAATATGGGGACCTCCTGTAGCACCCCTAATTTTCATCCCCATTTTGGAGAACAGGATGGAGAGGGTTTTTGAGCCAAATCCCATAATTTTTTCCCAAATTATAAGGATGGGGGTGAGATGCAGAACGGGATGGGGATGCTCTAATATGGGATAAAATTGGGCAAGCAAAATATTCGATTGACGACATGATGAAACCACAAATTCTACAAACTTCAGAAGCACATCTTTGTTTTAGTCATCACTCAATAGAGCTGAAATAGTTTACATAATGCCCAGAACAAAAAAAATGAAGAATAGCCTATAGATGCTGGGAGTCTATGGCTTATCAACTAAATCATTATAGAAAAAGGGAGTGTAAAAAATGAAGTAAACATCATTTAATGCTACAAAATAGATTTGTTTTCTGCATGACTACTCGGGACAATCCTTGTAATAATCCCCTGGAGCAGCAGAGACTTCAATGAGAAACAGGGAACATAGAGGCACCCTTGTCCTATTCTGAATCCCTGAGGCTTTCACTTGTCAGCCACATTTTCTTCTGAATAACAAACACAATGTCATCCCCATCCTGGTCTGAATCTGAACTGGAATCAGATGTCGCCACTGCTTCCCAGTGCAATGGCACTAAATACTTCTTTATAAAATTTATCACTGAGAGCTTGTCACGGATTATTATGAAACCCGTAGGCCTAACCATACGATCCATCTCAATCAGCAAATCTTCAGGACTACAATCTCTCTTCTCAATGTCAGAAAAGACAGTCCAAGCATGGAGTAGATCATAAGTTCTGGGGTATGTTGAAAATGCTTGGCACCTGTTGAAACAGATTTTACGGTACATCAAAAGTCGAAATCAACCACCTCCAAACTTCATCTGATTCTTCAGGAATCTATGGACCATGACTTCTAGAATGAAAAGCCGATAAAATTTAAAAATATATATATATCGAAAAACTTGTCTCAAGGCATGCGAAACTTGAAGTCAATTACCAATTGCCATCACTTTTCTGGGTGCGAATACTTATCTCACTCCCTAAATGGTTGCCGTCACTTTTCTGGGAGCGAATACTTATCTCACTCCCTAAATGGATCTACTTCACTCCCCAAATCTTGCAAGTGTATTAATCGAACTCCAAATATTGCCCAGGAAAACTATCTTATATAATCAGTCCAAATATAACAATCCATTATAAGACAGAGCAACGCATTACTTGCTAAACAAATAATCTCAAGATTATCTTTCAGAAATCAGTATGCATACCAGTCGTGAACAGTGCCTATAAGGCCTCTGTCATAGATCAGCTTAAGTGTGTTCGGTCCATCTTCAGGGACAACATTCATCACCCAAACATCCTTGTCCTTCAGAGCAGCTGCAAACGAACCCATGTTTGTCTTCATGTCCATCACATTCCTTAGTGTGTTTGATGAAATCTTTGGACTCAAGAGATTCCAATAACTCCCAACCCTCTGTTGCCAGACTTCCTATACCAGTTACCAGCAATGCACAAGCCCACCACATTAGCAGTACAGAATAACTAACGATAAAAAAGAAGTAGATGAGTGCTGCCAATTAATTACCGTGTCCTTTTCAAACATTTCCTTTGAATAGCCAAAGTCAGCAAGTCGAGGAGGAGGAGCAGTTAGCCTAGATGGCCAAGGAGCCAGTCCACTCCCCTTAACTCTATGATCATCTGATGAAACCAAGCAAAATTTCAGTTAGCACCCTATTAAAGCTATTTCAAAAACAGTGTCTCAGCGAGCTTTTACATTCTAACAATAGAAGAAGGAGAAAAGTTACCAAACACAAAAACTACACAAAAACTATAGTCCCAACTTGAAAGTAGATAACTCAATGCCGTGATGGTGCGACCATTTCTCCCTATCCAAATCGTCCACATACTGATAAATTGGTGTTGCATGTGAAAGAGGAATGGAGAAACTGTTAATTATCTACTGCTTCATTGGGGGTAGTGTGAAGACAGTGGTGGAGCTCTTTACTACTGGATGGCTTTACATTTGTGCCTTGATAAAATTTATGAAGTTATCACTATGATAGTTGGCATCATGATAGATTTGTAATCTCCAATTAAAAAATATCAACATTCTGGTAACAACTTCCAACAGTGAAGAAAGCAAACAAATTATACTTGAAAAACATTGAAGAAAACACTCACGATCAGAGTATGGTGTGATGCATGCTTCCATTGACACACCCCAAACTTTATCTGGATCATCACCAGACTGGCAAAGAGGAGGGAGAGTACCAGGTTCTCTTTCCATATAACAGTCATTTGTTAGAGGCTTTTGCCAAATAACAGTTTGGTTTCTCTTTACAGCTATTGTCCAACACATGCGTCCCACAAGGGCACTCATCTCTCTCCATATTCTAAGATCCTCTTCATCCTGGGCATATGCCTCTGGAGATGAGTAGGCAAAATAGCCCCCTGGTCTGAGCAATCTATCTAGCTCAAGAAGAAGAATTCCATCCCTCTGAAGCCAATCGATCCTACAACGAGAACAGTGAGCAAGTTCAAAAGATCTGCTAGGGTAAGGGAGCCTCTTGGTTCCCAAAACACCAAGATATGCAGGAATTCCTCTTTCCAGGGCGAACTGAATTTGGTTTTGATGCACATCATTTGGTGCTAAGGACATCGTTATAACATCAGATGAAAGAAGATAAGCTCCAAAACTAGCAACACCACAACCAACGTCAAGAACTGTTCTTAGTTTTCCTTCATTATTAATTTTGTCCTTCGGAAACTTGAGCATCTGCAAAATGGAGCCAGATGTAGGATTATTTCTTCATCCAAGAAATACAAAAAAACTGATATAGAGAAACACTGAAACAGCAAGATCTGAACAGAGGAGCACTTTAGCCATACGCAATGCACACCAAAGGAATTGCGCACACTTCTATATGGCCTACAAATTCAAAAGAGTACTTTGCAAAAGGTATTCAGTATAGGCAAGCAGTTGTCTTACATTTGCAATTGAAGCAATGTACTTATCAGCTCCATAGTGAAAATGAGTACCTCCACCAGGAAATACAATCTTTTCACCTTTTACAACCATCCAGTTCTGGTCAGACTTCTCGTGTGCAAGGTGAGTATGAGGTATGTTTGCTTTCCACACTTGATCTCTGCTTTCCGGCCACTTGATTGGGACCTGTAACATTACAATAGCAACAGAACAATTAACATTTACCAGATCGGAACATAATGCAACAATCTTGAAAATATCAAAATATTCAACATTGCTCTCTCACTCAACCTCAGCATATCCTCACCTTGTATCCTCGTGGAGGGGGAATCAAACAGTTGTACCGCCTTTCTGGAAGAGGGCAATGTCTTTCATAGTGCTCCATTAAAGATAAGTCCAGCTTCAGCCTCATTTGGTATATAAGGTTTCTGTCTAAGCAAGGAATTAGTTCTGAATGTCGATCATCACAAACCTTCAAAAATCAGAAGTAGACAAATGGACACCATTAAGAAAACAACCAGACCTGAACAAATAGGATGAACACCAACTATAGCTGCAAAAGAACTTACAGGGAAACTCTTTGGTGTCATATCATCCTCTCCGTTTTCCAGGCCAAACCTTGTTGAAGATTCCTCTTGCTTGCCATCGGTATCTTCATCCCCACCCAAATAGGATGAACCAAGTCTTCTCAAAGATTTGCTGCCATATTCTAGAGCCGATGTACCGTTGATTTTAGAGCCAAAAATGGATCCATAGTAAACATATAGAAAACCAAGAAAAATTGCCACAATACACACAGAAGTGATTAAACGCTTCTTTTGCACTCCATCAGATCTTCCCCTCATCATTTATGTAGTTTGTAAGCTCCTCAATCACAGCTTTTCACTTCCACTAATGTATTAAAAGATCACAATACAGATCTCATTTCATGAAGTTATCTTGTGTCAAAGACATGAATGAGATGCGAATCCCTTTAGATTTAGCAGGGAAGAATCACATAGATTGAACAATGGACCTGTACAACCAAATAACCATTAGCTAAATTGTTAGAGCGAACAGACATAGTATGCAAGTGTTAATTAAGATATTGATTCTGTCTTAAAAATGAAGAATGTCAACTTTGTCTATTATTCAAAAGATCTTAGTCACGCAGCATGATTGAAAACATTTGAGATCAAAACCAAGAGAATTACAATTAATTTAACAATGGGAAGCTAAACACAAGCACGAGGAAAGTAAAAATGGACCCAACTAATCAAATGATGAGAGATATATGAAAAACCACATCCAATCCATACCAAATCCGACCAGTTCAAAAGGATATAAAACAATTACGGAAACCAATGGTACAACACCATTAGTTAGGAAAACAGATTGATAAAAATCTATGGATGGGTCCTCTCACAAAGAAGCGCCCTCACGTTACCGCGGTACGAAACAGACTGTCAAAGAAAAAAGAATGATAAGGAAGTTCCATATAAACTTGCAAATTTGTCTCTCAGGATTTCAATCTGTGTTTTTGAGTCAAAATCTATGGATTAGAAGTGCCGTATAAAATAATACAAACAATAAGTACTAAACCAAGTTGAGGTTAACCAACCAAGATCGCATCCAGAAAATTGACAACCAAGCTAAGAAACTTATTGATCCAAAAAGAAAATGACACTTTCTCTATAGCACTTATTGAAGTGGAACTCCCAGATCCGGCTAAAGACCAATGCAAATGCGAAAAGCTTCATTAAACTTATCAAAATCACCCTCTCCCAAACAAGAGCAAATAATCAATTAACCACAAACAAAGCCACATCGCATCATCAAATTCAAATAATTCAGCATAAAAACCACCGAATCAACCACACCGAGAAACGCCGATTCAACCAGATCCAGCAATAAGACAAAAAGTTCTAACCAAAACGAACCCGGACACAATCGCGAAGAAACAGCAGTAGAAAGCAAAAGGCTTACTGGGTTTGGATCGTATTCTGAAGGGCGAAAAAGAACTAGACAGGTACAAAGGAGATCTTAGCTAATAGAGATTCTGCTTACTCCACCACCATAAGAGGAAAACCAATGGGGGAAGATGGAGAGATCAGATCTCAGAAATTGCTTTCGTATATCCATTTTTTCCCCCCCTCTCTCCTTTTCTGCCGCAAGGAAGACAGGGACTGGACTTTAGTGCTGTGCATTATGTAGTACAGTGCGTGCGCGTTTTAACTTTTACGTCAACGTCGTAAATGATTAATCACCACCATCGCTTCGTTCCAGTTGTCAACAAACACGAATATTTTTTTAGTAATTCATTTACTGCTAATTATTAACTATTTTTATGATTTATTAGTAGAAAAAATTTAGTTAAAGGAAAATTATATATTAATATAGATATCAATTTAATATAATTAGTTAAAAAATAATTTTGATTAAAAATAATATTAATTTAAATTTTAAATATAAAAAATCAGTATTAATATATAAATTAATATGCGACTTTATTTATATATGACAAAACTCTTATTAATAAGATGATTCCTTAGAAAAAGTAATCAATTTATAATGTTTTTGGTTTGAATAATATTAGTATGTCTCTTTATTTTGTCCATTCATTTTTACCACTCATAGATTTAATTTTTAAAAAAAAAAATTACTTATTAATTAAATAAGTAACTATTAGTATATTGATATTTTTGTATTTTATAAATATGTTTAAAAAATATTTAAAATAAAAAGCAAATAAAAAATTATTTTTAAGTTGGTGCAAATGACATATATTTCTTACCGTTGACTTGGTATGATATAATTTGAAAAAAGAAAGTTTAAAAATTAATTTTTTTACAAATTAAATACTATCATAATAATGATGTAGATGGTATATCTTTCAAACTGACTTATAAATAAAAGAACTCTTATTATATATTTCTTTTATTTTTCAACATGATTTGATTTCTCATCACTTTTTTAGCACAAAGTGATCCTTATTTCTTCTCTAAGATCACTTGTGATATTAGAGTAGAAGACTTTATTCTTTATTTCTCTTAAAAATGAAAAATACTTATAACTCACGACTTCACCTTTTATTTTCTCTAAAGAAGAAAAGAAGTAACAACTAACCCAAAATTCATTTACATTTTACCTCCATAGTCTAATCCAATACATTTTATTTTAAAAAGAAGTAGGCCCAAATCCAAATCACTAAAGGAAGTCAATACCACTCTCAATACTCTTCAAAGTAAACAAATACATATAGAATTATTGACTTTCTTGAATTTGGGACCACCAAATATTTTAGTCGTCGGCGTCTATGAGAATTCCAAATATTTCTTCTCGTATAGCATTTTATTATCTGCAGAGAAGATGTTATGCTTCGAAAGATTAAAATCAAAGCAAAACTCAAACCATCGAATCATGTCTTTTTTTTTTTCTTTTTTTTTTTCCTTTTATGTAAATATATTTCAGCAATTAAACAATAAATAATCGAGACAACAATTTAGTTTTGTTATTAATAATTATAAAACTAAATATATAAAATTATCTAATCTCATCTTATATAATTATTATAATTTTTTTAAATTTCTATATAAAATATAATAAATAATTTAACTTTTTTAAATCTTATAACAAGATTAATATTAAAAAATTATTTTATTTTATTTCATCTAAATTGTGTAACCAAACGAGTTTTACCGACATTTAACAATGAACATTCTCATAAGCAAGTTTCAAAAAATAAAAACATTTACATTAGTGACTAAATACGCACTAAATATTGTCACACGTTTTTTTAACCATAAATGAAACACAAAACCGACTTTATGTACGTTAGCCGAAAGTTAGAAAATAGGTAAATATTTTTCAGAAAATGAAATTCCATGAAAACAAATATAGCCTAATTCAAGTATTTTTGTCCTGAGTGGAGTTAGCATTTTACTATAATGGTCAATGGTTTATTGTTTTTCTTATGATAGTTTTACTTATAATCTTTACTTATAAGACCATAATACCCATTTTAAAATATTCAAAATACTGGGTGTCGGTTTGTCACTGTCTCTGTCAACACCCACTAACTAGTCACAACTACTAAAAATAGCACATTAATTCATCATTAAAAATATAATTAAATTATATATTATTCTGATATTTTTTATTATTTTTGATGAAGTATATTATTCTGATATTAATTCCTCATAGACAATAGATTCTGTTTTAAGTTCACACCGCCCCCACTTGTACAAATAAGTTTTTGGCCTCATTTGCATAATTACATTTTTATCCTTTGATGCGTCATTAATATTTTCTATCATTCTAATAGTATTTTTTTTTTTTTTTTACCGTAAAAACGCATCCATTAACCAAATCCGACATTACAATCCCACTAATACAATTTGGTATAAGAGAAATTTTATTTACAGTTTTTATTTGAAGACTATATGTGCAAGCTCTTTATTAAATGAGAATAAACATTATTTTATGAGAGATATTTTTATAATTTTAACAAATTGTAAAAATAAAATTACTTAAGCCTGTATTACAATCTCTATTTGAAGACTGTATGTAACATTGGTCTTGGTACAAACCCCTTATCGACACAGTTAGAACTATATAATAAACCATGTTTATTGAACTTATAAATAATCTAAATTGAAAATTATTGTTTATTGAACTTTTGTAGAACAAATTAAAATTTTAAAATTTATAATATTGATATTAGATTTAAAAATAACAGCATTTTTTGTATATAATATTATTTGAAAAAATAAAAATTATCTTCATATTATTTTTCATAGTAATTCATAAAAATAAACCATAGTCATTGGACTAATAACATTTTCATTTTACGAAATAGAATTGTTATTTTAGGTTCCAATTTTTGCATTAGTTTATAATTGGTATTTATTTTATCATATTCACTATTTTATTTGTTGTGGCAACGCATTTTATATTAATCTCTTTGTAATGCATTTTTTTAAATTATTATTAAAATAATTAATAACACCTTTTATCCTTTAAAAAATTACTTTTAAAAGAACATTCTTTTATTTTCTAAGATCAATATTGCAATTCCAAATTTGAAAAGAATAATAATATTTTATTTAACTTAAAAAATGAAAATATTGTATTTAAATTTAAACAATAATATTTTATTACAATAGGATATCATTTCAAAAAAATTATAATTGTCTTCATATTATTTCTCATAATAGTGAGTCATATTGAATAACATTTTTTTAAAGTAACATTATTTTCATTTGGAAAAAAACATTGTACTTTTTTAAATTTCAAATAAATAGTCTATTTTTTACATTTTATCATTCCCATAAAAATAATATCCAGTAGTTTTCTTAAATAATTAAAAATAATATTATTTTATTTCTTTCATTTATAAGAACAATAATAATAATATTATTATTATGTACATGTCTAATTGGTTTTATAACAAGTAGAGCAATGCATGTCTTGTTATGATTTCAATATAATGACAGCCTGCAACCCGGTCTTGTAAAGCTAGGTTTGTACCTGACCTACAAGACATCATTTTAGGTGCTAGCCCGATATGACTCGATCCGAACAAACTCAAACCGGGTCGAACCCATATGACCTGACTTTAAAAACAAAGACGTTTTCCATGCTGTCAGAAATGAAAAGTTGTTTGTGAACTTGGGAGAGGAAGAGAGAGACGTGGTCTTGGCAAAGGAGAAGATGCTGAGCTGAGAAAAGGTAAGGCTTAGATCCGGTTGAAGATAAACTGGATTTGCGATAAAATATAGATCAGCACTCTATATCTAGCAGGGGTTACTGCAGGGGCAGCAGCTCGAATGGGATGTTCGGCGAGAAAATAGGTAGAGAGGAGCCGGAGGAGAAGTTCGCAGATCTAGTGGACGAGTCGTCGTTAATGGCGAGCGACGAGTTCAATTGGTTCGGCGACATGGAGACTTCGTCTTCGACAATGCTCGACGGTGTGTTTTTCTCGATGAGGGAGAAGGATGAGTTGCTCTACGCCGATCTGGGGGAGTTGTCGGAGTGATCTGTCATCTTCCTCGGCGTGGGACCATGACTCGAGATCTGATGACACGTGTGTATTTGGACCCACCCTAACACGTCCCCTCCCCCCAGTTTGTCAAATTGTTGTCGTTTCGTCCGCCACAAGACACCAATTCTTTTCTCTTTGTTACATTACTTTTTGCATTTTCCTCTTCTGTTATATTCTCTACATAGCAAACCCAAAACTTTTTTCACTATTTTCTATTTTGTTGCTTTTCATTTTTGTGAATTTTTTCTCTACATATCGTTGGCGTCCATGATGCCAGAAGGATGTGAAGTTGGTCGTTGGAGTGTTGAGGCTGAGTTATTTAGTCGGACAGGTTGACACCAATTTTACAAACCCGTTATTTAGTCGGTTGGAGACCCGTTCAAGCAATAACCTGATAAAATCTGGGTCGGTTCAGCTAATCATAATCAGGTATGTCGGGTGTTCGGATCATATGCACAACCCTGAAAATGAGTTATAACATTTGATTTATGTGTTAAAAATTTTTACATTTTTAGTTTCCTTCATTTTTTTTAAGTATAATTATAATCATTTATAAATTTTTCTAAATAGATTTATGATTATTTTTATATTTATCATACTTGTTGTTCTAATTGATGTACATCTTAAAATTTATATTTACCATATCTAAAATACAATAACACTTTCAACAGGGAATACATGGATTAGACGTAAGCTCTTACCTATATATATAGATTAAATTTAACTTTGGTTTGTGAAGCAGATAATTCTCATTTTCGTAGCTTCATTGCAAATACAAAATTAACCAGCTCATTAAAAAAACATGGGAAAAAAGTTCTTGCAACACTGTCTTGCTCTTTTGATGAACATTTTTATCACTTAATACTAGTAAAGTATTAGTGATAAAAGTTTAAACCGAAAAACCAGCCCGACTTGGACCAAACAAGACCCGTTGGTCTAGTTTTAGACTGGTCCACTTTGTGTAACAGTCTGCTAGAAATTTAACGGTGAAATTTCTATTGGCTTTAAGAATATCGTGAAGACTCGATAAGTTTTCACGAATCTATTAATCGTATAGTTAATGTTATTATTCACTGTGGTATCAGAAGTGTGTTTTTGATTATTGGAGATAGTTAGAAAATTTTAATTGGACACATGGAAAGATTTTAGCCACCTTACTCTTCAAAGTCTACTCTTCACTTTTGGAAAATAGCCTAAGCTGATTTTGTGAATATTATTAGATAAAAATAAATAAATATCTTAAGTTAATTTTCGTGAATATCATTGGGTAAAAATATCTTGAACTGATTTTTATAGATCTTATTAGATAAAAATATCTTAAGCTGATTTTTGTAGATATTGATGGATAGAAATATCTTGAGATGATCTTTTATAGATATTTTGGGTAGGAAAAACCTACACTCAACTCTCAACTCCAGCCTTATCCTCTTCCTTATCTCATCCATAAGTATCTCCAGCCACCACCCACGAACTTATCTTCATTTACACTTTCCATTAAAAGAATATCAAACACTCTCTCTCGGACAGCTTTTAGGAGTTCTTTTGCACGCCCATTTCGAAGCTTTTGTAAGTGTTTTATCATAAAGTCTCCTTCATATAAGTTGTTTCTTTTTTAGTCTAGTTTATGTGGATATCTTATTTGTCCCATTTGAAAATAATTTGGTCAGTTAAATATTATATAAACTATAGAAATGTCATTCTATGAGATAAACTGGAGAATATATTATAGTTTGGAGTTTTTGACCAAGATAATGGATAGATATTGGTCCAAAATTTTTATGGAGTATTGTTAACATGTATATATGATTATTGGTTGAGGATTTTTGCATGATTAAAGGTTCTGATGAAAGATTTTCTTAGATTCAGAAATTTAGAAACTGGAAGAGGAAAAATAGTTTCTGTTTTGAGAAAGTTTAACTCTTTGGTGGTCTAAACTTATTCCAATGACTTTGATAATTTTATTGGAGGATCCTAAGCATCTTATATACATGTTATATTATTATTTTAAAGATATTTGATATTAGTTTCAAAGATATGAAATTTTATGCAAAGAGATATTCAGATAAGCCAAAGTGTGGATGTTCTTGGCTAAATTTATGTTTTGGTTAATTTTTAACCATGTGATCTTGAATTAGAAGCTTATATATGTTTTAGGACATCTTTTTAAATCATGTGATGGTTTGATTTGAAGATCACATCTTTATAAGCTATAGATCAAAAGGTTAATCAAAACAAGTTAGAATAAAAAATCAATGGAAATAGCATATGAGAATTTCGGCCCTATGGAGTTTTAATAGTTGTGATTAGTTTTAAATGTTTCTAAATTGATATTTGATTTAAGGAAAAAATTTACATAAAACATGTGAATTTTGGTAACTTTTGGAATTAGTATATAAAATCCTTAAGTTATGGGTTAAACGATCATTTTCCTACATGCAGAGAGTAAAATGAAAATTTTACTCTTTAAGTTAGTATTTTTCATATTTCAATTTATTAGTGATTTAGTGCTAACTTTAGAATTACTAATTACAGTTCCTTGTGATTGCGCTTAAGGTTGTATAAGAAACGCAGAGATCGATGTAAGTTAGCTTTTAACTTACTAACAGTCTATTATGTATGTGTGCTAAGTAAAGGAACTACAATATATATATGTGTGTGTTATCATATATGTCATGTCATGCCAAGTTATCACATAATTGTCTATTACATAGAATTTATTCTGTCATCAGTTTTTATCTGTTACATAATATATTCTGTCATATATATGAAAACTGTTACATAATATATTCTGTCATGTATTGCTATACATTACAAGTACGCCATGTTAAGTATGTCATCTATTACATGTATGTCAAGTCATGTAATATTCACTTTTGCAAGTGTATCATATTAAATATGTTGTCTATTATATGTCATGTTACGAAATGTTTCTATCTCAAGTTGATCATGTCTTTCAATTTATGTTCAAGTCACGTTATGTTACGTCAGGGTTTCAGTCCTTTCGTATTCCAGTCATGTTTCATCTTGATTTACATTCAGTTTTGTGAGTCTACAATAACTGTGGCACATGAAGTATGGGGTCACAGCAATTGTGACGCATACACTACGTGAGACACAGCAATCGTGACACGTAGAATACATGGGGCCACAACAACTGTGGAGTATGTATTTAATTGTATTGTGACACGTAGAATACATGGGGCCACAACAACTATGGAGTATGTATTTACATGTAGAATACATAGGGCCACAACAACTGTGGAGTATGTATTTTTCATGTTAAATCAAGTTTCAGATCAAGTTCATGTCAAGTCAAGTTCAGTTCACGTTTCAATTTAAGTTATGTCAATTATGCTATATTGTACATCAAGTTATGATTCAATTACTTATGAATTTGATTATGCATTCATACTTTTACTATCATCCATGTATCATTAGCTTGTGTGGAAGTTTGTTTTGTTAACTTACTGAGATTTATAATCAAATCTCACTGTGGTAGTCTCAACTACCATTCTCCCGAATGGTCGATCTTGTTACAGGACCTGAAGGAGGATCAGGAGCTGACCAACTAGACACAGTCGACTGAACGACGGTGCGTCGTTAATGTTAATATAGTAGTTAAATTATTACTTGTACGATGGAGTTGCATCTCCAGTACTTTTTAGATCATAACTATTTTGGACTAGTGCTGTGATCTTAGTTATTCAATGGATCTTTATATATGAAGTATGTTTTAAGTATTTGGGATATTTTCAGTTTGGTGCATAGTATTGCTAAAGAAAAAATTTATCCGCTGCGAATATTGCATAATATTAGATGCATGTTAAGAATATTGCATCTTATATGTCATGAACGGGGGCAGGTAACCTTATGTTGCATGTCTCGATGCTTCAAATGTCCATCCAATCCCAAACAGAATTTGGGGGCGTCACACTTTAGAACCGATTTCTATATTGTAAAAATCAGTCGGATCCAATTCAATTTCGGTTATGTGCTTTTCGGGACCGGACATGATCAATTTAAAAATATATATATAAATTAAAATTTTAATATTATATAAAATATTTTTATATATAATTATATATTATATATAAAATAATTTTATATTATAATTTATAACATAAAATTTTAATCTTAAATATGAACATTTGTAATTTATTTTATCATATGTTATAAGAGCTATAACATAATATAGTTAACTTAATATGTTAGTATTAATACCATGATATTAGTATAGTATGATACTATAATATATATTAGTATTATACTATATATTAGCATAATATTATAATTTATAATAGTAACACTATAATACTATGATACGTTAATATATAATATAAATTGACACTTGATTAAAATCAAAAAATTAGACCGAATTCAATCGGAACTGATAAAACTTAATAAGATAACCAGTGTAAAATTGGTTTTTGAAAATATAAAACCGGAATAATCAGTTCGGTTCTAAAAATTCTATAAAACCGGACCAGTTACACCCTTATTTAATAAGATAAGGTTGAGTTTGGCAGCGCTCGTTTAGAGAAAATATCAATATTTTATATGCATTATATAAATTATTATTTATCTTAAATATTTAAACTGATTGAAAAATATAAATGTGACCATTTAAATTATGTTACGCTAGAATCTAAGTGAGTCCAATATATTGAATAAAGTGTGAAGTTGAGATTCTTCCTCATGGTGAAATACTGTATTTATTTATTGTTTATTTCAAAACTTAAATTAATAAAAGAAAAGTGAATTTAGAAAAGTGAATTTAATTTTTTAGACTATATTATAAAAAGATTTGCGTCAGGAGACGATTAAAGTTGGAAAGTAAATTATATGTCGGCATTATAAGTTGGAAAGTAAATTATATGTAGGCAAGTATGGTCCACGAACACCAAAAAAGCACAAAAATAAAAGGCACGTATGAGGGACGTGCGAGAGGACAGGGCTATACTTTGACCACCTGTAACAACGGGTGGAGTTATTAGTGAAGTAAAGCGGACTAGAGGTTGTTCCACTTCCATATGTCCTTATTCCCATTTAGGGATGAATTCGGTCCGGTCTGATCCGGTCCGGTCCGAGGAGGTTTTATGGACCGGACCGGACCTATTCGGTCCAGGGTTTTCCCACCCTGGACCGGACCGAACTTCATACGGTTCGGTCCGATCCGGTCCCATTCGGTCCAGTCCAGTCCGGTCGGTCTATTCGGTCCACCCTATGAGTTTTTTTTTTTTTTTCAATGACATTTTGTTTAATACTTATGTAATTATATTGTGACATATTTAATATATATACATATACTATACTATTATATATATTAGTAATACACTACTACTATTAGTAATAGTGATAATTATATATGTAACTATATCATGTAATAATAATAGTAATAATAGTAATATATGTAACTATATGTAATATTAATAACTAATACTATTAGTCTATTAGTACTAATACTATAACTAATAAATATATGTAATGATAGTGATAATATATGTAATATTATATTAAATAATAGTAATACTCTTATTACTAATATTCTATGTAGTTATAGTGATTTAATGCTAACATATTACATATTAAGTTAACTATACTAATACTATTATAAATTTACAAATATATGATATATTATAATTTATACTATAACTTTTATAATATGTTAATACATTAATATATATACTAGTACTATATTTTTTTTTGATCGGTTATACTAGTACTATATATTATAGTTAATAGTTATATATTAAAGAATATAGTAATACATTGATACTAAATATATATATAATATAGTTATAGACTTACAATGATTTAGTTATTATGAATTTATAATTAGTATAACTATATAATTGTATTAGTATTAGACTATTAGTAATTCAACTATTATATAAATAATAATTTTTTTTTAATCTATTCGGTCCGGTCCGGGGTGAAAAACCCCCAGACCGGGACCGGACCGAATACTTTCGGTCCCTTAAAAATTGGACCGGGACTGGACTGGACTCATTCGGTCCGGTCCAAAAATGACCGGTCCGGTCGGTTTTTCCGGTCCGGACCGTTCGACTTTCAACCCTATTCCCATCCCTTTCTCAGTTTCTTCACCTACTTCTTCTAAAAAAAATCCAATGCCAATGCTTTGTGTATTTATACTTTTTTTACTTTTTTGTCTGATATGAAAGTGTGACTGTGGATCATGATTTTCTAAAATTTTATGATATAAATTTTTTTCAGAATTTAGAAATATAAATAAATATAATATGTGAAAAACCAGCCGATTCGGACCGAATTGAAAATGTGTGTGATTGATTTCGGTCCACCATTTGGTGGGTTTGGTCTGATCTCGAGGTCTAAGAGTTTTTTAGTGGATCGGACCGGACCAAAACCAACCAAATTAGTATATATATATATTTTTAAATATATTTATATATAATATATTATTTTATATAGTCATTGTATAAGTTAATTATGTAAATTTCATTTAATCTATTATCATTGACTATATAAAATGTTAAATAATATATATTATAAATTAATAATATATCATAAATCAGATGATAATATAAGTGGATACATAATACATTCATACATACTCTACTATTTACATTTAATTAAAGTAATTATGTAATTTTTTTTAATACCTAAATTGCAAACAAGCATGAATAATCTATGTATATAGAAATTATTTGATATTCATTAACCATATATAAAATATAAGACATTATTAATAATTATGCATACTAAAGAGTAAAGTCTAAGTTAATAAGTAGTAACTATCAATATTATAAATATAATTATAGTTAAATATTTTTTTAATAGGATAGTTACATAATCCGCATTAATATTTAACTTAATTTTAATTTTAGTAATTTAAATAATTTTTTATTAATTTATTTGAAAAAAAAAAGATGAAATAAAATAACAAAATAACTCGGTCAAACCAACTGAACTGGATTGATAGCTACCGGTTTAGTCCCTATGAGAGTTTGGTCCAGTCCAAGGTGAAAAAATCTTAAACCGAGGAGGTTTGGTCCAATCCCAAAACCCCTCTCCAAACCAGACTAATTCACCCTTAATCCTTAAAGAGAAGGATTTTTATGAATTTGTGGGTTTAATGTTACTGCAAAGAGCCTTTTTTTCCTTTTTTAAAATCAAATATAACTATATTAACTTTAAACTTCAGAGATTACATGACTACATCCAGGCATCAAATCTAGTACAACTGAACCCTCATCAACATCAAGGGAGGATTTTGCTAAATCATGAGTAGAGTACTTTCACTTTTCTTAACAAACAAAAACTTCCAACTAGAAAAAGAAGATAGTTGTATACGTATATCAGTTAATACCATCTCCACTCTATCCCATCTCTCTACTTGGGGATTAAGGACCTTTACAACCTGGGAGGAATCTCCTTCAAAAAGTACACAATCTATTCCCATTTCTGTTGCCATCTTTACTGCTTGAAATGCTCCTAGTGCTTATGCCAAAAGGGGATCATTAAACCCAGCTTGTATAATTTTCTTTTTACCCATAATGTTGCCTCCATGGTCTCGAGCTATTAATCCCAGTCCAATTCTACCCTTCTCCTCACAAATTACAGCATCCTAATTAATCTTCAAGAAACCTGCAGGTGGCAGATTCCGGCTGGTATTTATCACTTGCATTCCTCTGTTAGTTGTTTTGTACCTGTCATTTACAGTTTTGAACTCTTCCTAGTATTGTTTTGATTGGTTAACTATTTGTGTTGGGTGTTGGAAGTAACCCTCAAATATCAACTTGTTTCTTATATGCCATATACTCCTTGCTATAATAATGAATAGTTCCATAACTTGCTGCTCACATTTTACACTTAAGCTCTCGAATATGTCCTCAAATTTCTCTGCTTTGAATGAACTTTTGTGAATTACATTTAGTCCTTGACTCCAAACATCCATTGCAGATTTGCAGCTCCGTAAAGTGTGTTCTACAGATTCTTTCTCATTTAGACAGATCGGGCACATTAGGGAATCTATGATTTTCTTTTTATGCAAGTTCACTATAATAGGTAGTGACTCTAAACATGCTCTCCACATGAAAACTTTGGTAGCCTGTGGAATTCTGAATTGCCAACAGCATGTCCATCTTTCTTGTATTTGAATATCATTCGATGACTATCCCTGTGAATTGTCTTGCATCTTTTTTAGATAATGATAACCACTTTTTACAGAATAAAACCATCCTTAGTACCCATCCAAATCAACCTGTACCTTGCCCCAGTCTGACTTAGGGGAATTTTCTGAATTAGTGCTGTAGTTTCAGGCCCCATAATGTCTTCTACTATCTCTTTCCTCCATTGCTTATTCTCAAGATTGATAAGTTCAGCTACATTTGCATCCTCTTGTAGTATTTTAACAGGATCCTGAACTCTATATGATGATGGTTGTGGCACCCATCTGTCCCTCCATATTTTTGTGTTTATTCCATTCGCAATCCTCCACTAAGAACCTTTTTCAATTATAAACCTAGCTGCATAGATACTTCTCCATACAAAAGACGGCCTAACTCCCAACTTTGCATCCAAAAAATGAGTAAAAGGGAAATATTTTCATTTTAGAACCTGAGATGCCAAGGATTCAGGATGTTGCAAGATTCTCTACCCTTGTTTAGCTAACAAAGTTAGATTAAACAATTCTAGTTCTCTAAAACCTAACCCTCTAGTTTTCTTAACTTTCCCCATTTGACTCCAAGATACCTAATGCATTTTATTCTCCTCTTGCTACTGTCCCCACCAAAACTGACTCATTAGTCTATTAATCTCCTTTAATAGAGATTTTAGAAATTTGAAAACTCCCATACAATACATGGAAAGTGCTTGTATAACAGCTTTCAATAGAGTTTCTTTACCTGCATGAGAAAGTAGCTTTGACTTCTTATTTTGCTTCTCACTCTATCCAGTATATTGTTGAAAGCACTTTTCCTAGATCTACCAATGAGTGCATGTAATCCTAAGTATTTTTCATAGCACCTTGTAGACCTGATTCCAACAATAGCCAATATGTAGTCCCTTGTCTCCTTTTTTGGTATTCGTACTGAAGAAGATTGATGTTTTATCCTTATTTAGTTTCGACCCCGATGACTTTTCATAGAGATCTAGCATACCATGTGTCTTGGACCACTCCACTGCATTTGCTCTACAAAACAGCAAATGGTCATCCGCAAAGAATAAATGGTTTATACTAACGTTGCCTCTTCCCATAGGAAATCCATGAATCTCCTTTGCTGCCTCAGCTTGTTTCAATAAAGTGCTCAGAACCTCATAAATCAAGATGAAAAGGTAAGTGGACAATGGGCCCCCTTATCTAATACATCGTGATGGTTGAAAAAAACCTTGAGGAGAACCATTTAGAAAAATGGAATAGGAGACTGATGAAACACACCCCATTACAAGCTTTATCCATTTCTCACAAAAACCCAATTTCACCATCACCTTTTCCAAAAAACTCCATTCAACCCTATCATATGCCTTACTCATATCTAATTTTAAAGTCATATACCCATGCTGCCAAGAGCCTTTAGTTATATTCTCAGTATTCCTTTTACATAATTGAGAATGCATTAGTAAATCATGGAGTGCTGAGAATGCGTTAGTAAATCATGGAGTGCTTCCTCTTTACTTAAAAAAAAAATTAAAAAAAAAAAAAGGAGAAGAAGAAGAAGAAAAGAAAAACCCTATCACCAGATTTGGGTGAGATATATTTATTAAGCAGTGTAGGAAACTGGGCCCAACAGGTGGAAGCCCAAACCTAGCCGAGTTCACTACGTCTGTTGGGCTGACGGGCATTCAGCCTCAAACTCAAAATGTTGTGTAATTAGTCCAGTCAATTTCCAATTGGCGACAAAGATTTTTTTTTTTTTCAAAAAAAAACTTCCTTTTATTTGATCTAAGATAAATATAATTATTTATTTAATTCAATAGATGGGCCTTAGAAAGGATAGCCCTCCCCCTCGCTTTCAAACGCTGTCTTGTCTCTCCATATTCGATGCACGTACCGTTTACATCACATTACAAAACAATACACGATGCTAAATATTCTATCACAATATCAACGTATTTTTATCAATTAGAATATATAACTTTGCTTGACCCTACAATCACATGATTCATCAAAACATCTTACCTAAACAAAAGGAAAAAAAAACTGGGTCTTGACTAAGCTTGCATTGCACGCACATATTATCTTGGTTTTGGACCAGAACTTTTTGGCTAGCCTTGCACTCAATTTTGTCTCCAGGTATTGACCATGCACAAAAAACCATATTCATTTTGTAGCTTTTTAGAAAGTGCATGTGACGTTCGTAACAGTGATAGTTGGTTTTATGTCATCTCCGTTAATGTCTATCTAGTCATTGTGAAAGTGTATGTAGATGTAGTTAGGACTGATGTTGAAACCTAAATCGACAACTATCTTCTTCTGCCCTACTTTGAATATCATCATTCACCCTAGCCATTTCAAAATATAAACATAGCATATTTAGGTTACGTTTGGATATCAAATTCATTTAAATTTATTTTAAATTAATTATTGATGAGATTAATTATTTTTTAAAATTTTTATAAAAAGTTAAACATATTTAAATATGAGAAATAATATTTACAGTCGTGAGTGTATAAGTACTGCATAATTATTTTAAAATAAGTAAATAAATAAGATATTTATATAAAAAATAATAATTTTTTAATAATAGATGTCATATTTTTTTAAAATGAATGTATAACACTTGTACACTTTACGATTATATGTAGTATTATTTTAAAAAATAATTATATTGAACATAAATAATACAAATGATAATTTTAAGAAAACTATTCTTGAGATAAATTAAGAACTAAATCTAGTTTAAATTTAACAGAAATTCAACTCTATCTTTTATTACATTTAATTAAGTATGCATTTAAAGATAATGAATATCACCTTAGAAAAATATCAACTTTCTTCTTACTAATAATTTTCGGGATAGAGATAATAAAATAATAAGAAAAAGATAAAAATCAATCAATTTCATTGGTGACGCTGTCACATTCCAGAGTTAAGTGGGAGTAATTCGACGCTTTTCTAATTTTTACCAGAAAAAGATGTGAAAATGGGTAACTGAAAACTACTGAGACGCAGACAAGACGGACGGACGGACGGACGGTTTTCTGAATGGTCCAAATCAGAAGGACAGAGTGGGACGGTGGAAATGAAGCCACGTGGCGAGATACTGGCCTGGGATCGCGCCATTGACCGGACCGAGCGGTGGTGTGTCTCTCTGTTAGGCCGACATGAATGACGGGCCAGCACTGCGATGAGCAGGCTGGCCCCCACAAGGGGCCATTGAAAAGACCTCCTACTTCTCCCACACCTCCTGGCCCTATCCCGTCTATCCCTCCTTCTAGTGATCCAAAGCCTCATCAACTTTGAGTGCGTTATTCTCGTACCTATGGTACTGTTTCTTCCCGTTATTATCATTATTTTTTTATTTATTTTTATTTTTTCTTACAGATTCTTTGTGTACGTGAAAAGTCACTGAAAATGATTGCCCCTCCCCAAAACCACTGCTGTATTTCAACGTAAATTTACTAACTACTCCACTCATCTGGTTTTTATAATCATTGGAGCCCAATTTGGGTGCGGTTTGTACGTTGAATAAGATTGAAAATTAAAAATTAAATAAAATATTTTTAAAATATTAAATATTTTTAATAATATTATTAAAAAATTAAATTATTTATTATATTTTATGTAAAAATTTAAAATAAATACAAGATAACTTGATCAAATAATTTTATTTTTATTTTTTTCTGTAAAAAATATCTAAAGAAAAAAATATCTAATAAGTATCCAATACTTAGTGCTTGCAAAAGGAAGAGATGATTTTTTTTTTTAATTTTAAAAAAATGCAAACGTGCTCCGAATACTTGAAAAAGGTAAAACTATTGTTTTTTGGACTTCAAAAATCAAATCAATTGCTCTCTCTGTCTATGTATATCTATTTATTAGGATAAACTTGAGCGTGCAGAAGGGGAAAAAATGAACTAGTGTGAACGTAGGATGCGGTTTGCTAGAAATAGGTGAGGATTGATCATATATCTATGGTATTCCGGGTAGGAAAATGAAAGGTTACTTTCTTTCTACTATTTATTTATTAATTTTTTATATTTAATAATTAAGAAAATAATTATTAATTAAATTATATATATTTTTAATTTTTCCTTAATGATTAAGGATATTAAAAAAATATTTTAAAATAAATAAAAAAAATTTCTAATAACTTAAAAATAATAAATAAATAATAATGAGATAATAACTCTATCACTATCCTCTTTAAATAGTTCAGTAGATAATGGATTGAGACGCAACATATGGATTGAGATGCAGCATATCAATTCTCTCTCTTGTAGGACCGGCATGATAAGCCTCCGATCCAGATAGTGTGGCTTGATCATGTACTTGGTAGGGCTGTCAACTCCCTCAATAGTAGATCGATGTTAATGTTGTGAATTAATGAAAAGAGAGAGAACTTAAAAGACAAAGAGAGAGAGCATGAGAGAGAATTCTTATTTTCATACACTGAATTTATAAATATATTCATATATATAAGATTATAAAAGTCTTAATTGATGGTTAAGATCTAGTTAATAATGACTATTAAATATAATCATATAATCTAAGTTGATTTATAACACTCTCTATTTGGATGATCATATTTAAAGAATATATCTCGTTAAAACCTTGCTAAAGAAAAATCTTATGGAAAAAAATCAATGCGAAAAAAAGAGTGCAGTATTCATGTATACCACCAAGTGCTTTACGATTGTCTCATTAAAATTTTGTAAAGGAAAACCCAATGAGATAAAACCTTAGCGAAGGAAAAAGAGTACAATCAGCACAAGTTTTCAAGATATTACTCCTCCTGAAAAGTGTATGATAATAAGTTTTCAAGTCTCTGCATTCCAATATTCTGCATAATCTTCTTGAATGTTGCAGTTGGTAATGCTTTAGCGAATAATTTTACCAAATTATTACTTGATCATATCTGCTTAACATTAATTTCATATTTCTCCTCATGAATTTCAATGATCTTCTTATGTGGATCTGAGATATAACCTGCATCCGTATATCCAACTAATTGTAGATTTGATCTATGTTGATAAAATAATCACATATTCAGGGCTTCAATTGCAATGAGATAGGGTACTTCAGGATCAAGAATTTCTTCATCGTCTTCACAAGGACGAAATGGATATTTCTGCTCATCAAATGATCGAGCAACCATTGGAATACTCAGGGGATGAGTTTTGTCCATATAAAAGTACTTCAAGACTTTATAGTGAAATTCACTATATTGATTTAAGATCATTTTAACATTAAATTTATTACTCTTATAGAGTTTTGCTCTTATGGAGTTCTTATAAATAATATAGTTCGTGGAGAATTCATCAAAATTAAACCGCTAACATCCTTTTTCAACAAAAACGGTGGCTAGCTTTTTAGACCAGACAAACACAGCAGGATTTTTCAGCTCTTCTGTAGCTATCCAGTGCTGCAAAACTATGATGCTACATCTTTTGTCTCTTGTAGAGAAATGCTTCACGAGAGATGCTGTGAAATAATAGAGATGCTTTGTCATAATTTTCTCTATAAAAGAGATATTCAGCTCATCTTCATTCGCATTTCATTTTCTTCACTTTTCTGTAATTATTCTGCATTCTTATTTTGCAATCTCTTTCTACATTCTTACTCTGCAATGATTCAGTAATCTTCTCATGACCAATACATGAGGTATTCCGCACCTCTTTTATTAGCTATTTCTGCTTATACTGTAGGTGCTATAATGCAATGCAATAATGATCTGACTAATAGGTCAGATAATGAAGCTATCTACGAGCTTGTGAGTCCGATACCCGACACTCATCATCCATTATCGCATTTTCTCAGCAACTACAATCCAAAACTTGTGGGGTTGACAAAATCCACAAGAATATTTATATCCTTCAACGACTTCTTCTAGAGTCCGACATGAAGATAGAAGCAATAAAGTAAGATAATAGGAATTTAAAATCCTTACTTAAATCATCTTTTTGATTACCTACTCCTTTAGATAAGGATGTCATGCAGATTCTTGAAGACAATAGCGTTTAAAGAACGAGGCGAAGAGCCTTAAATTTCTGTAATTTTGTTTCCAAATAATAAAATAATTTTTTACAAATATTCATATTTGTATTTCTATCTTCTGGTAGATGTTCTGTGTGCTCCATTTTATTTATCCTTTAATAATGTACACTTCTTACAAAACCGCAATATGAATCTGAAATACTAATTGTATTTAAGAGATGGTATTTCAAAACTAATAATTTTCATTCATCTCCCCCTTGAAGCCGCAATGGTTTTAGATTTATATTTCAAATATGTGCAGTTTTCATGAGCTATTCTGGAGCCTCAATGACATTTAAATTATCTATATAAACTGCAATAAAAATTAATATAGATACTGAAAATATATTGACAATAGCTTATTCCACGTATGTTTGGATTGTTTTAGATCATATAAGAATTTTTGAAACTTGATAGAATAAGTACTTTAGGACTATATGCTTCATGCATTTCATATCTAGTAATCCATACAAGTATGTAGTTAATAATGCATATCCAAACTCTCGGTAACTTTCAACCTAATAAAAACTTCAATATAATTTTATCCACTTCAAAAGCATATCAATATTATTTCTACGAGAAACCGACTTGTGATTTCTATATCACATTTTAGATTAGAAGATTCATATAAATATATCATTTATATAAATATCTACTCATATTCAACAAGTATCACCTCTTTAGGTGTTTGGATTACGAGTCTATATGTATCACATTTTACTAGTGATATAAATTCTACAGAAATTGCCTGTGAGAAACTGACTCGTGATCTATATATCACATTTTTATTTCCTTTATATATATACCAATTGATATTCAATAAGCATCACTTCTTTAAATGTTTGGACTACAAGTCCCTATATATCATATTTTATTAGTGATATCAATTTTGCAGGAATTGTTTATTTCAAATTTGGCCAATATTTTACATCGGTATTTTTCGACGGTTCTTGATTCACTTTCTTCATTACTTCTGGTAATGTCAATTGCCATCTTATATGAAAATACGTTGTCGACAACGGTTTTATTTCTATCCAGAATTTCTCCAATATTTATGAAATGTATCGAGATCTCGTTATTTTCAGGTACCCTCTTCAAGGGAAGACATTTCATAAAAAATCTCTTCAGGAGGCATTCTTCAGGAGGTTTATACTCTTTAGGAGTTTATATGAGAGAATTTTATACAGAAATTTGGATGGATCTTATTGCTTGTTTTGTGGGTATGACCTCCTCAGGAGCACCAAATTATTTGTATTTTTCTCTTTCGAAATATTTTATCTTTTGTGTCAATAGATTTCACATACTTTTAGACATGTCTTATGTTCATTAGGCTGCTAAATTTCTTAATTGTCCTACAGGGACTTCAATCATCACCGGGATTTTAGCAGCTAAAATATGAGACATTTTTATCTTATTGCATCCATAATTTAATTATCATCTGAACTTCCAGTTCACCTATGATAATCAAGATAATGTCGAATTATTTCATTTTATTTGCTTCTAGCAAATTTTTCTTTTAACTCCTGGTGATAAGGTTTTATAGTAAAAGAATCTTCTAATTCTTTTATGGATGTTCATATGAAAATTATTCGACTTATCGTAATTGATTTTGGATGATCAAGATAATCATGAAAAAGATACAAATATTTTGAATTATATCACTTTTGATGCATCATAATATTTGATTCAATAGTTATATAATATCATCTCAAAGAGAAAGCTGGTAGTTTTTCCAAGACGAGCTTCTGGCCCAAAATCATAAAAGTAGTATAAAGATATTCATTATCACGTCCAATCTCTTCCGTTTTTTTGAATAAAATGCATCATTCTCTTCATTTCCGGGAATAAAAGGATATAAATCCAATATCATTCATTTTAGAGAATGATGTGGAACTAGTAGGACGTGACTAATGATTTCTTAACAAAAACTTATTATTTTGGTTAGCCACTAAAAGACCAGATATAAATTTAAAATATATTATGAACTTTTGTACTCAATATTGCTATTTCAAGAGCACATTCGAGACATTCATTTAACCATATATTCTTTAGTGGCTTTTTTTCTACAGAATTTCAATTATATAACTTCAGGTGCATTAATCATAATGAGTTTTTGGTACACGTATCACTCATTTAAACTATGAGATACTCAATAAAATTATTGTTTAGGGCGATCATTCAGGGATGCTCCATTTTTATTCCAAGATAAATCATATCATCAATAATTCATAACAAGTATAAAAAATAAATAAAACTTGTATATAAACTATGTGAATAAAAATTGACCAAGTTATAATTGAAATGTAAATTATGGTAATTTTAATTCAGCATAGATATAACTGAGATGTAAATTATGTGAATAAATATAGAATTTTATTAAGGAATAATAATGAATATAATCTTTAATACTCACCTTGAAGATTGCAAATAATATATTGAAAAATTTACTTGAAGTAGAAGACCTCTAACTTCAAAATTATCATAAATTTGGAGTAGAAGATCACTTAATCTTATTGCGATACATTTCACATTTTTTTAGGTGTAGTTGTTTGAGCGTGAGAAATATGTACTGTTTCAGTAGGCCTTCAACACACATCTTTTCTTTTACACCTTGCACTTTTTCAAGATAGTAAGAGAGAAAAATATAATAGTATAAGAGAAGTAGGTAGCTGTGACACCCCCAAATTCCGTTTGGGATCGGACGGATATTTGAAGTGTTGAGACATGCAACACAAAGTTACCTGCCCCCGTTCATGACATATAAGATGCAATGTTCCTGACATGTATCTACCAATATTTAATATTCGCAGCGGATAATTTTTTTTTTTTAGCAATACTATGCACCAAATTGAAAATATCCTAAATGCTTAAAACATACTTCAGACATAAAAACCAATTGAACAAGTAAGATTACAACACTAGTCCAAAATAGTTATGATCCAAAAAGTACTAGAGATGTAACTCAATCGTACAAGTAGTAATTTACGTTAATTACTATATTAACATTGATGTCGCACCGTCGCTTAGTCAACTGTGTCTAGTTGATCAGCTCCTGATTCTCCTTCAGGTCCTGTAACAAGATCTACCATTCGGGGGGAATGGTAGTTGGGACAATCAAAATGAGATTTGATTACAAATCTCAGTAAGTTAACAAAAAACTTCCACACAAGCTAATGATGCATGGATGACAGTAAAAGCATAAATACATAATCAAATTCATAAGTAATTAAAACATAACTTGACGTATAACATAATATAATTGATATAATTTAAATTGAAACATGAACTGAACTTGACTTGACATGAACTTGATCTGAAACTTGACTTAGCATGAACTTGCTCTAAAACTTGTATTAACATGAACATGATATGAAAGTTAACTTATCATGAAGTTGTTCTAAAACTTGACTTAACATGAATGTGATATGAAACTTGACTTATCATGAAAAATACATACTCCACAGTTGTTGTGGCCCCATGTATTCTACATGTAAATACATACTTAGTTGTTGTAGCCCCATGTATCCTACACAAACTTGACTTAACATGAAAAATACATACTTCACAGTTGTTGTGGCCCCATGTATTCTATGGAAACTTATTCTTTAACTGCTTAAATACATACTCCACAGTTGTTGTGGCCCTATGTATTCTACGTGTCACAATTGCTGTGTCTCACGTAGTGTATGCGCCACAATTGCTGTGACCCCATACATAAGTAATCAAGATGAAACGTGACTGGAATACGAAAGGACTGAAGTCCTGACGTAACATAACGTGACTTGAACATAACTTGAAATACATGACCAACTTGAGATAGAAATATTTCGTAACATGGCATAACATATAATAGACAACATATTTAACATGACATACTTGCAACAGTGAATATTACATGACTTGACATACATGTAATAGATAGCATACTTAGCATGATGTACTTGTAATGTACAGCAATACATAACAGAATATATTATGTAACAGATAAAAACTGATGACAGAATAAATTCTGTATAACAAACAATTACGTGATGACTTGGCATGGCATGACATATATTATAACACACATACATACACTGTAGTTCCTTTACTTAGCACACATACACAGTAGACTGCTAGTAAGTTACAAGCTAACTTACCTCGATCTCCGCGTTTCTTATAAAACCTTAAGCGCGATCACGAGGAACTGTAATTAGTGATTCTAAAATTTAGCATTAAATCACTAATAAATTAAAATATGAAAAATACTAACTTAAAGAGTAAAATTTTCATTTTACTCTCTGCATGTAGGAAAATGACCGTTTTACCCATAACTTAAGGATTTTGCATACTAACTCCAGATGTCACCAAAATTTACATACTTCATGTAAATTTTATCGTCAATTCAAATATCAATTTAGAAAAATTTAAAACTAATCACAACTATTAAAACTCCATAGGGCCGAAATTCCCATATGCTATTTCCATTGATTTTTGTTTCCAACTTGTTTTGATCAACCTTTTGATCTATGACTTATAAATATGTGATCTTAAAAAAAAACCATTACATGATTTAAAAAGATGTCCTAAAACATATATAAGCTTCTAATTCAAGATCACATGGTTAAAAATTAACAAAAACATAAATTTAGCCAAGAACATCCACACTTTGGCTTATTTGAATATCTCTTTGCATAAAATTTTATATCTTTGAAACTAACATCAAATATCTTCAAAATAATAATATAACATGTATATAAGATGCTTAGGATCCTCCAATAAAATTATCAAAGTCATTGGAAGAGGTTTAGACCATCAAAGAGTTAAACTTTCTCAAAACAGAAACTGTTTTTCTCAAAACAGAAACTGTTTTTCTTCTTCCAGTTTCTAAGTTTCTAAATCTAAGAAAATATTTCATCAAAACCTTTAATCATGCAAAAATCCTCAACCAATAGTCATATATACATGTTAAAAATACTCCATAAAAATTTCGGACCAATATCTATCCATTAGCTTGGTCAAAAACTCCAAACTATAACATATTATCCAGTTTATCTCTCAGAATGACATTTTTATAGTTTACATAATATTTGACTGACCAAATGATCTTCAAATATGACAAATAAGATATCCATGTAAACTAGACTAAAAAAAGAACAACTTATATGAATGAGACTTTATGATAAAACACTTATAAAAACTTCGAAATGGGCGTGCAAAAGAACTCATAAAAGCTGTCCGAGAGAAAGTGTTTGATATTCTTTTAAAGGAACGTGTAAATGAAAATAATTTTGTGGGGAGGGGTGGTTGGAGATACTTATGGATGAGATATGGAAGAGATGGGGCTGGAGTGAGAGTTAAGTGTAGGACTCTCTTACCCGAAATGAGAGTTAAGTGTAGGATTCTCTTACTCAGAGTGAGAGTGGAGTGTAGGACTCTCTTACCTAATAATATCTACAAAAATCAACTCAAGATATTTTTACCCAATAATATCTACGAAATTAGTTTAAAATATTTTTATCCAATAATATACACAAAATTAGCTTAAGATATTTTTATCCAATAATATCTACAGTTTTGAACAGACGTTTCGTCCGAAATTATGAAAAAGTGTTATTGCGCCATAAGACCTTAAATAACCCTCCGAGTCTAATGGCACAAACCATAATATATTTTGACACTTTTAACTATCTCCAATAATCAAAAACACACTTCTGATACCATAGTAAATAATAACACTAACTATGTAGTTAGACAAAAACCTATATGATTAATGGATTCGTGAAAGCTTATAGAGTCTTCACGAGATTCCTAAAGTCAATAGAAATTTCATAATTAAATTTCTAGCGGGCTGTTACAGTAGCCTTGGTGGGCGTCCATAGCACTTTCGCCGAAGTTGCTTGCTCCTCTTTCATGCGGTAGTCTTTTTATTTTTTCTTTGATATCCGAATCACACATCCTCTATTATTTTATTCTCGAAAAACTTCAAGTCCGAAGGGTCGAAGAGAAACCAGTGCAACACGGAATTGAGGAGGAGATTCGCACGGCAAAGCTTTCTTCTGAAACCGCTGTGGCTGTTGTCTTTACTTGGGTTGCTGAGACTGGACCGAAGGTGGTGAAAGGGGACCCGGCGTGGACGGCAGAAAGGCATCCCTGACTAAACTGGCAGCGTCGGTGCCGAGCTGATCAAGCGAGATCACCATGGGGAGGAAGATCTATGTCCCTGAAGAAGGAGATGCAACGTCGGCTAGTGGTTTTGTTGGGGCCCACACGCAGTAGCTTCTGGCTTGGATTCCGTCGAAGCTCGTTGACTTCGGAGTATGAGCAAGACGCTGGCTCACGGGCTTCTTCTCGTTCTCGCTCCTCTGTCATGAGTCTTCTCAGAGGAAGATGATGAAGAGCTCCACCTTCACCTAGACTTTCTGCTGCCTCCGAGGCAGGCGATCGTGCACCACATCACCGATCTTGGGCCACGAGCGGCGTTCGATCTGGCAAGAAACCTAGTTTGATGGCATGTCATCCTCCATCTCGCTCCGCCTTCCAATCTCCGTAGTGAACCCATAGCAAGGATCGATGTGGGCTGATCCAGACTTGGAGCTAGTTTCCGAAAATCAGCACCGGTATGGGACTCGGAGGCAGCCTCAAATGATGCTTTGTCAAATGCGAACAACGTGAACAGGAGCATGAACTTGATGTCCATGAAGGCGTGCAAGAATATACTGACAAAGCTAAGAAAGCACAAGAGCAAGTGGGTATTTAACGAGCCGGTGGATGTGATGGGCATGGGGCTTCACGATTACCACAACATAATCAAGCAGTCGAAGCCAAAGGCAAAGGATCCAAACAAGAGGGAGATGAGTCTGGAGGAGAATCACAAGTTGGGGATTGGGTTGCAAAGTTTGCCTCAAGAGAAGATGGAACAAGTCGTGCTGATAACATGTTGTGAATCAATGAAAAGAGAGAGAACTTCAAAGACAAAGAGAGAGAGCATGAGAGAGAATTCTTATTTCCATACACTGAACTTATAAATATACCCATATATATATAGGATTACAAAAATCTTAATTAACGGCTAAGACCTGATCAATAATGATGGCTAAATATGGTCATACAATATAAGTTGGTTTATAACAGTTAAAGGTTTTTTTCTTCTTATTTGTAGTTTTTCCATCTCTCTGAGCAGCTAGCATGACGTAGGAACAAATATAAATGCATTAGAGCATTCACATATGGTGCTTAAAGCACCCAATTTTCCATAATTTGATAATTATTATAGGATTTTGAATAAAATATTCCTCACATCCGAATCTCTATTTTATGAAAAATGTTTAGAGAATATGGAGTCTCACTGTTCATTTCTTAAATTATTTTTTATCAATATTTTATTTTAATATATAAAATAAATATTTTTATGATCATCTATACTTTCTCTCATACTCACATTTATTATAGTTTTAAATAATAATTTTAAAAATAATTTAATTAATTATGAAAATATTAAAAAAATAATTTTAAAAATATTATCATATCCACAAAAAAATAATTTAATTTTTTGTTTAAAATATTCACTAGAGTAATAGTTCAAAACATAAGAAAAAATATTGAGTAGTTAAGTTTGTAAATAGAAGTGAGAAAAAAATAATAAAGAAAGAATAGAGAAATATTATTTTAATAAAATAGAGAAATGATAGTGAATGAGATGTAGAAGATTCTTGAAAGATGAGTAAAATTTAAGAAACAATTTTAAGAAATGTACTTTTTAACTAAATTATAAGAAATTTTATGGGGAATGAGATGTAAATACTTTTAGGAGGGCATGATAGCCTCAATAAACATTTATTACCATATTACACTTTACATAATATATGAAATAAACAAAAATGTTTAAGAAAAATTATAGCAACTATTAGCAAACATATTATGAAAAAAGAAAATAAAAAAATTATTCTACTTAATATGTATATGGTGTAAGGCTACTTAGGAGAATAATTCAATAATAAAATAATATTCAAGACTAACGTATCAATCTGGCCCCACATTATCACAAATTTTAAAGTTTCTTTTGAAGGGCAAAAATGAGTCACCCATATAATGTCTCGAGGAATTTCACCGATTTGTGTTTTATTTTTTATTTTTTTACTTAATAATTAAGTAAGAGTATTTTAATATTTTTATAATTTTTATTTTTTTAAATGTTTGAAGGGTGTAAAATATTGTTTGAACAAGCAAAATAAAGATTTTTTTTTTTTTTTTAACCTTATCAGTAAGCATCCTCAGTGAAGATGTCGGAAACTGTAGCATAGCTCTTTTAAGAGATAACTATCCCATTACATGTATAGGACTAATTTCTCATCCTTTATATCTAACTTTTTACACATGATTAATTGTCTCATAACTTAATTACCAAGAATTAATATTGTATAAACCAAACCAAGATTTTAACCCCTACGCTAGATTATATATTGCCCTACCATGCACATTTTCTTAGAAAAAAAATGGCATGCACGATGTCGAAAGAAATTTCCAAAGCATTCATTCTATAATTAGCTAGATTCATAAAACTCTTCCGAATAAAGAGGAACTAATTAATTACCATCTTTATTTTATGTTATTCTTTTGGCAGGAGGAAATGAAGAATTAGCAGCTAGCTTGCCTGAGGTACTTCAAACCAAAATGTGAACTTTGTCTAATGCATGAGAATCTGCATGGTAGTACTTAAAGCATTAAATTATTGAACACGACCCATAAAAACATTACCGAAAGCTTTATATAATGAGTTAATCTTCCGGTTAATCAGTTTATCTCCAAACAACATCCCTTTAATGGGTGAGTTCCACGTAGCCTACTCACTTTAATCACCATGTGCCCCCACTGCATGAGATCATGCACCCTGACTCCCTCATTCCCTCTCCATTCTCTCCCATAGAACCCAACGGATTTGTCTTTTTTCCCTCTCCCCTAGTCTCTTCGCCCCCTCTCTCCGTCGTCACACGAGGAACATGAGCCCCCCTCTTCGCCACTCTCCCCTCCCTTTCAATTAATTATCGTACGGAAACTCCCATCTTCAGAAACCTCATCATTTCTAGCCTCTAATTGTGACCCTCTCAGTGTCGCCGACGAGAGACAGAAACCCTAACGACCAATATTCTCTATCCAGTGCCGCCGCCAACGTCTTTCTGGCATCAACCCAGTGCCACTGACAGCGTCTTTCTAGCATCAACCCATTATTCTCTATACTTGATTTGAGATTGTGGGTTTGTTTAGTTGCATGAAATTGCAATCTTTGGAGCTTTCAAGTAATTGAAAACGCTGGCTTATGTTCTATCTACCCTGTGGGTTTGATAGGTGATAGAGATGGGCGGCAACGACAACAAGAGAAGAGAGGTGATTCTGTTGTTGAGGTCGAATGTGAGGGATCTTTGGGGCTTAAAGGTTACACAGATCAATATTCCAATGTGATGCACCTCCTTTGACTTAATATGGAATATGTGATGTGTCAAAATTTTATTGGTGTCTGTTAATCCCTCAACAGCAGCCCGATCGCTCCAAATCGGGATTGTTATATAATATAGTTTATAATAAAAGGAAACCATAAATTCAATCGTCTCTACTGGACGCACTTGATGATCTCAACAAGCTGGCCGAAAACTCTTCAACAAACTTAAGAACTCTCCCTAGCTAATTAATAAACTAACTTGTTGTGTTTGAAAGTGTTAAGGACGTGTCTCACTTCTCATCTTCTACAGCTCAGCCGTTCTTTTTTATGAAACTCGAGGGGGGCTCCTCCTGAAAATACTCCGATGCTAAAATCAGTAAAAAAGTGATCATCCTCTAAACCTTAAAAATTACCTGTATATATAGGTTCGTTTGCTGTACATATCTCATCTAGGTTTTATCGAAACAAATCAAGGCTTAGGATTTTGAATAATCCTATCGCTCCTTGTTGTTTTTATCCTTCTGTTAAAGGTGGCGCCATGTATGTCTCTTTTTGAATTCCTCTTACCCATCCCTTCGTGACTTTTGGGCTTCTTGGTGTTTAATGTACTATGGGCTTTTTTTATATATTCCAGGCCCTCCGGCTGGAATGGTCCATTCAGTTACCCCGTCAATTCTATTCGCTTTCTGGCGGATATAATTTATTTTCGACCAATCTCGTTGCTGTAAAAGTGCTGGGTGTGATTACATGGGGTTGGGTACTTGGACATTATGTAGACATGGCATGAGCCTAAAACCACGACCTTTTTGTGTTTTTTGGCCTGTTACACCCTCTGGCCATTTTATGTCATTTCCTTCCCCCCCATAAAGATTTGGTTATGAAGAGCTACAGAGAAGACAGAGAGTTTACTTGCGCCGGTTAGTCTCCTTGCAGAGTTACTTTTCATTTCCTTTCGGCCTTTCGCATTTCATTACCCTTCAAAACTTTCTTTTCCTCTGTCTCTCATTCCTTCCCCTGTTACGCTCTCTGCCTTTTCATTCCTATCTTTGCTCCTTGCTCATCTTGCTCTTTTCTTGCTATTCTTCTCCCAACGACTTCAATGGCTTCTTACGTTGAAGGCGAGGTTTCCGAAAGCCCATTTGCGATCCCTGAGGGCACAATCTTCACTGGGTACCGGTGACGTTCATGTCTCCGAGAGAAAAATCTTCTCACAATTCGGGAAGACTATCGTATTCCTGAGACTGTTGTCTTAAGCCTTCTTGAACGTGGGGTTTGTGACAACGAGGGCTTTGCCTTTAGAGCGGTTATGACTGTTTCTCATTTGTAGAATGGGTTGAGGCTCCCTTTCTGCCCCCTCTCCATGACCTTTTGGATTTCCTCAACCTCGCTCCCTCTCAGATGAACCCTTTCGCATTGAGGACGTACCTCTGCGCTTGTATTGTATTTTGCATGGCTTTGGAACCTCTTGGGGACCACTATCTCGATCTGACCGCCCGAAAATTTTTGGCATTCTATAACCTGAGAGAAGATTCCAAAGGCAACGTTCTTGGCTTCCGTAGAAAAGATGATGGGCAAACGTTAGCCCAGTTCGAGACTCGCTACTCTAATGCCAAGGCGTGGACCACTAGGTTCTTTTATGTCTCCAGCCAAAATTGGGAATACCCTGGCACGGAAGAAGTTTTTTGTGATTTTCCAATTAGAACAATTTGGCGCCCTCTTCCCAATGAGAAGGATCTATGGCATAAGATGCATGCCTTGTCGCGTCGTAAACTGGCTCGAATCGCGACAGTTGATTCTTGGGCCAAATCTAATCCAAAGGCGCTCTAGACTAACAACTTGTTGACCACCACCCACATAGATCGATTCTTGAAGTCTCCCAACCGATCTTTTGTTCAAGGGCGTGACTTCATGATTATAGACACCATTCATCCTCCCCTATCAAAGCCCATTGAGAAAACTGCGAGGTCTGAATCCTCTAAGCGGAAGAAACGTTCAGAAGAGGGGGAGGAGGAAGAGGCCTCCAAAAAGAAGGAAAAAAGAAGCAAAAAGAAGAATGATGAAGAAAAGGAGGTGGCCACCGAGAAGAGAGAGAAAAGAACCAAGAAGAAGAACGACGCAGACGGTCACCAAAAGAAAGCTCATTCTAAAGATTCCTCTCCGCATTCTTTTGCTCTACAGGAGACGTTGGCGCCCAGGGCTTGGTGCTGCAAGAGGGCACTCTTTTTCTTGGGTCACTGCAGCTGGCTGCCGCTGAGTCCCTGTTGCCCCAACCGAAGGTCCTTGCAGTATCTTTGGAGGAGAGCCATAGCCAGGGTTCTACCTCGCCTAGCACCATTAAACCCTCCTTACCTTTGCCATCCCCATTGCCACCACGTTCTCGCAGCCTGAGGGACATGGAGAGCTTAGCTGACTTGGCCCTTTTCGGCCTGGCCGCCTCCCTCCAGGCCGTGTTTGGGACACAACAGCCCACCCCAATGCCTGCCCCTGCTTTTGAGTTTCCTATGTTGGCAGGGCTGGCGAGTCAGTTCGAGCTAAGAGCTAGAGTGGTTGCGGCCCTTAATCTTGACTCAATCATTTCAGTGGGAGCTTGCTCGCCCCCTTCTACTACTGCTGCCCTTGCAGAGGCGGTCACTGTTTTGCCCATAGGTGGCCACGGGAAAACACCAGGTGCCTTACCTGTGGATGAGGTGGAAGGCGCCACAAAGGACATCCCTCCATGCCCAGCTAAAACAGGCGGCGAGGTTGGTTCACGCCCAACTTCTCCAGAGAGCTTACCGGACACCATCTCTAGGGGAAAAACCCCATCGCTCATTGGCAATGGGTCTAGAATTTCTCTTCCTCCTACCCATGCCTCCTCTTTTGGTGGGGATACTGACTCCTTCCTTGAGGAGGAGTGGGCGAATTTCTTGAAGGAAGATGCCCGCCTTTGTGATGCTGACTTGGCTCAACCACCACCCACTTTGCCCCATTTGTGCTTGGATGATCCATATGGGAGGACGATGGCTTCATTTGTGAGGCTCGAGGGAGAAAACCTTTTAGCCCCTGGCAAGATCATGAGGGGGGATACTAGTGGTGGTGGTTCTTCAACATCAGCCCTCTCCCAAGCTGAGGCCACTGCCCAGATGGCAAACCGTCTGAAAAATTGGCTTTCTAAGGTATTATACTTTGTGTCCTTTCTTGTATATACTTATTTCATATCTCTATCTTTTTTCATGTTGGTTGCTTATTTTTCGTAGGGGATTAATGACTTGGCGGCATGGATTGTTGCTGATCGTTCCCTTCTCGAAAAGGAGGGCAGGGAGCGTTGCTAGCTGTGCTATATAGCCAAATGTGCCTCTGGAAGATGGCGGGCTGACAGAGTTGAATTGGCTGCTTTGGCCGAGGATAGGGAGGAGCTGAAGATCCAATTGGAGCAATCCGAGGGTTGCTGCCATTCTTTGCAAGGTGATATGGAGATACGCGAGGCTGAACTCCTTGCACTACATGATGCAGTTCGCCTAGCAAACGAGTCAAAGCTAAAGTTGACTTCACCTCGTCCATCCTTCTTTCAAAGAGGGACTTAGCCGAGTGGCGACTTTCAGAGGCTCAGGAGAGCCTTAAGGCTAAGTGCTCCCGTTTGGACTCCGAGCTTGCTGCCTGTGATGAAGTACTGTCCTTTCTTCGAGGAGACCTGACCCGTTCTCAAGACAACTGCAGGTCCTCCAAGGAGAGGCTTCAGGAGGCAAACCTAGCCCTTGGAGCCAGCCAGCAGAGTCTATTTGAGAAGGAGGGAGAGCTGACCGCTGCTCCGGAGGAGGTCGCACGGCTTCGCGTCCAGTTGGCCCATGTCCTTGCTACGAGGGATGTTGCCTTTGCTTTTGGGTATGGCTGCGGCATTGTGAGGCTAAGGGACTGTCTTCTGGCTGATCCTGCCACCAACCTCAGGATTCTCTATTAGAATTTGTTCTATCCTGAGGAAGTTTCCCTTCGAGTGGTTGATGAGTTCGGGCAGAAGGAGATGCCCGACGTTTTTGCAAATGTGTTTCGAGCCTTCCCGCCTGAAGATGCCCCTTGAATGCCCCTTCCCTTTTTGTTAAGCGCATTTTTTGTATTTGACTGTGGATAATAACATTGTTTCTTGGTATATTTTATATACTTGTAACATTGGACTTTGGTTTGCTCTGTTGAATGTTTTGGCTTCTGTGTTTCTTTGCTTCTCGTCTTTTTAATGGCACCATAAGTTGCTGAGGCTCGCCTTTGGTGTTTAAGGTTGGTGTGGTCTGAGGACCTTCCCTTTTTGTTATGGCACCACAAGCTGCTAAGGCTTGTCTTTGGTGTTTAGGGTCGGCGTGGTCTGAGGAGCTATGCGCCTTTTTTTTATGGCACCACAAGCTGCTAAGGCTTGTCTTTGGTGTTTAGGGTTGGCGTGGTCTGAGGACCTACGTGCCCTTTTTTCATGGCACCACAAGTTGTTAAGGCTTGTCTTTGATGTTTAGGGTCAAGCGGTCCTTGACCCTTCTCGCCCTTTTTTCATAGCGCTTATGTTTTCTCCTGGAAACGTTTTTCTCTATACAGAACTTTCAATGAATGAAACGAAATATATTCATAAATAGTGATATCTCAAACATTCAGACAAAAATAAAGATAAGGAACTTTAAGTCAATAAGTACTACAAAGATTATTGATAAAAAAAATTTAAATGCTCTGCATTTCATAGGTGCGGTAGTTCTTTGCCCTCGCTGTCTTTCAATCTGTACGATCCAAGCCGGTTGTTGGCTACTACCAGATAAGGACCTTCCCATCAGGGTCCCATTTTTCCTTCGCCTTAGGTGGTTACCCCACTTTTCTTCAAAACTAGGTCGCCCACTTTAAAGGTCCTGGGCCTTACTCTTTTGTTGAAATACTGCGTGGCTTTTCTCTTTTCTTGCAACATCCGAGCCTCAACTATCTCTCTTTCTTCTTCGAGTAAGTCGAGGTATTCTTCTAACTTTTGGTCATTCCGAGTACCCGAGAAATGACTTGTTTTGTAGGTTGGCAACCCTACTTCCGCTGCTGTAATCGCCTCGCATCCGTATGCCAGCGTAAACAGTGATTCCCCCATTAGTATTTTTGCTGTAGTTCTATACGCCTAGAGTACCCCTGGCAGTTCGTCCGCCCTATCTCCTTTCTTCTCCTTGACCTTTTTCTTGAGGATTGAGAGTAATGCCTTGTTTGTCACCTCAGTTTAACCATTTGCTTGGGGGTGGCCTGGGGAGGAGTACTTTACCTTGATCCTTAACTCCTCGCACCATTCTCTGTAGTGATCTGAGTCGAACTGGCGCCCATTATCGGTTACAATACTCTGGGGAATCCTAAACCTGCAAACGACATTCTTCCACAAGAATTTCGTCACAGCTTTGCCTGTGATTGTTGCTAATGGCTCTGCTTCCGCCTGTTTCGTAAAATAGTCGACGGCGACTATCATGAATTTTACACCCCTTTTCTTGGCGGGAAGGGTCCCACCAAATCTACCCCCTATTGGGCGAATGCCATGGTGCTGTTACTGATGCTAATTCCTCTGGAGGGGCATGCGGTATAGGTGCGTAAGTCTGGCATTTTGCACACCTCTTGGCGAACTCTCACGCATCCCTTAAAGCATTAGGCCAATAATATCCTGCCCATACCGCTTTCCTAGCCAAGGCTCTTCCCCTACAGTGGTTTCCACATATCCCTTCGTGTATCTCAGCCAGGACATACTGTGCTTCTTGTGTGGAGATATATCGCAATAAAGGAACAAAGAAGCCTCTTTTATAAAGGATCCCGTTGACGAGTAGGAACCTGACCACCCTTTTCTTGACCTTTCTTGCCTCTTCTCTGGCTTCCGGAAAATTTCCTTCATCCAAGTACTCCATTATACTGCTCACCTAGTCTAGGGTACTTGACCCCAAAACTCATACTTCGACGCCCACAACTTGGACCTCGATGACCCTTCTTTCCACTGGCCATGTTAGGGGTACCTCCTCCCCTCCTGAGGTCGCTCGTGCCAATCGGTCTCCAACCTCGTTGTCCGCCCATGGTATCTGAGTTATAGCAAAGTATGAGAAGAGATCACGTATTTCCCAAACTCATGCCAAATATTTCTTCAAATTTTCATCTTTTGCAGTGTACAGGCCCAAAACTTGATTTACTACTACTTGTGAATCCGACCTGGTGTCTACTTCAGTTGCCTCGATCTGGGTGGCCACAGACAAACCTGCTATCAATGCTCCATACTTAGCTTCGTTGTTCATTACTTTGAACGCCAGTGTGACCATGTAATACCGTTCCTGGCCGTCGGGGATCAGTAAATGTATTCCTAGGCCTCCGCCTATTCGGCAGGACGACCTGTCTATAAATAATACCCAAGGCTTTCTTGACGGTGCTATCACCTCCTCCTAGGGAAAGTTTGAGAATTCTGCTACAAAATCCGCCATTGCTTGCTCTTTTATGGCTTTCCTTGGCCCATACTCTATATCGAACTCACTCAACTCAATTGACCTATCTATCAGCCTCCCTAAACAATCTAGCTTCCTTAGTATTTTTCCCAATGGAGCCTCTGTTAGTACTTTCACCGTGTGGGCCTGGAAATAAGGACGGAGTTTCCTGGTCACCATTACCAAGGCAAATGCCAACAACTCAATTCGTGGGTATCTTGCCTCTGCTCCTCTAAGTGCTTGATTCACATAATACATTGGATGTTGCACGGCTTCTTCTTCCTTTATGAGAACGATGGATATAGCGTGCGAGGAGACTGCTAGATAAGCATAGAATACGTCTCCCTTCTCTGGTTGTTTTAAAAGGGGCAGACTGGCCATATACTGTTTTAATCTTTTGAATGCTTCGTTGCACTGCTCATTCCAAGGATGCACCTTCCACAACACTCGAAAAAAGGGGAGGCACTTGTCTGTTGACCTGGCTATGAACCTTCCCAGGGCAGCCACTCTCCCTGCCAGTCGTTGATTCTTGTTCAGATTCTGCGGCGGTTTCATATTGATTATGGCCTCTATCTTATCTGGAGAGACTTCAATTCCTCTTTTAGACACAATGAAGCCCAATAATTTCCCCGATTGAACCCCGAAAGCACATTTTGATGGGTTCAGTCTCATCTTGTAACGGTGTAAGACTCCAAACGCCGTTCGCAAATCCACAAGATGCTAGGCGGACTCTTTGCTTTTTACCAGTAGGTCATCCACATATACCTCCATGGATTTCCCAATCTGTTCCTTGAACATTCGGTTAACCAACCTCTGGTAAGTCGCCCCTGCATTCTTTGACCGAAAGGCATAACCTGGTAGCAATATAGCCCCTGGTCCATGATGAAAGATGTTTTTTCTTTGTCCATTGCATTCATCCGTATCTGGTTGTAACCTGAATACGCGTCCATGAAGCTTAACATATGATGCCCTGCTGTAGCATCTACGATGACGTCAATACGTGGTAAGGGGAAGCTATCTTTCGGCCAAGCTTTGTTTAAATCTGTGAAGTCTACGCACATCCTCCACTTCTCGTTCGCCTTTTTTACCATGATAACATTGGATAACCACTCCGGGTAGTGGGCTTCTCTGATGAAGCCGGTTACGAGCAATCTCTCAACTTCTTCATTAATGGCAGCGTACTTCTCTGCGCTGAACGATCTCCTCTTCTGTCTTACTGCCTTGTGCGTTGGGTCTACGCCTAAGCGATGTTCAATGATATCGCTGTCTATACCAGGCATTTCTTCATGGCTCCATGCAAAGACATCCTTGTGTTCTATCAACAATTGTATCAGGGCTTCCTTATCTGTTGGTGGTACTTGCGTCCCAATACGGGTAGTGGTCTCGGGGCGATTAGCGTATAATGCCATGAGTTCCAGAGGTTCATTGACTTTTGCATGTTGTTGAAGCCGATCATCCCTCACTTCTATATCTCTCTCGTAAGTTATTGCTACCGGTGGGGGCAAGGGCGGTAAGGCCCCATCCTGTCCTGCAACCGTGCAGACTTCCTTCTTGACTTTCTTTAATTCCTGCACATAACATTTTAGAGCCAAGGCTTGCTCGCCTCTCGCTTCTCCCACACCGCCATCTGTTGGAAACTTCGTCTTGAGGTGGTAGGTGGATGTCACCGCCCTCAAATGGTGTGTCGATCTGCCCAATATGGCATTGTAGGAGGAAGGAGCTTTTACTACTAAGAAGCCGGTCATCGTGGTTGTTGTCTGTGTCCCCGTGCCTGCAGTTATTGGGAGTGTGATTGCCCTACAGGTTGGATTGTATCCCCTGAGAAACCCTTTAACAGCGTAGGGGAGAGCCCCAGTCTTCCAACATCGATCCCCATTTTGACAATCGCCTCCCAGAATAGTATATTAGCCGAGCTCCCGTTGTCTACTAGTACCCGCCTAGTTGTATAATTGGCTATCATGAGAGTTATCACTAGAGCATCGTCATGCAGGTATATAATTCCTTCCCTATCCGTCTCTTCGAAGGATATTACCATTCACTCATTGTTAAGTTTTGGTTGCTTATGTGCCATGTCTGCCATGAATACCTCTTCATATCTTGCCTTTCGTGCATACGCCTTTCGGCTAGACGTGGAAATACCACCCCAGCAAAACCTCCTGCTATGGTCTTTATTTTCCCTATGGGCGCTCTAATCCGATCGCCTCTTGGGGGCGATCTCACCCTCCTGTCTTGGCGGTTATTGATATGGTGCCTTCTTTCCGGATTGAAACTCCGCCTTGCTTTTTGCCTAGCCTCCTGACGCCTTTTAGGCTTTGATCGCTCCGCGACCATTCACTCCAATTCGCCAATTCCTGTTAACTCAGTGACTCTTTTTCCCATAGTCGTGTAGTACTCCGTCCAGTGCGAGCTCGTCTGATGGTACTTGCAGTACCGAGAACCTGTTTTGGTAGGGCGACAGCTTTCCTTTTCTCTCTCTCCTTCTTGTACGCCCAAATTATTGTGCACCAATCTAAGGTTGCGATCTGATCGCCCTTCTTTCGCTTTTTCTCGCCTACTGGGATTACCCCTCTTATCAGCCCGCCTATTTTTCCGCTCAACCTGAGTATCCTTTTACAAGGGTCCACCAAAGCCTACAGAGTATCTTCTGCATTGACAAAATCATTTGCCCTATCCAGGAATTCCCTAAGGGTGAAAGAAGTCCTCAGGCCAACTCCACCATGAAAGGACTACGCGGCCATACCCCTCCTAAGAGGGCGGCCAAGGTGATCTTCTCATCTTGGTCATTCGTTGTTAAGCGCTCCTCGTTGAAATGGGCCAAGTAGGCTTTTAGATTCTCATCTTCCCTTTGCTTAACTGTTAACAGGTAGGCGGCTGGGCGCCGATGTCTCCGACTAGGCATGAACTAAGTCAAGAACTGCTTTGCTAGTTCCTCAAAGCTGTCTATCGACCTCGGTCTAAAGGTCCCGAACCATCCTCGAGCAGTCCCTTTTAGGGTCAGAGGGAAAGCTCGGCATGCAATTTCCTCTTGGAAACCGTGAAGCATGATGTGAGCTTTAAAGTTTTCCAGATGATCTATCGGGTCTTTGGACCCATCGTACATATCTATCTGAGGAACTTTAAACTTTGGCGAGAACGGTACAGCCATAATACGGGCATTGTACGACAGGTCTGTTTGGTGGAGCATACTTTCCACCGAGGAACAACCGCCCATCTTCTTCACTATCTCTTCGTATTTTCCTGCTAACTCATTCAACTCATCATGCATCTTTTCTTTCTCTTCACGTTCAGCGTCCTTTTTGACCCTGTAATGTGCTTCTTGCTCACCTTGCTCGCTGTGGGCGGGCACATCATCATTATGAGAATTTGCATTTTTTTGTCTCAAGTCGTTGTTCTCCTTTTGCAAGACTTCCATGGCCTCCAGAGCTTGTTTCAATTTCTCATCTGCTACTGCTAGCCGTGCTTCCATAGATGACGGTCTGGCGTCCATCGTTCGGCTTGCTACTGAGCATTTCACAATTGGCATGTGAAAATCATGTTGAATCACCAAGATCCCACAGACGGCTCCAAATGTTAAGGACTTGTCTCACTTCCAATTTTCCACAGCTCAGTTGTTCTTCTTTGATGAAACTTGAGGGGGGCTCCTCCTTAAAACACTCCGATGCTAAAATCAGTACAAAAGTGATCCTCCTCTAAACCTTAAAGATTACTTGTATATATAGGTTCGTTTGCTGTACATATCTAATCCAGGATTTATCGAAACAGATCAAGACTTAGGATTTTGAATAATCTTATCGCTCCTTACTGTTTTTATCATTCCGTTAAAGGTGGCGTCATGTTTGTCTCCTTTTGAATTCTTCTTACCCATCCGTTCGTGATTTTTGGGCTTATGTTGGGCCCATACTCTGGACTTTTTGGTGTTTAATGTACTATAAGTCTTTTTTATATATTCCAGGACCCTTCAGATGGAATGGTCCATCTAGAAAGCGTGCATTTTAATACTAGAATTATAAGTACAATATTATTATGCATTTCATGCGTGCGTTTGTTTTGATTCTATATATGGCTTGAGGTTCGTTGATGCAACAAGATCATAAAAATGAAGGCTGACAAAGGTGAAAAAGGGTTGTGCATGCGGAGCTAGCGACATTGGCACCAGCAAAAGGGCGAGTGGGAGGTGGTTGGAATCAGTTGGACTGTTGGATTGCACTGTAGGGCTCAACAGTCTTGATTGTTATACTTAGATTTTTTAGATGAGAATTTTAAGTTTTAAGATTAAATATTAAAATATTATGTTTTAATATTATTATTGTATTGAAATTTAAAAAAGTTGAGAAAAAGTGAAATTGTTTATTATATTTTATATGAAAATTTGAGAAAATTGTAATAATGAGATGAAAATTTTATATTTGAGATGAAAATTTCTTGTGACCAAACACAATTTTGCGGTGAAAGGAAGAAGAGTGCGATCTAGAAAATGCATCGTCGATCTAAAGATTGATTTTTTTGTTGATCAGTCAAACATTTTTCATTGACTCCGCTTTTTCATCGATCCTCACCAAACAAATCATGAAAGCCAGAAATTATGATTTTCCCACCAAAACAAACATAGCCTACGAACAATCCGCTAGTTTTAATTTAGACTTAAAATGCAGATCAAGCCTACCGCCCGCTAAGAATGCAGAACAAGCCTACCGAGCTGATTAATAAATCTATTAACTCGTCTCCTTTGGACCGTCGGTTAATCCCTTTTTATTATAATATCATTGCCCCAAACTTGCACTGAAAGGGACGTAGGAAAGTTGACGAGGGGATCCAAAGCTAACCTATTGATATTCTTGACATTATTTTAATGGGAAATTAATGTAAAACAAATTAAGGGCGCGCATGTAATTATTTGGGTAATGAGATAAGGTAAATTTTGTGAATAATAATGAATTGATTTGTAAAAAGTAGTAAAATAATTTGAGTCAAGATGTTTTATTAGATTTTGAAAAAAGAGAAAAAAAATTGAATACAAATATTATAAAATTAAAATATCATTATAATATAATTTTTTAAAAATAGTTTTTATTTAAAAGTTTGAAAAACTTATAATGATTGAGTAATAATTAGATAAAAAAAATTGAAAATTTGATATTAAAAATATTTTAATTTAAATGATATTTGAAAAGAATATTATAAATTTTTTTAAAATAAGACCAGATCATCTCACTCCTTAAATAAGGCAAAGTTATTATACTAAAACCCAGAGGCCCTTCCCTTAAGGATTTGCGGACAATTTTGCAAACACACCAATTAGTTATAATAGGTTCAAGTTCTATGATTTACAAGAGCACTAGAAAATAAATAAAGAAATCCATGCCTTTCGCATGTGGTCAGAAGTTACTGGATTTTGATACAAGAGAAATAATTTTTGTTTTCAAAAATAAGTTTACAAAATGATATGTGCCTTATTATGACATATCATATCATAAAAGGTACTTTTTATTATAAAGTCGAGTAATTTAAGGTATCACATTTAAATACATTAATTTATGAATTCTACTTTTGTGATAAGCTCTCTTTGTGAATCTAACACTTTTCTTAGTCCAAATATACAGTAATTTAAAACAAGCAGAGACAATCAGGGATGTGTACCCAAGATCGAATTGAAGAAGATCCATCAATTGAAAGGATGACAATAAGCTGGCACCATATCCGAGGTATACTAACAAATTAATATCTCGACCGGCCTCATGCTTGGTGATTACCTGAGTAAGGTTGTATGGATCACCCTACATGAGTTTCTTCTACCTAGTACTTGATAATTAATCACTGCCGATCCTACTGGCCAAACATTCATTGTCAACAGCTTGATTGAATTTGCATGAAAGCATGGTTTTATTTTATTTTAATTAATAAATATGTAGCCAAAAGATTATACAAGCATTGCAGGGTAACCTGATGGTTCCAACCATCTACAAGTAGCACCAAGAGTACCCCCTAAAACGAAATTATTAGGTTCAATACAACATTGAAAAGACTTGGGAACGATTTTGAGCCGACCCCAATATTTCTAGATAGAGAAGCTCTACCTTCTCTTCAGAAATCCAAACCAAAAATCATCCCAGAAGGGTGGGAGCTTCGGCTCCTCCCTCCCTCCCTCCTCCTAGATGTAGTTTCTCTAGGTGTTTAGTTTTCCAATCGGTATTTTAGTTTTTATTTATTTTTCTCAGTCAAAGCATGGAGAAGCATTTTGATATTTTCTAGTGGCCAATGAACACCACACTCCCAACCGTGGGGTTCCTAAGTTGTCAATTTTTCAGACTGTTGAAAGTTTCACCAAAAGGAGTAGCGCGTGCTCCACACGTGCGAGTCAAAATGTGTGCATGGTCTACACACGCCATCACATAGAGGGCTCCGTTGCCACCATGCGCGGCATTTTTGGAGCTAGAAATTTCGGTAACTTTAGGATTGACAGTCCGACACACTCCGAGCGTGGGACATGTCCTTTATGCGCCACTACAGCCTCCTTACTCAGTATTTTTTCAGTTTTTAGTGTATTTCAAGTTTCTGTTTTCTTGTATTTATTTATTTTCAATATTTCCTAAGTATTTGATCTATTTTGTTATTTGTGTTAGGTATTAAAAAAAAAAAAAGGCTATTGAACTTGTTATCCATAGCAAGAGAACCCTCTCATTCTTTGGAGGATGATGGATGGTTTTCATGCTCCTCCGAATGGAGGGTGTATTTCCCTCTCCTCATTTAGAAAATGGGGGATGATTATCTCTATTTTTTCAAAGTGTTATATTCTCAGGCAAACAGGGATTGAAATATTTATTTTTACATAGATTTATATCTCAAAAAGTTTTGTTATTAGAGAGCTTATAGAAGTTAAGACAATGCCAATCACAAAGAAATTTATGTGTAGGGAAGCCCCATACAGATGAGTAGGGTTTGTAATTTGGGTTTTTTTTTATATTTATTAGTCACAACTGTAATTTCGGTTTCATTGAATGAAATGAAATTTATTTCCTACATAAAATAAAAGAGTACCCCCTAAAACCAACATTTTTACAACATCAAAACAACAATATTGGTACTAGATATTATCTTTAAGGACAGTTATAAAGGGTTTTTTTTCCCCGGGCTGAAGGCCTAGAGCATGAATACAATACTATGGGAGGCCCAGGCCAACTGAACAACCTGTCAACCTAATCAAACGGTCCTTGGCCCTAGAATAGAAGGTGGTCCATGACCTTAAATGCATGAAAAACCCACCATAACACAAAAGAATGAGGAACACGCCACCTCGACGAAGCTTAATTTCATGTAGCCTTGAGCAAACAGGTGGACACAGATTACAGGGAGCTCTTGATCCTTTGTCAGATGGGGAAGGAAGAGCTTGATGGCATGCATCCACTGGTTGAACATGATAGAAGGCCATGTTTCATTTTTGACATCTAACTAAGGACACGACTGAGGCTGCATGTACCTCTAACATATGCTATGAGCAGTTGACCCCCAAAAATCAAGTATATAAGACGATCGTCAGGTACTATGAACTCTCTACATATTTGCACTAAACTCTAAGACAATACTGATTTTAACATCAGAGACTCCCAGCCACCATCACGGCCCCCATCTCGCGGTTTTTTTTTTGTATCAGCGGACCCAAAATCAAAAACTTGAGTTGCTGAGAGCTCGCCCCAAAAGCATGCAAAAAATAACGTTAATTGATAACAACATGAAAAAAAAAAAAAAAAAAAACAAGGTTTAATAGTTATCAACATATATATCCCCGATGCCACGACATATCAATTCATTTTATACATTTTGCATCTTATATTGTTTGTTTAATGTTATAAAACATCATAATTGCCTTTGATTGACGACCCTCTAAACACTAAGCAGCATTATGAAGCAAAATTACCAAGTATAGGATCTGAAGACACTTGTTACACAAATTGAACTCCCTTTACATGCATAGAATGTTCCTAAATTGTGTCGCATTGATATAGCATATGTTAAAACATCAAGCAACATTATTATTAGCGGGATCGAATTACACTTTCTGTGGTATGCAACTGCAGGATCTACTCAAGCATCCTAGCTTACAACCAAAGATTCAAAAGAGGTGCGTGGGTGGAGAAGGATAATAGATAGAAAGGCTCTAAAATCCCAACAAGAAGGACATGCAGAATAACTTCCTTTCTGATGATACTACAGAAGTACTTTGGAAGGAAAGATCGAAGAGATTGAGTATCGAAGAGATTAAGTTATCATGGAAAATAAAGGTGAAGGTTAAAACAACTGCATGCTTAGGCATGACATGGTTTGCCTCTAATGGCTAATCACTTACATATGTATAAATCGTGATACGAGACTGTCAAATTCCTTAAAAAACAAATTAGATATTAGGACACATTAGGCAACACAACTATTCTTAAGAATTTTAAGATACTTCCTTGATCCAAACATCCCTCAAACATAAATATTTTTTAAATTCAAATTTTTGACTTTTTCATCTAATTTAATTTAATCTAATCATTACAACTTTCTCAAACTCATAAACAAAATATAAAAAATAATACAACATTTTCAAATCTCAAAATAAAAATAATATTAAAAAATCATATTCAAACAATTTTTAACTATATAATATTTTTATTCAACTTTTTCTCTCTTATTTTCTAAAATTCAATAAAACATTTTAACTCAAACCATTTCACTACTATTCACAGAAACACTTAGGTTGGATTTGAATGTTGGGTTGAGTTGAGTTGAATAAAATATTGTTAAAATATTAATTTTAAATATTATTAGTGTGTTAGAATTTAAAAAAGTTAAATCTTTTATTATATTTTATATAGAAATTTAAAAAAGTGGATGTAGATTTAAAAAATGTGTAATGATGAGACAAAATGAGTTGAAGAAAGTTTGGTAATCAAACGGGGTTAAGATATTCTAAATATCCCAATGGGGCCTTAGTTAGCTTTAACGTGCATGCTGCATGCCTGTTCAAAGTCTAGCTCAATGGGTTGGTTTGATTAAACAAAACTAAACTATCTCATCTCATCTTATATAATTATTACAAGTTTTTCAAATTTTCACATAAAATATAATAAATAATTTAACTTGTTTAAATTACAAAACAAAATTAATTTTAAAAAAATTATATTATGACAATATTTTATTCAACTTTTAACAAAAACATATTATCTGAACTATATAACCAAACGAGGTTTGAATCCCTGGAAATGCAAGTTTATCTAAACAAACCAACTCTATGAAGTAGTTGACTAGGATTGAAGTCAAAATTAGAATTAGGCCAGCCTCATCAAGTTATCATATTTCAATCATATATAAGAAAGTGGAAAACTCTTCTTAAGAAAGCTATTATGTATAGGCTTTTTTATTTTTTAATTTCATTTTATGGTACGCCCAAGCAAGCCAATTTTGATATTCGGCTTGTGTGATCTAATTGGCCCCTATATATAGTTCGCTACCTTAGTGTTCTATAATTCCATCACCGCATACAATAGTCAAGATAATAGATCCGTTATAATAAGAAAATTAGCAACATGGTCAATTTCAAACAAGAAAGAAATTAAGCATCTTAATACCCACTTCAACATGAATAAATTCTCGTTCTAACTAAAAGTCAATTAGGTACGACATGCAATGAATTTATGGCAAGAAAAGAAGAAACCTAAACAAAAGATGAAGTAGCATGTTCACAATCAAGAAGGATCACCAGCAGCACGCGATTCTTGTTGAATCAAACGACTTAATAAAACCATATATCCTGGCCTGACGTTTAATGAAATCCATATTTCAAAGATTAATATGGCGCGCGCTGCCTGCTAGATCGATAAAGATTAAGATATATATTAGAGATGGCAAGGAAAAGTTACAAGTCCAGTATGCAAAGAAAAAAACTCCTAGTATAATAAAGACATTGCTTTCATAATTCCTTCTCTTTTTAGATATGTTAATTTCCCATAGATGCAGGGTCCCTTGATTCGACTGAAACAAGATCTTGACGTAATCCGATATATATAAGACCTGTATGAATGGTGAGAGAGTAGTGCTGGCTACTATAGCATCTAAAATTATTCATATCACCATGAACTCAAAGTACATGCACAATTATTTAAAACATTTAGAAGAGTAGGTTTTCTTATTGATGGATTGATCCAAATTCATGAAGTTATCAGAGTTAATCGTGGCAAACAAAATTAACATTCAGCATGATAATCAGCTAACCATAGAGCAATATATAGTTCATGTTCAATTTGTTGTAGGCTATATGTAGTAAATAATGCCCCCAAGTCACCAAGATAAATATATTTTTATTTTAAAAAATAACAAATAAATAAGCAGAAAAAGGGCACCTGTTGAATCACAAATACCAATTTCAGACTTACCCCTTGAATATTAGGCCGGCCTTATCCAACTAACAATACTTTTAATTACCACCTATGGAGGCAATAATCTGCTTGTCGGTTTAATTGTTGGTGGAATTCGCCTTCCGAGCGAGATCTAGAAGACCCCAAAATCAAATTGAAATGCCTCCAACGGAAAATCACTGTATATTGGGGTCCATAAAGTTACTTGGAAAAAAAAAAAAAAAAAAATCTCCTCTTCATTTAAAACTGACATGACACAATGCAGAAATGGGTATTGATTTGCATGATAATTGGAGACAGACTATTTTATGAAAGACCCATTCTTTAGTACTGTTAATGAGACGAGAAAACTAGGAGCTCTAACACTCTACCATAAGCAGTCTAGCTCTTTGCAGTTAAAGTAGTAAAACAAAAGGAAGTTTTAGCTTCTGAAACTCCATCCCATTAACATAAGACACTACCTGTTATACGACTGTTTGAGCTGTTAAGAGCTTTGTTCTATTTTTTCATCCAAAACCCATAGAAAAACAAAATGCGAGTTATGGGAGAGGCAAAAGGAGAAAGCAAACTGCCCCACATATATATGAAACCATAAAAATAAATAAAAATAAATAAAAAAAAACCCTAGTGCTTGACAAATCTGACACATGATCTTTGCAAAGTTATATCCACCTTTTTCAATAGCTGAATGAATGAATTTCCAATACCCGTTAAAACACTAGAAATGCAAAACTAAAAGAATTGAAAAGAAACACTCGAAAAAAAAAACGTAAACAATATCTGCAAATCTATTACTTGTCATAGACGACCTTTCAAAGTACACATCTATGACAGATTGGATATTAAGTCACAAGGACTTTAGGCTACACCTATTACATGCTTGACTTCTACTGCTACCACGATTACTACTTCTGCTGCTGCTGTTTGCATTATGGAACCAAAGAAGATCCTACAGTATAATACCCACCATTAAGCATAGTTTCTGCAACGACATAAAGAAACTCGAACTACATAGAGACGATGTAATGAAAGATTAGAAATACTTATTGAAGGCTAGAGCAAAGTAAGAGCTACTGCTCGAACTCTACTACGAGATCATGCGATTTCCCACCCAATATGATCTCATGCAGAATGATTTGATCTTACTGACTCGTATTCGGAGGCGGTGGCAATGCAGCTGGCGGCTGCGGCGGGCGCTTGCGCTTCTTCTTCTCGTAGCTAACCCCCCTTGCCTTGGATTGCGAATCACGAACCTCACGTAGATAGAGCCTCACCGCTCGAGCTCCGAACGGGTTCGCCTCGGGCTTGCCCCCGTGCTCTTCAAAGGCCGCCCGGAGGCGGCCGATGAGGGCGTCAAGGGACCCCCAGGCTTGGCGTAGCGGGCAAGGGCACGGAGCAGGTGGGTTTGGGTGCCCAAAGAAGGGACAGAGTTGAGTGTGGACCTTGGTCTTGCCGAACTGGTCCAAGTACCTGAGGAATTCAAGCACATGAGCACCGCTGCAGCGAGAGAGAGATAGCGGAGGGCGGTGGTTCCGGAGGTACTGGCCGAAGGTATTCCAGTCCCGGCGCTTCTGGTTCTCATAGCGGCTTAGGGTGGAGGATGACGAAGATGGTGGTACGGGGTTAGCTAAGGTAGTTGGGTTTGTGATGATGGTATTTGTGCTGAAGTCGATGTTCGGGCCGTCATCTGTGTTTGAGTTGTCAAATTCGTGAAGTGAATCCATGTTGAAGTTTTTCTGTTTTCTTGGATCTTGAAGTGGAGTGTGATTCAGTTTTCTTTTTTCTAATTAAAGTTCTGGTTGAAGGGTTTTTTTGGATTGTGAGAGTAAGTTTCTAGGCCCAAACAGGCACTTGGGAAAGAACTAAAAATAGAAAGAGTAAGATAAAGCATAAGGAGATGATGGAGGTTTTTTTTTTTCTTTTTTACAAGGAGAGGATGGAGTTGATGAGATGATGTGCGTTAATGGGTGCTCAAGATCTAAGATCTGGGATAATATTGAAACTAAACAGGTTTTGGGAATCACCGTTGTCGAAGAAACGGAACATCGAAAACAACTTTGATCACTAGTAAATTTCAGCTGGACTAGATTTCAATCCTGTCGTGGAAGAGGGAAAGAGAAACGGGAGCCCAGCAGAGAGAGAGAGAGAGAGAGATTTCGGTGTAGGGGAAGATAATGATGACGGGATTGATATATAGGGAGGAGAAAAGTAGGGCTACACCTGGTTTTTAATGTTTTAATTTCCTTTTATGTATTTTTTAATCTTTGTTTGCTTGAGGTTCTTTGAATCTTTTATTTGATCAATCCTAGAAAACCTTGAAAGGCTTATGATCGATGTTGGGTGCCTTTTCTTTAACTTGGTTTCTGAAAAATGTTTTGGAGAAACTAGCAGACGATTTTCTCCTTTCAATTTGATATTATTTTATTTCCGAGAAAAGGGGAAGCAAGTTCCTCCTAGGCCTACCAAGTGAAAGAAGGTGGACAGGGGATTAGTGTTAATTCATAATTGGGTAAGTGGAAGGAAGTTCTTTAGGGTTTTTTTCTGGGAATTGAAAGAGTCTGACAGTGAGATGGAGAGAGAGAGAGACTTGATAGATGGGGACAAGACAAAGTTATTGGTTTGCAATATAGGAGGGAATAACATGATTTTGTTTCTTCACTCTTTTGTTGATTGACAACACCTTTTTTTCCCAAAGACCACTTTACCCTCCACTGAGTTTCCTTCTGGACCAACTCTCATCTAATATTTCGTACCTTAAACCATGGTTGTCTCATGCTCAAAACAGTAGATTCACTGCACAATGCACATTACCACCACAGATAAACGGTGGCTCTGATGTTAAGAGGAGAGAAGAAGCCAGTGTCAATTATTAGCATCTCCAGCTACTGAAAAATTACTAGTTTTTCGTATTAAAATATTGTTATAACTCGCGGGTACGTAACAGTTCTCAAAGAAAAATAAATTGCAATATGAGGAGGTAGGGACACTCCATAAAGAATTACTACTGTTTAGTATTAATTTGCTATAACTAGGTTTGCTCATGATGGTTAGATTGTTGATTTCAATGATTTGCGAAGATAGTGATCATGTGTATATCATAAGATAAAAAGAGTAATGCGGAATACAATATCAAGATGAGTAAGATATACGTACTCCATTAAAAAAAATTATGATATTATGTCATAATTAAAAAAATAACTGTAAGAAATAATATTTATAGTCATAACGTATGCAAATCCTACATATTTATTTAAAAAAAATTATATTCATATGAAAATTTATTTTTTAAAATAATAAATTCAAATTTTTTAAAGAGGGTACATGAATCTTATACATTATAAGATTGTAGTTAGTATTAATTACAAATATTATTTATCTAAAATATATTAATTACTCGAGTGGCATCATATGCAAGTACGTGCATGACTTATATATAAATATATATTTTTTGGCTACGCACAAATCATTAATTTGTTTTTTTGAAACATTTTTATTAGAATATAGACGTGTGAGGATTAATGCCGTATCATATATTTGAAATTGAAAAATATTTATATATGAGTTGTATTTAGATATTAAAATGAAATGAAACGAAACAATCTCTATAAATAAACAGGACTTAATTCTTGCCTCAGGCAGTAAAAGAACATTATCATTTTGATGCACATTTGTAAGCCCTATTACTAATAAAACGCATAATACGGAGAACAAGATGACCCATCCTTTTTTTCCTATTCTCTATTTTTTATTTTATTTTAAGGGAAAATGTGGACATGACAAAATAAAGGAGACATTACATATGACTTTACGAGTACAAAGTGATACATAGTTTTGCCAAATTTTGAGCAAGGATACCGTCCAAAGGGATCCACAATCATCAACCTAGAACACAGGTGACATGGTGGTAATTCTCAAGAAACTTCTCAGTGTACACATTCTCATTGAGATTCTCACAATCGACACTGGCTGGTCTGGTATCATAACTGTTTTAAAATATTTTATTTCTAAATATCATTTAAATATAAAATATTTTTTAATTTTTAATTTTTAATTTTTTATCCAATTATTATAAATTTTCCCAACTCTTAAATAAAACACAAAAAATAATACTTCTAAATTTCAAAATAAATACAATATTAAAATAAAATATTAAAAAAATTAAAATTTATAATATTTTTATTCAATTATTTTTCTTATTTCTCAAAACTTAATAAAACATTTTAAGTCAAACCATTTTATTATTATTTACAGATAAACTGAAATATTCTAAATATCTAAACATACTCACCTAATATTCTTGTCAATTGATAATAAAGATTTTTGCTACAAATCAGTTACTGTTCACTACCCCCACACCCCACACCTAATATGGATTTTATTTTATTTTATTTTTCCTTAATACTGAAATGTCGTTTTGACGAGAAGAAAAGAGGCATTTCGAATTTGCAAGCCCCTGCGTCGCCCTTCCCTCTGCCCAGCACCTGCATCCCCTTCCACCATTAGATCCCTTTGATTTCCCATTTTGAGGCACATTTTTGCTTATTCCATTCTACTGTACATTTTTTCTTTTGCCGTTTTGCAATGTCTCTTGAAGGGCTATCAAGCAGGCCTTACCTCCACCTGCGCTACAGAGCAACACAATATCAAACATCTTAGACTGTAGAGTTGATTTGATATACACAGTGGCTTGCTTACTACACCTCTCATCTTTTGTATCTCTATCATTCCCTCCATGAGGATGCTTCTTTCCCCTTGAGCCAGTAGGTGTGTCCTCCCCTCATCCTCGATCTCTTCCTTAACCTCCATCTCGTCCCTTCTTGCCTTGGATTTCTGAAATTAACAACCCATCTGCTACCAAGTTAACAAACATATTACTTATAGGCGGAAGAAACTTACTAGCCTCTTCAACCACATTTCTGAATTGTCAAACAGATTAGTTCTTACTATTTGAAATCAGACTCAGAATTATTTTAATGAAGGAAACTCAGAACGGTGATGTGGCGTCCAAACTGGATTTGCCACATAACATGTGCGTTATAAGAATTTTAAATCAATTACTGGTAGGAATTTTCTGGTGTAGGAATTTTAAATTGACTACTGGTAAGAATTTTTCGACAAGAAAATATCATCTCATTTCTCTATGTGTACGTAATAACTTGAGTGTCCAACTCTTAAAAGTTTCATCAAGAACACATTCTCTTTTGATCGTTGGAAGAGAAAGCGTTATTCTCAAGTGTTTGCGAGTGTGTTAGATTAGAAGGCCAATTAAATTTTCAAGATCAAACATTTGTAAAAGCAAATTGATAAAATTGAAATCCAAGTAATATGTTTTGACAACGCCACAAGATACAAGGAATTATTTTTCCAAAACAAAAAATCATATACAAATGAAGTAATTAGAGGCCGGGAATTAGTAGATCAATGAATACAGATAGATAATATTGGTATAATAGAAAGTCTCAAACATCAATCAAATCTGATATACACACTATATATGTCAAGTAGGATCCACGATATATATGGAGTATAAAAATCGATGTAAAATAATCAAAGAAAAATTATATAGCCACCAATGAATCCTACCGACAAAAGTCGTCAAAATGTGTGCGTGTGTTTTTTTTTTTCTTTTTCAATATTGTGTTTTATTATCTTTTTAGTATTGTGTTATTTTTTTTTAATTTAGAAAAATGCATGAAAATAATAATAATAATAATAATAATTCAACACTATTGGTACAAAAACGAAATAGTTTTTGTCGGTTGACGGAGCAGACTCCATAATTAAAACAGGACTTGTTTTGCGTTGGAAAATAATGCTTTTGGCCAGCACTCCATTTAATTTCTTGTTCCACTACGTACCTAGTATAACAAATTACAAGAGTTGAAAGTGATTTCTGTGAGAAACTGCATCCGTATACAGTCAACTTCTTCGTATGTTACTAAATAACAAATAAAATTATAGAGAAAAAAAAATGAAAAAAGCTTCTTTAATTCCACCGGCATTACTGCTTACCAGCATCCATGCAAAACGATCAATTTAGTAAGCAGGGCATATTTTGGATATTTGGAATATTTTCTGATATAATTTGAGTTAAAATATTTTATTTAATTTTAATAAATGAGAGAGAAAATTTTAAATAAAAATATTATAAAATTAAAAAAATTATTTGAATATAAATTTTCATGTTTAAAAATTTGTAAAAGTTTTATTGATTTTAATGTTTAATTTTAAAATTTATAAAAATTGTATTAATTTTTGTGTTTAAGTAATGATTATTAGATAACGATTCAATAAAAAAAATTAAAAATTAAAAAGAAGTTTTAAAAGTTATGAGAATTCTCTTATCGTCTAAACATGCTCTTGGAGAAACTATTAGATAGTCTCATGACCTGAACGACGCGATGCTTGTTACATCCTATTAATATGATATGCATGTAATTAAATTTGCTTATATAAAATATCAATTTTAATATCCAATTAATTAGAAGATGTGAGTATTACATTATCAGAAAAAATGATAGACTGTATTTTGTTGAATCGACTATATAGTATATGTGAGTACTAAAATATAATATGATCAGCGATTAATCCTTTAATTTGGGACGCTTCTGTACTGCATAAAGGGAGATATACCTCTCATATTCTGAACTTCTTTAAAAATATTCCTAACAAAAACAGGGTTTTCAAATAATGCATATTAAAATAGTTTCATGATTAATAGGAAAAAGGCAATACGTATAGTATCAGATTCGTGATGATTTATGTGACTTCTTTTTTTGGGTACTATATACGAAAAAGCTAACTAAATGCATGTAATTAGTACTTCATAAGCGCCCAACAAACACAAACTCAACGATTAATTTGTTCTATAACTAGTCTACTTGATTCAATATGCCTTAAGTTGGAAGAAAAATGATATTTATAGTTATATAGTGTGCAGACGTCATGCAATATTTAAAAAAAAACAAATAAGTATATACGAGATTCACGTAAGAAAAATTAATTTTTTTTTAATGATAAATCTCACTATTTTTCAAAACGATTGCGTGACACTTACGTACTCTACACTTATATCTAACATTACTCAAGCTTGAATATTGTTTATTTATATCTATTCCAACCCTATTATCCCATTTTTTATTTGAAGGTAAATAATTTATATAGTTGTAAGTTATGGAAGTCTTATGTACTTATTTTAAAAAAAAGTTGACAAATTTAAAATGTATATGAAAATATAATCCTTTAACGATAGACTCTAATTTTTCAAAGGCAGTGATGGATCTTGCATGTCCTGGGATTGTAATTTATATCTAGCATTAAAGTCCCAATTATAAAGAAATATTAAACAAAATATCATTGATGATAAATAGTTTTTTAAATTTGAATAATTTTATATACAATCGTAAAGTACATAAACGCCGCGTAATTGTTTTGAAAAATAGTATAATTCACTATTAAGAAATTAATTTTTTTCATATACATCTTACATTTTATTTTATTTTTTTTAAATAATTACACGACAATTACACAATTCATAATTATAAATATCTTTTCTCTTTTTAACTTTACCGACGCCTAAACTAACATAGCCCGATTTCACAACTGTTTTTAATAAAGAAAAATACAAAAGAAGAAGAAAAAGACATGGATTGCACATTCCAATTAATCAAATTGTGAGGCCAATATAAAATCAAAGCTGCATTCTGTCCTCTTTGTGACCCAAAAAGAATATGCATTGAAAGATGGAATTTCTTTGATTGCACGCTACCTATTAGCGCTAATCATTGGTAATGTTCGATTTGGTACGAACATGGTCATGATAATTAGTCCTTTAACCAAAGGGATTAAGATCGATTTTACAGCAAGATATCAAGAGAACAAGATACGGGTAGAGGACAAAGAGGCAAACCCTACCCGCATATCTTTTGTCTCTTTAAACCTTTTCTTTTACTCTTTGATGGGAAAAGCATAGTATGGGCACATCATGGATGTCGCGAATATATTCAGTTTGAAATAATAAAATGATATTTACAATTTTAAAATATATAAATTAAGTATATTTTTTTTAAAAAAATAATTAAATATAAAATTTAAATGAAAAAATTATTTTATTAATAGTGAACCTTATTTTTTTTAAAAAAAATATACACAACTTGTATACTCTAAAATCGTATATAATATTACTAAGAGTTTGATTAAGCAGGTAATACGAGTGTTGGTTGTTGTTTTATTCACTGAATGGAACCTGTCTCTGATCAATAAAAATACTCAACTAGCTAGTAGAATTCGATAATCTCTTGATCATAAAATTAGTTGCCAGTTATCATTGACCAAATTATCCATAAAATGCTAATCTAAAATCTCAACTTTATGCTATTTTTTACTGTGACGACAATATATATTTAAGCCGTTTAGATTAAGAAATACTCTTAACCTATCTTATCTTATCTCTTTATTACAATTTTCTTACTCTTATATAAAATATAATAAAAATTTTAACTTTTTTAAATTTTAAAATAATAATAATATTAAAAAATAATATTATTATAATATTTAATTTAACTTTTAATTTTTATTTAAAATAATATCATCTCATTCGAGAACCTCTGCCCTTCCTTGCACTTCCAACCTTCCTTGCAGTAAAACTTCAAAAAGTTAAAGCACAACAGTTACAATCTAATTTGCTTGCACCGAAAAAGCTTTTCCTTTCTTTTTGGGCTTGCATTGATCAACAAGCGCCTTGACCGGTTAAATGCGAGTTAATAATCTCGTTAATTCTAAAGAATAGTACCGAAGCAATAAATGTACAAGGTCCTACACTAGTAATTCATTCGGCCCCATTCCTTTTTTGTTTTTTTTTTTTTTACTCAATTCAAAATTTGGATAAAAAATTTAATTATAAGTATAATTATATATTAATATATTGTGATTAATTAAAAATTAAATTTGATTAAAAATAATATTAATTTAAATTTTAAATAAAAAAAATCAATATTAATATATAAATTAATACACGATTTTACTTATACGTAATAAAACTTAATTTAAATAACCAGTTCCTATTACGATTTTTAACCCGGATCAAACTATCAATAAATTTTATTTTTAAAATAAAGTTTCGATTTGTATTCACTCAAATTTCAAGATTAAAATTGATATTTAACGAAAAAAAATATCATTTAAGAACTTTATACTATATTATGTGTGAACAAGGATGCGCTTGCCTCATTTACTACAAATAGTTTTTGCCAACTAATTTTTCCTGTAAAACAAACAGAAACCTAGTACCTAAATTTAGCAATATTGAATATCCATTAATTATTCGGTATATACAAAAGAATAGAGAGAAGAGGAAGACATGATAACACGCTGGCTAGGCGCCAACAACACGTACAGTGTACTGGCAACGCATAGTAGAGTAAAAGCCGGTAAATGTACGCAGGGCAGAAAGAAAAGGGCAACGTTTTCATTGGTTGAACCTCTCAGGAGTCGGACCAAATTCATTTTTCGACAACTCCAACATTCGAAACCATGAGTAATGACTATATTCTGCTTAATTTGTGGTTGACAATGAAAAAAGGCCAGCCAGGTACGTAATAGCTTCTCCCTCCCTACTAGGGCTTTCCTGTGAACTCAAAAGTTTGGCACCAACAAATGAGAAATATGAAACTTTATAAGTTGAGCGTGCAAGTGATCTATAATTATTGTAAAAATATAAATAAACATGAAAATTATGTAAAAAAATTAATTTTTTAATAATAAATTTTATTTTTTTAAAATAATTATACGACATTTGCATATTTAACTACTATAAATTAGTATTAATCCTAATAAATACAGCATGCTTGGGATCCTCCTGCAATGGCCACCCTTCCTAGCCAGTGGCCTGCCCTCTCTACTGCAATATTCTTTCTAAACGCTTTAATCATATTAGTGGCTGCTAACTAGTTGGTGCAGCTGGCTTCACCACTCAATATTAATAATAAAAAAACATATCAATCTACGTACTTACCTTTGAGTAACATGCCTAGCTATCCGCCACACCCATTTGCCCGATAGTACGAGGATGACATTCAAAAGATCTGCAGCGGCTAACTCTTGCTGAAAGATTTTCATGGAAAGTTGAAAGTTTGTGGTTTTAAGATATAGTGCACCCTACATTAACTTAATCGATATGACCTTGGAAGTTTTATTTCCAAGTCCCTGTATCATTTTACTGTGTTGCCTAAAGATCATTCACCTGTTTAGCTAAGTTTGGTATGAGTCAAATCAAAGTCGTATTCAGTTTTCTTTCTTTCGCCATCCTGCCAAACACCCCCCCCCCCCCCCCCCCCCCCCCCCCCCCCCCCCCTCCCTCTTTGTTTTGTTTCCATATTTATCTTCTATTTCCATGATCTTTTTTAACTCCATGGAATAGATCTAATATCCTATCTGTTCAAAGTTCAAACGCACCTGAAAAGTACGGTTTATCTATCACGTTTGTTTTGTTTTGGTCCTGAGCTATGAGCTAAAATATTTTTGTACATGCCCATTTATTGTGCTCATTATAATTTACCACTGAATGCAATAAGGGTAGTGACAGGGTTATTATTTTATTACTATTTATTTACTATTTACAAGATATTAGGATTTTTTTAATCATTTTTTAATTATTTTTTTAACATCTTTAGCCATTAAAAAAAATTAAAAAAATATATAATTTTATTAATAATCAATTACTTAACCATTAAGTAAAACAAAAAATTAAAAAAAATTAAATATAAAAAACTAATAATAAATAGATAGTAAAAATGTAGTAATCCTATTATTTTTCAGGCAATAAAGGCCAATCAGGTGAGCGCAGCGCACCTAGACTATTTATGTCTGAGATCTGTACAGCCCTATGATGCGAAACAATTTCGATTTTCAAATTATCCTCAGTGCCTCATAAAGCCCTACCAAAGTCTACGTATGACTTGAATGAAATCCTTGGCAAAAGAAGAAGAATATCTCTTTCACCTGGCTCCCCGTTTCAATTTGTTTTTTTTTTTAATTTTTTAATATATTATAGATTCAACACTGCTTCTCACCATCTCACGTTGTCCTCTAATCAAATGGTATTTTTTTTTTTTCTTTTTTGCAAAAATAAAAAATACGGTGAAGGATCATGGATGCACAGCTCAAAACCAGAGTCGTGATCATATTCAGAACTGATGCACATGCATTGGGTAGTTGAGTCAAAGGGACTTGCGAAGATATGTAACGGTTTGGTGGGTTAAGGCTTAATAGAGAAGTAGAACGATTTGGTGGGGATGCTGAAACAAACATTAATCGGCATTGATATAGCATTCACGAATTAATTGCTTATTAAACGGGGAATTTGGGTTATAGTTGGTTCCTTTTACAAGGTCTGCCAGTGTGCTTTGAAATATGTGTTTTTATTGAAAGTGTTAAAACAACTTGTAAAGTGGGCGTGGCCATGGAGAAAGTAACTCCGGGACCCCCCCTAGCTAGGACATAGACCCCGTCGTGTTCGTGCTTCTCCTGGTAGCCGTCATTGTCTTCTTGTTATTGTTAATGCTGCAACTGGCAAAAAATATTGATCCTGGACAGTAACGCAAATAATATATGCAACAGTGTTTTTTACACCAATCTCAATCTTCCCGGTCTCAATTAAGGCCCATACACAAGAATATTGTATAGAACTATTGGCTTATAACTTAAAACTGCTTGTCTTTAGGTAAAATCCCAATCATGCTCTGAACTCTCCTGCTCCAATAATATCTGTAAATTGTCCACACACACATACAAAGTACTAGAAGTAGAGTATTTCGTAGGCAGCTTCGCTCGTGCTTCTCCTGACAACTTTCTCTACATGCAACTTCTTTTCACATCTGCATAGTTAAAACAGTTGATAAATTACTTTTCCCTTATTAGGTTCAGGATACCACCTAGAGTTCACTGACTTGTACTACCTTGTCCCTGAGGTTATGAGATATCACTGGCCTCGCAGACCTAGAGGTCATAGCACCTTCCTTCATTGGCGATTTAGATCAAAGTTCATGTAGCTTACCATAAATGCAACAGAGGCAAGTGATATTTCAGAGACCACGGTGCAAGGCAATAATATAGTCAGAAACCTTCAGGTGAGGTCCCCAAATATTTAGGAACCGGTCTTCCTTACAGAAACACAAACAAAATTCGTTGTAGTGTCCAAAACCCACTGACCATTTAAAGCTTCTCCAGATTCTGCCTGAATGGTCAAACAGCATACAGCCTTACAACCTGGTCAATCTTGGCACGACAAACAGGGCAACCCCACTTCTTGGTTGTGATCTCGTTCAAACAAGACATGCATCCAGCCATGTGGCCACATGGAATGCATGCCGCCTCAACTGGAGCATCCAAACATATCACACATGAGGATGCACCTCCATCATCTTTCTTTTCACCTGTTGTAGCAGGTACATCCTCGTTTACTGGGGACAAGAAGTCAACAGGAGTGGAATCAATTGATGGGTATTGAATAGGACCATCTTCCATAATCTCATCAGCGATTGATGGAGCTGATGGGATCAAACCTGGGTTGGGATTTTTTTGAGTTGAAGTAATGTAGTCGTTGTTCTGGGTTTGCTGACTTGAATTGTCTTCTGGGCCATTTTCATGCACTGCCCACTCGGAACTAGTATTTGGAGCAGGTGCTATTGGTACATCCAAACCACTATGACTGCTCATGTTCATAGGGTTATTCCAACTCGTGGATGAGCTTGCTTCAGAGCTTGGATGGGCATCGAGAAAAGATGGTCTCTCCTGTATGGCAGACTGAATTGAGGCACTGATTGCCATTGCTATTTCCAAATCTTCAGCAGCTGGTGGTGCAGTGGCTGGAACAACTGGGGCCTGATTATTATGCAAAAATGCAGGAGGATGCATTGCCTGCAATGTCCCACACAATTATTCATTATTAAAGGTGAAAAAAATGTCCAAAGCATTCAAGCATCCTTATAAATATCTACCAAACAAAAGTCTACATACAATTTTTTTTTTTATATCAGTAAAAGTCTCCATACAACTTTCAACAAACGTTCCACATATCTTAGCAGAAATATTCCGAGTAAAATGCTGAAGTTCCTAACCACGTGAAAATTATTAAAATAGTCAGATATAATACTAATTCAATCGTGGAACACACTGTAGTATTTTGAGAGGCTCGTTGCCAACTGAGGATATATATTAGCAAGCAACCAATCCACATGCACACGCACACATGCACACACATAAATGTCACATGCTACAATATTTTGGCCAAATTCTGTCTGCAAGGTAAACAAGTCCAGCCAAGCTGAACTTTGAGCTGTTTGACAAAGTAATGTCATACTAATTATTTATGTTCCGCATGCGCCAGAGAACCAAATAATTGAAGCAAGGTCAACATGTCAACTCTTAACAGTGTATGAAAGTTCCAAGCAAAGCAAATTATACTAGGGAATTGGTAAGGCTTCATAGACATGAGGTTCCATGAAAGGCTAGTTAAAAAAAGAAGCAAGCCACTTCTGAGCTGAAATTGAATTAAAGCAGGAGAAAAATTAACTGAAGGCAGATGATAGGGCACTAATGCCCTTTTATCCCATTGAAAGGCTTCTCTTTTAAAACAAACAAGATTAAAGTCCTTTGATATCTTAAGCAAGGAAAGCTGAATAATAGCGAGAAATTTGGTTTTCTCCTCCAAAGACTCAATATGCAACTCCAAACAGTCAAACCTCTTATTTTGTGTGTGTGTATGTATCTTACGTTGTGTAACATTTTCACAATTGTTGCACCATTAAGCCACCACCACTGTGTATGATCTTTATGGGCCAACAACTCATTTTTAGGTATAAATCAAATTATTGTGTTGAACCCAATGGCAAAGCCAACTTAAAGCACAGAAAGGTCAAGTCTATTTCCTATTAGGTTCTCTGGCCTGGTTTAGATGCTGAGTTGAGATGAGATGAGTTGAAATTGTTTTTGGATAGTAGTAAGATATTTGAATTGAGATGAGATGAGTTATAAATGGTTCAAGTTAAAAAGTTTTATAGGATTTTGGAAAAGGAGAGAAAAAGTTGAATAACAATATTATAAAGTTAAAATATTGTTCGAATATAATTTTTTAATATTATTTTTGTTTTGAGATTTGAAAAAGTTGAATATTTTTTTGTCTTTTGTTTGGAAGTTTGGGAAAGTAATAATTAGGTAATGATTAAATGAAAAAGTTAAAGATTTGAAATTGATAAGTGTTTGTATTTGTGTTGTTTGGATATTGAGACGAGATGGGATGATATAAACGCATCTCTCTATCCAAACCAAGCCTTATGTCTTATGTTAGGCCACAATTATTAACTGTATGTAGAACAAGACATAAAAATATGTAATATATGGCCTCAGTAAGGAATGTTTCAATCATTTATCACAACCTCCATGCCCTTACCCCTACTTATGATCATAATGCCTCAAGTTACATGTAGAATTATGACCTAGTGCAACTTATCTAGAGGAAAAGCATCAAATCTTACAGGCTTTGGAAAAGGTGCTTCCAAATTTATGCTTAAGGTAAGCAAATCATGGAAGCTATTCCAATACGATTACAAGAAGTTGTAAATACTTGTTTAAACAAAATTGCTTCATACACTCGTGAAAGGCTGTATTTGGATGCTAAGGTGATCTTAGATGATTTGAGTTGATCTATGAATAGTAGTGTTTTGTGAATCCCATTAAGATGTTTTTGAATGTAAATAGGTTAAGATATGTGTTTGAATGTATGAAGTTGGTTGAGATGGATTAAACTTTTTAATGAGAAGTTCAAAAGGTAGTGGGCCCTATTAATAATTGGTTTGAGATTAATTGAGTTGATTTCAACAACCAAACACATCCTAAGTCTCACACAAGAGTTCTGCTCTTGCCCTGTACATCAGATGAAGAATAACATTCATAAGAGAAGGGTGCATGTTACCTGTGGAATTCCCTTGCATGCATCAACAAACCATCGAAGTTGTTGTTTGTCACTTTCACTAGCAGGTGCAAGCTTAATGCGAGTTTCTGCAATGGAAGTATCCTAATATCAACATAGAAATTGGAAAAGCAGACTCACAAGCATAACATAAATAAATAAATAAGATTTGATTTTTATGGAGACTGTATCAGGCAAGACTACTATGGATTTGAGGCTGGAGAACGGAATTGGAATAATAATTTCTCAACTTCTACTAAACTTTAAATAGAGGATAAATGGTCTTATGTTATGCTCTTCTTGAATTCTCTAATTGTTAATATTCTTATCACAACTATTTATTCAATTTTATTATTTCAGTATAGGTTTGAACAATTTAACATTCACTATACTTACGCCTAAGTTTTCGAGGGCTACACCTCGCCTCTCGGGAGGTGTAAACACATCGTCTCCGCCTCCTGCCTCTTGACACTATGCATGAACATAAAATTAAATTATGATAAAGATACTATTATTATGTGACATAAAATCAAAGATCCCCAAAGGCAACTTTCAGAAATGAGAAATTACTGGTGGAGGTATCATGTACTATCACTGAAGGATCAGATTGGAGTAGATTTGATTCTTCCAAATTGGCTTTCCATAATGGGATAACTGCACGTGGCTGGGCAACCTGTTCATTCATCAAATGCACCATATAAGGCTATTGACAAAAGAGACCCATTAATTAAAGACAGAAGCAAAACATAATAATGAGAGACACATTATTGTATCGATCAGTGTAAACAGGCACTAGATATATTGCTTCACAATAGGCTAAATCCAAAGATTGTACAATAAGATGGTGAAGATATTAGCAAGACTCAAATTGGGTATCTTTTTCATAACCCAAAATTGCTTCAAAGTACCCACAATAAAAACTGAGAAAAGGGAACAGAGGAAAATGGTGATTCACAAACTTCTGAGAACATGTAGCTTCAAGTGGCTATTGATACAGAACCAGACTAATTGCAACTATAGATAGATATTGAAATAGCAAAACAGAGGAAGTGAACCAGAGTTGGATCCATGTGAGACCCTGGAGGGATAGCTACTGTACGAAACTAAAAGACAAGTGAAGATATGATCTGCTCAGGAGAAACCCGTAAAACGGAGGAATTTTGCAATATAAATTTAATAGCATTAGTAGAAGAACGAGAGGTAATATCGTAATAGCATATTCGAGAGCAAGGTTTGCGCCAAGGATTATCTTATGAGAATAATTTATCTGGTTTCAACCCCAAGGGGTTGGCCTAAGTGGTGAAGGCCTTGGTCTTGGGGTCTCATTACCTTCAAGGTCCAAGGTTCAACACCTCATGGGTGCAAACAATCCTTTGGGGCCACACCCCCTGGTGAAAAGCCAGCAATTTAACCAGTTTCGTGTAGGGAAACTTCCGAGGGTGCGGTGCACGGGACCGGGGTTTATATTCTGCAGGGGTGGGTCCAAAGGGCCCTACCTTGGAGAGGTTCCCCGACATAAAAAAATAATAATAATTTATCTGGTTTCATTTTTTTCAAAATTCTAATCCCAGGAATGTGGGGTGAAAAAAAACAAATAATTTGATCATGAAAACCATTGTATCGAGCTTGAAAATTAATTTGTAGTCTTGAAACAAAGCCTGAGCCCAACAGGTAACATTAACTGTGAAGAGAAAATAGAGGACCAACTAGATTTACAAGAGAAAAGTATGATCTAAAAGTGACAATTGTTTTTTGAAAAATTCTATTCATCATCCCCACACACCACACTTTTTTTCTTATTTTTATTTTTTTCTCTTACTAAATGTGTAGTATATGGATAATGAGTAAAGTAAAATAGTTCAATCAGTTTAAAAACAATAAAACCAAAAAATTAAAAAAAAAAAAGTGTGGTGTGTGGTATGTGGGTAAGTTGAGTAGCAAAGCTCATTTTAGGAGTTTTGAAGCATTAAGTTGAGTTAATTTAGCTTAAGAAATTATTTAGAAGCATCCCTCATAATAGTGCCTAAATTAATCATATGTGAATCAAATACTTGGGCAGAATAGTTAACAAAATTTATTATACCTGTAAACTAGGGTATATTGCAAGCTCCAGCTTAAAAGGCTTCATAGGTTTACGTGAACCACAGGGTAAAACGACAACCCAACTGCAAGATATACAATAATAACAGGCATGAGGGACTAACAGTTGTGAGAACACTATCCGATAAATAGTCCAGAAAAAAAGGGGTAAATAAAAAAAAAATGCATCAATGCAAGCCTATGACAAGTCACCATAAAATTAAAGAGGGTTTTGGGAGCGGGGCATAAAAAAAATGAATGGGTAAAAATCAACAAGAAATCCCATGAAACCTACACTTTTCTTGAGACTAACTGAGGTGCGAATACTTCAAGAAAACCTGGTCCATAAAGCTCTCGCAGCCAACCAGAGAATAAGCAAATATGACCCTACAGAGAGATGGAAAAATATATGCTTTGGGATTAAAAGAAGGAAGGGAAAATTCTTTCCAACACTAAATTTCTTATAATATACCTCAATGGCACGAACTACGTTACTGTGCCCCTTGGCCCTAGCAACATCGAGAGGAGTTTGGCAATCATCATTCATTAACAGCGCATTTGCTGAAAGTTTTGCAGAAATGATCCATTAGTGTACCAAAAATGGGAGGAAGCACCATATTTGCTGGTCTACCGTAAGATTTAAATACAATTTCAATAGCAAATCTTTGCTGATATGATGAAAGTACAGCCCACCTCCATGCAAAAGTAGTAACTTCACAGTATTTTCAAGGCCTCTTTTAGCTGCATGGTGTAAAGGAGTTCCAGCATGGCGTCCTACAACACATTAAAAAAATTGATGGATGATGTGAACCCAAGATGACTCGGCACACACGCACATGCATGGATCTGCAAATATATGATATCTATAATTAAAAAAAGCAAGCATGGGCTATTAAGCACTAAAGATGAGTTTTTCTATGATACCTTAAGCACTAATTTCTTCATTCAACAAATGTAGCAAGCATAAGTAATAAAATTGTATCAATTGAATTAAGAAAGACAGCACAGATCATAAATATTAAAAAGTAAAAATCTCAATACCAGGTCGATAAGCATTGATATTGGCGCCGATCTCTATCAAAGTTTTTGCAACATTATAAAGGTCCGGATTCAAACATGCTACAATCAAAGGGGTTTTCCCCTCTCTGTCAATCCACTGCACCATAAACCACCAGAATCAACACCAATCCCAACAATTACTCTCACCAATTACACATATTTTCCAAAACCATCGTCCGCTGAACTACCAAAGAAAAAGGGTAAACCAACAAAACTGTGATCGAATTTTTTTTGTTTTCACGGAATTACCTCGAGGCCTGCACCTTCTCTGCAGAGGGCTTTGATGCCCTCCGCGTTCCCATAATTGACTTGCTGGTAGAGCAGCTCTTCCTTGGATTGCTGGTGTCCCATTTTGAAACCAAGAGCGTGAGATCCCACGGGTTTTCAAGGAAAAAGTAAATATATTTTCCAGAAAAGTTGTGAACTTTTTCCTGGAAAATATACGGATCCAGAAGTATTGAGGAACACTCGAAAGCCTAATGGCTAATCAAGAGAGAAACCAGGATAACAAAAACATTTTGATAATCAAAGGCTAATAATGGAATAGCGATGGATAATAATAATTAAATATATTTATTTTGATAATTAATAATCTGGTTCGCATTTCTTAGCAAAGAAGGATGTTTGGGAAATGAAGGAGGAAATTTCTAAGTTCTTTCCCTAGAAAATTACGGTACGGCAATTCAGCCCGTTTGTTTGGATGAGATTAGAAGAGATGCGTTAAACAGTAATAAATAAAATAATATTACTATATTATTAAATTTTTAATATTAATTTTATATTAAAATTTGAAATAATTAAATTATTTATTATTATTTTATATAAAAATTTAAAAAAATTATAATAATTAAATAAAATAAAATTATTTAATATCCAATCGGCGATATTTTATCGCTCCTTGTACGATAGTACCATTATAGCAACGAACTTACTATTCTTAAGTTATAATTGTATAGCTTATAACCTTGTAGTTTATGTAATAAATTTTATTATTAAAAAATTATTTATTATTAAGTACTTATATATTTAATTTTTTTTAAAATCATATTATATTATATTTGTTTAAAAATAAATTAAAAAATACTTTTTGAAGTAAAAATAAAGATTATTTAATCTTTTAAAAATTATGATCATATCTTTAAAATTTAAAAGTTATAATTATTTAAAAAAAACTTTAAAAATTTAATGATATTATTATTATTTAGAGTGATGCTACTCTCATCTCACGCTATACATATTCTATATTCTAATTTTATTATTATTGAACTAATTGAATTGTTCTATTCATAATTCATATACCACATATTTGTTATGGAAAAAAATAAAATAAAAGAGGTGTGGTATGTGGTATATAAGATGCTAAGTAGAATTATTCTATTATTTGAAATTGCGATGGCAAATGTAACTTATAACTTAAGTAATAAGTTTTACTATTAAAAAATTATTTACTATTTAGTAACCATGTGTTTAAAATACTTTCAAATATAACTGAAAACAGACGTGGTTGGTGTGGCTTCGATGCAAAATAGACCCAGCATCGATGAGTTTTGAAGAGGCTTAGAACTGTCCGAACTTGCTAATTGGGGTAGAAAAAACCGGTAGGCTCAATCTCAACCTGAATCGGTGCGGCTTATTGGTCTATCATCGGCATCTTTGTGAAGGAGGAGGGGAACGATGGATTGTGCCCGGAGAAGAAGAAGAAGAAAGGGGGTTATTACTCTTAGGATAAAACAGTGCCATTTCATCTAAATTTTCTTTTCTAAAACTTATAACTAAAACGATGTCATCTTACTTACTTACTTGAAAGGGTGTCGTTTTATATACTTATAATATAATATATAATCACCAGTTTAATGGTTTGGGCTTAGTTCATATCAAAATCGAACCAAGTGGCGTCAATTTCCTCATTATTATTTGACTGCCGACCGATTCTCTACCGGTTCCGAACTTCGGTGGTCTGTCTACATCGGCTACAGCTGGTCCTGTCAATTTTGTAGAGTCATACTTTCAAACATGTTATATTTGTTTAGAAATAAATTTTTTAAAAAAAAGTGATTTCTAATGTAGAGAAGAAATCATTTGATTTTTTAAAGATTATGATCATATTTTTTAAACTTTAAAAGTTATAATTATTTTAAAATTGTAATTATTTTAAATTTATATGAATATTTTTATCTATTAACTTTTTTTTTAAATTCGAATTGCGTTCAAAAGTACTTTCTAGAAGACGATTATTTGATTTTTTTACAATTATGACTATATTATTGAAAGTTTAAAAGTTATAATTATCTTAAAGTTATATTGGTATTTTCACCAATTAACAGTCTTTTTAAAATTCGAATTATGTTCCGAATTATTGATAAAAAAAAATGTTCGAGAAAAATGATATTTTTCTTCAAATATATTTTTTAACTTATTTGATATTAAAATAATATTAAAAATATTTTAATATGTACTGTCAAAACAATCTTATTTTTTCATTAAAGAGTTTTTAAAAACTATTTAAATATTTTTTTAAGAGTAAAATCCCGGCCTTTATTATTTTCGACATTGAATAACGCGGTGACACGTCAGATCTCGGTTGGCAGATCTACTGTATGTTATTGAGTGGGACACGCATGACAATTTCTCTTCAGTGCATCTATATATTTTGTTAATTTTCTCCTGTGTGTTCTTTTTCCCCTTTTTTCCAATGATGTCAATACTTGCATGAATTCTTTTTCTCCTTTTTCTTTCGCCATCCCTACGTTGGTGAAAAATATATGGGACCAGTAGTACTTCAACATTGGCATAGATAATATTATCTACAGATACAAACAATTGATACCGATGAACATGAACGGGGCATGCAAAGCAAAATAGCTTGATGCTTAAACACTCTTGAGAAATCCATCACACCATCTTTAGCAGTCAACATTCAAGATGTTCTTGATAATTAAATGGTGATATTTTAATAAGAAGTAGGCATGGAAAGCTCGAAAGATCAGATTTTAAATGTGAAAGATGGCTTAACTGCATTGAACACTCGGGGAATGTACAACTCATTTGGCAAATGAGAGCTACTACTGATTTTTTAACGTTGTCATCTGGGAAAATTATAAGCATAGTACACTTTCCAACACCAGAGAATGAAACATCACAAACAAGGCTTTGCAATAACCTGGAAAGTTCATTTTCTCTTCTGTACAACAGTGAAGGTTAAGTGCCAGGTGCCAAAAATGGTATATTGGAAGGAAAATTAAGAACAAAACGAATGAAAGAATTACAAGTAAGCTGTACCATTCTTCTCAAATTAAGTCCTCCCTAAGTTGTTCAGAACACGAATATGTTTACACCTAATGGATACTTAATGCTGCTATTCTAAGGCAGTTCACGTACATCGTAGAAGATTTAGTTATAAATCTAATTAGTTTGGGAAGATTCTGATGCCTCGTTATTTTCCTGATCAGCAGGTACTGGAGTGCTAGATGATCCTTCATCATCAGCAGGTGCTGGAGTGCTTGATGATCCTTCATCATCAGGTGCTGGAGTGCTAGATGATCCCGTTAAAGTAGGGCTTGCTGTTGGACTGTATCTCCTAACTACTCTATCTTTGTTTTTACTCCACCATTCCTCTGCCTGGTGCTCGTTAAACCTTCGTTTACTGAAAAAAGGTTTGGATGCAGATGCATGAGGCCACGAAGATTGAATTTATTAGATACATTATATTATCATCAACAATTTCTTCAGAGGATGGAAACACACAGATAGACAAATATGAGCAATAGGTATATCAAAGGAGCTATATCTGATTTGGACATATATCAAACACCATCACTTTATACAAGTTTATATAGAAGCATAATACAGGCAAACACGTCCATATAGCAAAAAAAATGTTGAAGATAATTTGTAGTTTTGGGTTTCTAGCTTACATGGTGGAGGCACACCCACATACATACTGTGATGGGCTTCAATGCAAGTAATGAAACACTTGAGAACCAAAATGCATAGATATATGTGGAAATGAGCTAGGCATGTGGGAGATCACACTGTACAAAAAGTGAATTATTGATATTTTTTGTTGGGTCAAGTATTTACTTGAGTACCTGAATCTCACTCGCTTAAAAATTTTAGTACCATCTCGAAGTAGAATGACTGTAACATAAACACCGGGTTCAAATTGTTCAATAACTTCTTTTTCTTCATTCCTCATTGTTGATGATCCAGGCAATCTTGAGCCAGTTTCTGAGCTTGGTTGAGATAGAGGACCTTTTGTGTCAGAAACAGATGGTCTATTACTCTCCTGAAGAATATTTCTCCCATCCTCCACAACTCTTGCAATATTTGCATGGCCTTGAGTCATTTTATCTCGCATCTTAGAAGACTCATTGAGAGAGGATGTTATATGAGATGTGTATTGTTGGTCAGACTCTAAGTCTTCAGGCAGAGACGAAGATATATCAGATGTTTCAGTTGTGTTTAAAAAATCTTCAACTTGAGAATGCATGTCTTTAAAGGTTTCACTGTCAGAAACCTCTGGAGGCACCTTCTCTATCACTTCCTTCAACTGAAATAAAAAAGTTCAGCAAGAACAGTCTAATTAGCATGATTAACTAATGATTAAACCAATATAATGAAAGGGGAAAATACAATTACCATTCCATTCATGTTGCAAAATCCGAGAACCATGCAATTGAATTGTAGTTTCGTTTCCCCAACAATGATTCAATTGCATGCTACTCAGATTTTGCAATATGAATGGAATGATCTAATCTAATCCTATTATTTATAAAGAAAAGATATATATTTTTATAAGGACAATTTTATTAAAACGAATGAAGTAGGAATTTGTATTCAGCAATTAAAATACCTGTTCTGCAACAGACTTGACAAGTTCCCTTGCTACTGTATACTTGGAAGATTCCTCTTTAGCTAATGAAGCAGCTTGTCTAGCATTTCTATGTAAATTCTTAAGCTCCACATCTTGTGCATCGCACTTTTGCTTCAAATATCTAACCTGAAGTGAAGGAGAGGAGAAAAGGAATGAAATTATACCTGTGGGACAGCCTCACAGTTTAAATCCCAAACCAATAAAGTAACAGGATGAAGAGAAGAATGTTATATTTACAAAAGGTACATAAACCTTACATCGTTTTGCAACTTCAAGACTTCTTGATTCAATAGTTCATTTGTCTTCCTGAGACCATCAATAAGACTCCTAGAGAATGGGGGAGTGCCAGAGCGTGGAGGGCTTGGTTTCCTCAAGTATGGTGAAGCAGGTCTTGAGTTCATGTGGAGATGAGGCGGCGATGGCCTTACAGGCTTCAAAGCATTTTGAAGAGCACTGAATGAACTTGGAAATGCAATATCTTTCAGTTGTAACAGTGATGGAACTTGAGAAGCCCGCACTATAGAAGGAGAATCAGATCTAGTCCCAGGATTTCTGGACTTGATCTCAAGGTATTTGACTGGTTCTGTAGTGGGAGACAGCAAAACCCTTGACGACCTTGCCTCTACCCTATCTAATCTTTCCCTGGAATCTATTGAACGGCGAGGAACTGTAGTTTTTCTATTTGTGTGAGCAGTGTAGCCAACGTCAGCAGTTTTAAGTTTTGCATAGCAAGCATCACATACACGATGGGGTTTGCCAGGAGTTGGAGCCAATGCTGCTTTCAATGCCTTTCTTGAACTACAAGCATGGCAATGCACCAGTCCACAATTATAACAATTGTGCCTCTTTCTGGTAAAACCAAATGCTTGCCGACAACCAGAGCAAACGGATTGGTCTGCTCCAGAGACCCATTTATGGATGCATATACTTGAAGTAAAGTTTGAGCCACAATATATATTCTTTACATGCCTATCTTTTAAGGCTTCAACTAGTGTTGGATATTTCCGGTCTTCTGTGTTCCCATGTCCCAATCTTCCATTGGCACCTCTCCCCCAAGTGTATACTTCACTTCTAGATGTAAGGACGGCAACATGATTTGCCCCACAAGATATTTCTTCAACAAATTCACCAACCAATTTATCTTGTACCAAGCAAGGTACCCTTCCATCAGAGGTTGGATTGCCGAGCTGACCGTATGCAGTGGCACCCATGGTAAACACATGACCTGATGTAGTGAGGCCAACAGTCAGTGTATGTCCACAAGCAAGCTGGTGGAAGTTATAATCAATAAGTGAAGAGACACAGGTGGGAAGAAGATAAGTGTCCTTGCTTCCATGGCCCAAACGGTGTTTGTCACCATCACCCCACGTGAACAACTTTTTAGACGAAACATTGGCACCAGTCTGGCCGATAACCTCTACAATGGCTGCAGTATGCCATACTCCACAAGCAATCTTAATAGTCTTCAGTCCACTCAATGATTGTACCTCCTTGGGATAGGAAACACTCTCGCGATTTCCATGTCCCAAAACACCATATGTTCCATCACCAAATGTGAACAATTTTCCATTGGAAGTTGCCAATGCTGAATGCCATGTGCCACATGCAACAGATAAAACCTGAAGTCCTTCTAACGGACCAGTAACCCTTTTAGGTATCCAATGGCTAACATCTGTTCCATGACCAAGAAGTCCAGCATTATGGGTACCATCACCCCAGGTAAACAAATCACCAGATGTAGATACAGCACAAGTATGATAATCTCCACATGAAACAAAATCTACATTAGTAACTGCTAGAAACTCAACAAGATGGGGGCGGCTAAAGTCTTTATCAATCCCATGACCAAGCCTACCTCCGGATTCCTCTCCCCAGGTAAAAACCTCACCTTGCCTTGTTACAAGAGCAACATGTCGCACACCACAAGCAATCTGGTGAACATCAAGAACAACATTAGACTCCAAGGGCTTAGGAGTAAGGACATCAGTTTGTGTGGGAACTTGACTCATAGAACTATCATGTGAAATCCCATCGCTCAATACCTCCCCCCATACATAAATATCTCCCAATGATTCTATGTCATCTGGTCCAGATCCTCCACTAGAACAACTAGGATTGCTGGAAACACTAAAACGAACACCATCTCCAGAACTTGTTCTCATTTGCATATTGGCACGCACTGAATCCACATCTGAGCTTGCCAAGTTCAATGAAGATTCACAAGAATTCCAAACACAAGATGCCCTGCCTTGAGCAATACTTGAAGTGAAATCTAGTGTTGCACCAAAAGGACAGCCGTTCTGAATAAAGTCACCACTTTTATCTAGCTAAATAGGAAAAAAAAAAAAAAAACTAAATTAGATGTTCTGAAAAAACTTCTCCACAAACAAGTGTTCAAAAGTAGTTCGGCCAACAATGTGTTGTTACATTCTTCACGTTCGTATCATGATGGCTCCATAAAATGCATGTATAGTGCAAAAGATGTCATAGAAAACCTAATACGTCAATCAGCATCTAATATCAGTTAAGTTGGCCTGGAGTACTAGATTAAAGCCAATTTCAAACTAAGTTTCAAAGGAGCAATATGTTGTGATAAAACAAAGGAGAAAGCTCTCGTAAATAAAAATCTAAACCTCCACAGGTCAGTACAGTGGTAGAAAAGCATGAATATTAGTAGCCATTGGAAAAAAGCATTTTATATTTTTTTAATTGATTTATATGTATTTTCATGTTAGAAAATATTGTTTTAGTTTATTTGATGGACGCAATTCCATAATATCTTGACGATGGTTGATAAATTTTTTCTCTTCTGGGGATATATAATCTAGGAGTTGGTTTAACATATCATTGAAATGTAACACACAATGCAGTTTCTTGCCAACCAGAACATTGAACTGGAAAAAAATAAAATAAAATTCTGGAAAATTATCAACCAGATTGCTTTTTAGCAGCTGATTCCTGGATATCATCATACCACTTAAAATGGACACAAGGTTTAATATGAATATGACCTCCCAACAAGGCAACAAATTAGTTTCAACCAGAATAATAATTATTTAATGTCCAAGATTATTAAAAGTGTTGGAACACAATTTTCAACTTTCAACCACAAGGTAAAGGAAATCTTACAAAGTATATATTGTAGTTAAAAATAACTCCCTCATTGGTGGATTTGTGCTAAATGGTAACTCACATCCTTCAAAGTATATATAAAAAAATAACTCCCGCATAGGTGTGGATTTGTGTTAATGGGGACTCACATCCGAAAGATCACTTCTAGTCCTTCTACTACGCTGTTGTCCAGTAGAAATCAATGCCTTAAGGCCTGCAAACCATACCTCTGCCTCAGCTTTGTCTTTGCAGATCTATAAATATGAAAAGTCAAGGATCTGGAGATGAACTTTTCATCAAGCTGACATAAAACAAACCAAAATGATTAATTGATCTTTACTAACCAGATCAAGTGATCGTTCCCCGTTATTATATAGAAGGGAAAATGACAAGTAATCCTTTTCAGGACGCAAATATCGTCTAAAAACAGCCTGTAAAAAGTTGCAAATAGAAGTTAGTTCATGCCAGCTTTGGGAAACAAAATTCATGACCTATTTCGAAAGAGATCGGTTCAGTGATACGACTATATCATCAATTAAATGCGAATAGAAGTCTTTAACTCACAGTTCTCTGTCCAGGGATAATCCGTGAGACTGAAGATAATTTCAGATTCCTTTCTTCTCCATTTGAGTACCAGACCAGTGTTGTTTCATCCTGTTGATACAACAAAATGTAAAGTCATTCATACACAGTATACTTGAGAGTTATGTCATGACTATCCATACTGGAGAAGATGAAGCTGGTACATAGAGATCACAACACGCCTCACATTATGACAATCCAAATTATGTAAGTCTACTTTGCTATGCATACACATAGCAACTAACAAACGTGACACATTACCAAGAGTTACAGCAGGCACAAATTCCACTAAAGTCATACTGAGTCAACATCCTTCTTGCCAATGCATAACATACTCTCAGCTCCTCTTTAAAAGGTCATCTCTTTGACAACAATCTGATCATTTCTACTTCTTTCCCCATCTGAGAGTAGCTGGCCCATATATGCATGGTGTATCATGTCTAGAATGAAGAATTTTAAAAACACGAAAACAGTATTTGCTCTCATAGAAATTAACTCACCGTAGAAATTCTGAATGGGCAGAGCTTAGGCTTCCCTTTCCGACTATACTTTATTAATTGAGTACCTTTTTTCAAAGCAATGAGCGCCTTCAAAAGAGGTAAAAAAAAAAATTAAAATAAATAAATGTTAAGAGCACTCAGACATGCCAAGCTTTATTAACTTGTAACTACCTGAAATCACGTGTGTTAACAGCTCTGTGTTAGTGAAACAGTAGGCTGGCATTCCATTGTAACATCAATTAACTTTTTCATTGCAACATAAAAAATGCTCAAAAGTATTACAAAGTGATAATTGAAGTGACCACATAATAAGGCATCCTATAAAAAATTCGACCAGTTAATTAATAGCATTCTATTGTTAGCTTTTGATAATCCCATACAGAAATGACAAAAGTTAATTTCCATATGGTAGCTTTCCCATATTATTTTCGTGTAGCTTTTATGTATGAACTGTTAACGTTTTGGTATGATTAAAAATCCAAGCAGGTTTCTTACTTGCATTTTTCATCGATGGTTCTATAGCCACAGCTATAATTACTTTTATCTCCCATTAATCGCAATTCTAAGCTTTATCACAGCCAATGTTATATTACAATTAGGAAAGGAACAATTTTATACATATTTTTGGCCTATATATGCAACACATAAAGTCTAGGTTCTTATTCCTTTGACATGAACAATTAACTTTAGAAAATATCACTTCAGAGAAATGATATACACTAATGACTTCTAAAAAAAAAAAAAGATGAATATTGATGAAGCGATGGCACACCCTGTGCACAAAATGAACGGAGACTTAAATTTGCATTAGTAATAGTCTTCACATATGAAGTCTATCAAGATTTTGCAAGAGTTATTTACAAAGTTTATCGTTGTTCAAACAATTAATCTTAAAATCAGGGTTTCATTATATCTTATATTTAATATATTTGTGCTTAATGTGGCAGATGATACCATTGTGCTTAATGTGGTGCCTATGGTCGGAAAGGAATGATAGGTGTTTTAACAACAAGGAGCGGGTAGTGGGGGATATCTGGAATTTTTTTGTATTCTCTATTTTCCAATGGTTTTCTGCTATTGTATTGAAGGGTGGGAATGTTCATGAGTTTTTATCTGCTTTTCAGCTCACTAGAATGTAACTAGGTGTCTCACTTTGTATACTTCCTGTGTACTTGGGCACTGCCTTATTTCTTTCTAATCAATAAAGATTATTACTTATAAAAAAAAGACATATAATATTTATGTTTAATACGCATAATACTTATGTTTAACACGTTTAATACTTATGTTTAACAAGTTTAATACTTATGTTTAATAAATTTTATACGTACAATACATGTAATACTTATGTGCTATACTTATAATAATCAATTTTTTGTATTCTCTATTTTCCAATGGTTTTCTGCTATTGTATTGAAGGGTGGGAATGTTCATGAGTTTTTATCTGCTTTTCAGCTCACTAGAATGTAACTAGGTGTCTCACTTTGTATACTTCCTGTGTACTTGGGCACTGCCTTATTTCTTTCTAATCAATAAAGATTATTACTTATAAAAAAAAGACATATAATATTTATGTTTAATACGCATAATACTTATGTTTAACACGTTTAATACTTATGTTTAACAAGTTTAATACTTATGTTTAATAAATTTTATACGTACAATACATGTAATACTTATGTGCTATACTTATAATAATCAATACGTTTAATATAGCTATGCTTATACATACGTATTAATACGTTTAATACCTATGTTTTATAATTATGCTTAATATTTATGTTTAATACGTATAAGGATGATATTTTATACTTATTTTTAATACATATAATACTTATGTTTAATAAATTTAATACTTATGTTTAATACTTGGACAATACTAGGATGACTCTCAAATGTGCCCGCTAAATATGCCCCTAGTGTAATTGCACTTTTTTTTTTTCTTTTTCTTTCAAACATTTAAAAAAAAATACATAAATTCGCTAGTAATCATTTCCTTAACTATTAAGAAAAAAATAATTAAAAATAAAATAAAATACACGAGGGGGCATATTTGGTGGGCGCATTTTATACCTACACAGAATAGTTATGTTTATACTTATGTTTAAAATTTATGTTTAATACTTTTAATACTTGTGTTTATTAATACGTTTTAATACTTGTATTTAATATATTTTAATATGTATAATACTTATATTCAATATGTGTAATACGTTTTAATACTTGTGTTTAATACTTATATTTAATACATTTAAGACGTATAATTAATACTTGTGTTTAATACGTTTTATACGTATAATACTACCAAATGAAAGGAAATATAAATAATAACTATTTTCATTGGCATAATTTATATTATCACTACTTTACCATCCAATTTTCAGAAATTACGTTTTCATTTTCTTTTTTAGTATTTTTTAAATTTTATTTTGGCATATATTGTAAAAAGTATGGATCTTTAACTTTGATCTGGGTATACCTTGGTGTTCATTTAAGAACCCTTTGAGAACATAATTATACAAATACACTGGAAAAATCCTCCTTAAGAGTATGTTTTAATGCTAATAAAACCTATGACATAAAGGACCTAATAAACTACAATGACAAGTTATATGAATGCATTGTTATTTAACAATACAATGATACATTAGATTGAAGAACATAACTAATCCCTCAATTCCATCTAAACTAAACAGAAAATTCGAAGGAAAAAAGAAAATTAAGGCCGAGTGAAGGGAAACTGACTTGCTCAATGTCTCGCTCATGTTTCCCATGACTAGCAGGATCTGCCATTCCATCTGAAAAGACAATAAGGAAAGCGAGGAGGACGAAGCTCAACCGAAAATTGCATCCGGAGGTAATGCGGCGGCGACTTGCGTGCCCCAGTCTTCATAGATGCATATGCTTTCTTCTTTTATGTTGGCCTCTCATCAAAATCACTCTCTACACTCAAAATCAAGATTGCAAAACGAAGAGCAATGAAAGGGACAAACAAAATCACCCCGAGAAACTCAAATCTCAAAGATCACGGCGTGTATTCTTGATCCGCAAAACATCGATCGATGAGCCAGATAACAGACTTCATAGAACCTGAGTCATGTATGATATATCAGGAACTTGGTTTACGATTTCACAGTGTTTGACCGAATTGGACATGCAAAAGGATCATGAACCCCAACCCAATGCAGATAGATCGGAGATCGGAGAGAGAGAGAGAGAGAGAGAGAGAGAGGAGAGAGGCGAAATGAGAGGGAGGTAAGCGGTCAGATTGTGGATAGAGGTTTGCAGCTTGAAAAACACTTGGGACGAGATATTGGCGCGCATCTTTAACTGCTTCCACATCACCAACTTTGCCGTTTAAGCTATACTCTTTTCTTTTTAATTAGGTTCCTAGAAGTACGAAAATAATATTATAAAAACATATTGCATATCTGCAATCATAGATGGCCTATTAAGTTTAAATAAATTATTATTTACTTCACTCCCGTAAGACGAGGTAACATTATGCATTAACTGTTGATTTTTTTTTTTTTTTTAAAAATAATCCTTGATAAAAAGAACGAGATAAAAGTATAGTATATATTGTTACTCATACTTATAGTTAAAATTCATACTAAATTATTGATTCTTAAATTGGGAGAATTTATAAAGGGCTTTGCTACATACAGTCGCCACATGTAGTCAGCGTGCAGTCGGCTGCACGGAATGAATAAAAAAAATTATAAAAAATTTTTTTATATTCAAGGGGACCTACATGAATTATAAAAAATTATAAAAATAATTTTTTTTTTCATGTAGGTCCCGTATTAATTTTTTTTTTACAGCCGACTGTACGCCGACTGCATCTGCCGACTGCAAAAAGTATTTCTCATTTATAAATAATACAAACACAACTATTATTAGGGTGCACAAAAACTGATCAGAATTGGCCAGAATCGATACGAACGCTTTGTCGGAGTACGAAACGGGTTGAAATTGACAGAGAATCGGTCGGCTGACAATCCAAATACGTTAAAACCGACGTTGATTAGTTTGATTCTTGTTTGAACCTGGTTCGAATCGTCGAACCATTTGATTATAAATATTTTTATATATATCTTAGATAAAACGACAATATTTCTCTTTGTTATTTTATACGTATTGTTTTGAAAAAGAAAAAGAAAAAAAATGAAACGATACCTTTTGATTTAATATAACAAACAACGTGGTTTCAATTTAAGATTTAATACTCTCATTCATTTTTTATTATTATTCCGATTCTCACTCTCTCTTTTCTAATAGGTGGCGGCGCATCTCTCTCTCTCTCTCTTCTCGCCGTCTACGACACATCTCTCTTTCATCATAACACCAAACCATCTCCCTTATCACGCCAACTCATTTATGAGTTTCAAATCATTTGACGATTTGTGATGCTGAAATAGTCGACTTTCCGTCTCATCACGACGACGAAAGGAAGCCAACAACTGATTGAGATCACATCAATACAGATGTCGCTGACTTTCTCTCCCTTTACTAGCCGATTTCGACTTATATTATCCATGTATATAAGTTGTTTGGTTTTCACTCTAACTGTTGAAAATTTAGACCTCCCAAATTCACCCTCATAGATCTACCCTTTGTAGGAATAATAAGAAAAATAGAGAAATAATAACAACATAAGAAATTTACGTGGAAACTCTAAAATAGTAGAAAAAAACCACCAGACTAAAAAAAGAAAATTTACTATGTAAAAAATTGTTACAATCACACAATTTTTCTCCTCACTCCAAACATACCCACAAAGTTCCTCACTAGTAAAACTTTAATTTTACACCTCTTTCCCTTTTACAAAAAGGTCAATAGAGGAATTTAACTAAAGTCAAAAGTTACTAGATAAATTTTCAACTGGTACACTTAAACTTATTTATAACTTGGCCTAATGCTTACCTATTTATATCCCACTGGTGTGTGACTAAAAAAGAAGCAATTAGTCAACAATCTTCACCTTGCGATTTTGACTGGTCCCACAGTCAAGCTCTACCTCAATGAAGATTTTCATAACTTATGCTATCATGCTTCACCATAAAAGTATACACATTCAAAATAAACCAATTCAAAACATTTCACTTCAGCCCATGTCGAAAAAGAATTTTGCTGAAAGTTATGGTGTAACTTCCACATTTGGCTTTCCTGGAAGTTCATCAGCCATCGACATGAATTTTTACTACACCCTGCATCAATGCCAAACCAATGCATGTGTGCAAACTTGTGAACTAACATTAACACATCCTCGATCATGACAATTTTGGAAATTAGCGGCATGCCATAAGGATGTACATGTCTCTTTTTAAAGATCAAAATCTTCCATGGAGAGAGACACAACATTAGCATCATTTTCAATATCTCCATTTACTGACTTGGATCCACTTGCCGAACCTGCTTCATCTCTTGGACAATTTTTCTTGATGTGCCCATATTGTCTACACTTCCAGCAAACTACTTTCTTCTTCATGAAATTCTTCATTTTCTCATTTCCAGTTGTTACCATTACTAAGTTCTCAAGTGGAACATTACTTCCACTATTTAGTATTCTCTCTTCAGAAAAGATTTTACTGGTAACTTCTGAAAAAATTAGTTTCTCATTCCTATGTATCAAAATAGGCTTCATGTGCTCATAGGAAGGTGTAAGAGACCAGATAAGTCTCAAGGTTTGATCATCATCATCAATTTTAATTCCAATAGCTTATAGCTCAGCGACAATGCCATTGAGAACGTTTAAATGATCTGAAATAGTTGTACCTTCACTCATCCGTAGTTTATGAAACTGCTCATTCAGGTACACACGATTTGAGATGCCTTTCGTTTGATACAACTTTTCAAGTTTTTCCCAGAATTCCTTTGTCGTAGATATTCCATGTATATTTGCAAGAATATTTTTGGCAAGACACAGACGTATCGCACTTGCTGTTTTCAAATCCAGATCCTTCCAATTTTCATCGCTCATTTTAGATCTGCTCCTTTTACCAGTCACACTAGTACCAGTGTTGACTTCAGGTGTTGGTATGCTCTTCAATGCCTTGTGTAATTCTGATTGAATCAAGACATCATTGACTTGTACTCACCACAAGCCAAAATTGATTCTCCTATCAAATTTATCCATCTCAAATCTGACAACATTTGAAGGCATACTTCTTGACATTGCTTTGATAAATTTACTGTAGAAATGAATAGTACATCATTAAGTCAGTTCCCAGTCAAGATTGAAGGGTCACAATGGACATACTTAAAATTTCCAATATCATAAATAGAACCTCCTTAGACTGTACGTATCCACACTACCACACCAAAACTCCACCCCACAAAAAGAATCTAGTGGCTTTGATACCAATTGTTGAAAATTTGGACATCCCAAATTCATCCCCCTAGGATCTACCTTTTGTAGGAATAATAAGAAAAATAGAGAAATAATAAAAATACAAGAAATTTACGTAGAAATTTCAAAACAGAATAAAAAACTATCAAACCCAGAGAAGAAAATTTACTATGTAAAAAATTGTTACAATCATACAATTTTTCTCCTCACCCCAAACACACCCACAAAGTTTCCTTACTAGTAAAACTTTAATTTTACACCTCTTATCCTTTTTCAAAAAGGTCAATAGAGAAATTTAACTAAAATCAAAAGTTACTAAATAAGCTTTCAACTGGTGCATTTAAACTAAGAGGCTAAGCCTCTTATTTATAACTTGGCCTAATGCTTACCTATTTACATGCCACTGGTGTGGGACTAAAAAAGAAGCAATTAGTCAACACTAACTATTATAGCTTCAACACAATTCCTCAAGAAAATGTTATTATTATTAAAGTTCAAACAAAGTTAAAATAATGTGATCAATAAAAATCTTAGAAAATTCCAGCCTTTTTACCTATAAATTGGGTTATTTCTTTGTAATATTTTGAAGTTTGATTTCAAGAACTTGAAGTTCTACAAGTGCCGCTTCCTCCTCAGTTGCCAAGTCATCCTCCTTTCCCGGACTCTCCATCCCTTCCTCTTCCTCCTCTTTATCCTCCACCACCAGTAGCAGTTTACGAACTTGCCCCTCGACGTCCCCACTAGGTCTAGACCAATTTTAGAAGAAATAGTAAACCGAGATTGCTAGTGGGGGGGCCAAGAGAACCAACAGCATGACCACTAATACTTAAGAGAAGACGTTGCTGGGGCTAGGTATGAAGTTGTAGGCTAAGAGGTAGACCAAGACCACTACGGCCAATGCATTGAAGACCCAAAAGTAGCGGGACTCCTCCTGTTCCTCGGCGAATGTCGTCTTGGGAGGGGACTTGTAGAGGAAGAAGGCAGCAATGATGCAGACTCCTAAAGGGATAATGGCGAGCATGAACAGAAAGGAGGGTTGTACATAGGTCGATGAATATGGCGGTGCTCAGCCCCACATAGCCTTTGAGTATGCTTGAGACCAGGCCTCGGTTCGTGTGGAAGGTTCTTATGCAGGTCAGTAGCACTGCAGTGTTCATCCATGTCGTGTTGTTGCCTCCTATGCACAAGGATATGCACATCTATCGTTGTGTAAAAACACTTGGTTTTCAAGGAGCATTGCGTCGAGAAGAAAGTGAGGTTTCGCTAAGCACCATTTCACTTGCCTAGAGGAAACATACCATTTGATCAACAATTTTGTTTCCCGCACTTCATTTTTTTCCCCTCCCGCTTTAATGCTCTGCGCGCCATTTCATTTAGCAGCCAGCTGGGTTTCGTGCACATGGGTGTGCGTGAAATTGTCTGCATTTAGCATTTTTCTTTCTCAAAATATGAGTAGCTCATAATAGAATCTTGACATGTCACTCTTCCAATGGAGGTGTAAAACTCTCAAAGACACCACATCCCCGTCTAAAGATTTTCTTTTATTAAAAAGAAGGAAAAAATCTAATTACAAGCACAACTGCGCACTAATATGTGTACCAATTTAATATGATTGGTCAAAAAATAAATTTTATTGAAAACATTGTTAATTTAAACTTTAAATATAAAGAAATCAGTATTGATACGCATATTAGTACACAACTTTATTTGTACGTAACAAAATTCAAAAAGAAGACAGACTTGGGTTCCTTGCTTATGGTCCTGGGGCACCCCTTCCCGTCTTAATCTAAGGGTGCCTCCTAGTTTTGCTCCAGTGGAGCCATGGCCCATCCCAGCACTTCCGGGTCTGTTCCTATTTCTAGGAACAATGATTTTGCAAAAAAAAAATTATGATGAAGTTCATGTTTTACAAATTACAATGGCTGATTTCATGAATTATTAAAGGAGATGAAATAATAGTTTTATGATCGTGTAAACCAGTCAAAAAATACAGAACATGGAGGGTTATGATCAAGTAAATAAGAAAATGATACACTGACTCTCAAAGGATGGCAGGATCTTTGTATCTCTTAAAAAGATTTTCAATATCTGCCATCACTTCTGGTGGCAAAGGCCGCTCAGTTATTAGAAAAGCATCAATGTCTTCCTTTAGCTGTTCGACAGAGGTTGCACCAATGATTGAGCTGGTGACGAATGGTCGATCTCGCACAAAACCAAGAGCGAGCTGGACTGCAGTTAGTCCATGCTTCTTGGCCAACTCTAGATATTCTATCGTTGCTTCCTGTAATTGAGATGTGATATCAACACTAGCATTCAGCTGGCTGTTACTATTACGATGGGTCTAAAGTTGATGGTTAAAAAACAAACAAAATGAGGGCAACAACTTCCAAAAACTCCAGCTTCTAATTGAGCCGTTTGCTTTAGGTCATTTTCAGTAGTTAGAGATTAGAAACCTAATGTGATGCAATGCAACTGCATGTTATATGACACATTGAAGAGATATCACCAAATTAATTTGTTTACTTCACACTATTGAACAACATCGTGAGCTTTTTTTTTTTTAACTGATGAGGAACTCTGGAGATTGTGTAAATGCAGCATTTTTTTATTAGGTTAAAACCCAGAACTCGTCTATTGTGTCCATATCACACGGATCAGGTAAATCATCAACTTTTCATTAACAGGAAGCGGCCCCTATAGCTTTTTGGCACATAAGGTTCAAACTTAGATTTGGGGGAGTATACCATCAAGATCAACGCCCTTAAAATTTGAGCCAACTCTAGGAAATTCATGACTGATTTTTCACAATAAAAAAGTACATTTGACTTCCTGTCACTGCTTTGGTGTGAACTTGAATTTATGTGCATATTACTATTATCTACATGATATTTATCACTACCAAATGCCACGATAGAATGATTACCGTACCCTGGCAACAGATTTGTTATATCTTTCCATGTAGCCGGGGAAGAGGTTCAGCCTTCCTTTTCGTGCAGGTTCAGAATTGCTATCTATATATTTACCGGTCAGTGATCCAGCACCCAATGGAGAATAAGCCAGTAAACCAATATTGCAATTGTTTGGGTGGCACACTTCTACAAGATCAACTGCAAAGAATCAAGTGGACAGACAAACTCCACAGTAAGAGGCTGACATAACCAAGTCTGGAGAGAAATGAACTACATTTTACAAATGAACATATAAAATCTCCACTATACAATGAGTTATTTCCTCCTTAACCTTGCCTAAAGTTTCTAACTGGTTACCTATTTCTTAGAGTGTGGTAAAGGTTATTGTCCCTTTCACTCAATATTTTGAGCTAATATCAGTCCTTTAAAATAGATAATGCAATTTGGATTAAAGTAAGATGAAGTAAAACCAGCATGAATTATCAGTTGATAATAATTTGTTTTGGCCAAAAAAAAAAAAAAAAAAAAGAACTAAAACTATCAGCTTTGCTTGAAATATATTTGAATGAGACAACTGTGTGATCATAATGTCTAAACTTTAGCGGATAGCCTCACCTCATTTGTAGCACTGAGTAACATGGTAAGTTTCTCCTCTAGTTCAATTGCCTAAACATGTGCTTGGTTTGCATGCTTTAGATTGTGCAGGTGATCCTAGCTTTCGGCATTGACTCTAGTTCTTTATTCCTTTACGGATCCTTTCTATTATTAATTTTCTCCTTTCATTTTCTTTAGGAGCTTGGTTTTGGGATTTTATTTGTAACCCCATGCTCCCTTTGTATACAGTATTCCTCCACCATAAGTGAGGAGTAAAAAAAAATTGGGAACGGTCCTCTTCCTTAAAAAAAAAAATAACTAACTAAAAGCCACAGACAGGCCTATCCATGTTCCATTGGAATCCCTAACATAAGAAAGTAATCTTCTCATTCATTATGTCAAATAAGCCCCTTTCTCCTTGATAATTATACAAGGTGAGCCTCGAGTGCTTCAGACATCATCAGCTGCCACATTGAGTAAATTCTTGGTAATGGCAACCATATTGAAAAAAAAAAAACATTATCACCAAGAAATATTGGAGCCAACAGGGTGAGATACCATAGCTTTAATTCACCATTTGTTTACACTAACAAAAAAACTATTTACTTCCTAGAGTGGGCCAACTCATTTTTGGTATAATTATTGTCCCAATAAGCACTAAGGTCCTACTGTTAATAAATTATGGGGAAGAAAAAAGAAAAAACAGAATAAAGGACCTTTGTTGAATCTAAAACCATTCATAGTCTACGCATGCAATCTTAAATTCCAAGAGACTGAAACAAGACCAACTACACGCTAAAAGCAAGATTTATCTATCCCTAAAAGAAAAAGAATATGGCTGCAGGAAAGTCAAAGATTTATATTTATCTTGAAATAACTATTTAGATATATATATATATACTAATTGTAACATTTGAAGCTTTAAAATGTTATGTTGAAAACAAATTACCATGTTGGCTTTTCTCTAATAACTATGTGAAGATAGTGTGATAAAACAACCAACCTTCAAAACGACATCTAACTAGCAAACTGTAGCTGTTTTGGATACTGACAATCTTTGGTAGCCCTTCAACTCTTGCTGCATGAACAAACTCCATCACTCCATATGAAGTCTCATTGGAGACACCAATGTAGCGTACCTAAATAGGCTCAAAAGCACAGACAGCAAAATACTTATTCAAGAGTAACAGTGACACTCCAGTTATTTGAAAACAAACAATCCAATATTCCAATTGTTTACATTTCATTGCTTCTATAAGAGTGCACATCCAGCTACCCAATCAATTATTTGCTTATCAATACATTCATAAGAAGAAGTAAACTCAAGAACATTCCAATAATAACATGCTATTATCAAATTGACCAGACGATAGATCCGGAGAAATTGGTTGTTTGCACAGAGCTATGAGAAGCCTGAGAGAAAAATTGAGTTCTTCATATTTCTTACCTTTCCTTCCTCAATAAGTTCTTGGAAAGCCCTCAGTTGCTCCACAAACGGCACGCTTGACCTCCATTTTGCAGGATCGTACGAAAACTCACCAAACAATGCCACATAGCGATCTGGCCTGGGTTGAAAAGAAAGCCATACTTTTAAGAAACCACACTTAAAACCATTTTTGGTGAAACTTCCCTTCTTAAAAGAAAATAGCAGGCTAAATATGACTGCTCCCACATACACAGTACACTGAAGGCACTGCAGTGTATTGTGAAGCTGTCATTTTCTCCAATTAATCTGATACAGGGAAGTAAACGGGAAATTTGACATTGATAGAAGGCGTCCAACTTGCTGAGAATGAACGCAAAATATAATAAATAATTCAACTTTTTCAAGTCCTAAAATAATAATAATATTAAAAATAATATTCTAACAATATTTTATTCAACTTTTAACTTTCATCTAAAACCATCTCATCTCATCTCACTATCTAAACCGCACCTAAATAAATAACAGTGATTCAATCCCCCAAGATCCTCTTATAACTTGCAGGCATATATTAAACAACATAGAGATCGCATACATCACCAGAAAGTCACAAATCATCTCAAGAAAATAGTATTCGCGCCTCTGCTTTTGAAGGCAAACTTAACTTACCAATGAATTTGCAATAAATCAATGTAATCGGTGCCGAGGCGCTTAAGGCTTTTCTCTACACTTTCTTTAATATTTGCAGTGTCGACCCGTAAAACCTTGGCATTATCTCGTATATAACTTGACCGTTCTGAATAACCGCATACTTTTGTGGCCAAAATAACCTATCCATGAAAGATAATAGCTAGTAACTTAAAATCCCAAAAGCTTCTTATTCTTGCTCTCATGATTATTGCAACATCAATCCACAAAACAATATTATAAATTAAAAAACACGAAGCCCGCCTTAAGTAATCAAGATAAGAAGTTAAGAATAACGTATATTATCAAAGAAAATTACAACCAAAAAAAGCAATTTACTCACAAATAAGAGATTGAGCATCCTCCTATTTGAGATTAAAAAAATAATAATAATTAAAAAAAAGAAAAAGAAAAAGAGAGAGAGAGATTGAGCATCCATTAAAAACTACTAATACCTTGTCACGAGGTTGAGACTTGAGCCAGCTACCAATAAAGAGATCAGTTTTTCCTTGTGTCTCCTTGCTCATTGGAATTGGGTACTGCAAACAAAAATGAAATTGGAGTGTCCCCAAACAAAAAGTGCGTGGGTATGGGTTAAGAGTCTTGAGAAAGAACTCACAGCCTCGGCAGTGTCAAGAGCATTAATGCCACGCTCAAATGCATAACTTAACATTCCATGAGCTTCTTTCTCTGTGTTTTGCTCTCCGAATGTCATCTGAGATATTACATAGAATTGTAATACGGAAACAGTCGTCTAATCTTGAATTAAGAACAAATCCTTCTAATAAATTAGACCAAAAACACTAGAGACTAGAGAGAGAGAGAAAGAGAGAGAGAGAGATTTTACGGTTCCAAAAGTGATTTCGCTAATCACGAGGTCGGAGTCCCCGAGTTTCTTATACTGCAAGGCGCTCTTCTCACCAAGTTTGGCGCAAATGCGCGTCCTCAGGGAGCCCCTCATCCTGCTTGTCCTCATGAGCGTTGTAGTTCCAAAATGGCTGTGCCTGAGGCCGTAACTGGAGTATAGGAAAGCAGGAGCTGCAGAGAAGCAGGTGAAGGTGGCGTTCGACGAGGCCATCGCGTGTAAGAATGGCCTTATCGGAACGGAGCCGTTCGTTCGAATTCAATCTCTTGAGAGGCTGCGTGTGTCACAGCGTCAGCCTCGAATTTGGAACGGGACCGACCAATCGTGTGTGGTCTAGGGGTTAAAGTTTACAACCTACGAAGGGGGAAAGGCGGGCCTGTTTTCTGGCATAATTAACATGTTTTGGGCTTAAACGGGCCTTGTTTCCATCCTACTGGGCTTGCGTTTCAATTTTCGGGAGGGAGAAACCGCACTGTTTCTTGACTCGACCCGACATTACTTCAAGGGAAATTATAAAAAGAGAATTGATACTTATATAAAAAAAATTACATAAAAATAAATATATAAACAGATATAATTTTATATGATCTATTAAATTTATTTTATATTAAAAATAATTTTATAATCTAATATATTACATCAAGTTTCGTCAAATTTATTTTTATGTAATTTTTTTATAGTTAAAATATTCTTTTAATAAAAAAGGACAATATTAGGGTCCACCTAGTGTAAAGTTGGTCGTACCCTTAGTGCATTTAAGTTTTTTTTTTTCTAAATATTTCTTTAACATATTTAACTATTAAGACAAAAGAGCAATGATACGGACTATAATATAGTTTTAAGTAATTTTATTTTTAAATTTTTTTAAAATTATAAAAATATCCATATTAAAATAATATTTTTTTATTTAATAAAAGGTCTGCACATGTAATCTTTACTTGAATTTCTCAAAAAACTATAATTTTACTAATAGTTACTTTTTTAATTAATAAGAAAAAAAGTTAAAATGTTTAAACTATAACTTTAAACAATAGCTTTGAGAGCGATCCAATATCATTTTTCTATATATATATATATATATTAAAAAAAAAAGAACAGTAGTCTTGTTGGAACTTTTTAAATTCAAGATGGGTATTTAGTGTTTTTTATAGAATTTTTACGGATGATTTTACCTCTATAAGGGGAAAGAGTTGCATATTGATTGTTGATTGCTAGCATGGAAGTACAGTGTATAATTTATAAATTAGAATTTTGGAGGATAATGCAAATTGTCTAATAATGAAAATTTGTGCATTTGAGATGAAATCGAATATTCCCTAAACCTTTCGCTCCCTTCGGTAATTCAATCATGTCCGTCAACAGCGCTCAGATTTTTTCTTAGTTTATGGATCGGTTTAAGACCCAAGCTATCGGGTTAATTGACTCTACAGGAGGCCCAATATTTGTAAGAGTAATATTATTAATCCTTCATTTTGCCTGTCATTATCTATATGTGATATTTTTTGAAAGTATAATTGGTATATTTCATTTATCAATAAATCAGTCGTTACAATATTTCTCCCTCAACACAGAGTTAATAATTTTTGGAGGGCTCTCCTCCATCCATACAACTTCTTCAGAACAAGTAAGAGCCAATTTGGCTAGTAAATTAGCTATATTATTAGCCTCCATATGAATGAAATTTACAGACCAATTCAGATTATCCTTCCTCAATCTTCTGGTATCCTCAATTATTACACCATAGTCTGCCCATATATCAATATTACTATTTGTATCTTTAACAACCACCTAGGAATTACCCTCCAACATTACCTTATGCAATCCCAGCTCCAGACAGAAAAACATTGCTTTTCTCAGTGCATGTGCCTCAGCCACTACAATCTTAACGAATGTAGAAAGTTTTGAACACAGACAGGCAATGATCTCACCCTCCGAGTCTCTTATAATGATCCCAATTTCCACTTTTTTGTTTTTTACATCCAGTGCAGCATCCCAGTTTACTTTACAGACCATAGTATCAGATTTTTCCTATCTAACCAGCCTCCTGTCAATTTGATCAGGCCTAGATGATTTGTTTACAATTCTAAACTCTTCAAGATTATGCTTGGCAGCATGAATTAATACTTTTGGACTCTCAAACTTTTTCTAAAAAATGAATGAGTTTCTTCTCAACCATATCCTTCTCATTGTGCAAGCCACAAGACCAACCCCATCCTCCTCCAAACATCTATTAATTGCTTCCATAAATCCATAAATTGACCTGCAGAACAAGCCCACTTATGAACTGGACTATCATTCTCTGCCTAGACATCTAAAGCAGTCGAGCAACACCATAAAGCATGTGTAGTGGTCTCCTCTTCCCTTTCACAAATAGGACATAAATTGTTTTCATTTATTTTCTTCTTTGTTAAGTTCAGATTAGTAGGAAGTAAATCATGATAAGCCTTCCATAGGAACTGTTTCACCACACCCCATACCTTCAGCTAGGGCTGTTCATCCGGGTTCCGACCCGGAAATCCGGATATACCCAACCCGAAACCCGGATTTGAAATCCGGGCCGGAACCCGGACCGGGTTAGCCCGGGTCAGATCCGGGCCGAAATCTGGATGGACCCGAGTTTTGTAAAACCCGGATTCCGGATTGGAACTGCTTTTTTTTTTTTTTTCTGTTGTATTTGTCCTCTGTGGTCTGGAGGGTCCCACCCTAGAGCCGACTCCCCCACGCTTACCCACCACGATTGTACCTAGAAGACCTGCACAACATTTTCCGGCATTTCCTTCACAAGAGAGCGTCCTTCCAGCCGGAGCTACGATTGCTTCCTCTCGGGGAGAACCTGATGTCGAAGCTAAAGTCCATAGGCATTGCCCATAACTGGATCATTAATAAGAATAGAGTACAATGGGAATGAGGATAGATTTCAGTGAGTTATTTTTGTCGAGCACACAGTTCCCACCAATGTTTTGAATACTGTACCGGATGCCGTACCGGTCAAGACACTGGAACGAAATATTTCGGTACCGGTACCGTTTCAGGATAGTCGATATATAAATAAATTATATTTATAAATATATATATTAATTATATTTCAAAATAATAATTTATATATAAATAAATTATACATAAATACATATATCTATATAAATTATAAATAGTTTAGTCTAAATTGGGGGTAAAAAAATAAATTTGTAATTTGAAAAAAAAATAAATAAATAACGAAACCGAAATACCGGCCGGTACATAAGCCGATATTTGAACCGGTACGAAATTATAAAATTTCTGTACCGGTCCGGTGGCCGGTACGGAATATACCAGCCGTACCGGCCGGTACGGTACGATTTTAAAAACAATGATTCCCACCATTGAGAGGAACAATCACCCAACAACATTCATCCTTTACATTATTCCACCCAGACTTTCACTCTTATCGAAAAAGGGACCCATATATTTTTGAAAAGATTTCTCTTTCTACAAAACTAGAGAGAGATAGATTGTGGGTTTCTCAAATTACCTTGTATACGGGACCGAAGCCTCCGTGACCGAGCTTATTAAGTTTGGAGAAGTCATTGGTGGCGATTTGCAGGAAACAGAGCTCGAAGAAGAGGTCCCACGAGTCGGCAATAGCGTCGTCGTCTGTTGTGTCCTCCCCGGTTGTTCGGCTGCAGGCTCTCAATCTCTTTTCCCAGAAAGCACGGAGACCAGAGAGACAACTCATGTCCTAATGTGAGGATCATACAGTTGTAGGGTTAGCAGCGATGAAGGGCTCGAGGCATATACTGCAGGAGTCTTCGAAAGCATCATCGGGAGCTCCAGAGGAGGAAGATGCAGCTGAAACCACCGGATTCTGCAAAGAAGAGGACGGAAAAGAAGAGGGAGCAATATTTGCCATTGTTGTTGGCAGAGTGAGTTGGAGGAGGATTGCAGACAATGGATGAGAAAAAAACTAGGACTTTTATGGAGAGGAAGGAGGAGAAGATGAAGAAGAAATGAACCCTAGTAAATTTAAGAGAGAGAGAGAGAGAGAGAGAGAGAGAGAGAGAGAGAGAGAGAGAGAGTGAAAGGCAGAAAACGCAGGAAAGAAAAACCCGATTCAGACGGTTTGATTTGATATAATCAAATCAAATCTCAATTATTTATTGCTTACTAATCTGTCTTAATTACGACTTTCAGATTTCAGAGAGAGAGTGAGCGCAGTGAGATTAAAAGGGAGGGGCGGATAACAGAAACCAGGTACCGGGTTTTTAATCCGGTATCTGGATTTTAAATCCGTACCCGGACCGCGTAGGTCCGGGTTTTGAAATCCAGGTTTCGGCCCAGATTAAATCCGAGCCGGAACCGGAATTCGGTTTTACCGGATTTCGGGCCATCTGGCCCGTATGAACAGTCCTACCTTCAGCTTCCAGATCGATTTCCATCCAACTTCATCTAAGTTTATAGTCGAAGATTCACTATTCTTTGTCCTTATTCTTGAATATTTTTTTGATAAATTGTCCTTATCCTTGAATATTCTAGGTGACCTGCACTTTTCACATAAAATAAGCTATTCCGTGAATAACATATATTAAATGATTAAAAATTATTTATTATATTTAACTTATGAGTCAATCATTTAATATTATATTAAAGCAATGAAAGCATGATGAGATACTGATAAAAAGATCTCAACTTAAACATCTTAATTCAAAAAATTTTATTATTATTTTCAAAATTTTTACTTCATTTTATCTATTCTTCAAACCACTACATACTAGCTTCTCGGTTAACGACTGCCACATACCTTAACTGAAAATATTATGTGTTAGCAAGATGGGGTTCTGCAGCCATGCAACAAATAAAGACATGCACAACAAAGAACAAAAGCCTTTAACAATTAACCATTCGCCGCGTGCAAAATATAAACCTCCCTTCCACGCTATAAATATTAAATATCGGTCTCTCTACCTATGCCCCCCATCTTCACCATATAATTAAGCAGGGTTTTAAATTAAGGGAGTTCCACTATGGCTTACTCTTCGTTGCTCTATCTTAGCATTTGCTTTCTCGTTCTCTTTCATGGCTGCCTTGCTCAATCAGAGCAAGTCATAGGGCGATCCCAGAGGCCGCAGCAACAACGCTTCCAGACAGAGTGCCGCATCAACAACTTAAATGCTCGAGAACCCGCTAAGAGTTTTGAAGCCGAGGCTGGTCTCACCGAGTACTGGACCCCAAACGATGAACAGTTCCGGTGTGCCGGAGTTGATCTGGTCCGCCACACTATTCAATGTAGAGGCCTTTTGTTGCCTTCATTCTCCAATGCTCCTAAGCTCATCTATGTCGTCCAAGGCACGTATTAGAGAGTACCGAACTTACGGCTCTACGTACGTTTTGTCAAAATACTATGCCTGCCATAACCATTAATTTTGTAATTATCAATTCATGCAGGTAGAGGTCTTCACGGAGCTGCCATCCCAGGTTGTCCTGAAACGTTTCAATCGGAGTCCTCTTCGCAATATTGAGGAGATCAGGGCTCACAACGGAGGGGCAGAGACCTGCAAGGCTGCACCAAAAGGTTCATCAAATACAGGAGGGTGACATCCTTGCTGTGCCAACCGGGATAGCTCATTGGATTTATAACGACGGCGAATCACAGCTTATTTTGGTTGAACTCCACGACACCTCAAATCAGGCCAACCAGCTCGATGAGAACGCTAGAGTCAGTACAAATAATTAAACCCTTATTGGTCTTGGTTATTCACTGCTTATATTACATATACTTTGATATAATAAAGTCTAATAAGCAATGAAAACTTTTTCAAATTAACATTGAGAAGAGCTGTACTTATTTAAGTAATTTATGATTCACAGGTTCTACTTTGCTGGAAACCCATGTTAGATATTTTAACATGAATATTAATAAACGGATCTTCGATTTCATATGATCCACAATAATAAACAGTAATAAATGCGTACCTTTCTCCATCAGTTTGATGAAGAATTAAATCTGAATATGAGAGAAGGATCACCCTAGCAACTTCGCCTCACAAGTGTCTCACGATGGCAAAAGGCACTCTTATGTTGTAGGTGAGAACCCTTTAATCCCTCAGTGCTATTTATAGATTTCTGACCATCAAGAAATCTAAGAGTTTGTATCTGACTATAACTAGAGATAGAGTTTTAATCTTATCTCTTAGGATTTCTCTTATCCCGTTATCACTCATCTTGAATCTGATAGACTTGAGCTATTTCAAATTCTATTAAGATGGGTGTGTGGGACATAGAGTTTAAATAAAACTCTTACATTCTCCCACTTGGCCCATACGCCCATAAAATAATATTTTCCGTTCATGGGTTTATTACAGGAATTAACCATACTGCGCAAATTCATTTCCTGAAACTTTCATAGCTCAAAGTACATTACATGAGTTATGTAATATCAATGTTAAATCAACTACTGATGCGAGTCATGGCGGTCCTTTGTTATATAATCAACAAATTCCCTTCCATGTACCACAACACCAGCAACCAATTTTACATGATCTTTAATTGGGATAATTAAGGCTAATACCGTAATGCCTTGGGTTCCAATTCATGTCTGTTGTAGACATTATCTTGTCACCATTCTTCCAAACCATTCAATGTACAAAGAATTGGAAAGACAAGAAAACAGAAACAAAACAACCATAATAGATATCATTAAGTGTCCAAAAACAAAATAAAAGATATATGAGCTCAATAACATGTTTTACATCATAAGACCCATTCTGTCAACATGTTCTTTAAACTGTTTTGCTACTAGACCCTTTGTTAATGGGTCTGCTATCATAAGCGTAGTACTAATATGTTCTATGGACACTGTCTGTTTCTGTACTTCCTCCTTGACACTTAGGTATTTGAGCTCCATGTGTTTAGCACCTTTAGAATACCTATCATTTTTGGAGAAAAATACTGCAGAGGAATTATCACAATAAATTCTCAGCGGCCTTTCTATAGAGTCAACAACTCCAAGTCCTGAGATAAAGTTTCTCAGCCATAAACCATGCACTGTGGCCTCAAAGCATGCCACAAACTCAGCCTCCATTGTTGATGAAGCAGTGATAGTTTGCTTCATACTTTTCCATGAGATCGCTCCACCGGCTAGTAGGAAAACATATCCAGAAGTAGATTTCCTACTATCAGAACAACCGGCAAAATCAGAGTCTGAGTATCCAATTACCTCTAAGTTGTCAGTTCTCCTAAAGGTAAGCTGGTAATCCTTAGTTCCTTGCAGATATCGCAATACCCTCTTTGCTGCTTTCCAATGAGACATCCCTGGGTTACTCTGGTAACGCCCAAGCATGCCAACTGCTAAACTGATGTCTGGCCTCGTGCAAATCTGTGCATATATCAAGCTCCCCACAACTGAAGCATAGGGGATTTTTGCCATCTCTTTACGCTCCCACTCAGTTTTAGGACATTGTGATAGGCTAAACTTATCACCTTTTGATATCGGAGTATCAAGTGATGAGCAACTTTTCATGCCAAATCTCTCAAGAACTCTTTCTATGTAATTTTTCTAAGACAATCCCAACAGTCCTTGTTTTCGATCTCGGAGGATTTCAATTCCGATCACAAAGGATGCCTCACCCATATCTTTCATTTCAAAGTTCTTGGATAGAAAACCCTTGGTTTCATAAAGTAAGCCAAGATCACTACTAGCCAACAAGATATCATCAACATACAGGATCAAAAATATAAACTTGCTCCCACTGACCTTTAGGTATATACATCGATCAACAATGTTTTCTTTAAATCCAAAGGCAGTAATGGTATCATTGAACTTTAAGTACCACTGTCGGGAAGCTTGTTTAAGCCTGTATATTGATTTCTTAAGCTTACATACTAGGTGATCTTTGCCTTTTTCTGAGTAGCCCTCTGGCTGCTCCATGTAGACCACTTCATCCAAACTTCCATTTAGAAAAGCTGTTTTCACATCCATTTGGTGTAACTCTAAATCAAAATGAGCCACCAATGCCATAATGATTCTGAATGAGTCCTTTTTAGATACTGGAGAAAAGGTCTCTTTGTAATCAATGTCTTCTTTCTGGGTGAAACCCTTAGCAACAAGTCTGGCCTTATGTCGTTCGACGTTGCCTTTAGAGTCGCGTTTGGTCTTAAAGACCCATTTACACCCGACTCTTTTACACCCTTTAGGCAACTCAACGAGATCCCAAACTTGATTTTGATCCATGGATTTCAACTCTTCTTTCATGGCATCGATCCATTTACTAGAATCACATCTCTCTATAGCTTGTGAAAACGTTAGTGGATCTTCACTTGTCCCAATGTCAAATTCAGATTCTTGGAGATATACCACATAGTCTGCTGAAATAGCAGGTCTCCGATCTCTCTGAGATCTGCGTAAGACTATCTGTTCTGGTAACTCCGAACTTGGTTCATCAGTGATATTATCATTCTGAGATGGGTGATCATTTTCTTGTTCCAATGTATCATTGTGATGATCAATTAGAGGAACCATTATCTTTTCTGAGGATGTAGGTATGGAGACATCTACTCGTACTTCCTCAATGATCACATCTCTAGGTTCTATTTTCCCACTGATTTTGCCAAGTTCAATGAATTTGGCATTCCCTGTTTCCACTATTCTCGGATTGTGATTAGGACAGTAAAACCGATACCCTTTGGATCTCTCTGGGTAGCCAATAAAGTACCCACTTACTGTTCTGGGATCCAATTTCTTTTCATGTGGGTTGTAAAGTCTCGCTTCTGCTGGGCAACCCCAAACGTGCATGTGTCTTAAACTTGGTGTCCTACCAGTCCATAGCTCGAAAGGAGTTTTTGGAACTGACTTACTAGGAACCCGGTTTAAGATATAAGTTGCCGTCTTAATGGCTTCACCCCACAATGATTTGGGTAAGGTAGAATTGCTTACCATACTTCTGACCATATCCAATAAAGTCCGATTACGCCTTTCAGCAACATCGTTCTGCTGTGGCGTTCCTGGCATCGTGTACTGTGCAACAATGCCATGTTGTTCTAGAAGTTTGGCGAATGGGCCAGGGTTACGACCCGATTCGTCATACTTTCCATAGTATTCTCCACCTCGATCCGACCTGATGATTTTCACCTTTCTATCTAACTGTCTTTCCACCTCCATGAGAAATACCTCAAGTACTGAAACAGCTTGAGATTTCTCATGTAGCAGATAGATATATCCAAACCGTGAAAAATCATCTATAAAGGTGATAAAATACTTTTCTCCACCAAAACATTCAGTGAAGAATGGTCCACATATATCTGTGTGAATTATTTCAAGAAGCTCTTTACTTCTTGTGGCACCTTTCTTAGTATGTTTGGTTTGCTTTCCTTTAATGCAATCCACACATACTTCAAGATTAGTAAAATCTAAATGCGGAAGTATCCCTTCTTTTACTAATCTCTCTAACCTTTCTTTGGAGATGTGCCCCAATCTCTTATGCCACAAATCATAAGAATGTTCATTCATCATGTTTCTTTTAGTTCCAATACACATTTCATGGTTATGGGTATAGGTATTATGAATAAATGTATTATCGAGACAAAGTCGATAAAGACCATCGGAAAGAAACCCAGAACCAATAGATAAAGAGTCTCTGAACAAATTGAAACTACCATTGTGAAATGAAAAAGAATAACCATCAAAGTCCAATCTAGAAAGGGAAATTAGATTACGCCTCACAGAAGGCACAAAAACTGTGTTATGAAGGTCTAAACAATGACCAGTACTCAAAACTAAACGAAAAGTCCCTATGACCAAAACTTCAGCCTTATTCTCATTTCCCATAAAAATGAATCGCTCACTGGGGCTTGGTGTTTGGCTTGTAAGGTATCCCTGCATGGTTATAGAAACATGAACATTAGCACCTGAATCTAGCCACCAAGAATTAGTAGGAACATTTACAAGGTTTGATTCAAAACATACAAGGGCAAGAGGCTTACCCTTCTTTTCAAACCAAGCCTTACGTTTCTGACACTCAGATTTCATGTGTCCATTTTTCCCACACCAGTAGCATTTGGTACTACGATGTTGAACCTGATTAACATTTCCAGGCTCCTTTCCTCTTGGTGGTCCAATTCGTTTCTTTTTACTATAATGGTGCTTTTTCTTTCCAGCTTCTTTGGTCACAAAATTAGCAGAGTAATGCCCTTGTTGTTTCAGTCTTACTTCCTCCTGAACTACCATACTTGCCAGCTCATTCACATTCCATTTATCCTTAATAGAATTATAATGCATCTGGAATGGACCATACTGAGGTGGCAATGAGTTCAGAATAAACTGAACAATAAAGGACTCATCTACCTTCATTTCCAGGGTTTGTAATCTAGCAGCAAGATTTGTCATTTCAAGGATATGCTCTTGCATTCCTTTGGCTCCATCATATTTCATGGTGGTAAGTCTAGCCATCAGTGTTCCTGCTAAAGACTTATCTGTAGACTTAAATCTCTCCTCAGTATTTTTCAAAAAACTTTGGGCATCCTCAACACTAGGGAGTGAATTTTTAATATTTTCAGATATGGTCATTTTCATGAACATTAGACTCAGCCTGTTTGATCTCTCCCACTGTTTAAATGACTCTTTCTCATCCCTGTTATTCTCTTCAGTGATGGGTGGTGGTTTTGGACTTGTAAGGGATGAGTCCAGGTCAAGGACCCCTAAGGTGAATCTGACTCGCTCAACCCACTCAGAAAAATTAGAGCCATTCAAAACAAGAACTGATGAAGTTTGTGAATGTAATGAAGTCGGTACATTTACTGCAAGAAAATATTCGTCACATAATGCTTTGAGTTAGACACTTATAAACAATAATCAGAATTTAAATAATTATGGATGAACTAGTAGTGTCATTAAAACCCTCCTTTGGGAGTATATCTTAATACACAAAGTGTTCTCACCAATATTAAATTTTGTGGATGAACTAAGCGTATCATCAGAATTCTCCTTTGGGAGTAAACTCTGACATACAATTGTTCCCTCCAACCTTTCTTTTGATGGATGAACTAGTAGTGTCATCAAAACCCTCCTTTGGGAATAGATCTTGACACACAAAATTGTTCACTCTATCATATCCACCTTACTATGGAATTTAATGATTGTGTATCAAAATTGAAGAAAATCTTGTACCTTTGGGCAATCAAGTTTTTCTTTAATTTTAATGAAAATCATTTGTCCATATTGGATAAATAATTAAATATATAACATGATAATGAGAGTCAATTCATACATGTATTTTATGTATGTAATAATAATATGCATATGACATTTAATAAAATGTAATACATGTATTTAACAATAATATCATGCAAATAACATTTAATAAAATTTAATGCATGTATGTAACAATAATAACATGCATATAACATTTAATCAAACTTTTCATACATGTAAATAACAATAATAACATGTATAAATAAATAAATAAAATTCGGATTTTTTTTTTAATATTAAAATAATAATATTTTAATCTGACCGGTCCGGTCCGGGTCTGAACCGGACCGGTTCAGCAAACTGGACCGCAACCAAGTCAACTGGAAGTGTTGACTCGGCCGGACCTACTGTACAGGCCCGATTGCTATTTTTTTTTTTTTTTTTGTTTTGTTCCTTTCTTGGGCTGGGCCACATCAGTGGCCCATAGGCCCGTTACTATGCTATCGGGCTGGACCAGAATTCCAGCTCAAGCACTTTACCCTTCTGGATTCATAACAGATTAAAACAATTGGACCGGGCCAAGGCCCACGGACTACAGCCCAAACCCGTTTACACACTAAATGAAAACTTAAGTAATAAAACTATTCTTCTTCCTCAGGAAAGAACCAGCGCCGCACCATCTCAGCACAGCTCAGATGCGGTGCAATTTCCTCAACAAGCATGCAGCTCATCAGGGATCACTGCATATCACGGTGGTCCTCACTGGCGAGGAGGAGAACGGCAAGGTATCCCCGCCCTCCACCCCCGCCGAGGTCCACCCCTCCTCTCCATTTAAAAAAAAAAAAAAAAAAAAAAAAAAAAGAAAGAGAACTGTGGCCAGTGGGTTTGAAATCCCACTGCCACCTTTATAGACGCCGGCGAGGAGGATAACAGCCTCCTCACGCCGCCAGCCTCTCCTTCAAATTTTTTTTTTTTTTTAAATAGAGAACTGTGGCCAGTGGGTTTGAAATCCCACTGCCACCTTTATAGACGCCGGCGAGGAGGATAACAGCCTCCTCACGCCGCCGGCCTCTCCTTTACACCGTTGACTGTAGAACCACCGGCCACCATACACGGTGCTCTGCCTCACACCCAGCAGCTGCCCCTACAGCTCACTGTTACAAGGCTCTTTTCTCCAACACAGAACCTTAAACTTTCATATAACGCAGCCTCGGCGACTCATGGTTTCTCAATTCACAATATTGTTAAACAATACACAGGAAAGTAAAATAAAACCCAATCAAGGAGTTGGAATCGTGAACAACTATGAGAGTTTTTCTCTCTCTCAGCACAGGCACAACACGGCAAAAGCAGAAATAAGAACACCGAAATGCATAAAAACTCTCAGATCGTAAAACCAAAAGTTTTTAGTTTTTCGTAGTAAAAACACAGTATACGAAAGCATATATTTACTGCATATTTTATTGAGATCATAAAATATCTACAACCTAAAGCTCTGATACCACATGTTAGATATTTTAACATGAATATTAATAAACGGATCTTCAATTTCATATGATCCACAATAATAAACAGTAATAAATGCGTACCTTTCTCCATCAGTTTGATGAAGAATTAAATCTGAATATGAGAGAAGGATCACCCTAGCAACTTCGCCTCACAAGTGTCTCACGATGGCAAAAGGCACTCTTATGTTGTAGGTGAGAACCCTTTAATCCCTCAGTGCTATTTATAGATTTCTGACCATCAAGAAATCTAAGAGTTTGTATCTGACTATAACTAGAGATAGAGTTTTAATCTTATCTCTTAGGATTTCTCTTATCCCGTTATCACTCATCTTGAATCTGATAGACTTGAGCTATTTCAAATTCTATTAAGATGGGTGTGTGGGACATAGAGTTTAAATAAAACTCTTACAACCCACACCCACAACAACAAAGTGGTCGCCCGAGACGCAGAGAGAGCTGGCAGGGAAGCAGGAGCAGGAGCCAGAGCCAAGGCCAGGAAGTAAGAGAGAGAAGCCCGCAAAGTGGCAGCAACATGTTCAATGGCTTCGACGAAGAGTTTCTGGCCTAAAACTTCAACATTGACAACGAGCTAGTAATGAGGATACAGAACCGAGATGATCGGAGGGGAAGAATCGTCCTAGTCGAGGATGCACTTCGGGTGCTGAGCCCACAAAGTAGAGGAGAAGAACGAGAAGAGAGGGGATGGGATAGAGACAATGGCGTGGAGGAAACCTTCTGCACGCTGAGGCTCAAACATAACATCGCCGACCCACAACGCGCTGATGTTTACAATGAACGCGGCGGTCGCATCACCAAACTCACCAGCCTCAACCTCCCTATCCTTAGGTACATCCAGCCAAGTGCCGAGAGAGGTGTCCTCTACACGGTAAGAGATGGAAAACAAAAAAAAAAAAATCAAAATGTGAAACGCAAAACCAATAAATATCACTAACATGGTTAATTTGGTCATTTGAAATGTCCTAGTCATAATTACTAACATGGTTAATTTGGTCATTTGAAAAATGTGCAGAATGCCCTCGTAGCACCACACTACAACATGAACTGCCACACTGTGATATACGTAATCAGGGGCAACGCCAGGCTTCGGGTGGTCGGAGAGAATGGAAAAAACGATTTGACAGGGATGTTTGGGAAGGTCGGGCTTTGACAGTGCCACAAAACTTCGCTGTCATTAATGACGGCAGGAAATCAAGGATTCGAGTTGGTGGCATTCAAAACAAACCACAACGCCGAAATTAACCCACTTGCTGGAAGGCTTTCGGCCATGCGGGCTTTTCCAGAGGATGTGTTAATAAATGCATACCGCATTGACATGGAGGAAGCTAGAAGGCTGAAGTATAATAGGGAAGAGACGACCCTGTTCAGTTCGGAGTCCTTTGGGTGGCAGCATAGGAACTAGGCATCTGAAGTACTTGTGTGCACCTAGTAATTTTCATAAAATCTGTATTAGTTTCGGTAGTATGGATGGAAGTCCTCATAGGAGTTGAGGCTAACTAGTTTGTTACCTACTACGTCGTACTTGTATCTGCGGGAAGGAAAGTTTATATCATCTCTGAGTTAATAATAATATCCCCTGTTGCACCTATAAAATATGCTCTTTATTTTTTGTCCGATCGAGTTCATGCTAGATGCTCTGCTATCGTTACATTATCCAAGATCTTCATATTACACTCGCATATAAATGTGGTCCTAAAAGGGTCGACTGCTGGATTAGTGCACCCACTTGGGACTTTTCGGCGTGCGGAATATGCTCTGTTTTTCTCTCTCCCTTTGCCTGTGGTTGGACTATGGAGGAATCTAATCCAACTTTACTCGACGGAGGTGTTGGGCGATGTAGTGAGAAAAAGGGATGGATAACCAGTGGAGAGGACTTGTGAAGGGTTCCTCGATGATCATATAGAGAGGGGGATTAAAATACGATTAGTGATATCGATCAAACAGCACTACTATCTTCGTTGTAGAAATACGACTTAACAACATCGGCTAATGGCTAAAGGGTCGAAGGAATCTTGATTTGGCAGTAAATGGAAAATAAGTGACATGTCATAATTGTGTCGGTCAAATTTCTATGAAGTGTGCATGCAGGGCAACTCATTACTAATCTAGATATAAAATATGACAAAATTGATACTTTATGATAAGATGGGATATTTCTATTATAATATATCATTTTTCAGATGCCAAATATTGTGGTATAATATATCTATGATAAGATGCCAAATTGAAACGCTCCGGTTTCGAATGGGTTGAAGAGTTAATTCTCCTCACTTAAAATTGTATCTCGCAATATAAATGTAAACTCTAATTTCTCAATTACACATAAGATTCTCCGTTTCAAATCAACTATTTCAATATAAATAATTTAAAACACCACAAAATCTCAAAAATAAACCTCAACTTTCCAAATTAGTAAATCATCCGAACATGATAAAATTACTGAGTAAACTCTCCAATAATCATAGCAACCTTCTAAGTTTAATCCATCATGCTTAAAGCATCTCATCCATACTCCCTAATCTTAATCTTTAGTTAAAATATTCAAAATTATCTAAAAAATATTGTGGAGATAAGGGGTAAGTTATTAACAACTCAGTAAACAAAACAAATATAGTAGTATGTAAATATGAGTCTTTTAAGATAGTTCGATATGCATAAATAAAACATTTCATTTTTAGAGTACATGCTATCAAAATATCAAAGCGCTATTTCACAAACTGTTCGTATTCAAAGACTAACTGGCATAACATGACTGAACATTTTCATTTTGTCATATCATTTCATATCGTATCATATCATATACCATAATTAACCCATGTAGTAGGATTGTGCTATCCCCATTGGCCAAATCAGACATTATCATATTGTAAAACTTTTTCTTATTCATTCTCAGAGTTCCGAATGTACATACATGAAAGAACACATAAAAAACCATTTTGTTTCCACAATGGTTGCACTCATATTAAAGATGTTGGCACCAACCATATAACATATTTAGAAGTATCATATCAAAACTAGAATTATAACAAAATCAGAAAATCATGCCAAAGGTTTTTCAAATACATATATTAAATAGATTGCTGAACATATTCATATCATTTTCATATATTTAAAAGTAGATTCAGAACGTGTTCATATAACATATACAAAATTTCTAGATTTCATATTCACTCTTTTGGCATATTTCATAAACATGTCAAAATATTACTCATGTCTACACTAATCATGCCAGGAAACATTTCTTTTTCATATAGATTTCATGAGAAATGCATAACCACATAACTAAGATTGTTTTTACATTTTCTTTTCAAAACATATAATGCATATTTTCAAAAACCAATTTCAATTCATTTTCTTTTAATTCAAAGTCTAGTATAAAAATCCCGTTTACTTGAACGTTTAACTTCATGAAAATTTCTTACTACAGTGCCAAAGTGTTATCAATCGTCACATATAAAATAAACATATAACTTACTTAAATTTCCAAATGAACATGTACTTCGTAATTAAAACCTGAGACATATCATTCTATATTTCCTTAATGTTTAAAAATCCTCATAATCCTAAAATATCGCCACTTCCCAAAATACTTTGATTTTTATATAATTTCTCCAAATAATTTCACAATTAATTCCTAAGATGACATTAACTCTATAATATTGACAATAAAATCATAGATCTAGTGCTCACGTGTCAAATTTTAATCCATTAGTAATACTTCAATAGAAGGCTCAAATCATATGACTTATACTCTAAAATAACTAGTCAATAATATAATTAAAGCTACATTAAAATATTATAAAAAGTAAGAACTTTTCCTTTCCAACAATGTTGGATCACATACACTACCTACATTTATCATCATCATATAGGGTATCACACTAAACTACATAACTTATATTCCAAAAGGACTAGTTAATATACAATTAAAATCTCATTGGAACGCCTTATAAAGAGTAAGAATTCCTCATTTCAAGACAATGTGGGATTCCATATACTACCTACCATTATCCTTATCATATGGGGTATCACAGTACACATGTAGTTAGGGGCGGAACTAGAAAATCTGGTATGAAGGGGCCAAGTTACAAAAGAAAAATTTATGGGCCAAATACTAATTTTCATATAGTCTATTTTATAAAAACAATTTTTAAATTTTAATTTCTATCAAATTTTAGGAGGACAAACCCCTTAATAGTTCTGCCTGTGCATGCAGTGCAACTCATTACTAATCCGAATATAAAATATGACGAAATTCAGTCTTCTCTCTTTTTTCTCTCTGAAAAAAGAGGTGGAGTGAGAGTGTGCAGAGGCACATGGTGACGGTTATAACAGAATTTGGTGGTGGCCCAGGCGGGGTCAAGGCGAGAGGACGGAGGAAGGTGGGTGGTGTACGAGTTGTCTAGTGGTGCAGGGAAGGGGAAAACAAGACTAACGGAAGAAATGGAAGAGCTGGAAGAAAGATGGAAGAGCCTCAAGTTGCTGGAGGGAGAAACGGCCGATATAGTCATTGATGAAGACGATTCAGAAGAAATGAAGAACAAAGCATCGAGGAGTCTAGTGGGTAAAGTGTGTTCGGTGAGAGCTATAAGCAAAGAAGTTCTGGGGTCTACGATGGCCAGGATATGGAGAATAAGCAGGGTTGCTCAGTTTACAGAGGTAAGCAGAAATGTTTTCGTTATTGTTTTTGAAAACCAAACGGACAAACAGAGGGTGTGGAAGGGTCGACCATGGCTCTTTGACAATCAACTGTTAGTTTTAAAAGATTTTGTGGGACATACTCCTTTGCATCGGGTAAATTTTGATTATGAGAGTCTATGGGTAAGGATGCACAATCTGCCTCTAACCTGTATGACAAAAGAACGAGGTAAACAAATTGGTGGTACGGTTGGAAGGGTTGAGGATGTTGATGTACAGGAGGATGGGAGTGGTTGGGGTAGTTTTTTGAGAGTGCAGATTTACTTGGATTTGACACAGCCCTTAACTAGAGGTAGAACTATAAAAGTGAAAGGAGAGAGCATATGGATACCTTTTAGCTATGAGAAGATGCCGCGTATATGCTTCTCTTGTGGGTGTGTTGTTCATGGTGTTAAGGGCTGTACAAGCCTTATGGAAGAGTTAGATGGGAAGGAAAACCAATATGGGATTTGGATGAGGGCTACTCAGGATGGAAGATTTAAATCTTATAGTAGCTTTCCTAAAAGGGAAGGGGAGGCAAGTAGTTGGAGGAAATTGGGGGTAAACTATACACAAGAAGGGGAGAGTAGAAAGACAAATGAAGTGGAGGAAGCAAGGGGGAATATGGAGAGTGAGGGACAAAAATTGAGGGGTGGGGAAGGAAGTGAAGGGGAAAGGTCAGTTGAAAAAATGCTAAAAAATGGCAGGGTAGGGGATAGCCCTTTACAAGAGATTGGTGAGGAGGTGAGTGGGTGGGAGGGGCAGGGGCTTTCTTTAGTAAAGGAGGGAGAGGGGGGTCTGGTCGAAATAGAGTTAAGAGAGGAGGTAGATTTGCACCAAATGGGGGAGGGTGTTGATATTTTTGTTCAAAAGATTATCTCTGAAAAAGGCCCAGAACCGAGGGTGAGTAGAGAGGGAGAGGCACAAACAGTTAAAAAAGGAACATGGAAGAGAAAAGCTAGGAAAAAAGAATTAGAGGAAAGGCCTTTAAATTCTCTGGTGGTCTTAAAGAGAAGGGGAGGGGATGATGGGGGGGAGGGTACGGTTGGGAAGGGTGGAAAGAGAGGGAAATGGAGTAATGTGTCAGAGGAAGGAAAAAACTCAAATGTAGTGGCGGAGGCTGAGATTCAGCCCCGCCAAACATCATGAAAATCTTAAGCTGGAACTGCCGAGGGTTGGGGAACCCTCAGACAGTTCAAGAACTCTGCAACATGGCAGAGAAAAATAAACCCAATCTGGTTTTCATTATGGAAACTAAGCTTAGAGGAAGAAGTTTTGAGGGTATGAAGAGGAGGCTACAATGTGAGGGGTGCTTTAGTGTGGATTCAATTGGGAAAGGGGGTGGTATGGTCCTGTTTTGGGATGCTAATGTGGGAATTGAGGTCATCAATTTCTCTCAAAGGCATATTAATGTGTGGGTTAAAGATGCAGAAGTGGAGAATAAATGGTTGCTCACTTGTTTTTATGGGCACCCTGAAACTGCCAAGAGAAAGAGCTCGTGGGACTTGTTGAAATCTTTCAAGCCTCATGAGATGGAAGGGTGGTGTGTAGTGGGGGACTTTAATGAAATTTTAGTTAATGATGAGAAGTTGGGAGGCAATGCAAGACCTGAAGTGCAAATGGATTTATTCAGAGAAGTCCTCCATGAAGGAAACCTTTATTATTTAGGGTGGCAGGGGGATAAGTACACATGGAGCAACTTACATGAAGATGATTCACATACAAAGGAAAGATTAGACAGGGCCATTGCAAACCCAGTTTGGATAGAAATATACAAGGAAGCATGGGTGGAAGTGATGGTGGCTAGTTCCTCAGACCATAAGCCTCTGCAAATTCATTTGATAAAGCACTCAATGCAGGAAGGGGACATTAAGAAAGCTTTTAAATATGAAGCAAACTGGGCATTGGAGGAGGGGTGTGACATGATCCTAAAGAAAGCTTGGAAACAGGAACTGTTTGAGGGGAATCAGTCGAGTAAAATGGTGAAGTTACTGAATAGAAGCAAAGAATTCTTACAGAAATGGAGTAGGCAGATCAGAAAGGAAGGAAGAAAGGAGATAGATAAGAAAACAAGATATCTACAAAGACTGCAAGCTGAAGAAGATAGTCATAATGTCATCGAAATTAAGAGAGTAAAGGAAGAGTTGAATTTGATGTTGGAAAAAGAGGATTTGAAATGGAGACAAAGAGCTAAAACTAATTGGTATAAGCTTGGAGATAGAAACACAAAGTATTTCCATGCTTGCGCCAATCAAAGGAGAAAAAAGAATCAAATAACAGAAGTGGAGAATGAGAGTAATACAAGGGTCAGGGGCTTTAAAGATATTGAGAATACTTTCAGAAGTTACTTTGTGAAGTTGTTTCAGTCAACAAATCCTACCAAAGAAGATATGAATGAATGTGTGATGGGGATTGAGAAAAGGATTACTGCAGCAATGAATAAGAGTATTTCAAGGGATTTTTCAAGATTGGAGGTCGAAGAAGCAGTGAAGCAAATGGCTCCCCTAAAATCACCTGGCCCAGATGGTTTTGGAGCATGTTTTTTCCAAAATCATTGGGGGATTGTAGCTGATGAGGTGTGCAAAACAGCTTTATCTGTTCTCAATGGTAATGGTATGGATCCTCTACTCAATTATACCTATTTGGCCATGATTCCTAAAATAAAAGAGCCTAAGAAGGTTAGTGATTACAGGCCCATAAGTCTTTGCAACGTAATCTATAAAATTGTCTCAAAAACCATCTCAAACAGATTTAAGAGAGTATTGGGTGCCATTATATCTCCTACACAGAGTGCTTTTTTACCTGGGAGAATGATCAATGATAACATAATGGTAGCATATGAAATGCTACACTCTATGAAGATAAGGAAGAGGGGGAAGGTGGGGAGTATGGCCATTAAGCTCGATATGTCAAAGGCCTATGATAGGGTGGAGTGGGAGTTTTTAGAGACAGTGATGCAAAGGATGGGTTTCTGTGAGAGGTGGATTAGACTCATTATGAAATGTGTTAGGACAGTGTCCTATTCGGTATTGATAAATGGCAAGGCAGGTTACAATATCAAACCTACAAGGGGATTAAGACAGGGTGACCCTTTATCACCCTATCTTTTTCTCATCTGTGCTGAAGGTTTGAGTGTCATCTTAAACACTTATGAGAACCAGAATTTAATAAGAGGTGTGCAAGTGATCAGAGGGGGAACAAGCTTAAATCACCTTTTATTTGCGGATGACTGCATCTTGTTTGGTAGAGCCAAGCTGGGAGAGTGGAACAGGATTCAAGAACTGCTGAAAAAGTATGAAAAAGCCTCTGGACAGTTTTTAAACAAGGAAAAGACATCAGTTTTCTTCAGTAGTAACACTAAGTGGGAAGAAAAGAAAAAAATACTAGAAGCTGGAGACTCAGTTGTATGTGGAAGCTATGAGAAATATTTAGGGCTTCCTACCATTGTAGGGAGGTCTAAGTATCAGACTTTCAGAGTCCTAAAAGAAAGAGTGTGGCAGAAAATAACCAGTTGGAAGAACAATTTCCTGTCTCAAGCTGGGAAGGAAGTGTTAATTAAGGCAGTACTTCAGTCAATACCCACTTACACCATGAGTGTATTCAAGCTACCAAAAAGACTGTGCAATGACATCAATGGTATGCTCTCAAAATTCTGGTGGGGCAAGCAGCAGTCAGAATGGGGAATACAATGGAGGAAGTGGGATAAGATGGGCATGCACAAAGGAAGGGGTGGACTGGGCTTTAGGGACTTGGAGAGCTTTAATTTAGCACTCTTAGCTAAACAAGGATAGAGGTTTATCAGGAATCCTGACTCTCTTGCTGCTGTGGTCTTCAAAGAAAAATATTTCAGGCATACAAGTCTTATGGAAGCTAGGCTTGGTTCACAACCATCCCTTATATGGAGAAGTGTTTGGCTGGCTAGAGGCTTGTTGCAAGAAGGCTTAAGATGGAAAGTAGGGGATGGAAGTAAGATAAAAATCTGGGGTGATAAGTGGCTCTCTACTCCAACATCATATGCTGTACAATCACCAGTTTCAGTTTTGCAGGGTGAAGCAAGGGTGGAAGAGCTGATTGTCAAACACAAAAGGGAGTGGGATGAAGAAAAGATTCGGTCCATTTTTTCAGAGAAGGAGGCAGAACAGATATTAAGTATCCCTTTAAGCAGAGGTCAGGTACAAGACAAAATCATATGGGGTCCATCGAAAAAGGGTGTCTTTACAGTTAACAGTGCATATTATCTGCAATTAGAAAGAATTAGAAACAGAAAAGGGGGAAGTTCAGAGGAAGAGAAGGAAGATAAGAGATGGAGGAGTATATGGGAGTTGGAAGTGCCAAGGGTAGTCAAGTTCTTTCTATGGAGGGCTGGAAATGACCTGTTACCCACCAAAATGAACCTTTACAGGAGGAAAATAGCTGCTGATCAATGTTGTCCTCTCTGTGGTACAGAAGTTGAGACAGTTATGCATGCTCTTTGGGAGTGTATAGCTGCAAATGATGTTTGGTCTGATTCTCAAAGCTTGGTTCAGAAATGGAGAAGCAAAGAACATGATTTCCTACTCTTTTGGGAAAAACTTATGGGAAGATTAAATAAGAAACAACTTGAGGAGATGGCAATTCTTTTTCGAAAGGTTTGGTTTAGAAGGAATGCGTTTGTGTTTGAAAAAAGCATCTCCTGCCCAACAAGATTGCTTAAAACAGCAAAGGAAGGCCTTGAGGAGTTTCAGATTTCTCAAAAAATCCAGAGGAAGGAAGAACAGACACCAACAACCAGAATTAACAGGATGACATGGGAAAAACCAAAAAGAGGATATGTAAAGGTGAATTGGGATGCCTCTCTTGATCTTAGGGGGAAAAGAATGGGAATGGGGATTGTGATTAGAGATGAAGAGGGGGAGGTTCTAGTGGCTGTGTGTGATCAAAAACATCATGTGCAGAATCCAACAGTAGCAGAAGGTTTTGCACTTTGGAAGGCCTTGGAGCTGTGTAATGATCTTAATATTCAGAAGGCTATGTTCGAGGGGGATGCAAAGGCTATAGTTCTGGCAGTTCTCAGCATTGAGGAGGATTTATCCTATAGGGGCTCAATAGTTGAAGATATACGATCTGTTCTAGCAAACAGATCAGATTGGTCTATACATTTCATTTATAGAGAAAAAAACAGTGTAGCTCATATGTTAGCAAAGGAAGCTTTAAAGTTAGAAGAAGAAAAGGTATGGATAGAGGAAGTCCCAGTCTGTATTGTAGACTGTTTGGACTTTGATAAACATTGTTTGATTAAAGTTTAATGATATACAGAGGTATCTTTTCAAAAAATATATATATATATATAAAATATGACAAGATGCGATATTTCTATTATAATATATCATGTTAATTAAACTTGTATAATCAAATTTAATTATACAACATATTTGGATAGGATAACAGTACTAAGTGAAGGTTTAGATAGTAGCCCTGGTTTGTGATCTCATCTCATATCAACTCATTTCATCTCAACTCATCTCATCATTATAACTTTTCTAAATACTCATACAAAATAAAATAAATAATTTTACTTTTTCGAATCCCAAAATAAAAATAATATTTAAAAAAAAAATATTCTAATAATATTCAATTCAACTTTCAACTTTAATCTCAATTCATCTCAACTTATCTCATCTGTGAGATATGAGATGAAATAAAAATTAAAAGTTGAATAAAATATTGTTAGAATATGCCTTTTTAATATTATTTTTATTTTAAAATTTGGAAAGGTTAAATTATTTATTATATTTTATTTGAAAATTTAAAAAAGTTATAATGATTAGATAAAATGAGATGAATTGAGATCAATTTATAATCTAAACAAGACCTAAGTAATTTATATTCCAAGAATACCTAATGCTTCTTTCAATATATAATGAATATTAGATAATTTCGGAACACGGAGGACACAGTACTCATATTCTATTGCAATGTATTGTGCAATTAAAATTACTTATTTTGAACCTAATTTAAGCGGCCCTAGTTTCTACAAACACATCATCACTGATAAGCAAGGTATTTTAAAAAGTATGGGTAGCTACAATATAATTTTAAAAAGTATTTTATATTTAAGTGATGGTTGGTAATGAAATTTCAAAGAATTTTAAAAATTATGTACGAATAAGTTCAAACAAGCCCTTCATATCCCAACCTCACAAGACTAGTGTAATTTAATGATATATCTGATTAATAATGAAAGATAAACTATAATTTGATATTCAAAACAGAACCAGCAAAATTTAATACCAATAACAAAAACAAAACTTAATTCAATAACTACGATCATCATTGAAAAAAGTTGCGCCTTGATCAAAGGTTCACCAAAACAAGTTTAAAAAGAGACAATTAATTAAGTTTTTCCCTCATTTCTCCCTTTTTTGTTGACTTCTTAGTTAGTATTTAAGCATCAATTTTATTACGTACAAGTAAATTTATGTACTGATCTGCATATTAATATTATTGTCTTCATATTCAAAATTTAAATTGGCATAATTTTTATTAAAATCTGACTTTCTGACTAATTACGTTAAATAAGTACATATTAATACACAAAATTACTTACAACAAGATTTTTCCTTAAGCATCAGGGCCTGAACTATTCTTAGCATATCATCGCCACCTACCATAACCAAAATAAACTGTGAAGCATATAGGTGTCAAGAATGTAAGGTCATCTGGCGGCCATGCAACTAAGACACATACAAGTCTCATACGTGCACCTCCAGAAGGACCACAACCATCTGATCTATCATCCATCCGTACTCGTTATCAATCCTTCTTAAACCTTCATTGAGGATGATCGACCCTCCTCCACACCACAGCAGTCTTCCAAAAGCACTATATTCTTCTCAGCTAATGGGTGCCACACACCATAACCGAAAATATTATGTGTTAGCAAAGTACTTCTTTGCAGCCACGCAACAAATAGAGACATGCGCAACAAAGAACAAGCATCTCCCCAAACCTTCGCCGCGTGCCAAAACCTGTCTCATTTTTTACCCCTATAAATACCACCCTAACCAAGCTACCATCTTCACCACAGCAGAGTTTTTAAGGGAGTTCCACCATGGCTTACTCGTCTTTGTTCACTCTTAGCCTTTGCTTTCTCGTTCTCTTCCCTGGCTGCCTTGCTCAGTTAGAGCAAGTCACAGATCAATCCCAGAGGCAGCAGCAACAACGGTTCCAGACCGAGTGCCGCATCAACAACTTAAACGCTCAAGAACCCGGCAGGAGTGTTGAATCCGAGGCCGGTCTCTCCGAGTACTGGAACAGAAATGATGAACAGTTCCGGTGTGCCGGAGTTGATCTGGTCCGCCACACTATCCAACGTAGAGGCCTATTGTTGCCTTCATTCTCCAATGCCCCTCAGCTCGTCTATGTTGTCCAAGGCACGTATTCCTTCGTTGGGGAGCTCCGCAGTGACGGCTCTTAGTTTTGTTTATTACTATCATGCTAATTCAGAATTATAAACGTTAATTTCATCAATATCAATGCATGCAGGCAGAGGTCTTCACGGAGCTGCAATCCCAGGTTGTCCCGAGACGTTCCAATCGGAATCCTCATCGCAATTTAGAGGAGAACAGGGCTCACAACGTATGAGCAGAGACCAGCACCAGAAGGTTCGAGAAATCCGGGAGGGTGACATCGTTGCTATGCCGGCCGGAGTGGCTCATTGGATTTACAACGATGGCGAATCCCAACTTATTGTCATGATACTCTACGACACGTCAAATCAGGCGAACCAGCTCGACGAAAACGCTAGGGTGAGTACACAAAGAATTAACCCCTGCTTGGCCTCCTTATTCACGCTATTTTTCTTACCTATAATTTGATATAACTAAAGTAAACAATGAGATTCTAACTTTTTAGTATTAACATCATGAATCACTGGGGCTTTTCATTAGAGATGTACTTACTGTAGTAATTTATGATTCAGAGATTCTACCTAGCTGGAAACCCACGCCAACAACAACAAGGTGGTCGCCAGAGACGCAGAGAGAGCAGGCAAGGAAGCCGTAGCCAAAGCCGGAGTAGGAGCCAAAGCCCGGAAGAAAGAGAGAGAAGCCAGCAAAGTGGCAGCAACTTGTTCAATGGCTTCGACGAAGAGTTTCTGGCCGACAGTTTCAACATTGACAACGAGCTGGCAATGAGGATACAGAACCGAGATGACCAGAGGGGTATAATCGTCACCGTCGAGGATGAGCTTCGGGTGCTGAGCCCACAAAGCAGAGGAGAAGAACGAGAAGAGAGGGGATGGGACAGAGACAATGGCGTGGAGGAAACCTTCTGCACGATGAGGCTCAAACACAACATCGCCGACCCACAACGGGCTGATGTTTACAATGAACGCGGCGGTCGCATCACCAGCCTCAACAGCCTCAACCTCCCCATCCTTAGGTACATCCAGCTAAGTGCCGAGAGAGGTGTCCTCTACAGGGTAAGAGACAAGACCCCATGAAAAAATAAATAAATAAATAAAATCAAAATGCGAAACGCAAAACCAATAAATATCACATAACATGTTTATTACCAACACGTATGAGTAATTTGCAATGTCCCAGTCATAAATTATGATTACTAACATGGTTAATTTGATCATTTGAAAAATATGCAGAATGCCCTCGTAGCACCACTCTACAACATGAACTGCCACAGTGTGATATACGTAATCAGGGGCAACGCCAGGCTTCAGGTGGTCGGGGAGAACGGACAGAACGTGTTTGACGGGGAGGTTCGGGAAGGCCAGGTTTTGACAGTGCCACAAAATTTCGCAGTCATTAAGAAGGCAGGAAATCAGGGATTCGAGTGGGTGGCATTCAAGACAAACGACAATGCCATGATTAACCCACTTGCTGGAAGGCTGTCGACCATGCGGGCACTTCCAGAGGATGTGTTAATAAACGCATACCGCATTGACAGGCAGGAAGCTAGAAGCCTGAAGTATAATAGGGACGAGACGACTCTGTTCAGCTCGGACTCATCTGGGTCGTCTAGGCGTAGGGACTAAGCTTTTGAGTAACATGTAATTTTAATCATAGCTGTAGTTGTACTGTTGCAGTTTGTGTAGTTTGGAATAAAAGTCCTCCCTCCTAGGCAATGAAGCTATGGCGTCTGGTTTGGTACCTGCTACGTCACACCGTGTATCTGCGGGAATGAAAGTTAATCTACGAGTTAATAATATTATCCGTTCCACCTCTAGAGCTTCTTCCACCAATTTCCCTCGAAAGCATTTTTATGCGAAATATAAACATGCTCTTTTCACGATCTTTTTGTTTTTGTTTTTTTGAGTTATGCTCTTTTCAATATCTTTTTCTTCGAACTCTTTCTAGATTCTTTGATCTACGCTTACTAAAAAAGGGTTACGGTACTCAAATTTATTGATCATTATTACTGACTAGGAATAGTTTTTATTTTTATTTTATAGGAGAAAAAAATCTTTTATTGATAAAAGCTCTATAAAAGAACTTCCTCTACTTCAACGATGACATTTTGTCCTAGAGCATGAGAAACAACATTTGCTTCTCTCCTTACTTGTTTAACAGCGCAGCTATCATACTTGAGAAAGCATTTTTATAACATCACAACAGAGCGAGCATCCCCTTCTAGTATGATCCTCTTGAAACCCAGCTCAATACAGAATAAGCTTGTCCAGTACGTGACATTATTGAAATTACAATATTCATATTAGATAACTAAATCTCAATTCTATTTGCTGGACGCAGTAATACTATTATTAGAAACTTTTAAGAGGTACGACAGGGCGCATACGTACTGAAATAAACACTGCGAACCTAGCTACCCTAAACCACCCAAGATTTTCCTGCGCTCGTGAAAATAAACAAGCATTTTGTCTCTAGGCGGTAAGTTTTGCTTGATCACTGGGTGATCCAGAAACCTCTTCGACCAGGCAGTAGTGGCAGGAAATTGTGAAGGGTCCACGATCTGCGTAGATCCAACTTCCTCCTAAACAGGCAGCCAGTGAGCTATCCATCCCATTGCAAGGTCCAAATACCCAATGCTCTCCCCTCCCAAAAATTTCTTCTTGTTTCTTTTCATCTCTTCCTCTATCTTCTCCGCCGCCTCTACGGCTGATTTCAGTGCCTGTTCTTTCTTCTCTCCATGGGTACACATTGTAGTAAATGAATATTCCGGCATCTATCACCCAAGCAGCCGAAACAAAATTACGTCAGACCAGGAGAACTCAAAATTTTGCATTTGGGGACATGATCATGATCTATACCGTGAAATCAAAATTACATTTTTATCTATAAAATGAATAAATGATAATAAAAGTCGATGGAGTACTGGGGAAAAATAATTTAAAAAACAAAGAAAGATTGCGCAATCCATGACGCGCGGAATGCGCCATAAGGCAAGGAACAAATTTCTAAGACCTCGGGTCCATGTCTCTTTGCAGCTCAAAAGCAATAAGCAGACGTTGTCAAATAAATTTTCAATTCAATCACCTTACACTATGACTATTTTTTATATTGATAACCCTTAAATATACATTAAAAAATAATAAGGGTTCCAATAATCACTTCATTGGTGTAGTGTAAGAAAATAAAAATCGATTTTAGAACTAATTAATTGATCTTATGCGTCCTCAAAGATCTGGATCAAATCAAAGGGAGCCAACTTAAAAGATGATTTCAATACGGCCGTCCGAAAGAAAAATGCTTGCTAAAATGGTAGTATGGATAATATAAAGATGAAATCAAGTAATATTGCTAGACGTTTCTTTGTCATTTTATTCGTTCTATTTTTTTTTTTTTTTCTTGGCAATTTTTTCGTTTCTAGTTGAAACACTAATCCCCAAACTCCCTTTCTAATTCTAAGTTTGTCGTTTGAATAATAGAAAGTCAAACCATGCAAAACCATCGTTTCAGTGCCAACAGGAATTTAATTACTTACCTTTTCTTCTGCAAATCTAGCCCAGAATCGCGCTTTGGATCTTTCATAAGGATCTTGAGGCAGCAATAACGGGTCTTGCTTCCAGGTCTCGTCGATGTATTCAAGAAGAATGAACGACTCAGCCATCACCTTACCGTCATGAACCAGGACTGGAACCTTTTTATGAACAGGGTTCAGTTCCAAAAGACGAGAGCTCTTGTTGAAGACAATTTATTCAATATACTCGTAAACAACACCCTTGAGCTTTAGAGCCCATTCAACCCTGATGGAAAATGGGCTCGCCCAAAATCCCAAAAGCTTCACCTCCTGGCTTGCCATCAAGATTTAGTTGCGTCCGCTTTACTTTTGTGACCTGCTATAGATTTCTTTATATACACGAGCCCTTCCCTGCACTTCCACTGTCCCACATTTATCCAGGAGCATTTAGGCGCAAATATTCACCATTGGACTTGCGGATTCAAACTTTCCACCTTCTCCTCTTTTTCTTCGTTCCTTCCGTTTTTTGTTTCTGCTCTTTCACCTAATTTTCATAGACAATGATACCCTTCCAACCAATAAACAATTGGTTCACAACGAAGACAATGAGATTATCTTATTATCTTATAATTGATGAATTTTCAATTGATAAAATTATTTTTTATTATTTTATTTTAAATATTTTTTTAAAATCTTTAACCAATAAAGAAAAATTTTAAAAAATAGGCGCAAATTTATTAATAGTCATTCTTTTAATCACTAAGTATAAATAAAAATAAATAAAATACTTGAACGGTAAATTTGAACAGTAATAATAAAAAGATTAAGTAATATTTTCTTTTAAAAATTATAAAACATTTTTATATAATTTTTTTATTAATTTTCTTAATTCTTTTAATGTCTAAGTTGAAGTAGTTGTCAACCAAAGCTAAAGCTATCATTTGCAACCAAGCAATGAAAATTAGAGATCGAAAGAGGACAAAAAAGAAAAAAAAAAATTCTGAGAATAATATTTATTAATAAAACTCGAAACTAAATTTTGAAACCCACTGGTCAGATTCAAATACTCAGAGAAAATTCGAGATTAGGACAATTTTTTTTTTCAAAAAGATAAAAATAGTAAAATGAAATGATATGATTTTAAATAAAAGTTGAAAGTTAAATAAAATAATAGTAAAATATTATCTTTTAATATTATTATTATTTTAAAATTTAAAAAATTTGAATTATTTATTATATTTTATATAATAATTTAAAAAAATTATAATGATGAAATGAAATGAGATAAAACACTTTTACTATTCAAATAAGGCCAAAATCTCAATTATTATATAAAAATAAAATATGTAATAAAATAATAAGAATTTTGTCAAAAATCTTGTCCATACCATAAATCATCTCTAGTGGTCAAAGCAAATCATTTCGGTTAACACGGTTCTCTAAATAAAAAATTTAGATTCGAAATTCTCTATTATCTTATATTTAAAAAACAAAAAAACAAAACAAAATATTTCCTTAGAATATAGAAAATAACTTAAACTAACTATTTGGAAAAGGAAAATGACTAGTTTTGAGATTGAAATGGAGACCATAGGCGTGGCTTATTGACCAAGATGTGCGCAGCTAAAAAGATTTCTTGAATTGGAGTCATATCCGTAACAAAAATTATGACTATAATATTGACGCGTGTGCAATATTACTCCAATTTGAAAAATTTTCATCATTTTGTATCATATTTATGCAAATTTACTTTATTAAAATAATTCAGGGCTATTAAGTTTGTCAATTTTGGATTTGCGTCACTAAGTTTATTATCTGTGTTGTTATATTAACAAGTTCAAGATTAAAGAGTAAAAGTTCACTCAAAACAATTTATCTCGTGAAGTGTTGGATAATTTTAATTTTATACAATAATAGAATATATAAAATATAAATATTTTAACTATAAAGAGATTTTATAAAAATAAATTTATAAAATAAATATATCTTGATATGATGTGTCAGTTTGTAAAATTATTTTTATTATAAAATAATTATAACTTATTATATGAATGCATTCATTTATGAATATTCTTTTAGCAAATTCTTTTTATAATTGTAACGCTTCTAGACTTCTATACAGAGAATAATCATACGTTGGGTTTGTAGTTGCATATATATTTCGATGATTTAAAAAAATGATTAATTAACAAATGAGTTTTCTTGATAAAAAAGTGAAGTATAATACAATAATTGCGTTTGTTATTACGCTAGGAGTCTGTCGTCGCATGGAAAATCTTGTCGAAATCTGAGCCACGTTCTAGGACAATTTGTTTCCAAAACATGTTATCAATTAAATTTTTTTTTTAAAGGAAAACTTGATCTCATTAAAAACCAGTTTATAACATGTCAGTAGCTACAATTGACTGAATGCACAAGGGGCATTTTTCAATATCATATAGGTTTACAGAGAAATTGAGAGCTGATTTAGCTAACTCATGTGCAGCCATGTTTGCTTCTCTACACGCATGCACATCTGTCCAGTGACTCAAAGAATTCAACAGTTGCCTTGCATCTTCTATCATCAGTCCCCCTCTACTCCAATTAGATCCCTCTGTTTTCAAAAGATCAATAACTTGTTTAGAGTCTCCTTCTAGTATTAGATTACTCAGGCCAACGTTCTTGCAAAAAACTACTGCTAGTAAAAGACCCTGGGCTTCAGCATCAAAAGGGGTTTCTGTAATGTCCTAAATTGCCCTGAGTGTACCTATGACTCTGCCATTGAGATCTCAAATGATTACTCCAAACCCATTTTTCTAGATTCCACCCTCATTGCCGCATCCCAGTTGGCTTTATAATATCCTACTTCTGGTTTTTGCCACTTAACTTCCCTCTGGCTTCTCTGCACTTGCTCAGGTAGTTGGGACTGGTTTGCCTCATGGAAGGATGAGACTTCATTCCTTGCTATTTGGGTTATGCTCGTGGGATGTTTGAAACCTTTGCCATGTAGGAATTCATTCCTTCTAATCCATATCCCTTTCAAAGTTACAGCCACCTCCTCCAATTCAGCTTGATCTAGTTGTTGTACTAGAAGGGTCCATACATTAAAGAACATGTTGTTTTGGTATGACATCTTTTGAACCTTGATGCACCCTTGACTCCATACATCCTTTGCAGCTGAGCACCCCCATAGAGCATGGCCTAAAGTTTCAGGTTCTCTTATGCAGATTGGGCATAAGGGGTCTTCTAGTATTTTCCTCCTTGTCAGATTGGCATAGGTAGGGAGAGTTTCATTGCATGCTCTCCACACAAAGAATTTAACAGCAGGGGCAACCTTCATCTTCCAAAGTCTTTTCCACACATCTTTTTCATTGTGTTTCCTCGATGCTTCCCCCTCCAATTCAGTAACCAAACTCCTCTGGTAGTGATAGCCACTTTTAACTGTATACTGTCCATTATTAGTGGTCAGCCAAGTCATTTTATCTTCTCGTCCATTATTAGTGGCCTGCCAAGTCATTTTACCTTCTCTTCCTCCTAGACTAATAGGTATGGTTTTGATGGCCTCAGTCTCCTGGTTTGAGAACAGTTCTTACAGAAGGTCTTCCCTCCATGTTTTCAGGTTTGGGTCTATTATGTCACTGACCAATTCACACCACACATCATTGCCTCTTAGTAATGAAATATGTTGAGAAGGTAGGGTTGGAATCCATTTGTCCTTCCAAAGGTTGATGCTTGCTCCATTTCCCACTCGCCATAGAAGTCCTTTTTTTTAACATAGCCAACCCTGCATAGATGCTCCTCCAGGCATATGAGGGACCTGACCCCAAATTTGACTCCAGTAAGCCCACTTTTGAGAAGTACTTTTGCTTGTAAACTCTAGTAACCAGTGAGGTAGGATCTTGTAGCATTCTCCAGCTTTGTTTTGATAGCATAGCCAGGTTGAAACTTTGAAAATCTCTTAATCCCAAGCCCCCTAATTCCTTGCCAGAGCTTAGTTGTTCCCAAGAAATCCAATGAATTTTGGATGAATCTTCATTATATCCCCACCAGAATTTCCTTAAGAGTTGATTCAATTTTCTTGTGATGGATGTTGGAAGGAGGAAGATCCCCTTTGCATATGTTGGAATGGCTTGGAGCACATCTTTGAGCAATATATCCTTTCCTGCATTGGATAAGTGCTTTGTCTTCCAATTTGCTACTCGAGCCCAAGTTCTGTCTATGAGGGAGTGAAATGTTGCAATTTTTGCCCTTCTCACCATTACTGGTAGCCATAAGTACTTTTCAAAAGTCCCATTAGATTTGATGCCAACGAATTGTAGAATCTGGTTCTGAATCTCTTGTTTTGTATTCTTACTAAAAAGCACTGATGATTTGTCCTTGTTTAGTACCTGTCCTGAGGCCAGTTCATAAATTTCCAGGATCATGAGCAATCTACTTAACTCCTTAGTTGTAGCTTGACAGAAAATGAGGCTATCATCTGCAAAGAACAGATTATTCACCTTTGTAGGGCCTCTTCCCAATGGAGTAGTGATTAAACTTCCCTTTTCTTCAACTTGGTTCAGTAGTGCAAAGAGGGTTTCAGCACATAGGATGAAAATGTAAGGGGAGAGGGGGTCCTCTTGTCGAATTCCCCTAGAGGGGTAGAATTTTTGTTGAGGCTCTCCATTCACTAGAATAGAGTATGAGACTGAATTTAAACAATTCTGGATCAGGTGGACCCAGAGTTGGGGAAACCTAAGTTTCTTCATCACAGCTTCCACAAATCTCCATTCAACTCTATCATAAGCTTTGCTCATTTCTAATTTGAGTGCCATGAAGCCTTTTCTCCCCTTCATCCTTGATTGCATAGAGTGTAGAATCTCATAAGCCACTAAAGTGTTATCTGAGATTAATCTCCCAGGGATAAAAGCACTTTGATTTACAGATATGAGGGAGGGAAGTATACATTTCAATCTGTTTGCTAATGTTTTTGAAACTATCTCGTAGAGGATATTACATAGGCTTATAGGACGGAATTCAGACTCCTTTTTAGGATTTTTAACTTTGGGGATCAGAGCTATGAATGTGTCATTCACCTCTTGGAGTGAGCCACCTTGGTTAAGAGCTTGGAGAACAAATTTGCAGACATATTCCCCCACCACCTCCCAGTGTTTTTGATAGAACTGAGCCGGAAATCCATCGGGTTCAGGGGAGTCCAATGGATTCATTTGGAAGTAGGCTTCTCCAACCTCCTCAATTGTGAATTTTTGCAATAAACTTGTAGACATCTCAGTTGTAACTTTTGGGTGTAAGGCATGTCAACAAGCTTCAAAGTTAACAGGCAAGGAAGTAGTGAAAAAAGAGGAGAAAAAACCTGTGAAAACATCTCCAATATCTTTCTGTTCATGAGCTATATTCCCAGTATTGTCTGAAATAGAGTTAATGGAGTTTGTTTTCCTTCTTTGGTTAGCTTGCATGTGGAAGAAATGAGTGTTTTTGTCTCCATTCCTTAGCCAATGCTGTTTGGCACGCTGTTTCCACTTCATCTCAATTTCAGCTAGTGTAGTTTCAAGTTTTCTTTATAAAGATTGCATTCTATCCATATGTTATCCATCGCCATTATCTTGTAGGTGACTAATACTGGTCAAAATGTGAGCTGAGTCCCCTAGTGCTTGTTGTGTTGTTTTTTGTTTCCACATTAACAAATCCCTCTTACACTAGTTTAGCTTGTACCTCATTCTATCTGCCTGTGAATTCCCTCATTGGCCTTTCTTCCATGCCTCTTTAATAACCCCTACACAGTCCTCCTTTAGTTCCCATGCTGTTTCATATATGAAAATCTTGTTTTTTCTGCCCCTTCCATACATTGTATGCTTCATATTGACATGCAATGGGGAATGATCTGATTTAACAGCTGCCAAAGTGTTGCAGTAGGCTTGGTTAAAAAGTTCACCCCATTCCTTATTAGCCATTGTCCTGTCAATTCTCTCCTTTGTGAAACCTCCACCCCTCCTGTTGTTAGACCAGGTAAATTTCTGCCCTTGTGAGTGAATGTCACGGATCCCACACTGTTCTAAGGCTTGCCTGAACTATTCTATCTGATTGTATGGTCTCCTTGCTCCCCCTTCTTTCTCACTTTGATTAAGAATTTCATTAAAATCACCTCCACATAGCCAGGGCATTGATGGGTTTGGCTTAAGGATTTTGAGCAACTCCTAGCTGCTTTTTCTTTTCAATGTATTTGGGTGGCTATAGAATCCAATAAATTGCCAGCTAGGACTGCCTCCCTCATCCTGTACATGAGCATTAATATGCCACCGGGTGTAACTTGTAATTTGGACTTTCCAATCTTCTTTCCATAGCATAGCAATCCCACCCCTTGTTCCCACACTGTCCATTGCAAAGCAGCTATCAAACCTTAGGGAAACTCTTACCTCTTCCATCCCTGTTCTGTTGCACTTAGTTTCCACAAGGAAAACTAAGTGTAGGCACTTGTCCTTAGTAAATTTCCTAAGGATTCAAATTGTCTAAGGATTCCCAAGCCCTCAACAATTCTATATTAAAATACTCATTTGTTTTGGCAGGGTTGGAGGCCAGCCACTGCCTTTTTCAGGTTGATTTTCTATGTTTTCCTCATTGCTCCTAAGTCTTTTTGGAAACAAGTCATGCTCTGTGTTATTCTTCCAGTCTCTTCTTTTGGTCCCTACCACTTGGTTGGAATTTGTGATGTCACCCAAGACCATGCTAGAAATTGCCTCTCCTCTAGCCTTCCTTTTCCATTTGCCTGTTTGAGTATTCCCATTATCTATTCTCGAGTTGTTACTCCTCCTGGTTCTATCTGCTCTTCCCTCAGTTAGATTTACAGCACCATTTAGGGTGGAACCTACTTTGGCATTTGTTCCTCTCAAGTTAGAGATGGTTTGATCTAATTCCATTTGAGGGAAAGGTTCTGCAGGAACCTTTTTCCCAGTTGGGTGTTGAGTTTTGGTTGGTATAGGATTGAGCCCCTCCTCTACTGAATCCGAAAGTTTTGGGTGTTAGAATCACTGTCTTTTTGCTATGCTCATAGGTTTTCCCCTCTCTCAATGAAATCTCCTCAGTATCCTTCCCAGTTTCCACCATCTTATACTTGCCACGGATTGTTCCATTTTGTCTAAACCTCTCCTCAGGTTGTTCTTCTTTCTGGTTGTTGTATTCAGGCTTGCCTCCATATTTTCTAAAATCAAACAGGTTGGTATTCATTGGTTGAGCTCGTAACCAAGCCCCAAACTGCATTGGTGGTTGTTCATCTTGGTGGTGATCAAACCTTGGTCTTGAGCATGTTCTACCTTTATGGGAAAGGATCCCACAATGGAAGTAGAGATTTTGGAGTCGCTCATATTTAAAAGAGATCCAGATCTTCTCCCCTCCAAACTCCAACCATTTTCCCCTCAACAATGGTTTAGTGAGGTCCAGTGCAACCCTCACTCTTAGGCATCTACCCCAAGCCGAACCATCAGAGTCTGCATCCACCCTTATCATGTGTCCCAGGGACGAGCGAAAGTCCTCCCCTACCTCTTCAGTCATTGCAGCCAGTGATAGGTTATGGCATTGCACCCAAAATGGTTTGTACTGAAATTTCAACGCATTCACATATACTTCTCATCTATTTCTTGTATAGTTATTAGATTCTTATCAAAGAACCAGGGTCTACCGCTTAGGACTTTTTCTTTGTCCTGTATTTGTTGAAACTCTATTAGAAGACATTGTTCATTAAGATCTTTGAAACATACCCACCCTTGTAGCCTCCAGATTTGAGACATTGTCACCCTAAAAGCTTCATTGTTGACTCCCTTTTCCGATAGCACGTTGCCGATGATGCAAAGCTTTCCCCATATGTTTCCTTCTTTTGCTCCCTTTGTTTTTATTTGAAACACAGATATTTCTTCCTTCGATAGATGGAGTCTTTTCCACCTCTTGGTCACATCATCTTCCACCATTTTAACTGTCAACCGCCGTCGCCCTCACCACCAGTGAGACTGTTCCCCGTGTCAAAAAAACAGGGGTACTAAACCCTACTCCGTCTTTGAGAGAAGAGAGAGGGACCCGACCACTGTATTGAACTTTTATGTTATCAATTATTAAACTATCTTATCCCGTTTTATTATTTCATTTTTTTTAGAAGCAGTGTTGCTCCATAAAGGAAGGGTACCAAAAATCTCACTGAATAGGCAAACTATTTTATCATTTTTTTTTACTTTTTTCAAATGTTTTTAAATTCATTAAATATTTTAAAAAAATAAAATTCATAAATTCATTAAAAAATAAATAATTAACTGTTAAGTAAAAAATAAAAATAAAAACCCACAATTGGTGGCCACCATAAGTGACCACCTTACGTAGGGGCCTATTGTTGCCTTCATTCTCCAATGCCCCTCAGCTCGTCTATGTTGTCCAAGGCACCTATTCCTTCGTTGGGGAGCTCTGCAGTGACGACTCTTAGTTTTGTTTATGACCATGCATGCTAATTCAGAATTATAAACGTTAATTTCATCAATATCAATGCATGCAGGTAGAGGTCTTCACAGAGCTGCAATCCCAGGTTGTCCCAAGACGTTCCAATCGGAATCCTCATCGCAATTTAGAGGAGAACAGGGCTCACAACGTATGAGCAGAGACCAGCACCAGAAGGTTCGAGAGATCCAAGAGGGTGACATCGTTGCTATGCCGGCCGGAGTGGCTTATTGGATTTACAACGATGGCAAATCCCAACTTATTGTCAAGATACTCAACAACACGTCAAATCAGGCGAACCAGCTCGACGAAAATGCTAGGGTGAGTACAAAGAATTAAGGGTAGTGATAGAGTTACCACTCTATTACAACCCATTTACCACTCATATGAATTTCAAATTTTTTTATTTTTATTTCATTTTCTTTTAAGTGTCTTTTTATCATTCTTAATCATTAAGAAAAAGAGTTGTAGATAAGTTGTAGTTGAGTAGTAATAATATCATTTTCTAAGAATTAACCCCTGCTTATCCTCCTTATTCACCCTATTTTTCTTACCTATAATTTGATATAACTAAAATAAACAATGAGATTCTAACTTTTTAGTATTATCATCATGAATCACTGGGGCTTTTCATTAGAGATGTACTTACTGTAGTAATTTATGATTCAGAGATTCTACCTAGCTGGAAACCCACGCCAACAACAACAAGGTGGTCGCCAGAGACGCAGAGAGAGCTGGCAAGGAAGCCGTAGCCGAAGCCGGAGCAGGAGCCAAAGCCCGGAAGAAAGAGAGAGAAGCCAGCAAAGTGGCAGCAACTTGTTCAATGGCTTCGACGAAGAGTTTCTGGCCGACAGCTTTAACATTGACAACGAGCTGGCAATGAGGATACAGAACCGAGATGACCAGAGGGGTATAATCATCACCGTCGAGGATGAGCTTCGGGTGCTGAGCCCACAAAGCAGAGGAGAAGAACGAGAAGAGAGGCGATGGGACAGAGACAATGGCGTGGAGGAAACCTTCTGCACGCTGAGGCTCAAACACAACATCGCCGACCCACAACGTGCTGATGTTTACAATGAACGCGGCGGTCGCATCACCAGCCTCAACCTCCCCATCCTTAGGTACATCCAGCTAAGTGCCGAGAGAGGTGTCCTCTACAGGGTAAGAGAGAAGACCCCATGAAAAAAAAAAAAATGTGAAACGCAAAACCAATAAATATCACATTATCATGTTTATTCCCAACACGTATGAGTAATTTGCAATGTCCCAGTCATAAATTATGATTACTAACATGGTTAATTTGATCATTTGAAAAATATGCAGAATGCCCTCGTAGCACCACTCTACAACATGAACTGCCAGAGTGTGATATACGTAATCAGGGGCAACGCCAGGCTTCAGGTGGTCGGGGAGAACGGACAGAACGTGTTTGACGGGGAGGTTCGGGAAGGCCACGTTTTGACAGTGCCACAAAATTTCGAAGTCATTAAGAAGGCAGAAAATCAGGGATTCGAGTGGGTGGCATTCAAGACAAACGACAATGCCATGATTAACCCACTTGCTGGATGGCTGTCGACCATGCGGGCAGTTCCAGAGGATGTGTTAATAAACGCATACCGCATTGACAGGCAGGAAGCTAGAAGCCTGAAGTATAGGGACGAGACAACTCTGTGCAGCTCGGACTCATCTGGGTCGCCTAGGCGTAGGGACAAAGTTTTTGAGAAAAAAAAATCTTCACAGCCTTCCAACATCCCACACTCCACATTTTTTTTTAATTTTTATTATTTTATTTTTTATTAAATATTTAATATATAAATAATGAATAAAAGAATTAAATTAATTTAAAAAGAATAAATTTAAAAAAGAATATTAAAAAAATTAAAAAATTAAAAAAAAATAAAATATAGAATGTTAAGAAGTTGTGTTGCATTTTCCGAGTGTAATTTTAATCAAAGCTGTAGTTGTACTGTTGCAGTTTGTTGCAGTTTGTGTAGTTTGGAATAAAGTCCTCCCTCCTAGGCAATGAGGCTATGACGTCTGGTTCGGTACCTGTTACGTCACACTTGTGCATCTGCGGGAATGAAAGTTAATCTACGAGTTAATAATATTCTCCGTTCCACCTCTTTTTCCACCTATTTCCCTCGAAAGCATTTTTATGCGAAATATAAACATGCTCTTTTCACACTCTTTTTCTTCGAACTCTTTCTGGATTCTTTGATCTACCCTTACTAAAACAGGGGTACGGTACTCAAATTTATTGATCATTATTACTCACTAGGAATAGTTTTTATTTTTATTTTTATTTTATAGGGGAAGAAAATATTTTATTGATAAAAGCTCTATAAAAGAACTTCCTCTACTTCAACAATGACATCAGAGATAGATGATGCATTTTGTCCTAGAGCATGAGAAACAACATTTGCTTCTCTCCTTAATCGTTTAACAGCGCAGCTATCATACTTGAGAAAGCATTTTTATAACATCACAACAGACCGAGCATCCCCTTCTAGTATGATCCTCTTGAAACCCAACTCGACACAGAATAAGCTTGTCCAGTACGTGACATTATTGAAATTACAATATTTATATTAGATAACTAAATCTCAATTCTATTTGCTGGAAGCAGTAATATTATTATTGGAAACTTTTAAGAGGTACGACAGAGCGCACACGTACTGAAATAAACACTGCGAACCTAGCTACACTAAACCACCCAAGATTTTCCTGCGCTCGTGAAAATAAACAAGCATTTTGTCTCTAGGTGGTAAGTTTTGCTTGATCACTGGGTGATCCAGAAACCTCTTTGACCAGGCAGTGGTGGCAGGAAATTGGGAAGGGTCCACGATCTGCATAGATCCAACTTCCTCCCAAACAGGCAGCCAGTAAGCTATCCATCCCATTGCAAGGTCCAAATATCCAATGCTCTCCCCTCCCAAAAACTTCTTGTTATTTCTTTTCATCTCTTCCTCTATCTTCTCCGCCGCCTCTACGGCTGATTTCAGTGCCTGTTCTTTCTTCTCTCCGTGGGTACACATTGCAGTAAATGAATATTCCAGCAGCTATCACCCAAGCAGCCGAAACAAAATTATGTCAGACCAGGAGAATTCATTTCTTTGTATTTTCTAGGCACACATTTGGGGACATGATCTTGATCTATACCGTGAAATCAAAATGACATTTTTATCTATAAAATGAATAAATGATAATAAAAGTCGATGGAGTACTGGGGAAAAATAATTTAAAAAACAAAGAAAGATTACGCAATCCATGACGCGCGGAATGCGCCATAAGGCATGGAACAAATTTCTCAGACCTCGGGCCCTTTGCAGCTCAAAAGCAATAAGCAGACGTTGTCAAATAAATTTTCAATTCAATCACTTTACACTATGACTATTTTTTATATTGATAACCCTTAAATATACATTAAAAAATAATGAGGGTTCCAATAATCACTTCATTGGTGTAGTGTATTAAAATAAAAAATCGATTTTAGAACTAATTAATTGATCTTATGCGTCCTCAAAGATCTGGATCAAATCAAAGGGAGCCAACTTAAAAGATGATTTCAATACGGCCGTCCGAAAGAAAAATGCTTGCTAAAATGGTAGTATGGATAATATAAAAATGAAATCAAGTAATATTGCTAGAAGTTTCTTTGTCATTTTATATTTTTATTCGTTCTATTTATTTTTTTCTTGGCAATTTTTTCGTTTCTAGTTGAAACACTAATCCCCAAACTCCCTTTCTATTTCTAAGTTTGTCGTTTGATTAACAGAAAGTCAAACCATGCAAAACCATCGTTTCAGTGCCAACAGGAATTTAATTACTTACCTTTTCTTCTGCAACTCTAGCCCAGAATCGCGCTTTGGATCTTTCATAAGGATCTTGAGGCAGCAATAACGGGTCTTGCTTCCAGGTCTCGTCGATGTATTCAAGAAGAATGAACGACTCAGCCATCACCTTACCGTCATGAACCAGGACTGGAACCTTTTTATGAACAGGGTTCAGTTCCAAAAGACGAGAGCTCTTGTTGAAGATATCTTCTTCAATATACTCGTAATCAACACCCTTGAGCTTTAGAGCCCATTCAACCCTGATGGAAAATGGGCTCACCCAAAATCCCAAAAGCTTCACCTCCTGGCTTGCCATCAAGATTTAGTTGCGTCCGCTTTACTTTTGTGACCTGCTATAGATTTCTTTATATACACGAGCCCTTCCCTGCACTTCCACCATCCCACATTTATCCAGGAGCGTTAGGCGCAAATATTCACCGTTGGACTTGCGGATTCAAACTTTCCACCTACTCTTCTCTTTTTCTTCGTTCCTTCCGTTTTCTGTTGACAAAAAAAAAAAAAAAAAAAAAAAAAATCTGAGAATAATATTTATTAATAAAACTCGAAACTAAATTTTGAAACCCACTGGTCAGATTCAAATACTTATAATTCGAGATTAGGACAATTTTTTGTATATATAAAAAAAAGATAAAGGCGTGGTTTGAATAATGAAATGAAATAATATGGTTTTAAATAAAAATTAAAAGTTAAATAAAATAATAGTAAAATAATATCTTTTAATATTATTATTATTTTAAAATTTGAAAAAGTTAAATTATTTATTATATTTTATATGATAGTTTGAAAAAATTATAATGATGAGATAAGATGAAATAAATCACTTTTACTATCTAAATAGACCCAATAACTCAATTATTATTTATAAATATAAAATACGTAATAAAATAATTAGAATATTGTCCATACCAGAAATCATCTTTAGTAGTCAAAGCAAATCATTTCCGTTAACCCAATTCTCTAAATGGAAAATTTGGATTTGAAATCCTCCACTCCCTTATATTAAAAAACAAAAGAAAATTAAAAAAAAAAAAAACAAATTATTTCCGTAGAATGTAGAAAATAACTTAAACTAACTATTTGAATGAAGAAAATGACTAGTTTTGAGATTGAAATGGAGACAATAAGGCGTGGCTTATTGACCAAGATGTGTGCGGCTGAAAAGATTTCTCGAATTGGAATCACATGCACGATTATGATATCTGTAATTAAAATTATGGCTATAATACCTATGCGTGTGCAATATTACTCCAATCTGAAAACTTTTCATCATTTTGTATCATATTTATGCAAATTTACTTTATTAAAATAATTCAGTGCTATTAAGTTTACCAATTTTGGATTTGCGTCACTAAGTTTATTATCTGTGTTGTTATATTAACAAGTTCAAGATTAAACTCACTCAAACAATATATCTCTAGGATAATTTAATTTTATACATCACAAAATTTTTTTATAAAATAACGTGTCTTGATACGGTATATAAGTTTGTAAAATTATTTCTATTATAAAATAAATATAACATATTATATAAATGCATTTATTTATGGATACACTGTTATCAAATTCTTTTTATAATTGTAACGCTTCTAGCCTTCTATGCAGAGAATAATCATACGTTGGGTTTGTAGTTGCCTATATATTGCGGTGATTTAAAAAAATGATTAATTAATAAATGAGTTTGCTTTAAAAAAAAAGTGAAGTATAATAAAATAATTGCGTTTGTGATCACGCTAGGAGTCCGTCATCGCGTGGAAAATCTTGTCGAGAATCTGAGCCACGTTCCAGAACAATTTGTTTCCAAAGCATGTTATTAATTATTAAATTATCTTATCTCGTTTTATTATTGTATTTTTTTTAGGACTGGTGTTGCTCCACAAGAGGGAGGACACCAAAAATCTCACCCAATAAGCTAACTATTTTTATCATTTTTTTTTTTTTACTTTTTTCAAATGTTTTTTAAATTCATTAAATATTTAAAAATAAATAAAATTCATAAATTCATTAAAAAATAAATAATTAACTGTTAAGTTAAAAAATTAAAGTAAAAACTCACAATTGGTGGCCACCATAAGTGACCACCTTATGTGGGAGAAACAATTTCATTTTTTAAATTTTTATATAAAATATAATAGAAGATTTAATTTTTTTAAATTTTAAAATAAAATTAATATTAAAATATTATATTATAATAATATTTTATTTAACTTTCAATAAAATATCTAATCTCATCTCATTTTAACATTCCTGTGTGCTCCTTGCTTCAAAGAAAATAATTACAAATTTACAACAAAGTCATTTCAATGGCGCGCTATGGTCATTGATTTTTCAAAATGGCCAAGGGAACTCATGAAGCTTATTTCCATCACTCTCACCACCTAACCCAAATGAAAGTCTACTACGGTAGTATCTTTATGATTTTATCAACAAAGAATATAGAGCATGACTTTTACGCCACATTGGATGTTAAATTTCTCTCAATTCATTTTATTTAATTATTATAATTTTTTTAAAATTTTAATATAAAATATAATAAATGATTCAATATTTTTAAATTTTAAAATAATAATAATATTAAAAAATAATATTTTAATAATATTTTATTTAACTTTTATGCCAAATAATAATTAGAGCTTTTTTTGAAACGATTATGAAAAATAATAACTTCTCATTAAATTGGGAGTCGGTAAAGGAAATTTGGCAAAAAAGTAAATTTTAGCTAGTTAAAGTGAGTGAAAAATTCAAAATTTCAAAGTTATCTCGATGCGATGAAACTTTGTTGGCTGATTTAATATTTCTTACAGGTGGAAGAAGTGCAGACCATTTCAACTAATGTGTTGGGACCAACCAAGGAAAAATTGGATAAAATCAAATATAGATGGAAGCAGTTAAGAGAGCTTGAGGAAGGCTGGTGCTGGTGATTTAATATGTGATTCATAGAATTTGGTGATAGCTTTTTTCATCTCTCTTGATTTTGGTACCAATAACTGTGACGCCCCCAAATTTCGTTTGGGATCGGACGGACATTTGAAGCGTCGAGACATGCAACACAAGGTTACCTGCCCCCGTTCATGACATATAAGATGCAATAATCCTAACATGCATCTAACATTATGCAATATTTGCAGCGGATAATTTTTTTTCTTTAGCAATACTATGCACCAAACTGAAAAATATCTCAATACTTAAAACATACTTCATACATAAAGATCCATTGAATAACTAAGATCACATCACTATTCTAAAATAGTTATGATCCAATAGTACTGGAGATGTAACTCCATCGTATAAGTAGTAATTTAACTACTATATTAACATTAACGACGCACCGTCGTTCAGTCGACTGTGTCTAGTTGGTCAGCTCCTGATCATTCTTCAGGTCCTGTAACAAGATTTACCATTCGGGGGGAATGGTAGTTGGGACTACCACAGTGAGATTTGATTACAAATCTCAGCAAGTTAACAAAAAACTTCCATACAGACTAATGATGCATGTATGACAGTAAAAGCATAAATGCATAATCAAATTCATAAGTAATTAAAGCATAACTTAGCGTACAACATAGCATAATTGACATAACTTAAATTGAATCATGAACTGAACTTGACTTGACATGAACTTGATCTGAAACTTGACTTAGCATGAACTTGCTCTGAAACTTGAATTAACATGAAAAATACATACTCCACAGTTGTTGTGGCCCCATGTATTCTACGTGTAAATACATACTCCACAGTTATTGTGGCCCCATGTACTCTACACAAACTTGACTTAACATGAAAAATACATACTCCACAGTTGTTGTGGCCCCATGTATTCTACGTGTAAATACATACTCCACAGTTGTTGTAGCCCCATGTATTCTACACAAACTTGACTTAACATTAAAAATACATACTCCACAGTTGTTGTGGTCCCATGTATTCTACATAAACTTGACTTAACATGAAAAATACATACTCCACAGTTGTTGTGGCCCCATGTATTTTACGCATCACAATTGTAGTTAAATACATACTCCACAGTTGTTGTGGCCCCATGTATTCTACACATCATAATGTACTCAAGATGAAATGTGACTGGAATACGAAAGGACTGAAGTCCTGACGTAACATAACGTGACTTGAACATAACTTAGAATACATGACCAACTTGAGATAGAAACATTTCGTAACATGGCATAACATATAATAGACAACATATTTAACATGACATACTTGCAATAGTGAATATTACATGACTTGACTTACATGTAATAGATGACATACTTACATGACGTACTTGTAATGTACAGTAATACATAACAGAATATATTATGTAACAGATAAAAATTGATGACAGAATAAATTATGTATAATAGACAATTACATGATAACTTGACATGGCATGACACATATGATAACATACATACATACACTGTAGTTCTTTTACTTAGCACACATACACAGTAGACTGTTAGTAAGTTAAAAGCTAACTTACCTCGATCTCCGCATTTCTTATAAAACTTCAAGTGCGATCACGAGGAACTGTAATTAGTAATTCTAAAAGTTAGAACTAAATCACTAATAATTTCAAATATGAAAAATACTAACTTAAAGAGTAAAATTTTCATTTTACTCTCTACATGTGGAAAAATGACTGTTTTACCCATAACTTAAGGATTTTGCATACTAACTCTAAAAGTTTCTAAAATTTACATTCCTCATGTAAATTTTATCCTAAACTTAAATATCAACTCAGAAAAATTTAAAACAAAACACAACTATGAAGAACACACTATGGTTGAAACATCCATAGGCCATTTCCCTTTATTTTTGTTGCAATTCCTTCCAACTTCAAAACTCATGCTTAAACCAAAATTTTGCAACAAACATCTTCCAATCCTAAGTTCAAAACCATACTTAAAACATCCATTTAGAAAAAGCTAATAATCAACACCAAACTTTTTTGTAAAAAGATCCAAACACTTGAATCACAAGTTTTGACATTAAATCAAAACATCTCCAAGAGTTTCAAAAAATCAAATCTTACTTCTAACATATTCATAATATCATCCTAACATCAACCATGCTTTAAATCATCAAACCAAAGTCACCAAAATCACAAAATAACATTTGGAGTTTTTGGTTTTACACTTAATCCAAAAACAGAAACTTTTTCCTCAACTAGTTTTGATAAATATCTTGATCTATGACTTATAAATATATGATCTTCAAACCAAACCATCACATGGTTTAAAAAGATGTCCTAAAACATATATAAGCTTCTAATTCAAGATCACATGGTTAGAAATTAACCAAAACATAAATTTAGCCAAGAATATCCACACTTTGGCTTGTTTGAATATCTCTTTGCATAAAATTTCATATCTTTGAAACTAACATCAAATATCTTCAAAATAATAATATAACATGTATATAAGATACTTAGGATCCTCCAATAAAATTATTAAAGTCATTAGAATAGGTTTAGACCACCAAAGAGTTAAACTTTCTCAAAACAGAAACTGTTTTTCTTCTTCCAGTTTCTAAGTTTCTAAATCTAAGTAAATCTTTCATCAAAACCTTTAATCATGCAAAAATCCTCAACCAATAGTCACATATACATGTTAACAATACTCCATAAAAATTTCGGACCAATATCTATCCATTAGCTTGGTCAAAAACTCCAAACTATAACATATTCTCCAGTTTATCTCCCAGAATGACCTTTTTATAGTTTATACAATATTTGACTGACCAAATGATCTTAAAATGGGGCAAATAAGATATCCATGTAAACTAGACTCAAAAAGGAACAACTTATATGAAGGAGACTTTATGATAAAACACTTACAATAGCTTCGAAATGGGCGTGCAAAAGACCTCCTAAAAGCTGTCCGAGAGAGAGTGTTTGATAATCTTTTATTGGAAAGTGTAATTAGATAATTTCGTGGGGAGAGGTGGCTGGAGATAATTATGGATGAGATATGGAAGAGATGAGGCTGGAGTTGAGAGTTGAGTGTAGTTTTCTCCTACCCAAAATATCTATAAAAGATTATCTCATAATATTTTATCTAATAATATCTATAAAAATCAACTCAAAATATTTTTACCCAATAATATTCATGAAAATTACCTCAAGATATTTCTTTTTATCCAATAATATCTACAGTTTTAAACAGACGTTTTGATCGAAAATATGAAAAAATGTTATTGCGCCATAAGACTTTAAATAACCCTCCGAGTCTAATGGCACAAACCATAATACATTTTGACACTTCTAACTATCTCCAATAATCAAAAACACACTTCTGATACCATAGTAAATAATAACACTAACTATGTAATTAGACAAAAACCTATATGATTAATGGATTCGTGAAAACTTATGGAGTTTTCACGAGGTTCTTAAAGTTAACAGAAATTTCACAATTGAATTTCTAGCGGGCTGTTACAATAACTATGCTGAATTCATGTCCATGTTGCATGGATTTGAGCAGATTGGGTTTCACTAATGTAGAAATAGAGATGGGTTATATATGGTTGTTGTAAATTAGATTTTGGCCTCTAATAGTCCCATTGGGTATCTAGAAAACTATTGGATTGAGCTCATAGGGTTACTTCAAAACATCAACTTCACCATTCGGCATGTTTATAGGCAAGGCAATAGCCCTGCAGATTTCTTGGCAAAGCTGGCATCTAGGAATTGTGTTGCTACTTGGAAGTCTTTAGCTATGGTCCATTCTTTACTAAGGGGTCTAATTAGGACTGAGAAATTAAGCATTCTTTATATTAGAATTTGATTTAAAGGGACGAGTCTTTTATTGTTATTTGTTGATTCATTTGTTGATTTATGTTTCTATGGTATTCCTATGCCAAAAGTGAGGTTTCAATAAATTTAAGAGTTTAGTTCCTATGTTATATTAAAAAAAAAAAAAAAAAAACTTCTCAATAAATTTAGGATCTTATACATCACTTATCTTAACACATCATATGGGGGGTATCACCTTCTCTCCACTTATATTCAATCCCACATTTTTTATTGGGATAAATCTTTAATATCATTTGTAACACTCTATTAAAATGCTCAAACGGCCACTTACTTATATTCTAAAAAGATTTATCAATGATAAAATTAGATCTAATTAAAATATTATAAAGAACAAAAACTTTTTATCGTAAGTAAAGTGGAATCTCACTATTTACCCTTAACACAGAGTAATTTCGACGCATACCAGGACAATCATTATTATTTAATATTTTCTCTATTCAAATATTTGCTCATTCTTCCTCACACACAAAAGCTGAATAGTTATGGCACGAATGAATCAATAGTTACTTTTGAAATAAATAATTTAAGATAATATTACTTTTCTCCGAGATTTCTTAAAATTCTAAATTTATTTAATGTAGAAACATTTACAGTATTTGCAAAACAATATTACAAAGCAGGTTTCAGAAAAAGAATAGATCATACATCTTAGTATAGAATTAGATAAATTCTAACAACAATGACATAAGAGATTCAATGTCTTGTCCATCCATCCAGTAACTTAATCAACAACATGAGTTTCATATATGTATTTCCCTCAAACTACCAAAGAAAACGTTTTGTTAGCTTAAAAAACCTTTTGCCTTGTATATATTATTGTTTAGAATCTGTCTTTGAATAGCATTTTTTACACCTTTTTTATACATGTGGTTATGAGATGATGATGTTTTCTTATTTAGAAGATTTTACATAATTTTTATACTTTTTTAGATGAATTGATACTGTAACGTGGTTCTATAAAAAGATTTTACTTTCTAATAGGTTTTTTTTCCCTCCAACAAGGCGATACATGCAAGGGGCATACATGACTTGCACGTGCCGCCCTTACTAGTGTATATATATATGCTTTTTTATATGTAAATATGACTTTTGGGTATCCGACAAAGAGGCTAATAACAGGGAGAATTTTTTTTTTTTTTTTTTTTTTTTTAAAAAGTAATCTCAGGTGTAAAAGGTCTCACTAGGAATACAGAGCCAGCTAGACAAGGGATGAGCATTTGCTGTTTCTTGAGGGAAAAAAAAAAAGGAGGTGAACAATTATTTTGCAATCTTTACAAGTTGGAAAGGCAATTGGAGGCTTGCCGACCATTCATTGTGGACTTGAAAGGGCGAACACAAAAGAAATGAGAGGCACCAGCTGCCTTCACCTGCTTCGAAGTTATCCTCTATAGTCTTATATTAACGGAGTTTGACGCTGTCCTGGCTTTGATGCTATGCCCTGTATAATATATTTACCCTGTAGATCGGAGGAAATGGATATATGCTTTAAGTTCCATTGGAGACAACCCCTCTTCTTATAGCCTCCCATCTCACTGATCTTTCCCTTAACTTTGGTGAAGGTACTGGTAAAGTCCGTTGTTCCAATCTAAAAAGCCAATCGACTGATATTATATCACCATCTTTTTGATAACCGATTTAACCAAGGGGAAATAAATTATGTACAACATTACTCGATTAATCTTTCGAAATGAATTAATCTAATATATATAAAAGAGATTTTAAGATAATTGTCTCATCTTCTTGTAATGTGTCATTAAATAATTAGAAATCATTTATTAAATTTTACTTGTGAGCTTATTATGTAATTCTATATTATAAGATAATGATGATAAAATATATAATGAATAGATATTTTCTAAAATAAAAGTTTATGTTGACATAAAAGATCACATTCAACCACATCACTAATAAGTGAGTTTTACGGTATGAATTTTACTACGTACAAGTAAAGTCGTATACTAATCTGCATATCAATACTAATTTTTTTATATTTAAAATTTAAATTAACATTATTTTTAATAAAATTTATTTTTTAACTAATTAAATTAGATTAATATATGTATTAATACACCATTATACTTATAATTAAATTTTTTCTTACATTATTTTCGCTTTCGTCATTCAAAACTTGGAAACCAAGCTTGCTCTCTATTGAGTTGGGCCCGGCCTCGCTCCATGGCAGCTGAAAGTAAAGTCTGCAGGACTAAGAAATCACTTGATTTGTGGGCCACAACTGTTCCAACGCCACAGTTGTTCTCCTTCTATTATTGATCCTTTTCTTTCTCAAAAAGATCTCAATGCCTATATTGTCCTTCGCAAAGATACTTTTTGCTTCCTCTTTCAAATTCCCGAAATGGCATTCTGGTAACTTTGTTAAAAATAAAAGAGAAACAAAAACCAGAGGGAAGTTGGAACCAAGCTTCCATTAAGGCGAGTCTGTGATGCAAAAAAATTCTTCAATAGAAACATCTGATCGATCTGAAGTTCAGATTCTGAACTCTCTCCAGCTCACTGTCAAAGCGTACGACGTCTCCCTTCAAAGAAGACAAATCATTGTCACATAACGAAAACCATCTTTAATGTCCCGGTCGAGCTTGGCAAAGAAGCTTCACCTCGCTAAGAAGGCCTGGAAGAGCTTCACCCTCACGTTCCAATCCAAACTTCACAAGCTCAAGACCTCCAAAGTCATCACAACCACCACTCGTCGCCTCCGAGTCCTGCGCACCTTTCGCTTCCTTTTTCCCTTCAAACGCCATCCTCTCCCTAGACCTTCCTACTACAGCCAACATTACCATTACAGCCACCACCACCACCACCATCACCACAGCCAGTCCCATAAGATGAAATTTGCTGCTATACACATAGACGAGCTCTTTGAGGGGACTGCTGCCTCGGTGAACAGAAGCACCCTGCACGCGCGCGCAGAAACAAGTAAAGGTAAACAAGTGATTGACGAAGGGAGTTTGCCCAAAAGGAGCAAGAGCGTATACAGTGTTGAGGACGCATGGGAAGCGGTCATTGCTTCGTCGCCACAACTGCGAAATGTGGATGAAAGGGCGGAGGAGTTCATCTCCAAGTTTCGCGAAGATATGAAGCTCCAGAAGGAAAGATCTTTCCAGGAGATGTTGGAGCGCAGTGCCTAAATTTGGTTTTTTCTTTTTACTTTAAAAAAATGGGGTTTTTTTTTCCGAACATTCGTATTTTCTTCAATCTATTTTTCAAATACGAAGTATGAAAGCTATGCAAGATGCTTGTTGCTTTGAGATTTTGTTCTTTTTTTTTTCCGAGGGGTGCAGTCAACGCTTTGATTTTACAATGGGTTTGAAAATGTATAGGAACTTACAGGTTGTGGGCTTCTTCTGTGTTCTTATCAAAGTGGCTCCCCCTTTTTTTTTTTCCGTTGATTTGGTATTATATAGTGAGAGAGTGTTCTTTGTCTAGTTGTGTGAAACAAATGAAAAGTTGTTAACGATGTAGAGCAACTCTATGTTGATTAGTTAGAAGAGAAATGATATTTATAATTTTAAAATATATAAATCTCGCTTATTCTCTTTTTAAAAAAGTGAATAAAATTGAGATTAATCTGAAAAATAATTTTTTTTGTAACTTTACTGTTTTATAAAGAATATGCATAAAATGTGTAAATACTAAGATTCTATATAACATTACTATAACTAAAAATGGTCTAAAAATTCAGTGCATTCAATATATGACTCGGTCTGACTTGGCCAGCCGTAAATGAAAAATTGTTGACAATGAACATACGAATCCGAGAATGTTCATACAAATAACAAATCAAATTCCAGATACCCATATTGGAATTATAGGAACTCCCTTAAACCTCGAGAAAAGTATTTGGTAGCAACTTCTTGCCCGCCAGCTAGGCGGACACGAAGTCCACGAAAATATAAACAGCATCCTCTTTGAATTCCTTGTTCTACTCTACATGCATACACAGATACAATAGTACTCAAAACAAATTGCTCATTGAGCTCTCACGATGGCAGATTTTTGGAATGATGCTACACCCGCTGAGAATTCTCACCGACTATCCTTTTTTCAAGCATTTTTTAAAAATCCTTAAACATTAAAAAAATTCACAAAATGATTAAACAAAATTTAACTATTAATTAAAAAAAATATATAAGTGAGAATTCTCGATAGCCACTCTCGATAAAAGTGTCATTTCCTTCTTGAAAGTGTTCTAAGAGAAAATCTATTCCTAAGCCGGTTGGCAAATCACACACCACACGAATATGATGTGGCAAACCCGGTCTAACTTGAATCCGGTCTACTTGTGCCTCTCCCTCTCTCGTGTGTCTTTTTCTCTCTCTTGAATCTGAATCTCTCTCCCCCCTTCTCTCCCCGCACCAAATCTCTCTCCCCTGGTTCATCTATGATTCTCCCTTCATTTGAATCCTTCTCCCCCATGATGGACGTTTCATCTTCTCTCATCTCAGATCTTGCTCTCCCTTACGAATACCCAGTTGCAGATCCCATCTGAGAAATCTCTCTCCCCTGCGAGTATCCGGTTGTACTTCCCTCAATGCTTCTCCTCTATGCCAACTGAAGAAGAACCTTAGATTTCCAACTTCAGGTGTTACAGGTTGCTTCTCCTTTGCCATCGTTCGGTATGATCAACCAGAACCCTAGATCTATATTATTGCACGATTTTATGATTTATGAGTTGGGTTGTGCTTATGATTTTTGAGATGGGTTTTATTTCTGGGCTGTTATTGCACGATTTTATGATTTCTGAGTTGGTGTTGTGCTTATGATTTCTGAGGTGATTTCTGAGTCTATAGGGAAAGGCAATCCGTTTTCTACTCCACGACCCAACGCCTAGATAAAAACTCTCAGAATAAAAATGATCTCACTTTAAAAAGTTCAGCACAATGTCCTTTCTCTAGATTTTTCTCTCATTCCTCGCCGATCAGATATGAACTGTCTTCAAACTTTTCGAAGGTCTACTTAAACATTTCCTTCATCTTTTGTTTCGCTACCTTTTATCTATCAGTTATTTTCTTAAAAATTTCTATTTTTTTCCTCTTTTCCAATTTCAGATCCTTTGCCTTGCCTTGCCTTTGCAGAGCTGCAAAGGCCATCGAAGAAAGATTCTCTACTTTGTCAATACATTGGTACAAGGAAAATAATATTTCCAATATATATACATGTGCGTGTATTTATATATATATATATATATATATGTGCATAAATCCATATTTATTAGTATAATTGTATTCATGCATGTGTCTATGTACTCATGGAAAATTTCATGCTTCAATGCAGGGAGTGATGAGTAGTGCTGGTCTACAATGAAGTACGGTGGTTTAAGGTAACTTCAGGATATATTTCCTTGTTTGGTTTTGTAACAGTTCTTAGTTTTCTTTTTTTTCTTTTTTTTGTTAGATTCGATTTATTGGTTGTTTTTTCATTTAGTCTGGTTTTCTTGAATTTGACTTGTGTTTTTTATTTTCTTGAATTTGGTTGATCTAAAACTATTCAATATTCCGTGCTCAGTATCTTTAATGTTCATTAGTTCGATCATTTCACGAGTTCAATATGTTATATTTGTGTGTATGGGTTATATTTCAGTAAATTGAAATAGTCTGTGATTTGCTTTACAAATTCAAATGGATATATATAATGTGCAGAAATCTCCACCAATATATTTACTATTGTCCTTAGCTTGTTAGAATAATAGTCTATTTGCAGATTTTGAGTTGTTAGTAGTGTTATAACTGTATAGTGGATGCTCGTAGAATTAACTTGAAGCCCGTGGCTTAATGCTTTTTTTTTTATTTTGGTTGAAAAGGATTTGGTCCTCCAATCTCTAGGCTTGTCCCGAGATATGGAAATATACTTCAAAGACGATATAATCGACTGGATTTGTTCAGGTTCATGTAGAATATCTTCTCACTAGAGCATTTTGGACCCACCAGTTGGTAGCTCCCCACTTTCAATAAATTGAGCATATGCACTTTTAGTTTCTTGAAAGAGTTAAATATGCTCAACAGCCAAAAGTAAAAAGAAAGGGGACCAACAAAAACAGAAGGTAAATGTACTTAAAAATGTATAAAGTTGTTTATTTAAATTAGTAGTTGATTTATTTGGTCATCCAATTTTGCTAATTGCAATATCTTAACCCTGCAGATTACGGTACAAGTGTTGGTGAAAACTTACAAGTACAGCAACGAAGAGCTGAGTGAATCATACAGGGATGAAAAAAATATTTGTTGGTTTTCCCATGTGGTGAGTGTGTGGTTTGGACTTTACATTTGCTTCATGGGCTGTAAAAAATATTTATGAGTTCATTTTAATAGATGTGAGTGTGATTTTATCTAAGGATCAGGTTGATAGATGTGGATGTGCTTTTGTATTTGACAGCTTCTAATCGTGATATCAGGTTGGTAGATGTCGGTTTGTAAAGATATGAACCTGGAATGAGATGGTCTCATTTTGATTGCAAATTCTTCTGCTCCTGGACATTGATTTGGTATTTCTTTTCCATTTAGGGGATATAAGTTTTTGAGAGTGCAATTTTCTATAAGAGATAGTGCCGAAAACCAAAAAGATCCCATGCTTTATACACAGCAACATGTCGCAACAAAAAACTTCCCTATGCGTCAAACATGGACATCCACTAACTCAGTTACAATTTAAACTAGTTCCACTCATTCAAAATTTGTCATTACAAATATGCTCGCATAAAAACATAATTACATCAACTATGATTCATCATCAACACATTCGATGCTCTTGCTATGACCCTGTTAAAAATGCTATAAAAAGAAAATAATAGAGATTTATCATTGAAACACATTATAATGTTACTGTTATTCAGTTTACTTAAATGGAATACAGCATCAGAGATGACACAGAAATTTTAATTTGATAAGAAAATTTCCCTTCACTTTTTGGTATAATACGAGGATGGAAAATACCAATCTCATCAAGGAAGACTTTTAAAACCTAAACCTACCCAAACCCCACCCGACCCAGATATACTAATTCCGCAAAACTTGTCGGTGACAATCAATGATGTGTCATACAAATAGAATACCCACAAATCTATACATTCTTTACAACCATCACCTCCAAAAGAAAGCCTATAGATTTTCACAAAATACTTCAAGAAAGCCATAAAAAATAGAACAATGATTTTCATACAAGAATAACACCAAGAAATCTGTACATTATTTACAACCATAACCTCCAAAAAAAAGTATCCAAATTTTCACAAAATACTTCAAGAAATCCATCAAAATAGAATAATGATTTTCAACCCACAATTTCACATCTTATCATTGCCCGTTTGTTGTGTGACAGTACTGCATTGGGTTCCAATAACAACATCTTCAACGTTAGCACCAACAACTTGGGATGCATCATAAATTGTGGATAGTAAGCATTTTCTGGTCCATAATATCCCTACAATACACAAATAAAAATACATTAACTAGTTGGAACCGAGGCACCTTCCTTTTATGAATGACCAATATATCATACCTGAGCCGGTGGAATTGGGGTAGAACGCCTGGGTGGCCTTTTATCTTCCTCTTTGTTCATCACGCTATTTCAATTGAGTTTTTAGATCGACATTACAAGAAATAAATTAAGTTAAAGCAAACTTCTTCAAACTAACTACAGTTACATTTGACACTCACAATTTAACAAGTTTTAAAAGATGATCACCATAAAGTTAGACTAAATAATTAATACATGCATCACAAAAACGCAACTCCACATACAACTAGACTAAATAATTAATATAGGGTCCATCCATGTCTCAATTGGATAGATGCCAAGCTCGAGGGTCATATCTATCTAATTAGTTTATAACCACATACAACTATTCTCTTAATTTAAAGCATTAGAAATTAAACAGTTTGCCTTGATGAGTACTTGGGATTAGGGAGAAGCATTGGAATCTGATGGCTAGCAACTTCAACTTTTCTTTCTCTTCCATTTGATGAGCCAATCAAATCCAATGCATTTAGCTGGGCAAAAGTTCAGTATAAGATGAGAATTTTACTTTTTGCTTGCAATTGGAATGAGTGTCAAGGGAAGTGTGAATTTCGAAGGTGTAGCATTCACTATATCATGCCAAATTGCAATATTTCTAGCTAGCGCCTGGCCCTTTTCTCCCATTTAAATTCAGGAAACCTTTCATCATTCTTTAAATGTAATCATACCTTCAAGTTACATTTAAATAACCACCAGAATAATTACTTTCCAAAAAAACTAAGAAAACACATACCTCTCACAAAATTCTATGATATACTCACTTCCACAAATGCATGCCTGCCTATACGAAAGTACTCATTTCAAACTAATTTGGATGGGTGGCAAGGAATTAATTAGGTACCTTAATCTATTCGAGCATTATCAAAACCAGACTGTCGGACTTGAGGGAAATAAATAGTTTAATCCTAAATTAATCACAGGTCACAAAAATTAACTGAAAAACATAATCATTCGTCAAGATCTCCTAGATATAGAAACCTTTTGTGAAGAAAAGATATCTCTCAAGTTTGAAGGAACAAAGTTAGCATCTGTTTGTTTGGAAAAGCCCAGGTCGAGGAAATATTTGCCACCAAAAATAGCAAAATCCATGTGGTGTCAAATCATTCCTAGACATTTCTTATGAAGTAACGAAATATTTTTCACACGGCCTCAAAAATATAAACTTGGCTTACAGAAGTACCTCGCAGAATGAACTCGGTGACCTCGAATGCAGATGGTAGACGGCAGGCGGCAGACAGCAACCGAGCAAAGGGAACCAAGCGGGAGGGGTGAGGTGAAGTTAGAGGGAGAAGGTCTGGATTGAAATTCAAAGAAACTGATTTGGGGAAAAAGTGGGAGCTAGATTTTGAGTAAAACACGTGCATTTTACTGTAGCATTAAAAAAAAAAAAGCCAGATCAGCAGAATGTGTGGTGTATGTTACTGTAGCAGCTTAAGTATAGAAGAACTCATGTTCTAAACCTCGTTTGACAAAATCATAGATGTAAGTGTTCCAGGCTGGTAGAATCCAGCTTAAAGACCAAATAAAAATCAAGATTAGTGCAGAAAAGCATTCCTGGGATCTTCATTATGCATCTTGTTCATTCTACATGTTGTCATCTCAGAATGTAAAAGTATGTCCCGAATGGACTAATTGCAATCAATTCAGAGATCGCTAATTGAAAAGATTAACCAGACAAGGACTTCACATGTGATCGCTTGATAGTACTATAATAGAGGTCTTTCTTCATCATTCCATCTGACATTATATTTGCGATTTCTTTGTTCTTTTCTTCCTTCTTCCTTTGATCCTCCTGGTCATAGAACGCGCACAGGCTGCACAGCGATAGCAATTTTAAAAGATTAAAACCAAATAAAAGCAAATGGTAGAAAGCATGCCATCTGCAATTCATGTCTTGAATAATATCAAATGAAACGACACAAGAAGCAGAAGTAGAAAGCTTGAAAGATTCCCAAATTTCACCTTTCAAAAGGCCTCAGTAAGTCTTTTTTGGCCAAGGACGTCATCAGGTACAAAATCAGCTCCCCAATCAGGCAAGCAGCAATCCTTTTCTCCTCTGCTGGAGCTGGCACCTCTGCAATCAAGTTGAAGATCCAATTAGAATGGTAATGCAAGCATCAATGTTAAAATCAAAGGAAGTTACAAACTCATAGAACAATAAAGCTCAGATACATAAAAAGAACAAAACGTTCTGAGAAGCACAATGAACTTTGAACTTCGGAGACACCAATAAGGCCACACGGACATTCAGATGAACTATGAAACTCAACGAGACACCAATACAACCATGTGGAATTTCGGTCAAACAATGGATGGCTGGAATTGAACACAACAAAAATAAAATGTGTAAACTTTGCCGAGGCAAAAATTGCACTTGGGAAGAAGAGAACATGCAAAATTCCCAAATTAAAATTAGGAATACCAATCTTCAGATGCCGCTTTACCAGCAATGTTTCCTTCATTAGGTCGCAGCAGCAGCCTCAGTTCCAGCCGCACCAGGGCGGCAGTGCGATCACTGTTCCATACTGTTTTCTTTCCACTAGGGACCCCGACACACTTGTGTGGTTGTGTGGTTATTACCGTACAAGTCCTCTTCATACTTTTAGGAAGAGAAACCTCCTTCAAGAAAGAATAAGAAAATAAGCAAGTTGAAATGGAAAAGAAGATACTTACTATTTCACTACAACTCATTTACTATTCTTTTTATATTTATTTTTTTAATTTTTTATTTCCTTAATAATTAAGGAAGTAAGTATTAGTAAAGTTATATTTTTTTTTAATTTATTCTTAATGATTAAGAATCTTAAAAAAATACTTTAAAAAAATGAAAAAAAAAAAAAAAAAACTTGTAATAAACTTGAGTAGTGGATGAGTAGTAATAGAATTGTAAGTCTATCACTACCAGTTGAAATTCTTGTTGCCGAAGAAATGTTTCATTATAGAAAAAAGCTAGCGTGCCTCCCAATTAGTACAGTATAGCTTCCTAATTTTTTTATTTTAAATTTAGTGATTAAAAAAGGAATTTTAAGTATATTGATGTATTTTTTTTATTTTTAAAAATATTTAAATATATTAAAAAATGTGTAAAAAAAAACTATCTCTCAAATGGAATGGTGTTATTCAGACAACAAAATAGCCTATTGCCATACAGAAAGGGCGATTCAAAGCGAAGGATTAGAATTTAGAATGACAGTAATAAATCTATGAGATTACATATTGGAGACAGTATAAGTGATGTATATTATGTGTGAACTGTAGGTTTAACGAAGGTTGTAATCATAAAAAATTTCCTTAGAATGCTGGTAATGCTCCACAATCATTATATCAAAAAAGCAACTGTAAATAGTTTCCAAATTCTCTAGCCATTTCCCAGGCTGTTTATGAGTGCTACCCACTCGTCTAAGTTAATAACGTAATGATACGGTGAACATGACATACCCCATGGATTTTACATACCTCAAACATATATATAGAATAATATCAATCTAGTTTGGTTTAACAATCAAACACAACTTTAATCGCACCATTTTAGAATGTGTTTATATATATTTGATTAAAGGGTAATGATGTGGACACAATATATTTTAAAATATAATATTTTTATAAAATGATTTTATTTTTAAAAGTCTCATTTCAAGATATAATTACGTAAAGTATGATGAAAAATTATGTGTGTCTATTACTTTTCTTTGATTAATGGAATGGGTAATATTTGGTTAAAACAAATTTGTAAAAGTAAAGTTAATAAATTAATGTGCTTCTTGTGATGCACAGATTGTAAAGTTTATTTTTATTATAAAATATAACGCATTATATCTAATAATATCAACTTGTGAGTTATGAAATTATTTTCGTGAATCTAGTACTTCTCTAAGTAAATCGGTTAGTATCTTACATGCCTTATATATAAAACAATTCGAAAACATCTTACAACTTTACATAAAGGAATAAGTTCGTACCTTACATGTCTTATATATAAAATACTTAGAAAATATGTTATAGTTCACAATAAAATTATTATAAAAATATCTTTTGAAATAGTAATAAAAGGAGTTATACGAGAGAAACACAAGTTTGATTGTATAGATTTTCAAACCGATGGTATCACCGAAAGCTAGAGTTAAAAGGCAAATTGAGGCTATATTTTAATACATCGATTATGCTACACCAATCACATGAATACCAAGTTTGACGCTCGACCAGAATAAAAGATTATTATGATGGTTGGTTAAACAACAGAAGTTAGAAATTGAGATTGAAAAAATTATAAATAGAAAAAAACTCTAAGATTAAGGTTTTACTATAACATAAATCAAGGATCTCATCTGAATCCTATAAGCTGGGCTTAAATAGTTAACAAAAAATGGCAAAATTGTAATTAAGGCCAGATAATAAAATACAAAATAAGATAACTATGGTTAAAATCTAACCTAAGAATCAGGAATGAAATCCTTACTAAAGATAAACATTACCATAGAAGCAAATTAACAAAAAATAAAAGAGTTAACTAAAGTTGACGATTCAAAAGTAAAAACGGTTGATTTTGGGATCGAGAATGTGCCCCACCAGGCAAAACGTGGTGACCAAGACGTGTGTGTTGAAGAGAGCTTTCCAAAGTGGAGTCATATGTACGATTCAGACACCTGAAACCAAAGTTATAATTAAAGTATTGATGTCGCTAAATCTCCTCGCCCAACCGAGAGATAAGTCTTATCGTCCAATTGAGTTATAGGTTCAAATATGCCGCTTCTTACCCAAATCTCTTGCCTCCCGCTCAAATCTAATGTCTCTCACCCAAATCCTAAGAATATTCATCATTTGGGCCTGGATCCTCCTACATCAAAGTTTGTAAGGCTGTTGTAATAAAATTTGTAGTGTATTTCTACTACTTCATGAAATATTTTAGGCACGAGAGGAAACTTATTTTGTGGAAAATGAATGACAAAATAAATGAAGAATATGAGAGCAACAGGAATGGCACAGGCACACCTCTAATGTACTAGTTATCGTCCTCAAGATAAGCGCTCGGTAGTTAAATGTAAAGTGGATAACTCCTAGAAGCATCAAAGCACATTGAAGATCATTCTATACCTATGAAAAGGAATAAAGTTTTTCCACTAAAATGAATTGGATGAATTTTCTCAAACTCAATTGATTAAGAATAATGTTAGTATGGCCTCTTATTTTGACCGCTCATATATAAAAGTGCAATTTGTACTAAAGAGCACACCAAGTGGACAAATTGAGGGGGCATAGTAGCACTACCCATTGTTTAAATAGTACATATATGAATAATCAGTCCATGCCTCTTTTTTGGTTGTTAGTTGACAATTTCTTAACTCTATTTGGTCTATATAACATGCAATCTTCTAAATTGTGTAGATTGTTAATTATGAAATTAGAAAACCTCAAGACCCAACTTGATGATATGTTTTATTGATTGTTTATCATATTATAATTTATAACTGCAAAGATATGTTTAATTTAGCTCGAGTTTCAGACAAGTGATGAATTTCCATATAAAAAATCAATTTGATATTAAATTATGTAAATTTGAAGACTTAGAGCATGAGATAGATAGACATATAGAGTGAGCTATAAAACTGATATAATAACATTTGTTGCCCAATAAACTGTCTTCCTCTTCTCTTCTATATATAATAATAAATATTATTGACCTTTTTGATCCACCCATTTCTCAGTATAATTCTTACATCTTTGATAAAAATGCCATGAATCTTAATCTTATGCTTTTCAAGACATTCATGATTTCTCTGTTTAGTTGTTTCTTTTATGCTCCGAAACTTTTCAAGTGTTGCTTTTAAGTAGTTTATGTTATGAAACTAAAAGAGAAAGAGGATATTGTAAGAGAAAGAGTTGTTATTCAATACAAAAATTTGATCATATACAAGTGAATGATACCCATATATATATGAGTACAAAAGAGTAGGTATAGCTTAAATCTTAATTGATGGCTAAAGACAAGTCTTAATTGATGGCTAAATAGTCTTAATCGATGACTAAAAATGGTCATACAAATAAGTTTATAACACTCTCCTTTTGGATAACCATATATAAAGAATATGCCTCGTTAAAACATTGCCAAGGAAAAACCTAGTGGGAAAAAAACCAATGGCGAAGGAAAAAGAGTATAATATTCATGTATATCGTCAAGTGTTTTAAAATTATCTCATTAAAACCTTTCAAAAGAAAACCCAGTGGGATAAACACTCTCCTTTTGGATAACCATATATAAAGAATATGTCTCGTTAAAACCTTGCCAAGGAAAAATCTAATGGGAAAAAAACCAATGGCGAAGGAAAAATAGTATAATATTCATGTATATCGTCAAGTGTTTTAAAATTATCTCATTAAAACCTTGCAAAAGAAAACCCAGTGGGATAAAACCTTAGCGAAGGAAAAAGAGTACAATCAGCACAAGTCTTCAAAACATTACTCTCCCTGAAAAGTGCATGATAATAGGTCTTCAAGTCTCCGCATTCTAATGTTCTGCACAATCTTCTTAAATGTTACAGTTGGTAATGCTTTAGTGAATAAATCTACCAGATTATCACTTGACCGTATCTGTTTGACATTAATTTCACTTTTCTTTTCATGAATTACAATGATCTCTCTATGTGGATCTAAAAGATAACATGCATCCGTATATCCAACTAATTGTGGACTTGATACATATTGATAAAATAATCACATATCAATCGTACATCGGAGGTAACGAATAACATCTTTAATATCATTTAAATGTCTTCGAGTTGGTGCGAAACTATATCTCACAAGTAAATTAACTGAAAATACAATATCAGACTGAGTGTAATTTGCAAAATACATCAAAACTTTAATTGCACTGAGATAAGGTACTTCAGGATCAATAATTTCTTCATCGTCTTCATAATGATGAAATGGATATTTCTGCTCATCAAATGATCGAACAACCATTAGAATACTCAATGGATGAATTTTGTCCATATCAAAATGTTTCAAGAGTTTATAGTGAAAGGTCTTTACGTTGATGCATCTCAATATTGTGTACCAACTCTTTAAATAATGCTGTTGGTAATGTTTTGGTAAACAAATTCACCATATTGATTCAAGATCGTTTTAACATTAAATTCACTAATCTTCTGGAGTTGTGCTCTTCTGGAGTTCTTGTAAATAACATAATTAGTGGGGAAGTCATCAAAATTAAGTCGCCAACTTCTATATTCAACAAAAACAGTAGCCACCTTTTTAGACCAAACAAGCACAGCAGGATTTTACAACTCTTATGTAGCTGTCAGGCGCCGAAGGGCTATGATGCTACATCTCTCTTGTCTCTTGTAGAGAGATACTTCACGAGAGACACTGTAAAGTAATAGAGATGCTTTGTCCTTTATTTTACTCACCCGAGGATGTTTCTCTTATGATAGAAGCATAGATTCATTTTTCTGAAAGGATTTATTCTGATGTCGTTTCAGAATCAAGATTTCTCCATGCTCAATATTTTGCCTCTATTATGACCATGTCTGAGAGGTTATTAGCTAAAGTGAATGAGGTCAACCAACTCAATAATCAAATATCTTAATTGCATTAGAAACTCTCTGTGAAGAGTCGTAAGAACAAGAAACTGAAGGAGGAGAATAGGGCGTTAAAACATTATACCCATGATCTTCAAGATCAGCAGCAATTGATATTTGAAGAAGTCCAAATACTTAGAGAATAAGGACAAGCTGCATTTAATCTCGCCGTGGATATCTGAAAAAGTCCAACTTCTAATAGAGTAAGGGCAAGCTGTTTTTAATCTCACAGCCTACTAAATAACTGTAGGATATCTGTGTTTAGCGTATCCTCTATCAATATATATAATTTTGTCTTGTTTTCATAATTTTCTTTATAAAAGAAATATTCAGCTCGTTTTCATTCGCATCCCATCTTCTTTACTTTTCTGTAATTAGTCTGCATTCTTACTCTGTAATCTCTTTCTGTAATGGCCCTACATTTTCTCGTGATTAATATATGAAGTATTCTACATCTCATTCACCAGTTGTTTCTGCTTCTACCGTAGGTGCTATAATGCAATACAATAATGATCTGACTAATAAGTCAGATAATGATGCTATCTACGAGATTGTGAGTCTCGGTACCTGATACTCATTAATCATTGTCACATTTTCTCAACGACTACAATCCAAAATTTGTGAGGTTGACAAATTCAACGAGAAAATTTCTATCTTTCAACAACTTCTTCTGGAGTTCAACATGAAGATAAGAGTAATAAAGAAAGAGAATAGGAATTTAAAATTCTTACTTAACTTTTCTTTTTGATTGTCTACTCCTTTAGATAGGGATGCCATACAAATTTTTCAAGAGCAAGATTGTTTAAAAAATGAGGCAAAGAGCCTCAAATTTCTGTAATTTTGTTTTGAGATAATAAAATAATATTTCATAAATATTCATATTGTGTTTCTATCTTCTGGTATACGTTCTATGTACTCCATTTTATTTTTCTTTTAATAATGCACATTTCTTACAAAAATGTAATATGAATCTGAAATACTAATTGCATTTAAAATAAGCTATTTCAAAACTAATAATTTCATTCATCTCCCATTCGAAGTCAAAAGGGTTTTTGATTTTATATTTTAAATATGTGCAGCTTTCATGAGTTCTTCTGGAACCTCAATGATATTTAAATCATCTATATAAACTGCAATAAAAGCTAATCTAGATAGTGAAAATATATGAAAAATAACTTATTCCACGTGTGTTTGGATTGTTTTAAATCATATAAGGATTTTTGAAACTTGATAGAATAAATACTTCAAGACTATATATTTCATGTATTTCATATCTAGTGATTCATATAAATATGCAGTTAATCATGCATATCCAAACTTTCGGTAACTATCAAACTAATAAAAATCTCCACATAATTTTATCAATTTCAAAAACATATCAATATTATTTCTGTGAGAAACTGATTCGTGATTTATATATCATATTTTCATTTCCTTTATAAAAATATCTACTGATATTCAACAATCATCACCTTTTAGGTGTTTGGACTACAAGTCCATATGTATCACGTTTTACTTATGATATCAATTCTGCATTCTGTAGGAATTGTTTTTTTCTATTTTGGCTAATATTTTTATATCCGTATTTTTCGACGGTTCTTGGCTTACTTTCTTTATTACTTCTAGTAATGTCAAGTATCATCTTATATAAAAATACGTTGTCAACAACAGTTTTATTTCTATCCAGAATTTCTCCAATACTCATGAAATGTATCGAGATCTCATTATTTTCAGGTACCTATCCCTCTTTAAGGGAAAACATTTCATGAAAAACCTCTTCAGGAGGATTATACTCTTCAGGAGCTTTTATTATGAGAGAATTTTGTACAGAAAGTTTGGATGGATCTTATTACTTGTTTTGTGGGTACGGCCTCTTCAGGAGCACCAATTTCTTTTCTTTGTGCTTTTCTCTTTCGATACGCTTTATCTTTTGTATTCATAGGTCTTCCACGCTTTTAGACATGTCTTATGTTTATTAGACTGTTAAATTTCTTAATTGTTCTACGAAGACTTTAATTCTCGCTGGGATTTTAGTAACTAGAATATGAGATATTTTTATCTTATTGAATCCATAAATTAATTATCATCTGAACTTTCAGTTCATCTATGATAATTAAGATAACGTCAAATTATTTTATTTTATTTGCTTGTAGTAAATTTTTCTTTCCACTCATGGTAGGAAGATTTTATAGTAAAAGAATCTTTTGGTTCTTTATAGACGTCCATATGAAAATTATTTGACTTATTGTAATTGATTTCGGATGATCAAGATAATCATAAAAAAATACAAATATTTTAAATCATATCACTTTTGATGCATCATAATATTTGATTCAATAATTGTATAATATCATCTCAAATAGAAAGCTGGTAGTTTTTCTAATACAAACTTCTGGCCCGAAATCATAGAAGTACTATAAAGATATTCATTACCATGTCTAAACTCTTGGTTTTTTTGAAAAAAAATACACCATTCGCTTATGGGAAAGATATAAATCCAATACCATTCACTTTAGGGAATAATGTGGAACTAGTAGAATGTGACTGATGATTTCTTAACAAAAACTCATTATTTTACTTAGCCACTAGAAGACCAGATATAAATTTATAATATATTATGAACTTTTACACTCGATATTGCTACTTTATGAGCACATTCGAGGCATTCATTTTAAACATATATTTTTTAGTAGATTTTCTCTATACAGTTTCAATTATGCAACTTCAGGTGCATTAATCATAATGAGTTTTTGGTACACGTATCACTTATTTAAACTATCTCATAAAATCAATAGATCTTTTATTATTGGATACTCAATAAAATTATTGGTTTAGAGCGATCCTTCAGGGATGCTTAATTTTTATTATAAGATAATCTTATCATCAATAATTCATAACAAGTATAAAAAATAAACAAAACTTGTATATAAAATGAATAAGTATAAAATTTTATCAAGTAATAATAAGAAATATAATCTTTAATATTCACATTGAGGATTGAAAATAATATATTGAAAAATTTAATTGAAATATAAGACCACTAGCTTCAGAATCAACAGAATTTCGTACTAATAATGTGTTATAAAACTAAAAGAGAAATGATATTGTAAGAGAAATAGGATATTACAAGAGAAAGAGTTATTATTCAATGCAAAAACTTGATCATATATAAATGAATGATACCCATATATATAGGAGTATAAATGAGTAGGTATAACTTAAGTCTTAATTGATGGTTAAAAATATATCTTAATTGATAGCTAAATGGTCTTAATTAATAGCTATAAATGATCATACAAATAAATTTATAATAATTTACTCTTTATCTTGAATTTTTCATACTTCATAGTTGAATGATATATTTTATTTTGTATAAAAATTTTAAAAAATTATAATAATTAAATAAAATAAAATGAAAATAATTACGAAAATAAACAAAAACTAAGACTTTGACTTTTCCTTATAGCTATTGTTGCTGGAATCAATATCTCGTCAGCAAACATAATGGTATAGGCTGTAGAAAAAAAAAATAATAATAATAAAGGAAGTAGGAATTTCTGAAGCCACTCAGCTATTAATTAACAGATGGAAAATGATATTTTCACCGGGGAGCTACAGCTCATATATATATATTATATTTTTTAATGATGTTATAATTAAAAAAAAAAAAACTACTAGCGGTGTCTACCGCTGAGAGCGGTGAACGTAGCACCCGTCCTTTACCGATATATAGCAAGGCAACGGCAGGACCTAAATAGTAAATGCAATTATATTTATTAAAATTTTGTTATATACAAATACAGTCGTGTATTAATCTGTATATCAATACTGATTCATTCATACTTAAAATTTAAATTAACACTATTTTCAATAAAATTTACTTTTTGACCAATTATATCATATTAGTATACAGATTAATACATAATTATACTTACAATTATATTTTTCCTATATTTTTCTTATTTATTATTTTTATAGAGCTCATGCACCCTCCCACCCAATTAATAGCTGCACCAGTTCTCAACTGAATTGTTATAAAGACTTTTGGGAATGACCTTACTTACCCTTTGACTTCTTGGTCTGCCACGTCACCTCACATTTAAAATCAAATTTGATTTATATGACACCCGTGGACATACCCGTTGTCATGCGCATCTTAACGGAATATTCCTCCTCCAACCCTACCACCCCACCAAGACAAGTTAACGACTTACAAAAAGCAAAAGAGCGAAATGACGACTTCGTCCTGTTTGCTCCTTTTCTTTCATCACTAAAACGCCGACATTTGTGCACACTTGCGGCTATCAGCATTCCCTGATAACATCGTAAAACCATTTCCACGCCAATAAATATCCGAAGGTTCCCCTTTTTGTCCCTCGTTCCTGCCAGTAATAGACTGATTCGCTATCCGATTCCGCCTTCGTCGAAAAGCCCATTCGTTTCTCAGTCCCCTCGATCTCGATCTAATGGCGAAAGAACCAGTCCGCGTCCTCGTTACCGGAGCCGCAGGTATTGAATCCATTACCACTTTCTTGTTGAATCAGATCTATTACTTTCATTTTTTTCAATGATTTATTGCTTTTGTCTGAGACTCATCCTACTATTTTTTTTGTGTTCTGTATTCAATTTACTAGTTTCGGAGAGTGGTTTAGATCTGGTATATGACGATCCACAAAATGTCCCATGTGTGCGAAGAGAATCATTGATCTTTTGATTCTAGATTTCATTTATACTTTTTTTTCTCACGATTAAGAAACAATCAAGCGGATCCGTGCTTGTGATTGACTTTTTGTAACACTTTTTTTTATTTGCTTATTGAGCTGGACAGAGTATGTAGTTGTTTGAATCTGGTGTAAATATTGTTGGTTCGGTTGCATTCTTTGTGACAAAAATCCAATATTGCGGATCTAAGCTTGCGCTTGGGGTGCCATATTTGGTTTGTGTAATGATTGTTGTCGTTGTTACCGCTTCCCCCCCCCCCCAAAAAAAAAACCAAAAAAAAAAAAAAATCGGATTTATTTCTTTGCTTGGCCACGAATCAAATCCATGAATTATCGATAATTGAATAAATTAGTGAAACGACTCAACTGTCCGATATTAATTCTCACACGGTAACAATGAAATACCCATTGAGCGAGATATTTAAGGTTTAGTTAAGGAGAATATCATTATTTGTACTCGAAATGATTTTTCAATGCGTGAGTCGTGTTGCCAAAACATTTTCTGCAGCTTGAGCAACATCGTCATGATGATTCTTCAACCATGCACGTTACGCAGTTAGTACCATGCTCAATATAACCTTGGGAACTTGTTATTTGTTTCCTTTTTTAATTCTTTATCATAAAAAAGTAGCCTTAGTACCTGATACAGTTAATTCTGTAGTTGCCCGCTATTGAACATCCTCTTTATAATTTATATTGAGTGATGTGCTGAGGATCTATTGCTGGATTTGCAGGACAAATTGGATATGCGCTTGTCCCTATGATTGCTCGGGGAGTGATGTTGGGTGCAGACCAGCCTGTAATCCTGCACATGCTTGATATCCCGCCTGCTGCAGAGGCATTGAATGGGGTGAAAATGGAGTTGGTGGATGCTGCATTCCCACTTCTTAAAGGTATACTTATACTCTTTAATGGGTCAAATGACTCAAGAATCTGGATGCCCTGGCATTTTACTCATATTAATGATATGTAAGATTATGACGTATAGTGTGATATATCTAACAGGTGTTGTTGCTACAACTGATGTTGTTGAGGCATGCACTGGGGTTAACATTGCAATCATGGTTGGTGGGTTCCCGAGGAAAGAAGGCATGGAAAGGAAAGATGTGATGTCGAAAAATGTGTCAATTTACAAGTCTCAGGCTTCTGCCCTTGAAAAACATGCAGCTGCAAACTGCAAGGTGAATGAGTTCCTTGAAATAAGGAAAATAGAGTTTTGGGTAATTTTGGTGTCTAAGATGATTGAATTCAGCTAATCATATATTATGTGTCATCTCAAATCCAAAACCCTCTTGCAGCACGGATGGCAGTTAAAAGCTGGAAATAAATTTTGCCTGATTTTTTCTTCCTTTTTCTTAAATGCATCCTGATATCAACTCAAATAATGTGACATAGTAGACATCTAAAGGTTGTCTGAAAAACTTCCAAGTGTGTATGTATGCCTCATGAGCACTAAATGGTTTTTATTGATGTTTAGATTGCATTTACAAATTTATCACATAGGTCAATGATGTCTAGTTTGAATGGCACCTCCTTCCCTTGTAGCAAAGGGTGGAGGGTCAAGTTGTAGGCTCAAGATCTCCACGGTAACTTACCAAGAAGAAATCATTACTCAGAGTCAGTTAGTTTCAAATAGCTACTTTTACAGGTCATGATAGTTGGCATAGGTTGGAGTGGCACCCGTTCTGAATTTGGAACCTTTCTTGTGTACTAAACCATTTAGTTTGAAGTCAAGTAGAACTTGCCAGATGATTTCGTGTCTTTGTCATGCCCATACATGAAAATGAACAAGCAAGTTCTTGTACATGAATTTGGACCAATTTACTTTGTTGAGCGCATACTAATTGCTTCTGCTTCCTATGCAGGTCTTGGTTGTTGCTAACCCAGCAAATACCAATGCACTGATCTTGAAGGAATTTGCACCGTCTATCCCTCAGAAAAACATTACTTGTTTGACAAGACTCGATCATAACAGAGCTTTGGGCCAGGTTTCTGAGAGACTGAATGTTCAGGTTTCAGATGTTAAAAATGTTATTATCTGGGGAAATCATTCATCAACCCAGTATCCTGATGTCAGCCACGCAACAGTGAAAACGCCATCTGGAGAGAAGCCTGTCCCTGCTCTTATTGCTGATGATGCATGGTATGAAAATGGATAATGCTCATTTTGATGAGTTTTTGGTTTAAGTTCATTGAAGTATTGATATAAGTTCCTTTATTAAAGGTTGAAGGGAGAATTCATAACTACTGTTCAACAACGCGGTGCTGCAATAATCAAAGCTAGAAAGCTGTCAAGTGCATTGTCAGCTGCCAGCTCTGCTTGTGACCACATACGTGATTGGGTCCTTGGAACCCCAGAGGTTCGTATTATTCTCTCTGTTCCTTGATTGTATACTGTGTAAAAGTTGGTTCCCTATCATTGACAATTTGGCTGTAAATTCAGGGCACTTGGGTATCCATGGGGGTGTACTCTGATGGTTCATACAATGTACCTGCTGGACTCATTTACTCATTCCCCGTCACTTGCTGCAATGGAGAGTGGACGATAGTTCAAGGTAATTTCATGCTACACAACTAATTTTGCGATTTGAAGGTCAATTCTATTCAAGATTTAGCAACAATATTAACTAATGATTGGCATTAGATGATGCTCAACATGCGTAGTGTTCAAGCTATGACCTCAACTGGAAGAGGGATGAGACGGTTTAAAGTTTTATCTTTTTCTCAAATAAAAAAAAAAAAAAGTTTTATCTTGTGTCGAGGGAGAGTAGATTTTTCTTTTTTTTTTTCTTTTTTTTTTTTTTGGTTTTGGGGGAGGGGGTGTGGAGGTTGGGGCTTTGGTTCAAGGCCTGCTGCTGCCTTTTTTCAGTGCCTTCTGAACTCTCCCAGCTTCTTGCACTTGGGATATGCCTTTTATGTTTCTTAATAACATTTTCGTGTACTTGAATTAAAAAAGCTCTCCCAGCTTCTTTATCATTGCTTTTGAATGATGGAAATTAAGATCTGGTTGTTATTTTGACTTGTATGTGCAGGTACTATTAATGGCTTCGATATAAAAAAGTTGTTTGTAGATAGGATTTGTTATGCTCTTTGGTTGTCTTCAGTGTATGATTCTTTTGGTGAAGCTCACATGTTTGTTTTTATCCTTTATCTGCCCAGGACTTTCAATCGATGACTTCTCGAGGAAAAAGCTGGACTTGACAGCAGAGGAGCTCACTGAGGAGAAGGCCTTGGCTTACTCATGCCTCTCTTGAATGCTCTCGTTCCTTACATAACGTGGTAGCACGTTTGGTTTTTTCCTGTTTGTCTCTAGAAGTAGCTTGCAGTTTTGAATAATGCCATTGTTAAAGATTTAGAGAAACTGTTAATGATGGAGAGGCTGCTTCTTTAGATTTTATATTTGTCGCAGCTTTAATTTCTACTCGGACTGTTGAATTTATAACGGTTATCCTTATATTGCTATCAAATGCGCATTTGAACATTTGAAGTTGCTTTTTCGATCTATAATTTGTGGGTATTTTTTTGTTGGTTCTCCCTGCTTTTGCATAAGAAAAAGCTACTTTGCCACCCAAACCGTACCGCTCTAGTTGACTGCCCGGCAAATTTTTTTTTTTTTTTTACTTAATGATTAAAGAAGTGATTTTAATTGTATTGTGGGTTTTTTTTTTTTTAAAAAAAATTATTTAAATATATTAAAAACATGTAGAAGGAAAAATGAAAAAAAAAAAAAAGGCCTAAAAATGCATGGTGGTAACAATGAGTGATGCTATTTAAGAGTATTCACATTTGGTATTGCGGTTTGGAACGAAAAGCGTCCTCTATCTCGATCCATAAAATGGGGAAGATATTTTCAGGTGCTATAGAAGTTTTTTATATTTGGAGATTTAATGTATATCCACAAATCTTATTTTGGTTCATGTCCTGCGTTTCTTCTCTCTCAACGGTTGGATGCCCTCAATCGTATTGTCCCTCCCTCGCATAGCAGCCATTTGCACTACACGGACCTTAGACACATTACCGTCGCGTCCTCACTTCTCCACCGTATGAAACTCAGCAAACCAACAAATTCTCCTATGTTCCAACCATTCAAAAACAGAGTATGCTATTGTATGAAACTCAGCAAACCACCAGATCCACCATGAATTGAGGCCGCTACCATGTGTCAACTCAGATTCATCGTTGCCAGCCTCAAGCCAATCCAGTTTCGCCACCGGCAACTTCAATTTTTTAGTGGGTAATGGATGGTTGATGAAAGAGAGAAAATTGAGGCCAATGGACTTGAGGTAGAGCATTTTCTCTCTTAACTGGGATAGACAAAGGTTGGGTTGATGGAAAAGAGAGACTTAAGCGAAAGAGAGAAAAAAAAAATTGGGAAGTGTACTTTCTTGGGCGAGAAAGTGTAGCAAAGTCATAGTGGAGAAAGTAGAAGCAGGATTTCGGATGAAAAGAAGAGAAAGTGAATGAGAAATTAGAAGATAAGAATAAGGATTCTAACACGATATATATATATATTTTTCTAATGGGAATAGAATGTAATATTTGAAAAGAAATAGAATAAGATAAAAAAGTTAGTAGTTAAATTTGTAAATGAAAGTGAAAGAAAAAAAAAAAGAATAGAGAAATATTATTTTAATAAAATAGATAAATGATAGGAAATGAGATGTAGGGAGTTCTTGAAAGATTAATAAATTTTAAGAAAAAATTTGAGGGAATGTAGTTTTTAATTAAATTATTGAAAATTTTATGGAGAATGGGAAGACAATGCTAGAGTAACACCGCTCTTGGCGTAACTGGGATTTGATGAGAACTGGTTATTTTCATGGTTGCCATATGCCAGCTGTCCATTCGTTACTTCCCCGGCTGGTGTTACCGAATGTTTTCACTTTTTTTAGGAGTTGGCACAAAACTTAACGTCATCTTTAATCGTGTTGTATTAACTTAATTCAGATAATTAGTTATAAGTTAAAAACACTTGTCCAGATAATCAGAAACTAAGGCAGTGGTTTTTAGACAATAGTCTGCAGCTGTTCAGCACCAGAAATCATCTTTCGCCTGTTGCTCTTGGAAAAATTAATTGGTGTTTTCAGAGCATGGATGACTGGTAGTTCTATCCTGTTATAAATGTCATGTTTACATAATTACTCATTTTTAATGACATACCACGGCATGTTAGCATTATGCATTATGATACTACTACATAAGTAGTTTTTTTGGCATTTTATTTTTTATTTTTTGGTAAACTGGTTGAAAATTTTAATTAATTTTACTGGCCCATTGACGATGAGGATATGCGATAATCTAAATCAACCTGCTAGTTGTGGCGTGGTCCCTCGATTGGCTCCGCAGCGACCGAGTCAGTGGTTACCGATATCAATCCCTACAGGGCAGGCATTACCACACCTCCCCTTGGGTCAGAAATCCTCGTAGAATTTGCGCTTTCACGCCCATAATAGACAATCTACTATCTAGTGATCTACATCCTTTCGCAGTCCACATTGTTGACCATCAATTCTGGTATGGGACCATTTTTTGAGGATTTTGCTGAAGAGAAACAGCTCAGCCCCTGAAAAATTGGTTTAACACGAGAGTTGCTGGGCTCGTCTTCATAAAAAAAAACCAGGCTTTTAGGTATCAGCTCATAAAATGGCTTTATTACGCAACCAACCCTCCATGCACCTGACCAATCTCAATCGCTTTCATCCCTCCAGGTCGTGATGATTTATTTAGCTTTTGGTCTAAAACTTATTTGACACGGTATGAGAATTCCATGGAATAGGGAGCCACCAGCGGTAGTCTAAGTATTTTTTTTTTTTTCTTTTTTTTTTTTTTATATTGGAGATTTGGAGAAGGGGATCGAATCTAGGATCTCTCTTATGGAGGTTGGGTCTCATGCCATCTGAATCACATGCTCTTGGTTAAGCATTTTCCTTTAACAAGATGTGCAGAGAAGTAGAATCAACTTTAGAACAATAAACCCAAGTGCAGTGACTTCTAAAGCTATCGGAATTCTGGTAAAAAAGGAATGGAAAATAAATAAATAAAGCAACAAATGGCATTCAAAATCGATGAAATGATGAGAGAAATTCTGGGAAATTCCATAAAAAAAGTGATTGTTTAATTCATCTTTAGAAAAACCCTTTTTCTTTTGTGGGGGAGTGGTGGCAATTCAATGCTAGGATATAGTACTATAACTGGTGATGTAAAGTAATTGCATTTCATTTGATGAAAAATTATAAAGAAACCAACCACAAGAGATAAAACTGCATGCGTAATCAGTGGTGTTTAAAAAAAAAAAAAAAAGTGAGGCAGTCTTTAGATATCGTGGAAGAAAACCTTGTGAAATAACGAGGAAGTAGCATAGATAATTAATTGGCAAAGACTAGAAATTTTGTTGAGTAAACGATCACCACCAATGGAAAAGGCAGTACTGATGGGTTAGTGGACAATTATCTAAAGGCCCAGAGGCCATATCTAACGAGAGAGCCTTTCCTGTCTGTCTGTCGCAATTAATCCCCTTCCATGTTTTTTCTAAGCTTGGTTGACTAGATGCAGTAGTAATGTTGTTGGTTAGTGTTCAAGTCATCATGTTGAGAGGAAGATAAAATAAAAAGGAGCCAAATACATTGAAAGTAAATAATACATGATATCCGTTTGATGGCGGTCTGGCCTGTTCTCACAATCAACGCAGTTTTATGATTGGGTGTATAAGCTTTACATGGTCAGCAAAGGTTGGCAAGTCTATTCTCAAGCTCTTCAATATCTTCAGTACCTATGAACCATCTTTTTCTTTTTTCTTCTTCGTGAAAATTTAAGCATGACCTCACTTAATTGTGCTTTGATGACACTATTCCTACTTTTCTTTTCTTTTTCTTTTTTAATCTTTTTTTTTTTTTTTAATCAATTTCTTTGCTTCATTCATTAATGGTCCTCTTTCATCTGCATGCGTTACTTGTGATTTTTCCTCCTTTGGAGTCGAATAGTCAATAGACCATGATTTTTTCTCTCGTGCGCCAAAATGTGTATAGCCAAACGGTCAACAAAACCTCTTTTTCTCTTCAATTTAAACTTTTGAGATAAATAATAATTTTACATTATATCAAAACAAAAGTCATAAGTTTAAATTCTAATTCTATACTCTATCTCACTCAATTAATTAAATGTTACACATATACATATTGGGCTCAATAGTTAAGGAGCGTGTTAATAATATAATCAAGTAATTAAATCTATCTCTTCACATAACATCAAAGTTAAGCTCTTGAATTCAATTAAATTAAATATTTCAAATTTGGGCTTACTCATTGAGGAAAAATCTAATACACAAGTGAGGATAATCAGTATGAAGATATAAATTAAATAATAAAACCTACCACTTTTAGCATTAAAATTTACATCTTTCCCTAATAGCAATTGCTTCTTTTCTGTCCCAATATTTCTGAGATTGTCATATGATGCTCAATTATATATATAATGCTATTATTACGTTGTACGCCCCGAAATCTTATTAATTTTCAGCTCATCTGTCAAATCGACTAATTCAAATACCAGCTGCACGTTAAAATTCTATCTTCTATATATGACCAACACAACAATTCACCCTAAGCAAAGAAAAAATCTTATTCCTTTTCATTTTCCACGATCAGATCAGACAAATAGGAGTGTAAGAAAAAATCAGAAAACCGATTGAATTGGACCAAACCAAATCAAATTGGTAGATTCGATCCGTTTTGTAAACAATCCTGTTCGGTACTGGTTCTTAAGAATCAAAACCGGTCTTAAAATTGTGCAATACAAATTTTTATATTTTGAAAACCGAACCAGTCCAATATATATATGTTAAATTGATAATTAATATAACATGAAATTTTAATCTTATTATTTAAGTATATTAATCTTATAACATAAAATTAATATAACATGTAATATAATATAAAATTAATTTTATAAGTTTTAATATAACATTTGATATAACATATAATTTTAGATTTAAACATAAACATAAATATTAAGTTATTAATATAAACTTACTCTTGATATATATATATATATATATATTATCAAAAATAAATACATTTTTGGCATAATAGATTATAATATATATATATATGTTCTTTTTGTAAATATGCTTTTACACATTTGATCATATATACTTATATAAAAAGTCTATAATTTATATAGACTATAGTTAAATTCAAGACTATACTAGTATGCGTTAATTATTATAAAATAATGTACTTATACTATAATATAAATAATATATATAAACATTATATTATTATTAATATAGACAATCTGTAAAATTGGACCAGACTAGATCGAAATTGGAAAAACTGGAATTCTGGTTTCGGTAGTGAATCAATTCAGTATCAGTTCTTAAATTTTTAAAACCGATATATACTGATTTGGTTATAAAAAAATGTACAAAACTGGACCAGTTACACTCGTACAAATAAATAATTTATCCAAAGCAAAGAAAGAACTTAGTCTTCCTCGAAGGAACAAATATTAATGCCATGAATCAAACAATTTAATTCCTGTCATCTTCTATATATATAAATATATTTATATATATATATATATATATATATTATGGTAACAAGAAAATTGACATGGATAAGCTGAAGAAGTATAATTTATTTGTTCAATGAAAGATTAGAATGCGAAGATATATATATATATATACTCTATTCTTCTGTGGTCCTCCTGTCACTTTACAAAGCTATTTCTAAGTAACTAATCTTTTTGTTTCCCTATAATTCCCTTCAATTCATCACAATTGTTATCAGTTTAGATGTATTTTTCCTAATAATTTAAACTCACGGCCAAGACCTGCTTTTAGTTCGTCGATGGATGATTAATTCTAGCTTTTGGACTTGGAGACACATCTGCCCCCACACTAAACATTTGTGTTGTCCTTTCGCTGTCTCAACGGTCAAAACATGATACCTTGCAGCCATTGATCAAATCCTCCAAACCGCCAAACAGAAAGCGAAACTTTCAAAATTCTGATAATTCCGGTGAACCCCCGGCTCCGATGAAAAGGTTGTACCAGAACTCCATGCCATCGTCAACAACTGAGCCATAAGGATAGCCTTGTTCCACTTGTTCGATTGAATTGAAGTGATACTGAGCTTGTGATTCATCGGTGATCGCCGGTAAATCAAACGGCGCCATGGTGTTCTCTGGCAGTGGTGGTGGTTCAAACCACATACTACTGTCATCAATCTCAGGAAAAGTTCCCGACAAGTCCATGTCTTCAGCCTTAATATGGCTCATCATGTAATTGTTTGGTTCCATGGTTAATGTAACTGAGGTATCCGTGACCGATGAAAAATCACTAGAAGATGGTTGCGGTGACGTTGATGTGTATGCTGGACCTTCAAACCCTTGATGGGAAGCAAGATTAAAGTTGGAGGATTGCGATTGGCTTTGAGCATTGGATTCACAGTTCGTGGATTGCAGGATGATTTCTGGGTTTGTCTGGTTTTGTTTCAGTCTTTTCTTCAAGTGGGTGTGCCAGACATTTTTTATTTCGTTGTCAGTTCGTCCTGGTAATTTAGCTGCAATGGCTGACCACCTGAAAATTGGAGGAAAAGAAGTTTCGTTAATGATGTTAATTTGTATGTGCTAGTAGAAGTGGCGACAAGAAGAAGAAAAGCTTACTTCTATTTATACGATTAAATAGCTAATAGATTATAAGTCTTACAATCATGCACATAATATAGACATGTATCATCACTGCATGTGCTTCAACAATATTGTTGCAGTCATGTCGGGTCAACCTAGAGAATCTTTCAGCCCACTACTTGATTTTCTTAAGAGATAAATCTTCCTTTTTTTATTCCAGTAATGGCTAGTCCCCACTACATGTGAAAAAAGACTTGTCATTCGTAGCAATGGCTCCAGTGTCCTCCGAATGATTGAAAAGACTACTTAAAAGCTTTTGGATTATAGAATCTCCATCAAGATTTAGCCTTAAAAAATGTCCAATAAGATGTTGAAAGCGAAATACAGTGACTTGCTTATAAATTTACTCTGTTATGGTTCATGTCAGCACCAATGAATTTATTTATGAAATAACCAGAAAGAAAAACAATCTCTTAAAGCTGAAAAACCCCAGTATTGGTGCATACCTATTCCCTAGCATTTCATGCAACTTAATGATTGTGTCCTCTTCTTCTCTGCTGAAGTTTCCTCTCTTGATATCTGGCCGCAAGTAGTTTGTCCAGCGGAGTCTGCAACTCTTCCCACATCGTAGCAGACCTAAACAAAACAAAGGAAATGAGCAAACAGATCATTATTAAGATAACTAATGATTAGTTCCCAGTCTGTATAACTTTGTTTTCATCCCTTCTTTGAAACTTTTTCGTTGGATTCTATGTAGTGGTATCTGCATGGCCTGGACCTGTTCATAGAGAAAAACAGATAGGAATTTGTAGTTACCGGCTAGCTTTGGAAGCGCACGCCAATTGCCATGGCCATAGTTTTGGATGTAGGAGATCAAAATCTGATCTTCTTCGGAAGTCCAAGGCCCCTTCTTTAGTCCGACTTTGTCACAGCAAGGAGCTCTAACCATGATGATCTCAATTCTTTTCGCGCTCTCTCAAATGCTCTTTCCCTTTACTTTTCAAATGAGATCCGTGAGCTCAAAATCTTCCTAGCCATTGTTTGGATATTTATAGTGGAAATATTCCACAAACCGAAAGTAGCTTGAATAGACCAAGACAAAATGAGCATCAGGATTATTTCATTCTTGGCAACTTCCGGGAAGGAGGATCTCTCCCTTCACGAAGAAAAATAAACGTAAATATATACAATAGTATTGCAATTTAAGGCTCGAGAGCCGGAGACTACCTTGCTTGGCATGTAGCGACTACTGAAAGCACACGAGGGAGTGAATCAGACGGAACGTCGTCCCTCTTTTTTATATAGAATAAACATTTATATTACAAACCGCCGCCAAAAAGACGCCCTTATTGACATTTAGTATTTTTTTTCATAATTACTAATTTTCTACTTATTAGATTATTTAAAGAGTAATTCTATATATGGAATATACAAGTGTCGTGTAATCACTTAAAAAAAAAAGTAAGATTTATTATTAAAAAATTAATTTTTTTATCATATAAATATCGTATTTATTTACTTGTTTTAAAATGATTATACGATGCTTATATATTTACGACTGCAACTACCATTTCTCTTATTTAAATGAAAAATTGCAACATGAAAATGGTGGGAAGTCAGCTGCATGCACTTTCATATAATTTCTTATTAGCATTTTTTGTCTTATTTATAGTTGCCATGCACTACTAAACATCATTAACATGATTTGGAGATTCTTTTTAATTTTCGGTCCGAAGAATTTTATAACATTTAGTTGCACGTAGAAAGTATTAAATGTTGTAGAGTTCACATATCATATATTTTTATCTATCTTCAAAGTAATTTTCCGTTTTGTTATGGTATATACTTTTAAAATAAAAATTTTATTTACAATCATTTTTGTATATTCTTTTATGCACTATATTAGTTGTGTATTAAAAAAATTAATACAACCAATCACATCAGTAGAATGTATATAAAGTACGCAAAAGTAACTGTATGTAGTATTACTTTTTAGGTTAATGTGTGAACTTTCTTGCTATCCACACACAGTCTAATTAACACGATTGAGAATAGGATGAAACCAAGCAAAATCTATGATGCATGGTTAGTATTATATGTATTTGTCCTCCAAATATTGGAGTCTGGTGGAGATCGAACACTTGCAATTGCATTGGCATTCTCATAATTAAGAGATGTCAAAAGGACCTCAAAGTAAAATTACATTCAAGTTTCGACCATCCATGCAGGGGAACGGGGATACATACATGAGGATTGGACAAAATTGCATGTAAGAGTTCATGGGTCGGATTAGGGAGGTTAGCATTTACCAAATGGAATTGGGATTATAAAGGTAATCAATTAAGAGAGAGTTTAGTGGGATTAGAGTCGCCCCATTTCTCTGTATTTTTATCATAAACAGAAGGAATATTAATCCACAAAGAACAAAAGATAGTTTGCCATTTTGACTTGGTCAATAGGAGGAAATTGATCAAATAACTAAGAAAAATATTTTAGCTACAAATGGATCATAAAAAAGTGAATCTACAAAATGATATAGTTTGATGCAGTACGTTAGATTGTAAAGTTAATTTTAGTGTAAAGTAAATCTAACGAATTATATGAAACCACGTCAATTTGTAAATTTACTTTTGTATAATTTCTTTGTGTCTGTAATAATTCTCACTACTTAAAAGGATAATAATTGTTTATGGCCCGCTTGGGTTAATGGTTTTTTTATGAAACTCCTAAGACTAATCATCATCATACGATATGAGGATGCTCCAGAGTCAAATACAGGGACAATGGTGAATTTATCATTGTTATCTTAAATATAATATAATGCCATTTGGTTGCCAAGTGCACATGGACTAGTGTACCTCGTCGGTACGTGGAACACTGCCAATAAAATGACTTGCCATTTTCTCATTGGACAAGCCGATTGGTTTGACTGGACTAGTCAATGAAAATTACAAGAGAACCAGACGTTGGAGACCTTTAATATTATTAATAGGAATTTCTCGATTAATTTAACTGAAAAGTTTCATATTATTATTATTATATATATATATATCACAAATCAAGATTTGATTTTAGTTTGCTGGCATATAAACCACTTCAATATATAATTGTATATTTTTCTATTAAAAGCACACATACGGATGTGGCCAAAACTCCCAAAACTTTTGTTTCTTTTTTTGAAAATGTATTTATTTATTAAAAATAAGAGCTTAATAATAAAATTGAAATCCTGTTCTGCTTCCAAAAGGAAAAAATGGAATGCGGCCACTTCCACATATTGATCATAGCAATTTGATTAATGGGTACATGCATAGTCCAACAAAATAATGATTATAAATAATGGCTGCATGGCTATTGATCAATGTGTATTAATACATTGTTTTCAATTACGAAAAAAGAACCAATTAAAAATAAATAAATCTTGATGAAGAGTAGGAAACGAGCCGGAATATGGAATTTCAACTATGGAGGCAAATTTTGACCAATATATGGATATATATATATATAGAGAGAGAGAGAGAGAGAGAGAGAGAGAGAGAGAGATGCACGTGTGTGTGGTCTATGACGGCAGGCTTGGCCATCCGCCAGCCTCATAACCAAAGCCTTTTCCTTCTAAAGTCGTGTGGCCTGATGTCTAATACACCAAAAACAATTAATGCAACGTTTTTTGTTTTGATTTTTTGCAAGTTTTCTAGCCCCAACAATCATCTACAATATACGAATTGAACCTTTATTATTACATTTTATTGACATCATGGTAGTATGGCCGGTTTAACAGAAAATTAGTAATAAGCGTGGTTCCTGTATATTGCACATGCCATTAATTATTCTTAGGAATTATAGAGTATGAATGTGTGCGATTTGTTAAATTTATTCTACAATAAAAATAATTTTAGATTTTAAGATACATGATATCAAATTATATTATTTTATAAATGAGTAATATTAGTTAAATATAATTATAAATTGTGCAAGTACCGCATATTCATTTTAATAAAAATAATATTATTATTTTTAAAAAATTAATTTTTCATATAAGTCTTATATTTATTCACTTTTTTTATAAAAAAATATATATTATTTGTATACTGGTAAATATTATTTATCTTTATTAATTTATTTTTGTATAATTATAATATATTTCTCTAAAAGGCCGAGCTATTATGCCCGCAGGGCGGATCACGTGCCGCTCAGGCCAATTTTTTTTTCATATTTTTAAAAAATAAAAAAATACAACAATATATTAAAAATTATTTCTTTAATTATTAAATAAATAAGTAATTTACTGAACGGCATACTGGGCAAAGTAGTTTTTTCCTTGTTTAAAATGATTACTTCTCCGGGATGGATGCAAGTGAGCTGTTTGATCGGGTCAAGTCAAGCTAGCAAATGAATAATTACCAAGATTGGGGTGAGAAAAGAACAGACAATAAATGGTCAAGTCAATATTGTGGGCTATTTGTCAATTCAGCAAATCTGCATGTGCACGTCGTTTTTTAATTTGTAATGCTAATAATTTTTTAGATTAAAATTATATTTTGTAGCCATTTATTTATTCTGCAGTCAGTATTCTCTGTAGATTTATCCAGGGAAAGGTTGCTACACGAAGAAGCTGCAGTCAAAGAACGAAAACAATAATAGGAATGAATATCCATCATACATGCTTAGTGCTGCATCTGCTGCATACAGCTAGCATGCATGCACGTTGTAGATAAAGGCATGCAATATTATATATATGCATGAATCTTTTTAGTTAGTTATATTATATGTCTGCATGCATAACTCAGAATTGGGGATGATCTGGCTGTACAGTCAAAGACGAAATAAATAGAAAAGAACTCCCTCCCAATAAGTTAATGAATCTATCGTATGCTAAAGTACAATCTTCGCTTGCAAACCATGCATACACTATTAATATATCCCTTGATCTCTAGTTTACAAGTGGTGCTTCAAGGTTAATTGATCTTTTATCGTACTGTAGCCTTAAATATATTCTAAATACAGTGAAGGCTGCAGGATTAAGATAATTTAGTAGGGATTTACGCGACCGAAAACGACTTTGATATATATATAGTTGTTAGAATTAATTAGAAAATTAATGATCAGTAATACTATACATATATGACTAAATAATATTGATATATAAGCCTAAAATGTACAAACTCCGTGTAGAATTTTATTAAAAAAAAAAAAAAGTGGATATTACACTGAAAAAAATAAATAAATAAATCACTGTTTTTTTTTAATGGTGGCAGTCACTTTTTACAAAAGATTTGCGCAAGACTAGTAAGAGATCGATTACATTAATGTCGCCCAAAGATTTAAGATTGTCTGATAAATATGGTCCTGATCATGACTCCTCACCTCATAATTAATACATCAGAAGATGTGAATTAAATATTTAATTAAGATTTGTTAGATCTCATTATATATATATGTGTGTGTGTGTGTGTGATCAATATTGACTAGTCTGCATGCATGCGCATAATTCTCCAATAATATTTTGACTATTCAAGATTTTCACTCCGGTCATCCCACTTAATTAATTTCTTTAGACTGATAATGTTATCCCCCACTAACTTTATGCATGCCATTTGTCCATTAGTCGTAATCGATTCCTTTACGACTCTTCTTTTTAGCACTGTTATTTATGGCATGTTTTATTGTATGTGTCGAGAAATTTCCTGTTCATGTCCAAGCAGCCCATGATGGAATATGACACAGAGAGAGCTAGAGAGACGATCGACGTTGCAGCTTGCTTAATTAAGTACTCTTTAATTGTATACAAGTTACCAATTATTAGTCATATATGATGACTAATCATGGTAATTAAGGATCATCAATGCCGCATGGATGCAATATTCATACATGACTGATGTATTACCTCTTCTTTTGTTTTTCGCTAGCTAGCAGTTTCGTCTCATTAAACCGGTCGGAAGATATCATAGAGTGAGAGGAAAAAGAAAAAAAATGTACGTTTTACGTACGTACAGTGAATTCTATATGTATATGTTTCTAAGAAGGCGAATTCAGGGCTTGATTTGGTGATTCCAATTTAAATCACATCCAATATGAAATTGTCGATAAGTTTTACGTACAGCATATATTTATATGTAGGAGAAATGAAGTCTGATTCAACTGCTTGTCTTGTTAGAAATAAGCATTATATATATAAAAGTGAGTTCTGTCTTTCTGGAATTTTGACACACACACATATATCTATATATATATATATATATAATTATAGAGTATCCTGATCTTGAAGTTAAAAAATAAAAAACAATATTTTTGTAATTGGTATTCGAAAGTCAAGTATAGAGCCCCCAGATTGTATGCTCCAACTGATCATATATAGAAAGAAAGAAATATCATGTTGCGGCAAAAATACATATACATATATACATATATATATATATATATATATATATGTATATGGTTAAAAATCAAAACAGAACAAGTAAATTAAGAGGATAGCGTCGTACGTAGGTACCCCTAAATGGGAAATCTCAAATTATATATCCAGCTTCCTTAATTACCTGAAGCTATATATTAAATTATATGGCTAACCTCGTAATCACTCATTAATTATGCTCTTATTCGACCATATTGGATTTATTGTATTAATCTATAATGTTTTGGGAATTAATCAATACTGTTCTAACTTTTTGTCTTCCTCACGCCCTACATATTTTCTCGAAATGCATACTGACACAGACCCCTTCAAATGGGTAAAATTTGAATGATTCCCAGAGCCAACCAATCTTGAACCCAAAAAAATCTACCCACGATCATAATTAGCTAGCTAGGTCATATAAATGACTGGGTAAATTCTCCCACCATTTGCAATGTGACAAGGGTGTTTAATTTAAATTAAATTACTGCATCTTTTTTAGATTTTACATGGATTGGTTGATTTTGTCACCAGTAAGTACGTCAACTCAGTAATGAAACATATTGGGCCAGGATGATCACTTCATCGTTTCTAGATTGGCAATTAATGTGCATGCGAACATGCAAGCTGCATATCCACTCAATGGGGTTCCCATGTCAACTGTAGGCAGCATCAAACGCGTACGTTCGTTCTTGATGCAGCAAAAATTCAAACATCTGTAGTACTTTAAGATAAGGTTTGCAAAATATTCTAATATCTCTCAGGGAGGAAACACAGAGATCCGACTATTGCCGGATCAAATTCAAACTTGGATTGATCATGCATGGGATTGAAGAAATATCAAAGAATTAGGTAATACTGGACCAGGAAAACGGGTATTACGTATGATTTCTGTTATAAATTAGTTGTAAATTGTGTGGTGTTGAATTAGTGGGCGAAAGTTTCAATGTCCCTACTCTTTTAATGCGGGATCTAGATGCTTGCTTGATCTCTTGGTGCAGAGGGAATTTCGAAAGTCTTTGCCAATTGAGCTAACGAGAGAAGAAAACCAATAACATCATCGTACGTGGTGGATCACAAACTCAAACTGCTGATGCGAAAAAATGTACCATGATGATAAGGGGTATCCCATAATTATAGAAGTCCAATTACTGGACTAGCGGTGGCCCATTTGTGTATAATTTGTCGCTGTCTTGTCACATCAGGCTTTAAATTTGACATAAGCAAGCCCATGGATCAAATCGACACCTTGGATTAATTTGACCGTCACACAATTTTCAGGATCGAATCTTAAAAAAAGATTCAGATTATCTTGTTTTAATAATTTAATATTGTAAACAGTAATATGTCAATTTTAGTAATTTAAGATGCGATTGCAAAACCAAGACGCAAAATGCATTCATCTCTTAGAAAATTTATCGAGTGGTAATGGTATTGGCATATGAAGCCAAGGGGTGCTGTACTTAGCTTATGGATAATCCAATACAAAACCTAGCACCATTCGAGATACCAATAATACTCTTTTTTTTTTTTTGGCCTCGTCCGGTCAGGGCCCATGTTTAATTTAACACAAAGAAGCACACTAAGGTAATAATATTAACCAAGACAGGAACGAACGAGTCAAACGACCGCCCAAAAAAAAAAAAAGAGGTTCTCTTAGTATCTCCTGTTGAACTCTAATAATAAAGATGATGTGCATCGTTTTAGCAGGATTCGGAAGAGAAGTCAGGTGATTTCTTGAAGATATGAAGAACGAAATACCCTTTCGTGCATGGTCAAGGGCATGTGAGGGAGGATAAAAAGAAGAGCCGTACATAGCAATCAAAAGTCATTCCTTCTGGAAGATGTTCCCAAGTCCTTCACTACAGAACCAAAGTCATTCCTTCTGGAAGATGTTCCCAAGTCCTTCACTACAGAACCAACAAGGCCTTTTCAAATTAAACAAATCATTCCGGCAATTTGCAACCCTCCGGATTAAGGTTTTCTTGTGGTTAATACTTTCCCGTGTTGGGCTGCCTGCATAACTTTGAAACGTTCTTCTAATTTTATTAAGAACCACGCTGCCTGTCCAGAGAGAGAGAGAGAGAGAGATGCGTTCAACAAACAAGGCCGAGTCAAAGAAAATTAAAAATAAAAGAATAGACGCAAGCTTGTGCTTTTGTGTGTGTTAAAGGAGGGGGGGGGGGGGGGTGTTATAAATTAATCTGCAATTATACCTTCAGAAGATTCTTGCCTGTGACGAATAAATATATATATTGTTCACTCTCTCTTTTTCCCGATTATACAATAATACTTACACCTCAATTGGAAGAGAAACAGAATTGGGTAAGAACCCTAAGGTGAAAAGAATACATAAATTAAGGAGGCATTTCATTGCTAAAGACAAGCTAATTATGCAACGCAGCCATCCTGAATCAACCTAGTCAGCCTGACTTAAAGAGAAAATTCCTAGGATACAGTAAAACACAGTCTCTCTTTTAACTCCTACAACCTGCAATTACACTGGATGTTTGTATAGCAATTCCTTCATCGAGTACAGTTCATCTCAAGCTCAAATCAGGATCATCTTCCTCGTCAAATTCTTGTTCACTTGATGGCCTGATTCTCTTTCCATCTCTTGATGCTGTTCTTCCCTTCTTTGGCTTCCCCCTAAATATGGTTTGCGTTATGCATTGAAAGATGCCGAAAGAATTTCTCTTGAATGGTAAATTCGGTATAATTAATTATGATTTTTAAACATTTATTTATTTATTTTATTTTTTTCGCTACCGATATTCAGTACTTCAATGCATTGAGACGGAAAGGTACACTTACTGGCCATTGGTGGGGAAGCTTCCACCCTTAGACCGACCTGGACCAAAATCGGATCTTCCATCTGCAATGAATAGAAGGAAGAGGGAGAAAATAAAAGAATTACGGAATTTCCAACCTATCATTTTCGGACAGAAGGAATATATGTAAACAATGGATATGGGTTCACCATCGCGCCCAACTCCAAGTTCTTCAGCCTGAACATAGAAAAACAATTTAAGAGATCAGTCCTGTCAAGTCTGAATATATCTCTACCCTATGTGAGATGCAGCCTCATCATAACCATTTCGCGATTTCAGCTTCTGGTAGAAAACAGAATAAACATCGCACAAACATGATAAAAGGGAAGCAAACTCATTCAAAGAAGGTAAAGTGGCGGCAAAAAAAGAGCGCCCCCCCCCCCCAAAAAAAAAAAACATTCCGGGGGGCGGTGGATAAAAGTGATTAGCAGATAGATCATAGAAGTAGATGAAAAAGAATCCACTTTTTTTTCTATTGGCAGGTACAGGAATTGTTTATCTTAAATCAACATTGCAAACAACAATTAGCTCAAAAAGATTCATATGAGAAATATAGATTGAGAGGTGACCACTTTGTACTTCATAATCTCCCCATGGTATTTCTCCATTAATTTGTATGCTCCTTCAATTAAATATATGAGCACAGATCCCCAAAGTGAGAAGGGTAAAAAGAGTCTTAATACATCATCAAATTTTATATTTCTCAGAAAATATAGCTTTGAATAAACTTTTTCCAATCTCTAAACTTTACTTGAATCATTTCTCAATTGAAAAACATATACTTGCCTTCAACATGTGATCGCATTGGACATCCCACACCCCTTTTTATTTTTTTCATCCCCAATTATCTGAACCAGAAAATGATTTCAGATTCAATGCTTTAGGACATATTTTGTAAAACGCCCTTTAAGATACATCATTTTTTGTTTTATATAAGTAAATTTGATTAATATCAATAGGTGTAGCCAAGTACACAAGCTGTATAAAAGAAAAAACAACTAGCTAGGAAGAAGCCCTATATTTGCCTTGGGTGCAAGCCCAATCTACATCTAGAGTTCTATTAACATAAGCAAAGTTGTGAGGTTATAGGTGCACAAGATCAATGGCATTCAGTCTAACATGGAGTTTTCAGCATCTACAAGAAGATAATTCTGTTTGATCTTGAAGAACTTCATCAAATAGAATGTGAAATTCAATACATACTGCTGGTGAGGTAACTGAAGACAATGAGAAGAGTCTATCTTCAGGCTGGAATTTCCTGGACCTCTTTAAGCTGCAGGAACAGTTTTAGGCAAAACTTTTGTCACAAAAATCTAGTCAAAAGTCACAATTGAATATTTCACATTCACTGCAAGCACCGAAACAATGCATACAGATGTAAGAATACCTTGTACATAGGAACCAACGTTGTCTTGGTAATATGGTTGCAATTAATAAATCAAGTCAACAATCACGCAATTGAAGTTTCTAATACATACTTATTTTGGAAAGGACATTATAATTGATATATTAAGTGAAATCATAAGGTATTTCAGAAATAGCAATAAAAAGCAAGTAATTTAAGAAGCTTCAAGTGTCTGTTTTAGAACTAAAATGAAAAGTTCATGATTCTCATCTGATATCATAATATCCAAAAGCAGCAGATTTGAATGCAATTGTTCATACACCCCCTGTGATAATCAATTTTCTTTGTATGCCTGTTCAGCAGTTCACTCCCTACAAGATATGAAAGATGAAATATTTTATGAACTTTGGTTTCAAATTTTATTTTTAAAATGTAACGTCTACAAATTATCCTTCAACATGCCTAGAGCTTCACAAAGAAATTTTCAATGTCTCCTGATCTTTACACCAACGATCAGGTTCCTTCCTGATATTCTACTTATCAAATAAAAGTTCCCTCATTAAAAAATAAAAGAAGAGTGAGCTCACTGTGCTCGCAACCAGTTGCAGTTTCTCATTTCAAGCTTTGTAACTATTATATTGTTTGCATATATTGTAAGACTACTCGCGCTACAACCCTGCAAGCAACATAACGAGGAGCTGCTTATGATCTTCACACATCATCTGCACCCATAAAAGAGTAAATTTTCCATTCAAACATGCACAATTCGTTGACCAGAATCGCTTTCCATGTGATGCAGATTAACAACCACTACAATTAGAAAGGAAAAACATACAATTCGCATTCAAATCACCAGGAAGAAATGGGATATGTATTTGCATGGCAAGGAATCGGTGCATTTACTGTCTAGAATTCAATTACTTTGTTGTGTTCTTGGACGAAGAAAGAAAGCCTTCAAAACCTTTCAATACGTGCCCAAAATGGCTGGAATCATGCAAGTAGCTCGTCTCAAGCTCATAAACCTACAATTTGATAACACGGGTAATCTTTAGCTTAGCTCAAAAGTTATACTTACAAAGAATATGAATATGGGTGTTTTGCAAGAAATGAGTGTACTGAATAAAGAAGTAAATCATTAAATTAAGGAAAACAAAGAAAATAAAGAAAATGAAACCATTGGGAATTCAACTACTTCACTGTGCTTTGCATTTTCAAAAAGAGGGCATAATAAAAGGCATAAACGTTACTTACCCAAAACAATTAAAAGATAAAAAGCACAAATCCTCATTATGTTATTTACTTTCCATTTTGTTTTGCTTAGTTTTCTTCGCAACCAAATAGAGTCGAATTACCTGCTTTTCGATGTTCCGGAGCTCTTCTTGAAGCTTCTCCCTCTTGCTCAACAGAGACTGGAGTAAGGCCGTAGGATTTGTAGAACCTCTTTGCCCTAAGAACATTTCATGCAGACCACAAATTCAAAGAATTCTAAATTAAGCCCGAGAGGGAAAATTATAAAATAAAATAAAATATAACAACCGATTTCCCAGAGAATCGGAGGCAGGAAATAGTAAGTATTGTAAAGTTGAAATTGGAAAAAGATTGATTCTCTCTAATTTTCCGCGGATATTTTGGGGGGGATGAGAGTAAAAAATTCGGGTATGGTTGCAAGTTACCGTCGGAATCCATTTTCGCGGCGGATTACAAATCCCGAGAAAGGCTTGAAAAATCTTTCTACAATTAAGCGCTACGGCCTAGGGCAGGGAGCGAGCCTGTGCTTTAGATAGAGCCTTTGGAGTTCGGATTGAATGGACAAAGAGCTTGATTGAAAAAATCGTATAATTATATATTAATATATTATAATTAGATAAAAAATAAATTTTATTAAAAATAATGTTAATTTAAATTTTAAATATAAATAAATCAATATTAATATACAAATTAATACTTAATTTTATTTATATATAATAAAACTCTTTTAAATTTAAGCGTTCGCTCCTAAAATCATCACATTTTTAGCTCTAATTCGTCCCTCAGTTTTACAGAAACTGTTTTTATAATCTTTCAAAACTCACTCTCAAATCCAAATAACACCTTACTATAAATTGAAAGGTTGGTTTGTGTCGATTTTTCACTTAATGATATTGCTTTGAATAATTTTATAACTTATCTTTACAATTTGGGTCCCACCGGCTACTTCCCCATCCCTACTCTAATCATCCCCCCTCCACCTGTACACGCTGGACGTGTTACCGAGACAAGACTGTCAGGATAAATTCCCTTGTCTAGATTGAATTCATGATTCTTAACCATGATAAATATATATGTCACATTTTATTTAATAAAATAAAAATAAAAATAAAAGTAATATAGTATATAAAATTTTTTTAATTTTAAATATGTAAACCAAGTTTGAGGCCAGTGAGGATTTCATTTTTATATAAATTTAAGAATAATTCTACATGTAAGTCAGCATGTAAAGCCATACTTTTCATATCATTAACATGTTTAATACCATTGACATGATATTACTTAATTTGTAAAAACTTTAAATTTAATTTTTTTTTTTTTTTTATAAATCAAGTCTTGTCCTGTCAATATATATTTTACAGATCAACTTGTAAAATTAAGTTTTAAACTTAAATCTCACATCAAAACCAAATCCAATCAATGCCATCTAAGATCCATATTCCTTCAAGACCAAATCCCTGTATGGATTTGTGAGGACAAGACCCACAACTATGTTGGGTCTGTGATCGTGTTGGATAACGTTTCTTTTAGACCCACAACCTTGATTGTAACAGTTTCTGCCTTTGAGGTCCATGGCTCGTCGCCCTTCAAGACCCAGGTGTGGTTGTGGGTCCATGCATTCGAAACTCTCAGCCATGGTCGTATGTGTACTAGACCCCGGCTTTGAGACTCACGGCCATGGGCGAGTTTGGATGACCTACCTCCCAGTCACACTATAACCTTTTAGTTGAATTAAGTTTGGCACAACTACCATTCGTTTTTAAAAAAATAGTGCCACAGCTATTTATAGTTTAACAAATCTAATTCAAAAAATTGACCTCACGTCACATAAGATTTATCTGACCATTTACTTTAGAATTCTATAAGATTAGTTAAAGTGCGTGCAAATTAGCTACGATATCCACCGATATTAAAAAAAATAAAAATTTAATAAATTAACGTAGTTTTATATAATTCGTTAGATTTATTGTACAATCAAAATAATTTTAGAATCCAACAAATTTATGATATTACTTTTGTATAATTTATTTATGACTGTAATATTTCTCTAAAAGATATTTGTAAAAAATATGAAAAAGTAATCTTGAGTAATGTTATATACAAACCACAATTACGTAAAGAGAAATGATATTTGTAATCATAGAGTGCGCAGACGCCACACACTTATTTTAATAAATAAATAAATAAATATAAGATATATATAAAATATATATATATATATATATTTTTAGTCACTATAGGCAGTTTATATATGGCTTCTCTATTGATTTTGGGATTGTTACAAATGTTTTTGCATAAATTTTTATAGTTAAAGCTGGTCTTTCTTTATATTACCAACTGAGTTTTTATAATGTCATTATTGAGTTGGATGGTTGCTGGTAGTTAACTGGTATTAAAAAATAAAAAGGAAAACCTTTAACAAGTTTCTAAGTTTTGATGTGCAACATAATATAGAGAGAAGGTAATGGTATGACAGATGAATTAGATAACCTTTAAGTGACATTTATTACTTTAGATGAATAAGAATTTTACAATTACCAAGGAAACTGCATGGGATTTTTGTTATTGATAAATCTGGTTTCCAAACTTTCGATGAAACTTTTTTTAACACTAGCTTTTATTTCTATTATTGTACTAGATGGTATGGAACAATTATCTTATGTATTAGTTTTTCTTAGAATATATAATTTTACAAGGGATTTGATTTTGGTATTAACGTAAACCCTTAAAACTCTTCCACTATTTGTAAAATTATTCATCCGCCATAAAAGATAATTATTAATAAAATTGTAAGTACCGTCTCTCCTTAAAATAATGCCTAATAAATGTTTCAGACCACTATGTATTTATTTTTCTCCCTGTCTAAATCTTAGAGCTAAATAAAAAAAAATTTTAAAAGAAAAATTATCACCATTTATTCATCAAAAAAACTTATATTTATGACTGAATATATTCTAAGATGTCATCATATCAAATATGACATTATAAATTAAAATAATTGTTGCCCAGATGACTAACACAAGAGGGGGGGTGAATTGAGTTGTATTAAAAAAAATAACAATTATAAATCAAATATATAATATAAAATATAAACAAAATATGAAATAACAATAAATATAAGGAGTAAGGGTAAGAGAGAAGCAAACTCAGTATGTTAACGAGGTTCGGCCCCACTGCCTACGTCCTCGCCTCAAGCTACCCCTTGAGGATTCCCAAATTCACTATTCAACCTCCTTCAGGTGGAGATAGAAACCTATTACACCTTTGAACAACACCGCTACAAAGGATCCGTGTAGAACACCCTCTACACTTGCAATCACCTTACACGTGGTGATTCAACTATTCCCTGTGTAGAATACTTTCTACACACACAAGGGTTATACACACCCTTTTTCTGATACAAAAGCTAATAGTGGGTAGGTTATCAGAAAACACTCCTCAACGAGTGAAATAAGAACAATACAGCGCAAGCTATATCTCTCAAAATGAACAAGGATTAAGGCTCAATGTTTAGAGAAGAGAGAATGAAAGCTTTGAATGAATGTTGTATGCTCTTGGTGTTGTAAATGTGAAGCTCTCAAATGATCTATTTATAGGCATATGAGACTTCATATTCAAATTTAAAAAGATTCACATGTCAAAGACAACATCATTCACTTTTTCAAAAAATTCAAATAAAAGGTTCTTCTTTTTCAATTGTCAAAGACAACATCATTCACTTTTTCAAAGAATTCAAATAAAAGGTTCTTCTTTCTCAATTGTCAAAGACAACATCATTCACCTTTTCAAAAAAATCAAACCTAATCTTTTACTTTTGGCATATGACAAAATGAGCACACTTTCATTTTCAAAAAATTCAAACCTAATCTTTTACTTTTTGTATAAGTCTAAAAAAGCATCAATCACTTTTGAAAATATTCAAATAAAACATGCACATGTGAAAGATGACAATCAATCATCTTTAATATTTTCAAAGTTCAACCTTTTAATCAAGGCATGCACATGCAAAAGATGACAATCAATCATCTTTCAAAATTTTCAAATTTAATTTTCAAAAATATTCATGCACATGTGGAAAATGTATTTTAATGCTTTATGATAAAATATTAATTTTGAGCATTAATCCTAATTTCGAATTTTGAAGAGATTTACAACATTACTCTATAATTTTAATGTGAACTTGTTCCCTTCTTGCTCATGCTTGTTTCCTTGATGTGCTTGACTCCATTGTGTAGACAACTTGAGCTTGAGACTTCTTTATTCTTTGAATTCATTTGTTATCATCAAAATCCATATGTAGATTTATAATCACATGAAACTTGAAACCTTGAGTTCAACAATAATACATTTAAAATTTCACTAATATACTATTTTTTTTTTTTGTGACTAGTTTAGCTTTCACAATTATTAATATCCAAATTTTTGCTATAGCCCTTAATTCTTGAAGAGATAGGGGACGGTGGCCCCTCAAGAATGAAGCACATTTGAGATAATAACAGATCCAATTATTTTTTTAAAGGTGTTATATATAAGCAAATTGATGTTATAAAATATAGATTGATAAAAATAAATTTATAAATTAAACTAACTTAATCTGTTACGTCAAATCAATTTTAGAGTAAAATTTTTTTACAATCTCATATAAAATTTGTGACTTTAATTTTAGAAATAAAATTAAGATCTTCATCAATTATCTCGTCTAGGGAAAAAAAATGAACAATTAAAAAATTAATTTTCATCACTTCCCATCATCTGTTCAGTGATCACCCATCTACAATCACCAGTGCCACGCGTCTGTCGCGACAAAATCTAACAGCAAAGCATGACGGTGGCTCCTCTCCTTCCACCGGGTAATGGCAGTTCCTTCTTGGAAGGGAAAAGAATAAAGAGTGAGTGACGCGGCGCCGTTCCTTTCGGCTTTATTTTCTTCAGCCTTAAAGCACGAATCCTCCTCTTCTCCTCTTTCTTTTCCTTGTTTGAATTTCTTCGGTGGCTGCCTTTTCCCATTCTCTCTCTCTCTCTCTCTCTCTCTCTCTCTCTCTCTCTCTCTCTCTCTCTCTCTGTGTTTATCTCCCTTCCACAGCAATCAAAGCGGCAATGTCTTTCAGAGGGGTAAGCTTAAGCTTTCACTGCAAGTTTGCAACTTTCTCTTCTTGTTCATTTCACTTCGTTTCGATCCTGAAACTGTTTCCTTTAGATCTAATGTTTGGTTCCTTTTATATTTTTAATATATATATATATTGGGCGTGCATCTAAATCTTATATAGATCTTAATTTCTTGTAGTTCAGAGTAACTCTCTTTAAGTTCTCGGATTTTATCTGCCTTACTGATTTTCCCTTTTTAGTGTTTCGGAATTCTGATTCCTTGTCAAGAAATGAAAGAGTATCTGTCTTGCACTTTTTTAAAATAGTTTTTTGTTTGAAAAGCTTGTGGTTTGTTCTGAATACCAGTTGGTTTTGGTTTTGTCCCACTGCTTGGGGAAGTTTTTGTGGGTATCAGTGCCTATTTCCGCCCATTTTTAATTAATCTGAAATTGCGTATGTTTTACATGCATCTTTTTTTTATTTTTTTTTAACATACATCTTATATCGTAAATACCTGGGTTGATGCTATTTTCAGAGTCTTGCTTGTGGGGTCTGAATTTCTGAGCAGTTATGGCTTTTATGGTTGCATGCAAATGGGGGAGATAGTTTAGTAATAATATCTGAAATTGGAATCCAATTATATAGTATTACGAATCGAGTTCCCTATTTGTAATCCATGGCAGTCTGGATGAATGTTTGTGCTGTTCTCATGTTTTAAGGTTTAAACTGGGGAAGGCTTGAAGCATTGTGCATGTTGAATATTGAATGCATTAGAATTCATGCTTCATGGATGATTCTTTATTAATGGGAGCAGCCATTATTTTGAACCCAAAACCGTGCTTTGCTTCTTAAACCAATGAACCGGTGTTTGAAAACACCAACGTGAACCAGGAAACAAGTGATAAAGATGATTGATTAAAAGAAAAAAGAATGGAATACTTATGTATGCTATACTGCCATGGGACTTACCAAAAATTGTGTTCCATTTCTCAAGAAGAAGCCCCATAACCAATGTCTTTGGGCCATTCCACGTCAAATGGTAACAGTTTTAGAGGGTAACCAAGTCCTACCAATCAAGAGCCTCCCAACGTAAAGACGTTCACCTTGCCAGAAAAAACTTGATCATAGAAACTGCCACTTGGAGGATATTTTTAGGATTAGCATCGGAAAAATCACAAAACAATACAGAATTATCTTTGCCATATTGTTATAGTTGCTTTTTTACTATTACCGTTATTTTCATCAACATCGTTCTCATGGTAATTATATTTATTAACAATTTATCAGATCAAGTACTTTAACGAACTTCATTTTCAGACAAATGCTTCTTCTGGCATGGGTGTTGCTGAGCTCAGTAAGTCCACGTTCCTCGAACTGCAGAGGAAGAAGGTGCACCGCTATGTAATTTTCAAGATTGATGAGAACAAAAAAGAGGTTGTGGTTGAAAAAACTGGTGGCCCGGCTGAGAGTTATGAGGACTTCACTGCTGCTTTGCCAGAGAATGATTGCCGATATGCAGTTTATGACTTCGACTTTGTGACTTCTGAGAACTGCCAGAAGAGCAAAATATTTTTTATTGCATGGTTAGTCTCTTTTGCAATTGCTTAGTTCTGTACTATTTGGTTGGGAACCGGCCACAATTGTAGTATTGCACTCAAATGTGCCTTAGATCCTGAGACCAGTCATGCCAGTATTTTCCTGTGTTTCTTTTTATCGGCAAAAACTCTGGTAAGTGCTGAAGTTGCAATCTGAATACATCATTGCTTTATTTTTTGTCTTTGTTTGAATGAGAATGAGATGCGTACATTGAGAAGGAGCTATACACAACTGCATTGTGTTCCTGGACCTTCCTCAACTTCTATTGTGTGTTAAGATGATCTATTCCTGCAACCACTATTTTTTTTCCCCGATGATTAGTCTATTACAGAACGTCTAAATGAAGTTTTCCTGTCCAACCTTGATCTGCTACCATTCAACTTTCAATCTGATTTCTAAACTGTCATTTGCTTGGTACATGTGGACTAGTAACTGACACAGGAGCATCTCCATCTCGATCAAAGTTTCATGTTTCGCTCATTTTGTATTTTAGAGTAGCAGCGTGGTGATATACATAGCTTCCCTTCATCATGTGGTTGCCAATGTCATTATGTGGTTGCCAATGTTCTTCTCTATGAAGAATAGCTTCATAATTCAAGTATTTGTGGCTTCCATGCACAATTACACGAAAACTGGGTAAATAAAGTGAACAGATGGCCTTGTCTTTCTGAGAATAGCATCATTTGTGTTGCTCATTAGAAGACAGAGGATTGCTAATGTATGGGATAACAATGATGTCTCTCTCTGGTGTGTACCACTGGATGAGCATTTGGAAAGGGTGCTTTCAATAGTCGAGGATTTCTAGAGTTTAACTCTTGTAATGAGATTCGAGCAAAAAAAACTCTTGTAATGAGAAGGTTGAAGTAAGGTTTTAATGGTTGGTGTTTGTAGGTTCATTGAGAATCCACTCCCCTTTCTTTGGTTTCATGATCCTCTAGTTCTCTTGAATTTGATGAAAGAATGATGTTTGAGAATGTTTCAGAGCTGGAATCTGGTCTCCATGCAAGTGATGCCGAAGGCATCTTGACAAGGGCATGTTTCCAAATTGTTAAAGTTCCTATCTGTGCTTGGCTCGTTAATGTGGCTGTGAATGTTCTCTGTTCATTAATTTTCAATGTTCCTTGTGGAATGATTGGAATAATAGTCTTGTGGGAATGCCTCTTAGCTGTATTTTTGCTTGTGTTTTTTTTAATCTGTGATGTTAATAATTTTTCCTTCTCAATAAATCTAGGTCTCCTGCTGTATCCAGAATCCGTGCTAAGATGCTCTATGCAACTTCAAAAGACAGGTTCAGAAGGGAGTTGGATGGCATCCATTACGAGATCCAGGCGACTGACCCAACTGAGATGGATCTTGAAGTCCTCAGAGACCGTGCAAACTGAGCACTGGATTCAAAAGGCTTTGTTATCAGGGAACGCCTAGGCTTTGTTACCAGACCGTGCAAATTGCAATTTCCTGCTGCAATTAGTTGGACACAAATTATATATAGCTTTACTGTAAAATAATTGCCACCTGGGAAGGCTGATTGGGGGCTCGTAGATATGATGTACGGGGAAATTTGGGCTTCCTTATTGACATGATGCTTCCCTGGTGAAAATGGGTATGTTATGTGTATTGAGAATATGACTGCAATTTTACTGCGGTTCTCCGTAGAGTTCATTTTAGCGCTTATCATGGCAAGTTATGGTTTTCTGAACAGAACTTGGACCTCGGAGGTTCGCATACTAATGCCGAGGATTTGTCGTTTCAAAAATACCCATACCGTGGATGCTAGGGGTTGTAGTCAGCCTAACTTACAAATTCTGGTTGAGTTTTCCTTCGTTCCTTGAACGAAGTTTGTACGTGGCGATGGCAAATTAGGCACCTGAACTGCATGTTTGGTGTATAGAAGATATGAAATGGTCCCATGTTGTCCAGTTTCCACAAGCATTTTTATATGAACTTCAATCTATATTTGTGTTCCCTTCTGAAGAACCTTATTGATAGTCCCATGTTGTGTTTGCTCTGTGCCACTGCCTAATCGGCTTTTCAAGTAAATGAGTTGGACTGCAAATAATATTATCAGCTGAGTAAGGACATCGGAGACGTGGGTCCATGTTTAATGGTATTGGGCATCAAACGTGCAGTGTCTTGCGAGTTTGATAATTTTTGCATTAGGATTGTCTTGTGAATTAGGTTCTATAATTTTTTAGAATTTCTTTTTTTCCTAAGCAGGCAACTTTCATTAAGGAAAATAGTATGATAAAAACATAAAATATATCCTATTTATCCTATATAATAAATAAATAAAATCAATTAAACGCTCGGAAATTGTAATAAGAGGATGATTCCATACAAATTAGTGAATGTGCGTTATGCAAAGGAATGCATGCATCAATTTTGATATCGATGTATTTATACTAATTTTCAGCTATCTTGGAGTAAAATTATGGTATCTCTGACAATTACTTTCATTAAGGAAAATAGTATGATAAAAACATAAAATATATCATATTTATCCTATATAATAAATAAATAAAATCAATTAAACGCTAGGAAATTGTAATAAGAGGATGATTCCATACAAATTAGTGAATGTGCGCATTATGCAAAGGAATGCATGCATCAATTTTGATATCGATGTATTTTTACTAATTTCCAGCTATCTTGGAGTAAAATTATGGTATCTCTTACAATTACTTCCATCTTCTAGTTTAGAAGCACTTCAAGCTTGTGAGTCTACGTTAATATTGATCTTCCTTATGTGTTGTGAATGAGTTTCTTGAACTTCCATCTTCCACTTGATTTGGGTGGTACTGTATGTGAATATGGTTAAAATAAATTTCAAAGAGCCATCTATTGATCTACAAATTACTGCTGATGTGCTTGCATTTGGTTTGATTACTAATAAAAAATGATTGAATAGTGATTTGCTTAGGGAGGGGGTCATCTTTGAATTGTTGTTTTGGATTTTCCAGTCCCATTTATTATAGTAGTGTTTATAAATTCTAAGGACTCTAGAGATAAATTGATCAATGATAGGGTGGAGGATTCATGAATAATACGATTTTTAGAGAATTAAAGGTTGCCCATAGCAAGAAATGGAGGGCACATTCCGCATTAAAGTCCAGTATGAAGGTCTTATATAAGCAGGCTCGAATTGAAAGGCCCAACAAGAATCTGCATACTACACAACACCTTATTTGGAAAGAGATAAGTTTCATGCATGTACATACTTCAGTTATGTAAGGATAAACTCAGTGCAGAATAAGTATCATAGGATAGTGATCTCGTACGAGGATGATTTAGTCCAATAGATTTCCCCTATATATACTAGGTAATTCCCAAGAATGAAGTTAAGCTTAATGATATATACTTTTAAGAGGTGTTGAACTGATTTAAGCATCAGAATATTCTCAGGTGTAACCCACTGGAATTCTCTTGCTATTTGTAGGTAAGCGGTAGCATAGGCGGTGGTGGGACACATCCTCAACATTGCATAGGCCATGAAAAAAGGGTGCGGAGGTCACCAGACCACGCCACTCTTAAACACTTATGACAAGCCTTTGTAGCTTATGATATCACGAAAAAAGGGGGCAGAGGTCACCAGACCATGCCACCCTTAAACACCTATGACAAACCTTAGTAGCTTGCGGTGCCACGAAAAAATGTTGCATACATCACTAAACCACGTCACCCTTAAAACACTTATGGCAAACCTTAGCAACTTGCAGTGCCATGAAAAAGGGGTGCGATGGTCATTAGACCACACCCCTTCCTAAGGCACCCGTCACGAGCGTCATTGACTCACAAAGCAGAATATCAATAGCAAGCGGATCAAAATAACACAAGTGACTAAGAATGCATAGCAGAAAAATTGATGTGCAATTGTCATCAAGGTTTATTATGGTTACTTGTACAAAGTTTGCATATGGTACAAAAATATAATGAATAAGCGCAAAAAAAGGGGTAGGGGGCACAAGGAGAAAGCTAGGGAGCAGGTGGCGGCAGTAGAGGTTTGCCTATAAAGGCATTGGGCATCTCTTCCTACTTGAAAGTGTCAACATGGTGGCGGCGAGCAACTTCAGCAACAAACAAGCCCCAATCTAAATTCTCGAGGTCTGTAATAGGGTCAGTCAGAAGGCAGGACCTTAGCCTCAGAATGCCAGCACCATAACCATAAGCGAAGGCACGATCCTTGGTAGTAGGGGCCAGGACTAATTGGCCGCGTAGGCTGGCAATTTCTGCTTGGGTAGCAGCTAGTTCCTCCATCTTCTCGGTCAATTATCAGTCTTAAGCAAGGAAAGCCAGGTTGGACTTCCTAAGCTCCTCGTTTGAATCCTTACAGCTATCCTTGTAGTGCTGATGGAGCCTCTGGAGTTCTTCCAAGGCCCCCCGTGCCTCCGAAAGATCGAGAGCTGTGGGACGGTTCTTCTCCATAGCAACTACCAACTCTTGAGCTAGCCTCTTGCCGTGTTGTTGCAAGCGGTCCAACTCCTTGTAGGTTGAACCCAACTCCTTGTTAGAGTTAAGGTAGGCGAGGTCTGATTTGAAGCCTTTCCAAGCATCAACAAGTTGGGACTTGGAAGAATCCATTTCTGACTGAAGAAGCCTTAAGGTGAAGTCGTCCTTAGCCTTCACCTCTTGGGCAAGACGAACGGCGTCGCGGAGCTCAAGAACTCCACCCTCCAGAATCTCCATGTCACTGTGCAAGGAGTGGGAGTAGCCTTCCGACTGCTCTAGCAATATCTTTAACTCCTTTTGCTTCTCCACCAAAGCCTCCAACTCAGTCTAGTTCGCCTGCCATTTCTTGAAAGCAAACTTGGCGACGTAGCATAGCTGTTGCCGCTCTCTGACCTCCTCCTCAAGATGGGCACAATCTGTCAAGATCCATGCAGCTAAACCATTAATGCCCTGTGAAAGTAAAAATAAACAAAGGTGCGCTCAAGTAAGAAATTGCATGCAAACTTGGAAAGAGAAAGAATAGGTCAGTTACTGATGATACCTTAGAAAGCCAATCCTCACGGGCTGGCCATTTAGGCAGTGGCTTCAGCTTGGACGTTGGCAAAGGAAGAAAATGCACCACCACTAACCTCCTTGCCGAAGATCGCTTTGGGGTTAGGAGCATCTCCAGGCAAAAAAGTTTGGTTGATCCTTGACATTGAATCCACCATCCCTTATGGGGGACCCCCAAAGCTTGCAAGTGGGAGGAAGGTCCTAGTGCATGCCAAGTCAGCCTCAAGTAGGCAGGCGTCTTCTCCCAATGCACCACCCAATCCCTCAAGAAGGAAGGATTTAGTATCTCTGCCAAAAGATTGAGCGTAGGGAGAAGAAAGTGAGGCACTCACTGTGGCCAAGCAGTGAAGGAGTAGTACCCCCAGAGTCAGTGGTTGGCTGGGTCTCTGAGAGAGGTGAGTTGGTATCCATCTCATCACCCCTATCTTCATGGTGAGTTGGCGAGCCCCCGATTACACCACCCAAGTCTCCTGTTTAGGCAGGAGCTCTATCCACCCCTTCAGTAGAAGCAGTTTTCATTGTCACTTTGCAAACGCTCTCAGGGTGGTCGCGACTTCAGGGTCCAACTCGCCTTTCCCCACCAAGTTGTCGAAGATGGGAAACTCAAAGATGGGGCTGGACACCTGGGTGCACTCCTGTTGGGGGGGTCGAGTTCGAAGGTGGCGGCCAAATCTAAGAAGGTCAAATCTACCAAGCCCTCAGCATCTCCTAGTCTCGGAGAATGTAGCTGTGTAGAAGACCCGCCCATCCTGGGAAGTTGGGCAGAGGCTGGCGAGGTAAAAGCCTGGGCATGGTCACTTTCTCGAGGAATCAAAGTTTTCTTTTGCTTGAATGCGGGAGGAGATGTGTCTTCGGCACGTGCCCTTCTTTTGTTTCTTTTCTTCTTTCTCATTCTCGTTTCTTTCATTTCTTTCTTTCTTTTCCTTTTTCTCCTCCCTTCTTCTATTGCTTCTCTTCTCCTTCTTCTATTTTCCTTTTTCTTCTTCAGGTGGCCTATTCTTCTCATTCTTCTCCCACGAGGCTTGGCCACCTTTCATACTTTTCTCTAAAAGCCTGCTGACGTGGAGAGAAGGAATTGTGGCAAAAATTATGAACGAGAACCCTTGAATGTGAGAGTGGTCGGGGGACATCAGGAACCAGTCGATGTGAGCGGGCACCAGTAGGAAATCAACATTATAAATTGAGTAATAGTTGAAAGGGACAAAATATAATTAACCCATAATTCAATTAAGTAATGTGACGCCCACAAATTCCGTTTGGGATCGGACGAACATTTGAAGCGTCGAGACATGCAACACAAAGTTACCTGCCCCCGTTCATGACATATAAGATGCAATGTTCCTAACATGCATCTAACATTATGCAATATTCGCAGCGAATAATTTTTTTCTTTAGCAATACTATGCACCAAATTAAAAATATCCCAAATGCTTAAAACATACTTCATACATAAAGACCCATTGAATAGATCACAACACTAGTCCAAAATGGTTATAATCCAAAAAGTACTAAAAATGCAACTCCATTGTACAAGTAGTAATTTACGTTAATTACTATGTTAACATTGACGTCGCACCGTCGCTTAGTCAACTGTATCTAGTTGATCAGCTCCTGATTCTCCTTCAAGTCCTGTAACAAGATCTACCATTCGGGGGAATGGTAGTTGGGACTACCAAAGTGAGATTTGATTACAAATCTCAGTAAGTTAACAAAAAACTTCCATACAAGCTAATGATGCATGCATGACAGTAAAAGCATAAATGCATAATCAAATTCATAAGTAATTAAAGCATAACTTGGCGTACAACATAGCATAATTGACATAACTTAAATTGAAACATGAACTGAACTTGACTTGATATGAATTTGATCTGAAACTTGATTTAGCATGAACTTGTTCTGAAACTTAAATTAACATGAAAAATACATACTCCACAGTTGTTGTGGCCCCATGTATTCTACGTGTAAATACATACTCCACAGTTGTTGTGGTCCCATGTATTCTACGCAAACTTGACTTAACATGAAAAATACATACTCCACAGTTGTTGTGGCCCCATGTATTCTACGTGTAAATACATACTCCACAGTTGTTGTGGTCCCATGTATTCTACGAAAAATTATTCTTTAACTGCTTAAATACATACTCCACAGTTGTTGTGGCCTCATGTATTCTATGTGTCGCAATTACTGTGTCTCACGTAGTGTATGCGTCACAATTGCTGTAACCCCATATATAAGTAATCAAGATGAAACGTGACTGGAATACGAAATTACTGAAGCCCTGACGTAACATAACATGACTTGAATATAACTTGAAATACATGACCAACTTGAGATAGAAATATTTCGTAACATTGCATAACATATAATAGACAACATATTTAACATGACATACTTGTAACAGTGAATATTACATGACTTGACATACATGTAATAGATGACATACTTAGTATGACGTACTTGTAAGGTACAGTAATACATAACAGAATATATTATGTAACAGATAAAAATTGACGACAGAATAAATTCTGTATAATAGACAATAACGTGATAACCTGGCATGGCATGACATATATGATAACATACATACATACACTGTAGTTCCTTTACTTAGCACACATACACAGTAGACTGCTAGTAAGTTAAAAGCTAACTTACCTCAATTTCCGCGTTTCTTATAAAACTTCAAGTGCGACCACGAGGAACTGTAATTAGTGATTCTAAAAGTTAGAACTAAATCACTAAATATTTGAAATATGAAAAATACTAACTTAAAGAGTAAAATTTTCATTTTACTCTCTACATGTGGGAAAATGACTGTTTTACCCATAACTTAAGGATTTTGCATACTAATTCCAAAAGTTTCCAAATTTTACATTCCTCATGTAAATTTTGTCCTAAACTTAAATATCAACTCAGAAAAATTTAAAACAAAACACAACTATGAAGAACACACTATGGCCGAAACATCTATAGGCCATTTCCCTTGATTTTTGTTGCAATTCCTTCCAACTTCAAAACTCATGCTTAAACCAAAATTTTGCAACAAACATCTTCCAATCCTAAGTTCAAAACCATACTTAAAATATCCATTTAGAAAAAGCTAATAATTAACACCGATCTTTTTTGTAAAAAGATCCAAGCACTTGAATCGCAAGTTTTGACTTTAAATCAAAACATCTCCAAGAATTTCAAAAATCAAATCTTACTTCTAACATATTCATAATATCATCCTAACATCAACCATGCTTTAAATCATCAAACTAAAGTCACCAAAATCACAAAATAACATTTGGAATTTTTGGTTTTACACTTAGTCCAAAAACAAAAACTTTTTCCTCAACTAGTTTTGATAAATCTCTTGATCTATGACTTATAAATATATGATCTTCAAACCAAACCATCATATGATTTAAAAAGATGTCATAAAACATATATAAGCTTCTAATTCAAGATCACATGGTTAGAAATTAACCAAAACATAAATTTAGCCAAGAATATTCACACTTTGGCTTATTTGAATATCTCTTTGCATAAAATTTCATATCTTTGAAACTAATATCAAATATTTTCAAAATAATAATATAACATGTATATAAGATACTTAGGATCTTCCAATAAAATTATTAAAGTCATTAGAATAGGTTTAGACCACCAAAGAATTAAACTTTCTCAAAACAGAAACTGTTTTTCTTTTTCCAGTTTCTAAGTTTCTAAATTTAAGAAAATCTTTCATCAAAACCTTTAATCATGAAAAAATCCTCAGCCAATAGTCACATATACATGTTAACAATACTCCATAAAATGTTCGGACTAATATCTATCCATTAGCTTGGTCAAAAACTCCAAACTATAACATATTCTCCAGTTTATCTCCTAGAATGACCTTTCTATAGTTTACACAATATTTGACTGACCAAATGATCTTCAAATGGAGCAAATAAGATATCCATGTAAACTAGACTAAAAAAGGAACAACTTATATGAAAGAGACTTTATGATAAAACACTTACAAAAACTTCGAAATGGGTGTGCAAAAGACCTCCTAAAAGTTGTCCTAGAGAGAGTGTTTGATATTTTTTCAATGAAAAGTGTAAATGAAGATAATTTCGTGGGGAGAGGTGGCTGGAGATACTTATGGATGAGATATGGAAGAGATGAGGCTGGAGTTGAGAGTTGAGTGTAGTTTTCTCCTACCCAAAATATCTATAAAAGATTATCTCATAATATTCTATCCAATAGTATCTACAAAAAATCAACTTAAGATATTTTTATCTAATAATATCTATAAAAATCAACTCAAAATATTTTTATCCAATAATATTCATGAAAATTACTGTGACGCCCCCAAATCCCCACGCCCGAACACGGGAAAATTGAGACGTCCGGATGGTGACAACCCGGGTCACCATCCCATCGACGGGTGCCGAGTGTGTGCAAGGCAACAGATGTGTACAGAGAAACACGCAGCGGATAACGAAAGTCATAACTAAGTACCAGAATTTTCTTAACGTAATACAAGCTGTTTAAAACATACATAAATAAAATATTACAAACACAAATACAGTTTTAAACAAATATAAAAGATAGCATCAGTAACCCGGCGGAGCCGCATCCTCGGGCTCAGCCTCCTCCTCTTCGTCTTCTAACTCTGCACCAAAAGCTACGGAACCACGAATGGTACCGCAGGTAAGTAAAACCCAAACACTACCAGATAAAAACACATAAAACTCAAACAAGATGTATGAACCATGCCCAATGCACAAAGCCCATAAAACCCAAGTTTTCCACACACGCCAAAAACCCATTTGGCCCAAAAGCATATCCTTTCTGAAAAACACGCCAAAAGTCACATTTGGCCGTCAAAAGTCCATTTGGCCCAATATCTCGCCAGAAGTCCATCCGGCCCATGCCAAAAGTCTCATTTGGCCTCATAAACCATTATCCAATTTTAACCGTATGCACCATGACCTCCCCTAGGGGTCATCCGCACACCCTGGCTCCAGTGTCACACCGTAGAGTACCACCACGCATGTGACACCTAACGAGCGATGCCCAGTTCCGCCCCGCGCGTGCGTAGCCAAGCATCCTTTAGCCCTCGCCAGCGAAGGGCCACGGAGTCGGTGAGTAGGGCGATGCCCGGTTCCGCGCCCGGCGCGTTCGTAGCCAAGCATCCCCTAGCCCCGCTCCCGTCATCTCTCTCGACAACTCAGGGGACATCACTCAGTTTATTCCGCTCCCGAGTGACCAGAGGAGCTCTACCGAGATAATAACCCATCCCGGCTTGGGCTCGTGATACACACGCACCCGTAAAACCACTCACGCCAATACACAGGCTTTTCACACATGAACAAAAATACACGTGCATGCACCATGAAATGTCATATCAATGCATAATAAAATAACCAACCAACATAAATCAATTAAACAGACAACTCCGTCCTCCATCCATCCGACCCCCGAAACTCCTCAGACTCAGTCCGGAATCAACAACCAACAACAGTAAATAAATTGAATGAGCGATATATATTTAAATCTGAAAATAGGGTTTGGAAAATACTTACAGCGCTATATGGCAATTTTAGAAAACAAGCGGCGTTACAAGCGGCGGAAAAACAACGTCACAGTGAAAATTCACTGTGGCCGTGGGTCTGAAAAACCCACTTTTGAACGGGGACAAACTAGGATACGAGATTGATAGGGTATGGTCTAGGGATGGTTGTGAAGCTATTGGAAGTGACGAACGGCCGTGGGTGGCGGCGGAATGGCCGGAAATGGCCGGATTACCCAAAACGGAAACTAAGCTCGTAGGAGCTGTTCCGGTGGTCGTTGGAGGCCGGAAATGGGTGGGTTAGGACGGCAAGGAGTCGGTGATGAAGTGGTGAAGAAATGGTGGCCGGAGGTGGAGCGACGGCGGCGGATCGGAGCAAAATCCGTGCGCCCTTCTTGGAGCTTTTCCGGCCAAACGGCCGGCCGGTTGGGGGTGGGTTTTGGAGGGGTGGTGCACCGGAGGGAGAGGAAGAGAATGGGACCGGTGGGAGGCCGAACGGTGGCCGGACGGCGGCGGTAGGGTAGAGAGAAGGTGACGCCGGCGTGAGGGAGAGGGAGGAGAGAGAGAGAGAGAGAGAGCACGGGGGGGTCCAAACGCGGGAGAAGAAGAGAGAAAAGAAAAAAAGAAAAAAAAGAAAAAGAAGGAAAAAAGGAAAAGAAGGGAAAAAGAAAAAAGGAAAAAGAGAAAAAAGGAAAAAGATGTGAAAAGAGATGAGGTCCAATCCTCACTCCGGGAAAACGAAACAAACCGCCAAAAAGATTAAAACCACAAAACAACTTAAAGAAATAAAACACAACCTCAAATAAATTAAATTAAATTAAAACCTAATTTTTAAAACGTAAATAAATTAAAATAAAATAACTGATATATTAATTAAAATAAAAACAATTATTTCCGCGAAAATGCACTCAAAAGCGGGTCATCACAATTACCTCAAGATATTTCTTTTTATCCAATAATATCTACAGTTTTGAACAGACGTTTTGTCCGAAAATATGAAAAAATGTTATTGCGCTATAAGACTTTAAATAACCCTCCGAGTCTAATGGCACAAACCATAATACATTTGGACACTTCTAACTATCTCCAATAATCAAAAACACACTTCTGATACTATAGTAAATAATAACACTAACTATGTAGTTAGACAAAAACCTATACGATTAATGGATTCGTGAAAACTTATGGGATTTTCACGAGGTTCCTAAAGTTAATAGAAATTTCACAATTGAATTTCTAACGGGCTGTTACAAGTAATACATATAATGTTGATGGCAAAGCAATTTGGCTAAATGACTCAATTCATCTTGCGATAGACAAGTTATTTTACCGATTTGGATTTTTGAGTTGTGCTAAAAGAATTGGACTAAATTGACTTTTAGTAAATCAATCTAAAAAATTCTATGCGGAGTCACTTTTGTAGACTCATTTGTGCATTCCAATGATATGATTGGTTATATATTAAAAAAAATTAATTCAGCCAATCATATTAATTAAGTGTGTAAGAAGTACATAAAAGTGACTGTATGTAATATTACTCAATCAATATATTAGTGTCGCGTCGCAATCTTTGTCTTATAGATTACAAAATGAATTTTACTATCCATGATCTCCACTCACTACATTTATCTTTATTATTTTTTAATTTTTTTAATTTTATTATGTTTAAACTAATTGATTTCTTCTACTCATCATCTATACATTATATATTTAATAAAATAAAAAATAAAAGTAATATGCAGGGTGTGAGGAAGAATTTTTCTTACAAAATAGAAGAGAACAAACATTCTTCTAATGAAAATGTCTTGATGACATAAAGTAAATCATATCTATTTTGTATAAATTACGAGATATTTTGATTATTCGCTTATTATAAATAAATAGATAATCTCTTTATTTATTTATATTAATTTAACTCATTAATGCCATAATAGAACCATCCAGAAGCTTGATATCCAACCATGTAGCATTTCAGGAATGCGCGTTCTGGTCCTTACGGAATTTGGTTGGATAAGCTTATGCTCTGATTTAAAAAAAGGGAGGAAAAAAATTAATTGGCGGAAGTATTGGTATAGATTTGGAAATTATTTTTATCTCATTTTATTTTATTATATTTTATTTTTTTAATATTATTTAAATATAAACACTTTTAAATTAATTATTATAATTTTTCTAAACTTTCAAATAAAAAATAATTTAATTTTTTTAAATCTCAAAATAAAAATAATATTAAAAAATTATTTTATAAAAAACTTTATAATATTTTTTATTTAACTTTTTTTTTTCTTATTTCTCAAAATCTAATAAATACCTAATTCAAACTATCTCATTACTATTCACAAAATTCATATATTATTTCATTCTCAAATCATCTCATAAGAAAACTCAAGAAAAAAGTCAAGAAATTGGTACTTTGTATTATACATGATGTAAGCACGCAAGATTGAGCATATTTGGATCTTATAATTTAAGTCTCGTTTAGTTACACAGTTCATATGAGAAGAGATATTTTGTTAAAATTTGAATAAAATATTTATTATAATATAATTTTTTAATATAAGTTCTGTTCTAAGATTTAAAAAAGTTGAATTATTTATTATATTTTGTATATGAATTTGAAAAAATTGTAAAAATGAGATGAGAAGAGATAATTTAGATTTGGGTAAACAAACGTGGCCTTACTTAATTAAGATAAACTAAGATCTTTGGTCAAGAAAAGCAATAAGGGGATACTTGATAATGTTTTTTATCCTATTTCATTCAATCTCATTTACTTTTCAAATATCATTTAAATATAGACACTTAAACTAATTATTAAAACTTTTTCAAACTAATAATTACAACTTTTCTAAACTTCCAAACATAATACAAAAAATAATTCAATATTTTTAAGGTGCTGTCTAGATAATTTATTGAGATGAAAGTTAAATAAAATATTATTTTTAATATTATTATTGTTTTAGGATTTGAAAAGGTTGAATTATTTATTATATTTTAAGTGAAAATTTAAAAAAACTGTAATGATAAGATAAAACATTTTCACTATCTAAAAATAAATATAATATTAAAAAATTATATTATAACAATATTTTTATTCAACTTTTTCTTTCTTATTTTTCAAAACCCCATAAATCATTATAACTCAAACTATTTTACTATTATTCACAAATTTTTTATCTCATCTCTTTCCGCATGCCCTTCTATAAATCTATCCGCCTTTTGAACAATTGTTTAGATAGGAAGACCTGAAGTGAATGTTTCACTTATTAGCTAGGGAACTAATTAGCTAGGAAGGAAGGATTGGAAGAGATTTGTTAATGTCGAAAAAGTCGCAAATAAGCCAAAAGGGAAGAAAGAGTTATTTTCGGCTCGTTATAACGATTTGAGTCACGATTGATATGGTCTGGAGCTCCCGACAATGGTCCGATGTGCTCCATAGTGTTGATCTGTACATCCATAATGGTGAATAAGAAGCAAATGCATAAAAAAAATAGAGTGGCTATACAAATTTAAGTAGGTTCGGCATAATGCTACATTCACAGGTATTTAGAGAGGAGAAATCCACTATAATATTTTTTTTTATAATCTCTCGTAATCACTCATTTCTCACTGTATAATAGAAATCGACGATCTATTTGTTGGAGGAGATATTCACGTTGGAGCTTTCATCGTGAAGTTAAAGAAGTTGAAGAAAAAGTTGAGGCTCCCTAGAATCACCTAGCCATTTCCTTTTTATTTGACCCATCTTTTTGTGTGCCCCTCGATAGTGGTGAGGAACAACTTTTTTTTTCCCTTATGTGTCTAACATCCCCTCCTTTGTTTTCTTTTTTTCTTTTTAATTTTTACCTTTTTTCCTTTTATTTCTTCCTTATTTTCCTCCTGACACATTCTCTTCCTTTGTCTTTTCTTTATCTCCCATTTCTCTCTCATTCTTTTATTTTGTAATGGGGATCATTTGATGAACTGGCTTGGATATCTGGGCTTGAAATATTTTATCCCCTGCAAGATTTTTTCAAAATTTTTAAGGGAATTAAGATTTCGATTGATTTTTTTGGATGCCTTTTTATTTGTAATATTAAATATAGTCATAGAATATATAAACACAACACCTTCTATTTGAAAAAGAATAAATTTATTATTAAAAAAATAATTTTTTTATATAGATTTTTATTTATTTATTTATTTTTCAATAGAAGGCCACGATACTTGATGTATTGAATTTTTTTTTTTAACTCTTTTAATAACACTAGGTTTGGATATGAAAAAGGTTTCAGCTTATCATATTTCATTATTATAATTTTTTTAATTTTTATATAAAATACAATAAATTTTTTAATTTTTTAAAATTTTAAAAGAATAATAATATTTAAAAATAATATTCTAACAATATTTTATTTAATTTTTAACTTTAATCTAAAATTATCTCATCTCATTTCACTATACAAACCTTACCTAAATCCTTAGGCCTCGTTTGTTTATATAAATCTAAACTATCTTATCTTATCTTATCTTATCATTCCAACCTTTTAAATTTTTATACAAAATATAATAAATAATTTAATTTTTTTAAATGTTAAAATAAAATTAATATTAAAAAATTATATTATAATAATATTTTATTTAATTTTTAACAAAATTTCTTATCTCAATTAAATTGTCTGACCAAGTCACCAAACGAGCCACCGCGTAACAGCAGTTGTCTAATTTTATTAAGGTCCGAAGCCGTTCCGAAGCCGTTACACTCCCGGGAGTTCGGTTAGAGTTGGGCTAAAAGCGCAACATAAAGCAGGGCTTTGAGGCCTTTTGACGGTATGATTTAGGCGGTGTGTTAGGCAGAGGCCTGCCCGTATGACAGGAGGAGGTTCACGAGGGAGAATTGAATTGAAATAAAAATTAAAAATTAAATAAAATATTATTTTTAATATTATTATTATTTTAAAATAAAAAAATTAAATTATTTATTATATTTTATATTAAAATTTAAAAAAATTGTAATAATTAAATTAGATATGTTAAAATTTAATTCTCCAATTCCTCTCAATCCATCTCATTTAATTATTATAACTTTTTTAACTTTCAATACAAAATATAATAAACAATTTAATTTTTTTAAACTTTAAAATAATAATATTAAAAAATAATAATACTCCCAACTTTTATTTCAACCTCAACAAAATTTAACTTTCACGCCACCACTATCAAATTATTGCTACTTGGGGGATTTTACATCACTTCCGTAGACCCTCACAAAAAGACAGTTCTCCGATTCACTTTGTGAATTAATATGATCATCATTGATCATAAACAAATTATTGCGTAGTTCGGGGATTTTGTCGTTGCCTTTTGGTTTATGAACTCGGTTTTGTGTTGGTGCCTTAATGGGTATTTGGTGGTATCTCTCGGTCATTGCTCAAAACAGATGTGAGTGCAGCTGAAACCCTCGTATTCAATATCTCTTATTGCTTTCTATAGTATTTTCCAAATCTAGCTGGTTGTGGATAATTTTCTTTAATGTGTATTATTGAATAATATTTTGGTTCATTTCAGATCTATATTCTTTACTCACATGGAACCTGTTATTTTCAATAGAAACATCTAGTTGAAGAGCACAGGTGGATGGTGGACCATAGGTGCAAGAACAGGTTTGCAGAAAAGTACTTAGCTCGAACTGCCCTTTCTTCTTGCAGTTTTATTTTTAATTTTTGCAGACAAAACCTTGTAACTTTTATGTTGTATACTGCAGTAGTCTACAAAAGGGTTCTGGAATCGGAGATAGTTTGCGTAGTGGCGGAATTTCATTGATGGTTAGAGGTGGGATTGGGATGCTTGAGTTGGGGTAGCTTTAGGTGGGATATCTTTGAAGTTAAAGCGGTATATAAGTTGAACAGCCCGATGGTCTGGCCGTTGGGGTCTTCCTTCGTTACAGCTTTTGTGCAGCGATATTTGAAGATAAGCATCTACTATATGCTTGTTGAGCTATTGTAGATATTTGGAATTCTTTGGCGAAATCCCCGTTCCAATAGTGTGCTGCAAATGATTGTCTTTGTTTTGAGGTTCTTTGGGTGGGGTTCTCGAATTGGGAACTGGTGAGCTGTTTGATAGAATATCGTGAGTGATAAGGATTTTGTGGGTTTTCCTCCTTCTGGAGTAAGGCGAGAGACGATACCGTAAGCACTATGAAATTTAGAACTTTGGTTTGAGTCTGGAGGATCTTAGTCATCTGATATGGGTGGCATCAAGACTGTCGTTTGGTTTAGGAGGGACCTCAGAATAGAGGATAATCCCGCCTTAGCTGCAGCTGCTAGGGATGGTTCTGTTTTTCCTGTCTATATATGGTGCCCTAAAGAGGAAGGACAATTTTATCCCGGCCGAGTTTCAAGGTGGTGGCTGAAGCAATCTCTTGCCCACTTGGAACGGTCCCTGAAGTCCCTTGGGGCTGAGCTTATGCTGATCAAAACTGACAGTACTCTTGCCAGTCTTTTCGAGTGCATCAAAGCAGTTGGGGCAACAAAAGTAGTATTCAACCATCTTTATGGTATTTTCTGGTTCCTTTCTTCAAAGCAGCTTGACTCCACTGATATAAACTTTAATCGACTAAATAAATTTAGTGAGCATATCAACTATGACCTTATTCGTTGTTAAATTATCAATTGTTAAGATAATAGGAAAGAATTTCATTTATGTTCTAACACTCGCAGTCACACGTGATCTAAACTCCCCTTTTATAATTAAATTATCATAAGCTAATAGGAAGCAAGTGAATCAATGATTTCATTTATGTTCTAACACTCGCTGTCACGCGTGGGCTAAACTCCTATTTTATAAACGGAACATAACATCTAAGATATTCAATTTATAATGGGGAGGTTAGGTGTGTTGTCGTATATCATACTCAGGACTTATGTTTTGGCACCATCTTATCACTACTAAAAGCCCATGTTGATGAGAATAAGTGAAGTTAAGCATTTAATATATATTCTAACATTCTTTTGTCGCTCATGCTTATATGTCCATTGTACTTGAATGGTATATATTCAGTGGCAAACTAATCCATGTATGAATCTTTCAGCTTATTATAGCTGTTATTCTTTAAGTTTATAGTTCGGTCACATGATTACTACACCGATATAAGATATGGGTGTCAAAGAGATAAATAAACAAGTCTGTGAACTTGTAAAACTCTAGTGACCTCTGGTACATCTGAAGAGCTTTAATTTCCCCCCCCCCCCCCCCCCCCCCCCCAACAATCCCAGATCCTGTATCACTTGTTCGAGATCACAACATTAAAGAAAAACTGGTGGAGCTTGGAATTTCTGTGCAAAGCTATAATGGAGACTTGTTGTATGAGCCATGGGAGGTATTCGATGAAAGTGGTCAAGCTTTTACAACCTTTGAGGCATATTGGAATAAATGTTTGCACTTGCAAATAGAACCTGTTTCACTTCTTCCTCCATGGAAATTAGTTCCAGCTACAGGTACATTTTTAACAGAACGTATTTTAGCTTTGTTCTTCCATGATGGCACAACTAACTGTCTACTTCAGAGGTTAAAATAAATAATATGTTCTAGTGATGTAAAAGCTAAGAAGGTAGCGTACTGTTTAACATAATTCTATAGGAAGCAAAATGGTCATGATGTTCAGTTCAGATTTTACCCTCTCAATATATTCTGTGTGTAGAAGAGTGAAGGAACAGTGGGAGTGAATATCTGAGAAGTGCTTCTTCTGTATTTATGACAGGAACCGTTAATAAGTGTTCAATCGGGGAATTGGGCCTTGAGGATGAATCAGAAAAATCTAGCAATGCCTTGTTAGGAAGAGCATGGTTTCCAGGTTGGAGCAATGCTGATAAGGCACTAACTGAATTTGTGGAGCAGCATCTGCTTGAATATTCTAAGAATAGACTAAGGGTTGAGGGGAACTCCACATCACTTTTGTCCCCATATCTTCATCATGGAGAACTAAGTGTGCGGAAAGTTTTCCAATTTGTGAGAATGAAACAGGTACTATGGACAAAAGAAGGGAACTCTGTGGGGGAAGAGAGTGTGACTCTTTTCCTCAAGGCAATCGGGCTTAGAGAATACTCCCGTTATCTTTGTTTCAACTTCCCCTTCACTCATGAGAGGTCATTACTGAGCAACTTGAAATTTTTCCCTTGGCATGCTGACCAAGCCCATTTTAAGGCTTGGAGGCAGGGTCGAACTGGCTACCCATTAGTTGATGCAGGTATGAGAGAACTTTGGGCAACTGGATGGATACATAATCAAGTAAGAGTGATTGTTTCAAGTTTTGCAGTGAAAGTTCTACTTCTTCCATGGAAATGGGGGATGAAGTATTTCTGGGACACACTTCTGGATGCAGATATAGAAAGTGATATCCTTGGTTGGCAGTTTATATCTGGGAGCTTACCGGATGGCCATGAACTTGAGCGACTGGACAGCCCAGAGGTATATTGGGCTTTGTTTGATTATAAAAGCGGTTGAAATTAAATTTATAACAAGCTATTGGACTTCGTTTCAAGACAATACAAGATTTTATCTTTAATATGCAATGATGCATTATGTGGGTATGTCTTGTAATTGTGTGGCGACGTGTAATCTACATTCCTCGCATTCAAGTGCTGCTCTGTGTGTGTATAAAATTTCCACAGAATGTCCAAATGCCCCCATAAGAATAAGCCATGCCATCAGATGTCGACTGGAGTAAGCATAAAATTTTTTGCATACGAAATTTTTCTTACAAATCCTGGAAGTCTTTTGCATGATTCGAGAAAGGTAGTAAAAGTAGATATTTTTGAAGAAAATCAAACGCGTTTTTTTACTCCTTTGGTGTGCTGATTCTCATGCTGAGCAGAATGGAGTTATGTTGGTGGACAGTGAGCCCCAAATTTAGATTTTGCTGAACGAAATAATATTTTTCCCTGCCTGTTCACACCTGACTTTTTGTTTCTTTCTATCTAATTTTTGGAGTCAGATTCAAGGCTCAAAATTCGATCCAGAGGGTGAATATGTGAGGCATTGGCTGCCTGAGCTAACACGGATGCCGACTGAGTGGATTCATCATCCTTGGGATGCACCGTGTTCTGTACTGAAAGCTTCAGGGGTGGACTTGGGATTAAACTATCCAAAACCAATAGTTGGGTTGGATTTGGCTAGAGAACGTTTGTCTGAAGCTATATTCAAGATGTGGGAAATAGAAGCAGCTGCTAGGGTCTCAAACACAAATGGTGCAAATGAAGTTGTTGTTGATAACTCTGATGGCACTGAAAATTTAGCCATTTCAACGATTGCCTTGAAGATAAATGCTCCTTGTCCTACTGTTTCATCAAATGATCAGCGGGTGCCAACGATTCAAAATTCCAAGAAGCACCCACTAAATAGGAAGAGATCAAAATATGTGGTAGAGGAAAAGCTACTCCCAGATTTTTCGCACAAGCTTAACAATGGAGCTGGGACCCCAAGAATAGATGAAGATGTATGCTCTACGGCTGAATCTTCATCAGTTAAGAAGCAAAGTACCAGCAGAAATTCTTTTTCCGTTCCTCAGTCGTGTTTTTCATCAGAAGGCAAGTCTTTTCCAGAGTACAAATCTTCTGCCTTGAAGCGGCCACGGCAAGAGCAGATTGACATGGAGCAGAGTCCGAGCGGAGATGGTAAGTAATATCAGTTATTTTGCAATTAATTACTCAAGTTCTCATAACCACATATATTCAAAGCCGAATAAATTTAAGTATATTTTTTAATCAGTAGGAAATCTTATTAAAAGGCACGATAAGATCATTTTCAATCTGTTTAGCCACTGTTTTTGGTTTCTTGCCAATATTTATAAGCTGATGATTGAGAAAGCTTGTGTCCTTACTGGGCATACGGGTTATCCAAATATATATAAAATGGGTTTTAGGCGTTTGAACTCACTCTCTTGCACTTTTTAAATTGCTCAAATAATAATCATGGTGCTCTTACCTGTAGCAAATTACTGCTGAAAACATGACACAAATAGGTTTACAATAATAGGTGCCTCAGTTTGTAATGTATTGCCACTTTCACAGAAGTGGCCTGCTCAGATACGAGATTCGGACATGGATTACTGTCATCTTTCTAATTGAAGATTCCACTTCAATCAATTGGAATTCCAATCTGAAAATTAAGTCTGATTATGGAATGTCTTCCTTTTATTATTTTTTCTCGGTTGAGGTTAATCACCTTGGAGTTTCTTCTTTGGCCTCAAAGGTAGCGTTTAAATTCTACATCTACTTTGTGCAGGAGGTATTGGAGGTTAATTCCTTTCACATTCCTATATTCAGGGGCAACTGTTATGTTAACCAAGAAAAATGTTTGTTACGTATAGAAGTGTGATGTTCCCTGTATGAATATTATGTATCCTTGATTTTTCTTGACGGAACTGTAGGGTTTGAAATCTGTTGGGTTAAGAATAGGCTTTAAATATTTAGCCCTCTGTTTTGAAACACGGAAGCGTTTCATGTATGTTTTGGTACGTTTACTTACCAAGATAACTTAGTGAAGAAATGATAATTTAGCGTCCTTTGGATTGTTTAACTACTTGCAATATCTGCATTCATGAGCCATTATTGTCGTTTTTTGGACCGATCGTATTTCTCCTCTTACGACTTGTATATGGAATTTCCTCCTTTCCTTAATTTCTCATGTACATTTTTATGTGTGTATACCTTCTTGCGTCATTAAGCTCATTTATTTCATTCATCCATTGCTACTCTTCTTCAACTTATTTATATGTTCAACCATACTAAAATAAATAACGGACAACCTAAAATCCATGTTTATTTCACCAATCCATCATTATCCTCCCAAACCACAATATTTGAACGTGACTTTATTTCCTCAGCACCTGCAAATTAAATTTCTCACTTGAAATCATAATCCCTATTTTATAAAACCTTCCAAAAAAAAAAACTATTTCTATAACTCACATGCTAACCCTTAAACGAAATTAAGGGAAAAAAAAAATAGAAGTCGCTATGCCTTCCTTGATCAAGATCTATCTCCCAAGTAACGAAATGAGATGGGTAATAAAAAGCAGGACCAGGCCGCAGCAGCCATTGTCAATTGATCTCAAGTAGTGATATGGGTATATCGTACACAATGTGAGATACCATCCAATTATAATTTACAGTGGAGTTTTACTATATACAAGCATAATCGCGTACTAATTTATGTACAAATACTGATTCATTCATATTTAAAATTTAAATTAATATTATTTTTAATAAAATTTATTTTTTAATCAATCACATTATATTAATATACAGTTTAGTACATAATCTTCTAACTATATTTTTTCTTTACGGTGTCACCGCATGGTCACAAAATGATAGTGTATGTGAAGTGTGGACTGACGCGGCGTGCACCGTGCGACATGCATGGGAGCACCTGGCCGGCATGCACCCCATGCATGTTGTCATGTCCTGACCTCTCGCTGACACACACACACAAGTTTGAGAAGACATTTTAAAAAAAGTTAAATGAGTTTCGTTTCATCTGTGTAATTTTAATTAATTATTTAGTTGGTCCTCTAAATATTGGGGTGCTGAATTGATTTTTATTTCTGCAATATTATTATTTCTAAAAATTTATTTTTCAATATCCCTAAAAGTTACTGGAGTGACATTTTCTTTAATAGTATGGTAGAGATTTAAAAAAATAAAAAAAGTATAATCAGAATGAAAACAAACTTACGGGCAGTTGAATAGACAATTTTAGTTTTAAAATAAGAAATGATATTTGCAGTTGTAGTTGTATAAGCGACGTGCAATCGTTTTAAAAAAAATGAATTAATATGGGACCCACATGAAAAAAAAATAACTTTTTAATTATAGACTCTACTCTTTTTCAAAGCGATTGCGCGGCATCTACAATTCTACGACTATATATAGCATTACTATTTTAAAATTACGTATATATATTCATAACAAAAATGATCACGTCAGTCAATTTTATCACTTTCGTAAATAAAATAATAAAAATAAATACATAAAACAAATATCAGTTTCTTTTTATGTTAACTGGTATAAGAAGTTCGTCTTAAA